>NC_140950.1:32257477-33457477 GCF_014529385.1 Adiantum capillus-veneris
TGGGGGTTGATTCTCTACCATTCATAATATACTTTGGGCTTTCCCATTTTGATGGGATTTGTTGATACTCTGCTTTGACTGCTGATGCGTATTCCTAACTTTGATATTGTACTCCCTCTAAGTGGTACTCTCTCTAACATGGTATTGGCACCTTGATATTATAGTTGAAATTTTCTTAGTTTTTAGAGCTGAACAGTCATCTCTTTCTTTGACATAAAAGTTTACATTCTTGCAGATCAAGATTTTTATGGGTCTTGAGCTAAAAGTAGCATTTTATTTTGGGAATTGAAATTTAAAAAGCTTTTTGAGGAGGAAATTTCTTTATAATGATATATCTATATATGCAGGAGCTCAGTCTTGATGAAGGTAAGTATATGGTGGTAAATTCACATTTGTAAAGTACTTTTTGAATGCTATCCTTTTTTGACGGATAAAGGAAACTTTTTGGAATTTATTTGCAAATTGTCCAATGATGGTAAAAGAGCCTTAATCCTCATGTGGGGGTCTCGGATGAGATGGCATTAGACTGGAAATTTTTGAGAATTGATCCAATTTACAAAGGAGGTGCTGTCCAATTTTTTCTAGAAATTAAATGATGCAAATATTATCATAAACAAATGGCTTAGTCTATAAACATAATATTTGATATGCGTTATGTTGTTAGTGTTTGTTGTAATTTTTGACAACAATAAAAAGGGGAGGGAGTCATTGACACCCGTCTTCCCAAATAATGCTAGTTCTGACAGGCTTGTGTTTCTTGGATGGTGGCAGGTAAGAGATTCTTTCCTTGGGATTACAACGAAAACTGCAGCACTAACATAAGATCGTCCAATGTACCGGCTGGATCCTTCTCCATGTAGATGTAGTGGAAGCTCATCTCAAAGGATGGGCACATAGAGATACAACACTAAGATATTATATTGTAGTGATCAAAGATCAAATTTTTGATCTAAAAAATTGTATTATCCATCAAATAAAGAATGTTGTATTGGTGTATATGAAATGATAATTGAGGTTTATGACATCTTGTTTTAGAATATTGTTATTTAATATATTATTTAATACAATTGTCTAAGTATGGTTCAATTATGAGAGATTTTCATACTTAAACACACACACACACACACACACACACACACACACACACACACACACACACACACACACACACACACAAAACAGAAAGAAGGTAAAATTTGCCAATTGAGCTGTGCGTATCCCCCCCGTTTTTTTTGTTCATATGCCATACAGGTCTGGCGCACCCTTGTGGCTTGCATAATATGGTACTTATAACACACAGACACACACACACACACACACACACACACACACACACACACAAACACACACACACACACACACACACACACACACACACTCACAAGCAGATTGTCATACATGTTGTCCCTTTTCGTATGAGATTAGTTCTCTCTCTAATCTCCCGGGTTGTAATGCCTCTTGCTCTCTCTATTTCTTTCACACACACACACACACACACCCACCCACTAGCAGATTCTCATAAGTTATCATCAATTTCATTGGGATATCGTCATGGTCCTCTACATAACACTCACATGATACCATGACAGTGCTCTCATAGGTACACACTAGATATGGGTGAGCATAGTAGAACAACGGCCAATAACCTTCTAAATCATCTTTGGAATGATGGTTCCCAGATGTGTACTCTTCAATACTAATATGATGCAAGTGATATGGATGGCATGGTGACGTACACACTATGAAAAAGCTATGGAACAATAGATAGGTGCTTTAGCACCTACTTAGAAATGGTTATGGTTTATTGGTTATTATTACTGAATGCAAAATTCATGGACATTAACATACATAAATAAGTGTTTGGTTTCAAATTTGTGATATAATACATAAGAAAATGTTTTTCTATTGGCCTAAAAGCTGACCTAGGTTTGTTTTAAGCAAACAAGTGTGGAACTTGCAGCACAATGAAGTCTCGATAAATACGAGTTAACTATTAGTCAGATTTTGTTGATTAACAATGGTAGTATTAGCTCGATGCTGGTGAATTATAAAGTTTTTTTTGGCATGTTATGAGACAATGGAATAACATCTATGTTTTTGAATGCCTTAAACCTCCCGTAGAGGGTCTCCTTGGAGATGGCGATTATTGAATTTTTTTGAAAAATCATTAAAAATACAAACAAGATGCTATCCGATTTTTGAAAAAGAAACCAATGAGAATTAAGTCTCTTAGAAGACTATTGGGCAGTCTCCCAAGGGGTCCAATGAGCATTCAGGAGCCCCATGGCTTGCCTGATTCCTATTGGCCAGGAGGCAAAGGGGTCCAATGAGAGTTTAGTTTAATTATTTAATTACCTAAAGCTCTCACAAAAGGGGAAAGGGGGACACATGTCCGAAGGCTATCACTTATGCTACTTAATTGTAATTGGCTTGACTTGGGGAGGGCCAATGAGGATTCAGCAAGAGCAATTAGCAAGAGGGCTCGCCCAAGAGAGAGAGGGGGCTGATTTTTCCAAGGCATTATCACACACACACTCACACAAGCTCATGTGTGAAGAAAGAGAAGACTATCTCTTCCCAAGCTTTAATGGAGAACTCATCACCTACTCCAAGCTTGTGAGATAGAAGCCTACATCAACAGGTGTGACATGGATAACAGCTGGATCCAATGTCGACACCCGCAACACGGACAAACATAGACAGTTCTAACTGAATGTTTTTGTATGGATGTAGGTAACAGATGGATCCTTCTCCATGTAGATGTAGTGGAAGCTCATCCCAAAGGGTGGACACACAAAGATACAACATTAAGATATCAATTTGTAATGATCAAAGATCAAATTTTTGATCTAAATGACTATATTATCCATTAGATACAGAATGTTGTATTAGTATATATGAAATTTTAATTGAGTTTTATGACATCTTGTTTTAAAATATTTTTATTAGATATATTATTTAATACAATTATCTAAGTATGGTTCAATTATGAGGGGATTATCATACTTAAACACACACACACACACACACACACACACACACACACACACTTACTTATATAAAATATCAAAAAAAAAAAAAACGGCTTTATGTTTTGTTAGCTGCCTTCCTTCTACAATGTTCTTGGTGGGTGGTTCTATGATCTATGGTTTGTCTTTCCAATCCTATTGAAACTTTGATAATTATCATGAGGCCTCTTAATCTTGTTTGCAATTGGTTAATTTTATGTTGGCAACACCAACAGGAAGCAGTGGATTAGTGATGCTATGTTTAGCATACAATGTTCATTGTTGTCAGACTCATCATTTGTATATGCACTTTTGATGTATTTACGGGATTTGCATGAGTTCCAGATTGTATATCTGATGCTATCATGATGCTTAGGAGCTGTAGAGATGCACATAATTGTATGCCTCTTATGGGCGGTCGGGCATATTTTTGATGCCCTAGGTATAAAAGTAAAAGTTAGGTCATTTTTAATCCTCTTGAGAGTAAAGTTGAAGATGAAGATGCTTGGAGTCAGAGCTTCCTCTTGTGCTTTCACACTTTCTATGGCATGCAACGAAAAGCCAAGTGCTCTTGATCTTATCTCTCTTTGTCAGCTGTGTTAATGGTGTGTCTAGTTAGTGCTTCCCTCTCTCATTTCTTTTATCCTTCACTTGATTTGTGAGATCTTTGAGCTTTAGATCGATGTGAATGTGTGTGATTGATGAGAGTGTTCACCCATTGTCCTCTTGATTGGTGGAATTAGAGTAGATTAGAGAGTAGGCATTGAGTAGCACTTTCCATTAGCATTGCATTCCCCTCTTCTTCACTCTCTTGATTAGGATCCTCTTCTTGCACATTCTCTTGACTCCATGCCTCCATGCACTAGCCTTATTTAGATCCATTGGATTGACATTAGGTTGAGCTTTGCTACAAGCCCTCGACAATTTATAAGATTTTGTGCCTTAGTAATACTGTAAGTTTAGCTCCTATGTTACTGATCCCTCTGCATGCAATTTTTATTAATTTGTAAGGTTTTATCACCTTAGTAATTTTATATGTGCTTTTGCATTTAGATACCTTTTTGTGCATTGGGTTATATTCAAAATATTCTTGTTTTTTATTTATTTTGCAAAGCTATTTGTTTGAAGTTTGTGAAGTTCTACATGTGCATTGTACATTAAAAACACTAGTATATATATATTTTTTTGTGTGTTCATGTGAATCTTGTTAGAGTTTTAGAGGTATCTCTACTTGGTTTCTCGTATAGCTCTAGAGTGCTACAATATTGGGCACCTACTACTATATGTGGTTAGCATTACCGGGATAGTTGGCATGTAATGGTCGATTATTGCTATCTCTTATTTTCACTAATAGTGAGTTGATGTTGTGTAGATTGAAAGTTTGGGAATTGAGGAGAAGGTGCCAATAATACAATAATACTTCTTGGTCACTTACTTTTGCATAATGTTGTAGTTCTTTTTCCAATAAGGCGATGTGGTTCCATTGTACATATTTAGTGAGAATCCACCATATAAAGGGTCATGCAATAAATGATAGGTACGAGACATGAACTAAAGTGTGAAGAGGGGCCTTAAATTTTTGGCACCTAAATAAGTCAATAATAAAATGAAATACTCAACTCCACAAGAGGTGCCGTGGATTTTGGGGGCTAGAACTTTATACCACTATGTTGCAAGATTCCTTTGTCTATTCTTGTATGCTAAGATGTTGTAGAAATGGTGTCTCCATCTTCTTATCTTACAGGCTATCACTATCATATCTATTCTTTTGTGTGTGTGTGTGTGTGTGTGTGATGTCTTTGTCTTTTTGTGTGTACTTGATAAAAGGAAGAGATAGTGAGAGGTTTGATGGGTGTGTGTGTAAGAAAAGTAGCACCCCTTCTCTCGATCCCCCAATTGTGGTTTCCAAGCCAAGGGTTGCGGCAATTGGTGATTTGATTTCAATTTTTGAATAAGCAATAACGAATTTGCAGAGTGAGGTTCCATCAACAACCAAATGACATATTATAATTTTTTTTCCATCAAATCGCACTTACCTACAGTTATTATCGAGCATGTCAAGCATTCAACTCAAAGTAATTGCTAAATTTTGTGGATTTGTGAAGACATATGTGAGAGGAGACAAGAAGAAGTAGGTTTTGTAGAGGCTTGGCTAAGCAGAGATTTTGATTCGATATCCAAGTGCTTTGAAGGATCTTTGGAAGAACCAAATTAAGATTAAGGGAAAGAAAGTGGAGGATGTACAATTTTGATTGTGCTTTAAAAGTAATTGTAAGGCATCAAAGTTCTACCAAGAGATTTGAAGCTACAAGGATTATAATACAATGTTTTGAGAAGTCTGACAAGTTTCAATCAAGGATTGCTGAAACGAGCTTATATTCAATTTTTAGAAGTTTCAAAGTAGTACCCAATTTCTCTTGAATCCCTATTGCTTAAAAGGGGATTGGGAATAACCAATCATCTCAAATTTGAGCTTCTTTGGTTTTTTGACAATCTATGCGAGATCCACCCCTTGCACACATGCAAGCTCTTCTAACTACTACCATCAAGTTGCATAAAGTGGCTATCAAAGTGGTTGCCTTGGGATGTTGGACACTTCTCTCTTCATGCTCTTTGGTCAAAAAAGACTTTGTAGGTTTCCATCACTATCAAGGGACCAATGCATTGTCAATGTTTGATATTTGCTCGTTGTCTTTGCTTTAGCCATGCATTCACATCTTTACTGTGAAAGGTGTGGTCCTTATTCAAATAAAAATCCCTTGAACCTTTGGTCGCCCATTGAATTGCAACCTCCAAATTGGTTGCCCCCACTAGCCTTAACTCTCTCTCTTTTTAACCGACCACCCTCACTACCTTTTGGCTACTGGAAAACCTTAATCGGCTAACAACAAGTATTAACCCCAAAAATCTTGGTCACCCAACCATATAAATCTTTGGCTGCCCAATTCCAAAAGCCTTTGGCTGTTCAACTCTAAAAATGTTTTGGCTGCCCATTGATTATTAATTTCCATTATTACAAGGGTAACTTCACTCTCCAACGTACTCCTACCCTTACCTTACCCATCAAGTGGTCGGCCAAACACCATCTAAGTAGGAGTATTGAAATCCTTCATAACCTCGTATTTTCAAATACCACGCAATGTTGAAGCTTTGAAATTTTACATAGACCGTCGACAACCATAAGAAAGATACAGATTTTTACATATTTCTTATGTCACACAAAAACAAACCGATGATAGATAGCCAAGGATCTTTATTGAAGATCATCAAATATTAATTCTTATGTAGATCCTTCTATTGATTGCTACCTGCAATTGGGACAAGGAAGTTCAGACGCAAATAAATTTCATTTTGCTCACCTACTAATTGTTACCATATACATGTGGTAGTGATGTGTGTGAACACACTAGGACCGCCGGGGCATTTTTTCCCTCTTTAGGAGGTTTTTTCCCCCTGTGCATTGTATATATGCCCATCACTCTAGGGCTATCTATCTTTCCATTACACACTAAGTAACACACTCTCTATTGTGTGCCTTAAGCTTCGTTCGTCTTCTCCAAGCTGTGTGCGTTTCTCTGCAACCCTAATTCCAACAATTCGTATCAGAGCAAGTGCCATCTTCCCGGGCCTAGTCGCCAGTTGCTCCAGCACATGCCTGCTCACTTTATCTGATTTCAGTGAGGTTTGGTGAGCGTTCGCAGGTCGACAAATATTTTGGGAAAACTCGTAGAGCTCAGTCTGCTCAGATTTCTGATTCGGGCTCATTTTGGCCTTCGTTTCCACTACAAGCCACAGGTCTGCACATGCAATTTCATCATTTTGGGCAAAATTGCTATCAGTGCCATTTTTTGCATAACAGGTGCCTTACAATCTTCTACGGTTTGTGCTATATAGCACGTGTCGTTCCCGCTTCGTTTCTCCTCTTTTTGGACAGTTTTCACATCATGCGTCTCATTTACCATGACTGACAACAACACAGGTGTGTTCAAGATGTTTGCTGCTAAGGACAGATTGGATGGGGACAATTACCCTATGTGGGCTTATATGATGCAACATTTCTTGTGTCAAAGGGCATTTGGAATATTGTGCAGGGCATTGAGGATATAGGTGATGTTGAGGATGTTGCAGGTCTTGCTGCAAGGATTGCTGCTATTAGAGTTGTTTTGCCTACGACAGAACAAGCTCGTTGGGATGTCAAGGATGCACATGCTCATGCATTGATTGTGTTGTCTGTGAAGCACACCATTGTTCCTCACATTCGTTCAACAAAATCTGCAAAATAGGCTTGGGATATTCTAGCAGGTCTTTATGCAAGACACAATGAGGCTAAAATTTCTTTGCTGCATAAAGAGCTGGAATCAAAGATTATGCATGAGGAAGATGATATGGACACTTTCCTTCCTGGTGTCAAGGATATCAATGAGCAACTTATTTCTGCAAGTGAAGTCATTTCAGACAGTTTCCTTGTGCAGACTGTTGTTGATGCCTTACCAAATTCTTATCAAACTTTTGCTAGTACTTGGAGACTTATGACCCAAACAAATCTTGAAGTTGTCAAGTTTGATGCATTATGCACATTGCTGTTGCAAGAGTCACTTTTCATAAAAAATAGGACTAGACAACGTGCAGTTGAACATGGTGGTAACAACAATGCATCCACTCCTTATGGTTCTGCTGCGAGTGGCAAAAATTATGTTCCTAATGCTTTTGCTGGTAGCAATTCGTTTGGAAATTCTGATGATAATCGAAAAAAGAAGATGCGTTGCCATTATTGTAAAGCTAATGATCACTTGATCAAGCAATGTCCTAAGTTGAAGGCCAAGAGGCTAAGAAGAAAGAGGGTGGTTACACTGCAAATGCTGGTTCCACTACAAATGTAGCCATTGTTGAGTCTTCTGTGAAAGGAGACTGTGAAGCTGATGTTGATGCAGAATGGGCTTTTAGCGCAGAGTGCACTTACAATCCTGCTGTCCATGATGCATGCTTGTCACTTGCTACAGATTCACAGGTGTGGTATTTCGACAGTGGTGCTACAAAGCACATTACCTCATATCGTGAATTTTTTACCTCTCTTGAAATTGTCCCTCATGGGAATTCAGCCGCTTGTGCCAACAATGCCTCTTATCTAGTTCAGGTGGTTTAAAAGATTGTGCTTACTGCTGCAAATGGCAGTTCTTTCACACTTGTTGATGCACTTTATGCACCTGGGATCAAGAAGAATCTTATGTCTATATCCGCACTTGCTAGACTTGGACTTGCACTCAAATTTGTGGATGACATATGTACAGTTCATGATCTCAGTTTTGGTGATGAAATTGTTGCATCTGGCTTTTGTGCCGTGGGCTGTATAAGATGACTTTGTATGACAAGTGTGGCCAAAATTTTGCAAATGCACTTGTAGATTCAAGGGCTATTTCAGATGCAAAACTTTGGCATGCACGTTTTGGGCATCTGAATTTTGCCAGTTTGCCGTGTTCACAGAAATTTGATGTGGTTGCTTCCTTGCCGCCTCTTGAAGCACATGTCAAACATGTTTGTGAAGGTTGTATTTTAGGTAAAATGCAGCGTTCTAAGTTTCCAAAGGATGGTTCAATTAGGGCCACATGCAGCTTGCACCTTGTGCATAGTGATGTTTGTGGGCCCATGCAAACTCCGTCCTTGGGCAATTACCTGTACTTCGTGACTTTCATTGATGATTACTCCAGGCATGCATGGGTATTTCCGCTTAAAGAGAAGTTCGAAGTTTTTATGCACTTCAAACAATTTGTGGCACTATGGACACCCTTCATTTTGATCGAGGGAGGGAGTATATGTCTCATGAATTTAATGTATTTCTGGCTAGTCGTGGGATAAAACACCAATGTACGATGCCTTATACACCTCAACAAAATGGTGTTGCTGAGAGGAAAAATAGGTCACTTACGGAAATGGCACGATGTATGGTCAAAAGTCAAGCTTTGCTGCATTCTTTTTGGCTTGAGGCCATCATGTGTGCCACTTATGTACTAAACAGGTGTGCTACAAAACCTTTGCAGTCTATTACTCCATATGAAGCATGGCATGATAGAAAGCCTTCTATTGAGCACATGCGTGTTTTTGGCTGTTTGGCATATGCTTTGGTGCCACAAACACAACGAAGAAAATTGGATGATAAGGCTGTCAAATGTATTTTTGCTGGTTATAGTGGTGAAAGCAAAGGTTACAGGTTGTATCATCCGCAAACACAGCATATTCTGGTTTCACAGGATGTAGTGTTTGTGGAGGATTCTGTTCAGTCCTTGCTGTCATGTACTAGAGATAGTAATGTAAGCTCACAGGGCATTTATGACACTTTGTTGCCTCTTTTTAGTGGTGGAAGCTCGATGTAAATTCCAATGAGGCAAATGTACAACCTATGGGGTTTCAGAAAATGTTATAGAGCAGTCTATTACTGATGCAGATGTACATGATGTACTTGATGAGGAAAGGGCTGAAAATGAGCAGGCTAGAGGTATGCCAAAATGACTGGTGCATACATTGCATGATAGTAATTTGGCTGCACCTTTGTCTAGTCGTACTCGTTTAGGCTCTTGCCATGCATCTTATGCATCATATTGTTATGCTTTGGTTGTGTCTAGCTTACATGATGTTGAGGAACCTCTGTCTTTTGATGAAGCATAGAATTCAAAAAATTGGATGGCTGCCATGCAATCAAAATATGATGCACTTATAGAAAATGACACATGGAATTTATGTGATTTGCCTCCTGGCAAAAAGGCCATTGGTATGAAGTGGGTTTACAAGTTGAAATGCAAGCCGGATGGTGAGATTGATCGCTATAAGGCTTGACTTGTTGCAAAGGGTTATGCACAACAAAAAGGCATAGATTATGAAGAGAATTTTGCTCCCACCTATCATATGACCATTGTGCATTTTCTATGTGCATTGGCATCTCATTTTGGTTGGAATGTACATCAATCAGACACTGTTACTGCTTTCTTGAATGGTGACATATTTGAGGGCAACCTTGCGGTTTTGTCAAGAAAGGACAAGAGGACAAAGTGTGCAAATGTCACAAGGCTTTGTATGGGTTGAAGCAATCTCCTCGTGCTTGATATGAGAAATCTGACACTCATTTGGTCAAACAAGGCTTTCGTAACAGTCCAACACAAAGCACATTGTATGTAAAGTGTGAGGGTGATGTACTTCTCATTGTGGTTCTTTATGTCAATGATTTGCTGATCACTGGACCAAATGAGAGACATATTTGTTGAATTTAAGGCTGATTTGAATGCTACTTTCAAGATGAAAGATTTGGGGCTGTTGCATCATTACTTGGGCATACAGTTTAAGCAATGTGATGGTGGTATTTCCTTGTGTCAGAAAATTTACATAGAGATATTGCTATGTAAGTTTGGACTTGAGGATTGCAAACCTATTGCCACTCCCATGGAAACATGTTTGAAGTTGAGTCTACATGATGCTGGCGATCCTGTTGATGTCACTCTTTACCAAACTGCTGTTCGCTGCCTCATTTATGTATGCAACATGAGGCCAGATATTCAGTTTGCAGTCTCATAGGTCAGCAGATTTATGCATAGCCCAGCGTCTAAGCATTGGCAGGCTGTCAAGAGGATTTTCCACTACCTTAGTGGCACTTTACATCTTGGCTTGTTTTATCCCAAGGGGGGATCATTGCCGCAAAACTTACATGCTTTTTTGGACTCAAACTGGGCTGGTTGTTTTGACACGTGAGTGTCCACAAGTGGTTTTTGTTTCATGCTTGGCAGTTCATGTATATCATGATTGAGCAAGAAGCAACCTACTCTGGCCACTTTGAGTTGTGAGGCTGGGTACAGGACAGTCTTCACAGCTACCGTTGAGTGTGTATGACTCAGACGCGTTGATTCGGGTGTTGGACAGGACACTACCAACACTATCTACACTAACAGTCAGAGCGCATTGGCAGTTGCGAGGAACCCAGTTTTTTATCCTCGCACAAAGCACATTGAGGTGCATTACCACTATGTCAGGGAGAGGCTCTCAACAGGAGAGATCAGCTTGCCCTATGTGCCAACACAGGACAACCTTGCAGATCTTTTCACAAAGGCGCGCATTGTCTTGTGAGACGCTCAAAGATTTGGGCTTACTCCCCTTTGTGAATTCATCATGTCCTCAGGGCATGGCACTTCACTTTACTCATGTGCCAGCTCTTGTTCACCGCATCACTCCAGGGGGGATTTGTTACCATATACATGTGGTAGTGATGTGTGTGAACACACTAGGACCGACGGGACATTCTTTCTCTCTTTAGGAGGTTTTTCCCCCCTGTGCATTTTATATATGCCCATCACTCTAGGGCTATTTATCTTTCCATTACACACTAGGTAACACACTCTCTATTGTGTGCCTTGAGCTTCCTTCGTCTTCTCCAAGCTGTGTGCATTTCGTGCAACCCTAATTCCAACACTAACTTGCTCAATTGCTCAACAATTTTCAACCTTACCTTAATATTGCACATGTGCATCTAAGTAATTTTTTTTGTTTTTTTAGTTTTCTCACTGATTGCATACCAATCATATCCACCCCCCCCCCCTCCCCCCCCCCCCCCACACACACACACAATAAACTAAAAAAGACCTCATGTATAAAAATGCATCACACACATGCACATATACCCCTGTTCTATAAAGAGTGAATTATACCATCATCACTATTTTTTTACTATTATTTATGAAATTGTATCAATAAATTTTAAACTTGTACCAATTTATTTGATTCACAAAAATGGTAAGAGTATGGTTTTCACATGCACGCACACGCGCGTGCGCGCGCGCACACACACACACACATGTACGTCCACACCCATACATTAGGTTTTGATGTTTTACAAAGAAAAAGAAACACACAAAGCACACTTCACCCATTAAGTTAGGAGAAAACTTGTGGTTCTCCACTCCCCCCTTTTTTTGGTGTTTTATTATTATTCTTATTATTATTTGCTTAAGAAAAGTTTTGGATGTGACTTTCACCCAGCCCTCAAATTTGAACGGTGGACCTAGTTTTCATTTTGAAGGCTTATTAAAACTGCCTTTTTACACCACAAAGAAGAAAGTCATATAAGTTAAGCCATTGAAGGCTTTAAAGAAACTCTCATTTTCTTTCTACACAAATTGGAAGGGTATAAATAGGATATCTAAATACATTTTTGAGTATCTTTCAGTTGTTTTGAAATGTAGTGGCTTCATTGATAAGGAAACATGTAGGACCATCACCTATACCTTTTGGCCTGCTAAAGAAAGGCCCTAGTATTCGGTCAGCTTAGATGTCCTTTAACTGATGGCGTCCACGTGGACGGCCATTATATTTTAAAGTGTTTTGCTGCAGGTGAACTCTCCAGCTCAGTGGATTTTGTTCCTGCAGTACTCCATTCAGCAGAGAGACGTTGTGTCTATGTCATTGAGAGAGAGAGAGAGAGAGAGAGAGAGAGAGAGAGAGAGAGAGAGAGAGAGAGAGAGAACACTTCATGTATGTGGCACAATGGCAATGTCCTGTGGTGACTGATCAATGGTTCCTACCTCTCGTGATCAATGCTGACGGAGCCTTATCATCGTCAGCACAGAAATGAAGCAGTAAATGCAGGTTGTACTCGTTGCTGTTCCGTGCACGCCATCTGTTTGTACACTGTACAATGTGTGTGTGTGTGAGTGTGTGTGAGAGAGAGAGAGAGAGAGAGAGAGAGAGAGAGAGAGAGAGAGAGAGAGAGAGAGCCAGAGAGAAACTGTCATCAAGATTGGTGAGTGAGTTGATAGCTGCATTGTAGCACGTTGGACCGTACTGGCACAGAGTGTCCAACCATCATGCATCGACATCTAATACTCTAACTGATGGCGCATCGTTTCGCTGTAGGACAGTGCAGGTGAACTCGCGAGTCGCGAGCCTCGAGTCCTCGACAGACGCTCGGCTCAACTCACAAGAGAGTGGAGTCAGTGGACGCCTCATTGCCTCAAGAGTCAAGCCTGTCTAGGCACAGTTTTGCACGACTGCACCTTTAAGTATGGGAAGTCGAGTTAGCGTTGCGCGTGCGAGCTCAAGCCTGAGTCCTCACTCGTTTGATGTCCCTTGCGTCAGTGTTTTAGAAAATTCATTTTTCCAATCATACAAAATTCCTTTCCTTGAATTTGCCAAGAAGAAATTTTTAAACATTACGTTGTTTTTATGGGTTTTTGCACTATTTTTCTCTATTGTGGGGTGGAATTTCTCCTTTTTCGCTTGCTCTTAACCGGTGTTTTGGAAATTGAAAACGACATGATATTAAGCTGAGACACACTTTTCCCGAACACTGCCTTGCATGTTGCATTACCTCATGTTAATTTGTGTGTGGTTGTGTGTGAGAGAAAGAGAGAGAGAGAATTAGTATTTTTGCACGACACTCTCACACACACAAATCAAGGCACTATGTGACCAATCGCAACTCCACACACTAGATGTTCTTGAAGACAATATTGGCACCTTTCCTTGTTTGTTTCAAGAGGAAATTTTAGAAAATGAGGCTATTTTTAAATATTTTTACACTATTTTTGTCTATTCTGGGTGGCATTTCTCCTTTTTCTCGTGCCCTCAATCGGCATTTTTGAAATTGAAAATGGCAGGATATTAAGCTGAGCCACATTTTCCCCGAACACTACTGATCATGTACAAAGCGACATAGCCTACCTGTCAAATCTTTCTTCTCCAATCTCCTATCCTCCATATTAAAATGAAAAGCTAGGTATAGACTTTCCCAGCTTGCCTACACGAGAACTTCTGATTACTTGAATAATTGAATCCTTTCTTGAATTTTCCAAGAGAAAATTTTAGAAAATAAGGAAACTTTTTTAAGGTTTTTACACTCTTTTTCTCTATTTAGTGGCAAAATTTCTCCTTTTTCCCTTGCCCTAGACCGACATTTTTGAAATTGAAAACAACACAATATTAAGCTGAGACACATTTTCCCCCAACAATGCTTGTGGCGCAAGAAAACTCCTCTCCTCTACGAGTTTGCGCCACGACTTGAAAGTTGAGCCTTGCTTCCCACCG
The DNA here is from genome assembly GCF_014529385.1 of Adiantum capillus-veneris. NCBI lineage: Eukaryota > Viridiplantae > Streptophyta > Polypodiopsida > Polypodiales > Pteridaceae > Adiantum > Adiantum capillus-veneris. The sequence continues at coordinate 32,271,544 of NC_140950.1, forward strand.
CAGGCAGCACGACGTCACCTTCAACACAGCCGTCATACGCAAGCTATAATAATAGCAATGTTCAAGAAAAAGCATTTTTCACACATACAGAATTCCTTTGCTTAAATTTGCCAAGAGGAGATTTTCACAAGTTACGTTGCTTTTTAAGTTTTTTACACTATTATCCTCTACTTTGGGGCGGAATTTCTCCTTTTCCCCTTGCGTCCAACCGGCACTTTGGAAATTGAAAACGGCATGATATTAAGCGAGGACACATTTTTCTCGAGCACTAAATAATACCTTGTTTTTGCCAGGAGGAAATGCTAAAAAAGTAGGCTCCAAAATAGAGAAAAATAGTGTATAGACCAGAAAAATTAACTTGATTCTCTAAAATTTCCTCTTGACAAATCCAAGGAAAGGAATTTTTGTCTGTTTGAAAAATGGTTTTTTTTCCAAACACTATCACGCCCTCCAACTGGCATTTTTGAGATTGAAACCAGCACGCTATTAAGACAAGACACACGAGCACTGGTTTTTTGTAATTCTTTTCCCTCCAAGAGCTCGGGAAAAATCATTTCGTCGAACATGCAAATTTCTTTTCACTAAGTTTGCCAAGAGGAAATTTTAGGCTTGTCCATTCGCTGTTTCTATGGTGTTCAACGCATGAGCATGGTGGGAACCCTAGATCACCAACACACACTTGTCCACTAGTTCATTAATTTCTTTGAATTTGATGTTCTCTTGCATTTGAATGTGTCTAAATGTGTCAAATCCATATAATAGATATGATAGTAGGTTACCTTTAAGACTTAGTGAGCATTGAGAAAGAGAAGGGAGGTTGCAGTATATAAGTGGTCTTCCTGCTTCAAAAATTAGTTCAAAAACACCCCTCTCCCTTATTGATCCTAAGATCCTTTTGATTGTGTGAAGTATTGTTTCTATGAACTTATTTATTCTTTAGCTAAAGGATGTTCTTTACCCTTTGCTTCTTTTGAACACATCAAGTAATAATTGTGTGAATATTATTTACCATCCTCTCTTAATATGGATGCCTCTTCCTCCTCGCAAAATCCACTCGATGGACATTACGATGGCTACGATGACAACATCGAACCCATGTGCGATGAATCTAGTGATGTTTGATGGAGTTTGAAAATTGTAATGTAATTGGCCTATTTAACTTGAGAGTAGCGGAAATTAATGAGAGTACTTTTGAGAAATAACTTTGTGAGCATAACGGGTGAACATAATTGAAGATAGAAACATAATCATAGCAATTAGTTAACTTGGCATGAACAATACTTTTGCAAGAGAGAGAATTTAGAGAACATGACGACAGTTGAGGACCGGATTTATGTGGAGCCGGTCCCCCCTCCAATAGGCATTTGTATTATGATTTCTCCCATTAAGAGAGACTTGTTACGATACAGTCTTTGTGTTCCTTGTGACCTAGGTGATGCAATGAAGATGGAAAGCTTCAGCATCACAAAAATAACATAAACTTGAAGAAAGCTTTAGCTATCCCAAGCCTCAGTCCCAAGACCTCAAACACCTTCGAAGGTGGAGAGAGCTAGCAGGGAATGAGGGTAGGGAAGAGGAAGAAGAAACATTTCGTAGGAGAAAGAATTAGTTCCTCACTTATCATAACTCTTGTTGCTAGCATACATAATAGCATAGTAATGAAGAAGAAGGATATGGCAAGCTTAAGCATTGAAGCATGGCTCTTGGTTGGATTTGCACTCCATAGCCAAGAGTGTTGGTGTAGGCTCTCAACCTCTACTTGCTTGGAGAGGGAGATCTTGCACTTTGCATAGCACACAATGAGAGTGTTTGTGAGTGTGTGTGGGTGAGTATACCCCCTAAGCAACCCCCTAGCTTGCTTGGGTCGACCCCCCCTTGTAGCTCATGCTTGAAGCTGATTGGACCCCTCCAGGCCTAGCCAATCATAGGGAGGAGGCATTACAAGTAGTAGGGGTAGCCTTGAGACAAGTGTCCCCCTTTCCCCTTTGAGAGAGAGGGCTAGATAAATGCTAAATCAATTAATTAAATCTCCTAAATTACTATTGGACCCCTTGGGTGGCCAACCAATAGGCTTCAGGCATCTCATGAAGGTAACATAGGTAGGGGCCTGACATGTGTCCCTGCTGCCTCTTCAAGCTTGGGCCTTCCTTGAGTGCGTGAGTGTGTGTTCTCTTTCTATCCCCTAGGAAAAGGGCTCGCCCCCCCTCTTGTAGAGATACTTTTGACTTTTGGTGCTCAAGCATCTTAGTCATCAAGCATGACAATGCATGTCAAAACACCTCGAGCACCTTAATCAAGTAGCAAGTCAAGCACCTCAAGCATGTAGCAGGTCAAGCACCTCAAGAACCTTAATCAAGCACCTCAAGCATGACAAGCACTTTAAGCACGACAAGCACCTCAAGCACGACAAGCACCTCGAGCTTGGGCCGGGTTCCCGCCTCAAGCTCAGCCCTAGCTTACCTAAGGTCAAAGGATTTTTACACACATTATTGGAGGTCTTCAATGAAGCTAACCCTAAGGTCTTATGCTCCATTGGTTAGCCTTGCTCTTTGATAGACCATCTCTCATTTGGGCCCCTTTACCATTGGCCCTGTGTTGAGATAGATCTATAAGCACATATCTATATCTTAACACTTGTTCCCATTTATTCTCCCACATTAAGTGAGCAATTTAATATGAGAAAATCATTTGGGTTGGTTAGATATTAGATTTTATGACATTACCTCTCTCTTCTACCTCATAGTCGTCCTCGACTATGAGGTAGAAGAGATAAAGCCTTAGTCATTAGTCAATCTTACTTAGCGGGTAGAGGATCCCTTTTTACCCTACGACATCTTTCCAAGATGGAATACTAATCCATTTGGTGCATGGGAGACATAGCTGCCGCAAGCATGTCTGCTCTTTAGTCCATTTCATTCTCCCAAAGTAGAGTGACAAATGCTACTTGGTGTTTGAGAGACGTCGTCATCACAAACATGATTCTAAGCATGCATACGAGTCTAATTTGTGCACAATTAAAAAGAGGATTAGTCTTATAAGACAAAAACATGAGTCATTTAAAAGAAATTTGTACATTTGCTTACTCTAATGTAGCATTGTAAGCATTGACAAGGTTCATACTATCCTTAAGCTGTACTCCTTGCATCCATCTAGCATCTTCAAAAGGATAATTTTTGAAATTAATAAGATATCGTCGGATAATCTTACCATGTCGTAGTACCTTGTCTTCATGCCAAGGGACAGCTTCGGGTTGTAGCACCTCTTCTTGGTCTTCAACTTCGGGAGGGTCTTCAATGATTGGTTCAGTTGGTGGCTCTCCTTTGTAGGGCTTAAGTAGGCTTACATGAAAGGCATTGTGTATGAGCCAATGGTTGGGCAACTTGAGTTGATAAGCCGTCTCATTGATGGGCTTCAAGATTTGGAAAGGACCATAGTATCTTTTTGCTAGTTTAGCATAATACTTTTGATGGCCCGTAGGATTTTTGCTCCTCGTTTGCCTTAATCGAGCCTTAGGAAACTTGCGTAAGACCCAATCATTTTCTTTGAACATTAAGGCTCTTCTGTGCTTATCAGCAGTAGTTGGTCATCGTGAAAGTGCATCGGCAACTTGATTGTGCTTACCAGCTATGTGAGCAATATGGAAATTAAATTGCGAAAGAAAATTAGCCCACCTCATTTGTTTGTCGGAAAGCTTGGTTTGCGTTATGAAATACTTGAGACTTTGGTGGTCGGTTCGTAGGATAAATGGAGTCCCCAATAGGTAGTGCTTCCATGTGTCTAGGACATGTAGAACAGCTAAAAGCTCTTTCTCATAAATGCCCAAGACTCGTTCATCAATATTGAGCCTTTGGCTCTCATATGCTATGGCATGCCCTTCTTGAAGCAAAACTGCTCCAAGGCAATCAACACAAGCATCACATTGGACCTCAAATGGCTTTCAGAGATCCGGAAGCACGAGGACTGGTTGGGAAGTAAGTTTCTCTTTGAGCCTTTCAAAAGCAAAATGCAGTCCATACAAACTTAACGTTCTTCTTAGTTAAGTCGTGTAGTGATCCTGCTACTTGAGAGAATTTTGCTATGAAGCGTCTATAGTATGAGCACATACCAACAAAGCTTCTTAGCTCATGTAGATTTCTTGGGTTAGGCCATGCTTTTATTACCTCTAACTTTGATGGATCCATTTGGATACCATCTTTAGAGATAATATGACCTAGGTATTGAATCTCTTGAAGGAAGAATTCACTTTTCTTTTGGTTGAGATAAAGCTTGTTCTCCCTCAATGCTTGAAAAATCACTTGGAGATGTTGCTTATGTTCCTCCAAAGACTTGGAGTAGATGATGATATCATCAAAGAACACTCCAGTGAATTTACGATATGGTCTAAAAATTTTCTCCATCAAACGATTGAACGTAGCTGGTGCATTAGTCAAGCCAAAAGGCATGACTAGATATTCATAAAGACCAAACGTTGTGCGAAACGCGGTCTTTAAGATATCTTCATCCACTATCCTTATTTGATGATAGCCACTCTTAAGGTCAATCCTACTGAAGTAGGTAGAGCCTTGTAGCTTATCAAACAGATCTTCTACCCAAAGTACGGGAAATCTGTTTTTGATAGTGATATGGTTTAGTGCTCGATAGTCCACACACATACGGTATGTACCATATTTCTTTTGCACTAAAAGGACTGGAGAACAAAAGGGAGAGGAACTAGGCATCACCATCCCTTTGGCTACCAGTTCTTGTACTTGCCTCATGATCTCCTCTTGTTGAGCTTGTGAGACTCGATAAGGAGGCTTGTTAGGTGGTGAGCTTCCAGGAAGGAGCTCAATGCGATGGTCATCATCCCCTCATTTTGGAGGTAAGTCCATAGGGATATCATCGATGAACACATCTTGAAATCCTTTTAGAAAATTAGACAAGTCTAAATCTTCTTGATTCCCATTATTTACATTTGATGAAACATTAGTATCTTTTAGAGACTCTTTGACAAAAATCATGTACGCAGAAACTGAGCTCTTCATTGACTTATCAAAAGCAAGAGGATTTACAAGTGGAATAGTGCGACCACGCTCAGTAGCATCTATATACATGTTCTTTCCCCTGTATAGGTGAAGTAGATTTTCCTTTCAGGGAACTTCAGGTTGGCAGCCATGCGATCAAACCATGGTGCCCCTAGGATAACATCCTCATGTTGGAGAGGAGAGATGAAGAAGTCTTCTTTGTCGACATAGCTTTGGACATGAAGCCTCAACTTACCAATCAAGGGAGTAACGGAGGCTTGTTGTCCCTTGAAAGCTGCATCAGCCACTACTATATCTCCCATCTCAAAAGATTGAATGCCCAACTTGGTGGCCAACTCTATTGATATGAAGTTGAGAGTAGAGCCAGGGTCAAACAAGATAAAGGCATCATGCTCTCTTACCTTTCCCCAAGCATAGGAAAGTGATGATCCTTTGCAATGAGCATCCTCTTTTGGAGCTTCGATGGTAGAAGCCCTAGGAGTCTCATTGTGAGCATTCTTCTTGGGGCAAGAACGATAGGCATGTCCTTGCTCCCCACACTTGAAACACTTATGGTCCTTGCGAAAAGCTTCAAGCTCTTCAGGAGAGAGTTTGTTTTTACCTTTGTAAACTCCCTTCTCCTTGGACTGATTGTTGTTGTTGTTGGAATTGGATTGGGAAGTATTTTGAACATTGGTTTTTCCCTTTGCATCATTTTTATCTTTGTTTTCCATGAGCTTGACATTACGTCTAGCCCCTTGATGGAAATTGATGCGTGAAGCAACCATAGTGTGATGGATTACTTTGCTAATAGTACCAGGCCATTGAGAGTTGATGTATTCGGCCATCTCTTCAGGTAATCCTGCACATAATTGTTGCCTTTGCTCGGCAAAGTCTATCTTTTGAAAGACAGTAGCCTTGAGATGTAAATCCCAAAACTTGTCTACATATTTGTGGATAGACTCATGGGAGAGGATCTTCAAGCTGCGCCATTCGTTAAGCACTTTGTCCTTTGCATCGCTTGCAAGGAATTGCTTCATGATGGAAACTCGTAGAGTTTTCCATGTCTTTGGGGCTTCACCATTTCCACGGAGGCTAGCCCACTATTGAAGAGCTGATTTTTGGAAGTGCATAGCTACATGGCGTAGCTTGGAGGACTCTGTGAAGCCCTCATCTCCAAAGGCCGCATCAAATTGCTGGATGAAGGCCAACACTTTGTCGGTAGCACCGAAGGTGCCATCATAGGTGAGAAAAGAGATACTCTTTCCTCCCTCCTTGAACTTATTTAGCTTTTGTGACCTTCGCCATGCAGGAAATGATTTGCGATGTCCTCCCCTCTTGTATTCTCTAGGAGAATAGCCATAACTTTCATCGGAAGAGGAGGAAGGTGAAGAAGAAGGAGAAGAGGGTGACCTCTTCCTAGCCCTTTTCTTCCTTTGTTTCCTCTCTTGCCTTTTAGAGTGATGAGGAGAAGGACTATGTGTTGATCTTTTCCTCTTGGGAGGAGTAGGCGATCGTCTAGACCGCCGTCTTCGTGGAGCCACATCTTCAGAGGAACTTAAACTTTCCTTGCTTTCTTGCTCTTTGGATTCCTCCTCTCGAATGGGAGAGAGTCTTCTTTTGGGGGTCTCTTCAAGAGGCCTCCTAAGCTCTCTCTCCTCTTGGAGAGGAAGGGAAATTCCATAAGCACGAAGTTGTTGAGTAACTTCGGCTTGCAAAGTAGGGTTGACCATAGCTTGCTGCAACCTAGTGACGAGATAATTCACAAACATGGGAGCATCATCATTAGCACCTTCATGTGCAAAATCAAAGCTATCAATGTTCATTCTACTCTCTTGATTATTGTAAGCCATGTTAACAAAATTTATGTATGTACTTAGTATATGCTTTGGCAATTCAAAACCTTAGTTGCCACTCCTCTTAGCCTTTGAAAATCGGCACTTAAGTATCTACATCCACGGCTCGAAGTGGAGAGTAGAGGAGTAGGTCTAACATAGCAAAGTTGCCAAGGACTAGATCCTTTCGGACTTCTTATGGCTCAATAATGGTAAAGCCGTAGGAAAGTCTAAAAAGAGTCCATTATTAAGTCCAAAGCTCCCGAGGTGTGCACCATCCCCCACATAGTGGGCTCAACAAAACCGATAATAGATCCCAAGTCCACTTACCCTATTATAATTAACAACATCAACCATTTATAGGCTACTTAAGGACCTCTCTTCTTAAGAAAGAAAAGAGAAACCAAATGCTCTAATACCAATGTAATGGAATTGGCCTATTTAACTTGAGAGTAGCGGAAATTAATGATAGTACTTTTGAGAAATAACTTTGTGAGCATAATGGGTGAACATAATTGAAGATAGCAACATAATCATAGCAATTAGTTAACTTGGCATGAACAATACTTTTGCAAGAGAGAGAATTTAGAGAACATGACAACAGTTGAGGACCGGATTTATGTGGAGCCGGTCCCCCCTCCAATAGGCATTTGTATTATGATTTCTCCCATTAAGAGAGACTTGTTACAATACAGTCTTTGTGTTCCTTGTGACCTAGGTGATGCAATGAAGATGGAAAGCTTCATGCATCACAAACATAACATAAACTTGAAGAAAGCTTTAGCTATCCCAAGCCTCAGTCCCAAGACCTCAAACACCTTCGAAGGTGGAGAGAGCTAGCAGGGAATGAGGGTAGGGAAGAGGAAGAAGAAACATTTCGTAGGAGAAAGAATTAGTTCCTCACTTATCATAACTCTTGTTGCTAGCATACATAATAGCATAGTAATGAAGAAGAAGGAGATGGCAAGCTTAAGCATTGAAGCATGGCTCTTGGTTGGATTTGCACTCCATAGCCAAGAGTGTTGGTGTAGGCTCTCAACCTCTACTTGCTTGGAGAGGGAGCTCTTGCACTTTGCGTAGCACACAATGAGAGTGTTTGTGAGTGTGTGTGGGTAAGTATACCCCCTAAGCAACCCCCTAGCTTGCTTGGGTCGACCCCCCCTTGTAGCTCATGATTGAAGCTCATTGGACCCCTCCAGGGCTAACCAATCATAGGCAGGAGGCATTACAAGCAGTAGGGGTAGCCTTGAGACAAGTGTCCCCCTTTACCCTTTGAGGGAGAGGGCTAGATAAATGCTAAATCAATTAATTAAATCTCCTAAATTACTATTGGAACCCTTGGGTGGCCAACCAATAGGCTTCAGGCATCTCATGAAGGTAACATAGGTAGGGGCCTGACATGTGTCCCTGCTGCCTCTTCAAGCTTGGGCCTTCCTTGTGTGTGTGAGTGTGTGTTCTCTTTCTATCCCCTAGGAAAAGAGCTCGCCCCCCCTCTTGTAGGGATACTTTTGACTTTTGGTGCTCAAGCATCTTAGTCATCAAGCATGACAATGCACTTGAACTAGGGGTGTTCCCACAAGCATCTCGGGCAAGCATGTCAAAACACCTCGAGCACCTTAATCAAGTAGCAAGTCAAGCACCTCAAGCATGTAGCAGGTCAAGCACCTCAAGCACCTTAATCAAGTAGCAAGTCAAGCACATCAAGCATGTAGCAGGTCAAGCACCTCAAGCACCTTAATCAAGCACCTCAAGCACGACAAGCACCTCAAGCACGACAAGCACCTCGAGCTTGGGCCGGGTTCTCGCCTTAAGCTCAGCCCTAGCTTACCTAAGGTCAAAGGACTTTTACACACATTATTGGAGGTCTTCAATGAATCTAACCCTAAGGTCTTATGCTCCATTGGTTAGCCTTGCTCTTTGATAGACCATCTCTAATTTGGGCCCCTTTACCATTGGCCCCGTGTTGAGATAGATCTATAAGCACATATCTATATCTTAACACTTGTTCCCATTTATTCTCCCGCATTAAGTGATCAATTTAATATGAGAAAATCATTTGGGTTGGTTAGATATTAGATTTTATGACAATAATGGTGACTCAATAGCTTGCTAACTTATAGAAAATTCTTGATGTACGCTTGACAATAATGTGATTTTCCTTTCTATTTTTATAGAGTTACACAAGATAGTGCACCGTGATACAGCCGCCATCATTCTTGGGACGTGATAGTGGCCTCATTCTTGATCATGTGTCTCCACTCCGCACAAGGAGCGCTTCGAGCCTCTGCCTAAGGTTGATGTTTCTTCTTCTTTTGGCGTTGGGTCCAAATCCCTCAAGCGTGTAGATCAAACTAGTGCAATAGCACATACACTTTTCAAGACGTGCGAGTCAACAACGGAACTAAGTAAGGCTTGCTTGCACCGCATAGATAATCTACTATTGTACCCAACCCTTACGAGTTTTGTTTTTTGTTGTGGCAGCCAAACCTTTTCTAGGGGGACCACCGCCTGCAGCTGCAAAAAAAGAGAGCGTTGTGGAGGGTGCCAAACCAGATTGATATATTGTTAGTGAGTGTTACCATGAGAATGTAATTCCCGTTGGTTCATCTTCTCTTGTGCCTTATTTTCCCACTAAGATCCCTCTATTGCACATCACTGAAACTTGCCCTCGTTTTGCTTTTGAGGGGTGCATACTTAACCGATATGGAACCTACAAACAAAGACCATAAGTCGCTAAGTATATGCGTTACCTTAAGGCAGACCTAGTTGACCCACTCAACACTGACACCATCACTTGTGGTGTAGCGATCAATTTATTGAGCAATTCATTGACACCCTTACTGTAGGAGACTTTGTCCACATTGAAAATGTAACTGTAAACGAAAAAACTAAGTCAGATGGTTGCACATCTCCTTATGTACTATTCTTCAACGCTTCCACGATTGTAGAAAATACAAAGCCTTTTGTAGTCAGCCTTAGTTTCTACCCAGAGAGAAAAGTGCGTGAATTTTTGGATGAGACACAGTCCTTGCATGCACAAGGCACCTGCACACACTTTGGAACTGTAGCTTTTGTTGTTATACAGGGCCATGCTAGCACTTCAAAATCTGGTCTTTCCCAAGGTGATCTTGTTGTTGCAGATGGGCCAGCAGCTGAGGATTGTGCCACTGTAAGGCTTACTTATCTTCGCCCTTCTATAGATTTTCAGCTTTCTAATATTTTCCCTCTCTTGCCGTCACAACTTATCTTCATGAATGCACGCAAAGATGATTACCACGCTATATTTTGTGCTCTTGAGACCGATGTGCATCCTATGTTTGTTGCACGAAACATAGGTTCCTTCATAGGTTGGAGCAATACACTCTCAGTCTTGTATATTACTATCCTAGCACACATCAAAAGTTCTCGTCTCAAGTATTGTTTTGAGGAAGCATATAAGGCCCATATTCTTGATGTTGGTCACAATCAAGAAGTAAGTATTGATCTTGCTTTTCCTTTTTCACCATAATAACTCAAGAAAGCTCTAACTCTTCAAGTGCCTATACATAGGTGACTACACATTGCACTTTGTGAATGTGAACTCAATTTTGGTGGAACGTTTTTGCGGTCAATGCAAATCTACTAAGATTCATCACCAACAAGAGGCGGACTTTTGCTCTATTTGCTCAAAATCTGCAACTATTGTTTTGATGCCCAAGCTTGAAGGAAAGATTTTGGCCAACAAAGCTTCCCCAATTGATGCTTCCTTAGCAGGTGACATAGTCAACAAAGTATTGCATCTTGACAAAAACTTTGTTGACTTATATGCTTCTGATGTGCTGGATGCACGTGAGCTACTAGCCCCCCTTGTACGAATTGGCAAATTCACCGTCAACAAGTTAGGCCTCATCACATCTTTTGTCAAAGAGACAAAGTAGCGCTCCTCTACAACATTGAAGCTCCATCACCTCCTCGCAGAAAAAAACTCTTTGTATTATATTGCTTTCATCCATTGCTCATCTTGTAAATTCCCATCTCTCTCTTTCTCTCTCTCTCTCTCTCTCTCTCACACACACACACACACACACACACACACACACACACACACACACACACACACACACACACACACACACACACACACACACACACACACACACACACACACACACACACACACACAGTGTGTGTGCATGTTTCATTTACTTGTCTTCCTTCCACCCCATAGCCCAAGGGGGGCGAAAATTGCACATACATGGGTTCCTCAACCAACCATAATGCATCTTTTGGACAACTCATTCAGAATGATATTGATAGTGCTTTCTTTGCTAATCACCCATGGAATAATAATGTTTTCCTCGTGCTCAATAAAATAATAAAATCGCGCTCATAAAAAATCACCAACATCATGATAGACGCAGTGAGAGTATCATTGGAGCAAACGCCAATGATCACACCTTCTCTAGCGCATTTGGCTTTTAGTAGACATGATTACTCCATTTTGACCCAAGTATTAAACAGCCATACATCATCTATTGGTATTGCGCTTGATATTATCCATGTGTTCTTCTTTAGATTTAGTATTGCATGTGATGTCCATATTTACCGTGTGCCAATAACTTCACCCGAAAACACAACATTCAATAGTGGAGCCGATCCAACGACATTGCACAAAATCATCATTGTTGATAGAAGTGGTTACCTATTTTTTTACTTGGGGGACAACCGATGCTCACAAAAATGCAAACATCGTACCCGGGACAAAAATGAGACGGAATCATTAAAAGCTTTGCTTTTCCAGCAACTGAATAAAGTCCCTGTCTCCATCATGAGGCAATTTGCTTGCTTGGGTGATAGAACCATCCTAGAAATAGGTGCAATAACATCAAAAATTAAAAAACTTAAATTTTTCTTTTCACCCCATACCTCCCTTCAACATAAACATTGAACAAGCCTCCCTACCAAAAAAAGCTATACAACAGTACATAGAAACAACGAATGATGTTCCTATATATCAATGTTATAAATGTGGACATTTAATGTTTTTTTTGCAATTAGCTTGAAAAGGGCGTATGTCGGCACTTGGGAAGTCTAGAAACAATGAGATACATGAAAAATATGTTTGTACTTCATGCGGCCATAAAAGGCAAGAACATGGTGCACTGCTCACCCAATTGAATTCCATAGGGTTAAACCTCCCCTTGGCTACAGTAGAGAAGCTAAATCATTTAGAAAGCCGCCTTGTAAGTCCTAGGCTACCTTTCACCAAAATTAGGGAGCTTACATACGATGGTCAATTTGGGTTGCGATGTAGCGTTGTTAATGTTTTGGCATCCTTGGTGAAAACACAACAAAATTGCCAAGGTTTATTCATGATGAAGCCTCGATATTAGTGGGTATTAAGCTTCGTCTACAATACAATCATTGCTACCTTTCCGGGGTCGTTCGGCCATTGCTTACAATGAAAGCCATTGCTCAACAATTGCAAATATCTTTATACAAGAACAAAAAAATTACTCTAAACAGCGAGTGGCTAAGCCATTTCCATAGACTTCATTGTCCTTTGCCTGATGATTTTGCCGACAACAATCAACCATCAAAAGAAGATGATCTAGCTACAGATGTCATGCTCCATGGAATTGAGTCATCGCAACAAGTAGTGGATCACAATGACAAAATCTTCTTTGTAGCTCCTGTCGAGGGAAATAGTCCTTTGAGTATTTTCAAAGATGAATACTGTGAAGAGCTTAGTTTCCCTACTATTTTCTATGGTAAGCCCCGTAAATACCATACACTTGCTAAGCATAAATATCAACATGTGGCTCAATGGGAGCTTATGCATAGTGATAGAAGGTTCTTACTAAATTTAGAGAATCGTTTTTTCAAAACAGTCAAACTAATGACTCAAAAATCTTGGGGTCCATTTGGATGCGTATGTGGAAAGGCAAGCTAAACTACAATACACTAGTGGCCGCACAAGTTGTTGGAGATACTAACACTGAGAAGGTCTTGTCTTCCCAACTTGAATATCATGACTTTGAGGCATTGCGAACATCACCTGACTACAAGGAAAAACTAAAAAAAAAACGCCTTCACTATGATTAGACAACTTGGACCACAACCATTCTTCATCACATTTTCTGCGGGCTGAGAAACATTGAAAGCCTTTGATTAGAGCACTAACTAAGCTGAACCCCATCATGCGTGCAAGCAAACAAACAGAAGCGTCATACATACGAGATTTGGTCTAAGCCGACCTTGTAACAACATCTCGCTTTTACTTGAACCGGTTTAATGGGATGAAGAAATTGCTAGCCAAGGATATAACCATATTAGAAAAACTCAAAGATTACTTTTTTGTAATCGAGTTTCAGAGCCGAGGTAGCCAGCATGATCATGGGCTACTATGGATAGAAAATGCTCCTACCTATGGGAAAGATCCCAACGAAGATGTTGTGGATTTCATTGACAAGTACATAACAACTAACTCCATGCTTCTTCCTGTAGATTTACAAGAAATTCAAACACATAAGCATAGGAAGCCTTGCTTCAGAAAACGCAAGGGATGCCGCTTTGACTTTCCTCGCTACCCGATGCCTTTCACTATGATTTTAGAACCCTGTCGTTCTCCACATAACAATATCCAATACAAAAGAAAGAAACACAAACAAATCAAAGATAATCTACAAATACTAGATTATAAAGAAAATATTACATTCGAACAGTGGCTCCTATCTATGGACCTTTGATTTGAGGATTACATCGAAGCTATATCATCCACAATCTCATGCCCAACACTTTTGTTGAAAAGAAATATCAAAGATATTTACACAAATAATTTCAATCCAACCATTTCAAAGCTATGGGATGCGAATTCAGATATACAATACATTTTAAATGCATATGGAGCAGCTACCTATTGCACCTCAAATATAAAAAATTTTGATAACACACTCACCAAAGCAATCAAAGAACAATTTGACTCTTGCATTGAAAACAATGCAACTACATTTGATAGACTTCAAAACATAGGAAACACAATACTAAACACAGAGAAAATAAGCTCACAACAAGTAGTATATATTGCACTTTTTCTACCTCTCTACAACGCAGCTCGAGAATTTATGTTCATAAACACAAACCCTCCCCACGAGAGAACAATGCTTAACCATAGATCACATTCCAACCCAACAACTACAAAAGCTTTGCTAATGGCATACACGGGCAAGGCTGCTTTTAACATTGGTGGAACCACTATCCACTCGGCCCTCACTTGCCACTACTCACATCATCTAACACTTCCCTATTGTATGAGAGGCTGAATGAACTGCAACTGCTTTATCGAGACCTACAACTAGCCGTTTTTGATGAAGTCTCCCTGATTGGAACCAATGTCTTCGCTATGGCAGACTCTCGTATGTGCGCATTAACAAACAGCTACAACCTTCCATTCGGTGGTGTTGATGTTTTCTTGTGCGGTGATCTTTGCCAAGCTAGTCCAGTGATCTTTGCCAAGCTAGTCCAACGTCTTCGCTATGGCAGACTCTCGTCTGTGCGCATTAAAAAACAACTACGACCTTCCATTCGGTGGTGTTGATGTTGTCTTGTGCGGCGATCTTTGCCAAGCTAGTCCAGTGCGTGACTCTTGGATTTTCTCCAAAAAACCTCAATTGCGAAGCTATCTCACCATCTTTTTGGAATTACCGCATAAAGTGCTATGAGTTAACAATCACCATGAGACAAACTAATAAGACATTCATCGACATACTCAACAGGATACGCGTTTCAAAACACACCAACAAAGACATTTTGTTCATCAATACGCATTACATGCGCACAATACCTCATTCAACCATGGTCTCCCACCTTTACTATGTGAACAAAGATAAATACCTACACAACCAACATATATTCAACACTACCATAGGGACACCACTACTTATTGAAGCACAAGACACAAGGGCAAAAACTTGCAGCAAAACTATTCAAATACCAATAGATCCAAAGTTAACAGCAGGTCTCACAAAAAACTTCACTTAAAACCATGCCTAATTATAGAACTTTGTGCTAGAAATATTGACATTCTAGATGGCCTAGTCAATAGAGCCGACGGTATATTCAAAGCAATAATGGAAAACTCCATGACACAAATTATTTGGATTCACTTTCAAACCACTAAAGTAGGCCAAAAAACTAGATATGAAAACCAAAAACTATACATTACATCAATAGATAGACAATGGACACCAATCCAAAAAATAGCACGTGAGTTTCAAATAGGAAAGAACTTCCTGAACACTATTACTAGAACACAATTCCCAATTCAACGTGCAGCTGTTGGAACCATACACCGTGCACAAGGCTTGACATTGGACACCTTGGATTTTGATCCAACCAGCATTCGAAGTCATGGCCTTGTGTACAGTGCCCTCTCCCGTGTAAGAGATCCCAACAACCTTTACCTCCTTAAGTTCCAACCATATTAAAGTAGACCAAACAGTTCTAACGGAGCTACACCGCCTCAAAACACATGCCACTTGGCAACCGTCACAGCTTGACCTCCACTCTTTGCCCGGCAATCACTTGATAATAAAATCTCTTAACATTGTGTCCCTAAAGAAACACTACAACAACCTTATTCATGATAATATTCTTAGTGGCCTCCCACATTCTTTGTCTCCAAGAAGCGAAACTACAACATCCTAATACAGTGGCCATACACGGTTACACACACACACTCAAACAACTGGCCCCATGGGAGTATCCCTCTTCACATCAAAGAAAAACATACATCTACAACACCACAACATCATTTCCAAAAATGAAATAGAATGCATTATAGAGCTCCTCAGCACACCACATAGTCCACCAATAACGTTGATAACATTGTACCGCAGACCGTCAACTCCACTTCCCTTGCTCCTGCAAACATTGACCACACTACTCACACCTCACCTCCAACACACCCCTACCATTTTACTCGGTGACTTCAACATCAATGCTAACTACCAAACCCCTGAATACCTTGCACTTTCTAACCTTCTCTCCACACATAGCATATAACCCAAAGCACAACAATCTACGATTCAACTTTGGACCACATTTGGACTAAAAATTCCTTCATTAACATAACAACAGGCACTAACTTCTCATTCTGGTCGGACCACTCCATTATTTGCTTGCTACTGCCACTAAAATCCAAAAACACATTCCAATGCCCCCCTCTTCCTACTTCCTAAAAGCACCTTCACAAATCCTTCCATTGGGGTAGGCCCTCATGATCCCTCACCTTGTTCTTTTAAAACAAAGACAAAAGATGGGAAACTACTTTCCCAACCCTCTAAAAACTTTTCCCTCTAGCTCTCATGCACACCAAACAAAAGAAGTTTTGGACACACACACACACACACACACACACACACACACACACACACACACACACACACACACACACACACACACACACACACAACTCCATCCTAGGCATTGATTTTTTAAATAAAAAAAAGGTATTGCCAAAAGAGGAGGAAACGGATTGCAGCTTTGTTGTCTTTTATCATTCTCTCTCCTTCTCACATGTACACACACACACACACACACAGACACACACACACACGAACATAATATTTTATCTATGCAAAACAAAAATTGTTGTTTTTAATAATAAGTCACTCTACTCTTCAACAGATTGAGGGCATATGAGGATAAAATGAGAAGAAGAGTGATGGATGCAAACCAAGAGAGCCTTGAGTATACACAAGCTTGAGTTGTACTACATTGTAGCTTGAAAGACTATTTTCTTACTTTCCATTTAGCATAATTCTATGATAGCTATATATGTTGCGAAGCCAATGAAAGTAAAAATTGTAGCACTATATCATTAATAAGGTACCCTTTGGACATCTCAGTCTTCGAGGTGATTTACAATATGGCATTACTTCTTGCCACAACTTCACAAGTGTTGTTAAACTCATCTCTTTGTCATCAATTTTTAATTTGTTGAAGAAATCATTGCAATTTTTGTACAAATGTTTTCATATGTATTGCACACCCATGGGTACATGCATGCGCGTGCATGTACACGCGTGTATGTACGCGTGCACGTGCGCGCACACACACACACACACACACACACACACACACACACACACACACACACACACACACACACACACACACACACACACACACACACACACACACTGTCACAATAGTTGACCATGCTAACCTACTCATAGCCTAAAGATTTCCACCTGAAAAAAACTTGGAAATGGTACTTATTGCTAACCTACTATGCCATTAGCATGGCTGAATAAATACCACAAAGACATTTAGCTTAGTGGGTATAGATTTAACCTCACTTGGTTTACTTGGGTTGATATTAACCATTATATTGGAACTTGGGCTAGCTTGTGGGTACAACCCCCTAATATCTCTCTTACCAGGTTTAGTTAGTGCCCAATCTTTGGCCTTTTACCTGGGCGGCTTCAGATTTGATTGTTTCTACTAGGTTTTTTTTACACTCTGTCACGGCACTCATACTGAGTCATGACCTCGTTTTGATGACCTCGCGTAATGAGGGGTTGCTTGGCACGGATTCTTTGCCTCACTCTCATAAAATTAGTCTTAGCTGTAATACCTCTTGCACTCATTGAGATTGATCAACGCCAGGCTGCTGCAACACCTCCACAATTGAGTATATATTTATTGGAGATCTTCCCTGCCTCTTCCACTATATAAAGGTGATGGGTTCTTCCCTTCACTTAGACTTGGTCTCCCCAGGTACTTTGGAGCTAATCTAGGAGTTGCGTCTGCTCACAGGTTTTTTATATATTTCTCTCAAAGATTAAAATAAACCCCTGCTTTGTTGGGTGATTATAAACAGATTTTTTAACATTAAGATTATTGAGAAAGAGGTTCTTTTGGAATGTTTTGAAAACCTGATGGTGTGACTAGTTATGCTTCCTAAGGTTTTTTACTTCTGGAACATTGGCAGAACTATACATTTGGAATATTCCTTAGCTAAAGCACATGGTTTGATAACCTCGGCACTGATTATTACACATCAATAGAGGGTTTCTTTTGCTTCCTGCCTGGTACTGATTACATACACTCACTCTAGTTTTTTGGTTGCTTGACATAAAAGTGGCATCACTCCTATGGTTACTAATTAGGTTGTTACCAAATGGGGTATACTATGGTAATATGGGAAACTGATCTATCTATGCTGATCACTGGTTGATACTTTGATTTATTATGTGATAGTTCATATTCTAATGGGTTATGAGAAAATTCATTGAAACTTATCATGGTAACTTTTGAAAAATTGATGCTTTTTTACATTAAAAGGTTGGTGGCATTGCTGGTTATATTGCCTAATTTTGAATTTGGATAATTGCAACTGTTTATTTGGGTATGATGCATCCAATTTGTAGAAAATGAAAAAAAAGGATTTAATACTTGATGAGACTTATAAAAAAATAACTTTTTCTTCCATGGCATAGTCCTTTGTGACCCTTTACAGGTTTAATCTCTTATTGATCTTAAAAACTTGCTGCCTGCTTACTGGTTACCAGCACTGGTTTTTTGGTCTTGGATTTCTGGCATAGTCATGGTCTTTCTCTGACTAGATCTTACTCTCTTAATCTTGGGTGTGGTTAGATTTAGCCGGATCTGGATCTGGTGCTGACTTACAAAACAACTAACCTTGCTTGGTTATCTGGCTTAGATCTGGTTTTTTACTAAACATATCCCACTACATTGTAGTGATGATTCTACCATAAAATTCTGGTTTTTACTGTTTGCTTTGACTTACTCTAAAAAAAACCCTCTGCTTGTTGCCTGGATTCTTGGCTTAGTTTTGGTCTTCTTTATATATACACTACATCTTGGTGATGATATTGCCATAAAAACCTCACTTGAGTTTTGGCATAAACTTGATTCTGACCAATATGGGTATAGTGGATTACTGGATTAATACCTAGTGATCTGGTCTAGGTTTGATAAAGTTGAAATTACAAAAATCTCTATATTTAGCGGGGGGAACTGGTCATTTTTTCACTACATCTCGTCTCCACTTATGGATAATGATATGGTGCTTTAGACACCAAAGTTTTTTATGGTATTGTGATTTTGGGGAGACTATTTTGACTTACAAATCTGACCTTCACCTATTGCTTGGATGTCGGGCTTAGATCTGGTTTTTCATTATAGCTAGTGAATACGAACCTGGTATGGTATAACTGATTGTAGCTAGACCTTGTACCTTCTGCTTAAAACTTAGATTGTCAGCTTAATACTGGTCCTTTTTCACTACATCTGATTGGAATCTTTTTGACCAACTATGGCTTAAATCTGGTTAAAGATACGTAGGGCCTGCTCACTAAAGCTTGAGTAAAAATCTTTCTAAAAACTTTTGTCGTTATACCTTATTGTTCGTTCGTTTTGACACTAATTAAGGGATGAATTGAAAGCGTTTTTTACCATTGAGAATGAGCTCCATTATTATTTTTTGACTTTGGCTGACACTTTTTGGGTAGTTCAATCTAGCCGTTGTTTTGATACCAAGCTCTTTATAATACTTAAAAGGGTGCTGATAGGTAAGCAGGCCTATTACAAAAGATTACTCGTGTAACTAAGGTTTCTACTGGCTAACCTAAACCTGGTTTTCTCTTACATTGCTTAAATCAAGGAATTTACATAAGATGATATGGAGTTGTCAAACTTCCTCTCACAGTAAAAGGTTATTATGGTAGGATTACTTTGAATAGGACAATAGCTAGTCTAAATACTTTTTAAGTTTGACATGGATAACAACTGATATGTTCTTTGAAGCCTGCCATACATAGCCAAGTCTAACATATCTGTTGTCTTGACTATCTGGATGTAGGTGAGAATTCTATCTTGGCTTAAAGAGGTTTAGCTTGCTGCAGTTTGACCTTGGAAATATTTAATGATTTAATTGGTATAGTTTTGATACCTTTGTACAAATCCATTTGGAATGATACTCCATTCTTATTATGTTGTACAATTATGAATCAAAGACTGAGTTGGTTTTGTACTTATCTTTGCCTAGACACCTTCAGCTAGTCGTCGTTTTGAACATCCTGTTCATTGGTGTGTTATTTATTTAAGTTAAACAGCTACACACACCCCTAAACACCAGGCCCTCCCAGGCAACTGGGAGGACCAGGACGCTCACTTTAGAAATTTTGTGTCTGTAGGCTTTGAATGACCCACTGTCTATAAATCCTTGAGTGGTCGACATGTGTTAGGTGGTCTCTCCTTGACTATAGACTGGATGTTGGGGTATAAAGCCCAATGTGGTCGCCCAGGTAAGTGGGCGGGCCGCCAGGTATGTACACATATTCTTTTGTAAAAACCTAATAAGAACTCACTATGATCTACACATTACAGTAGAGCGAGTTCACCATATCGTCGTGCTCTTCTTCTCGCACTCTCTCTCGCGTCGCACTTTCACTCGTACTCCTTCAACTGGTATCAAAGCTCAGATCGAGGCTCGGGGCAGCACTGCAGGAGGCTAGAGTCACCAACTCAGATTGGAGTGAAATTCGACAGGCGAAGACACGGCCCCAAATCTCGTTCACCGGTCATCTCGGTCACCGTTCGGCTTCGATAAAGTTCTGCGCAGGACATTTTCGACTACGTGATCTCAGCGGGTGCAGATCGGACTCTGCAAATTTGGGTTTTCGGCCTACGACTGCAGGTGCTGAGGATATCGACACTCTCAGAGTGTTGATTTGTGGTTGTCTACACATCGAAGGATGGATCACAATTCTTGGAGGCGTGTCACGGGCGTATCTACACACAGTCTGTAGGCGACATCCACTAGTTCATCAGGTAGCTTGTGTTTGCTGCTTGATATTCCAGATTTCATCCTGACATTGCAGGTACTTCCACATGGGATGTATTGTCAGAGATGATGTATGTCTGTTGAGGGTTTGCTCGCTGTGAGTCACGCAGCAAACAACCGCCGCAGCGGTTACAGCATATAGTGGGAAATTTGTGGATGTATGACTTTGTGGGAAGTCTATGTGCTGTCAGATTTACTGCAGCCTTTGTTGAGGGTTGAGTGAGGTTTTATTGAGCTGGGGGATTCTTGAATGTTGAGATCCTTTCGGTGATACAGGTCTTGGAGCGATCCCTCGAGCACCCTTATATAGGCAGCTAGGATGTATTGACTGTGAGTTAGACAGTTGGGATTGCAACTTTGCTTTACTACCGTTGAGGCATTGTCGCAGTCTATGCTTACAGGACAGTGACAGAACAGTCAGAGATAGTACAGGTGCAGGACAGTGACAGAACAGTCAGAGACAGTACAGGTGTAGGACAGGTTTACCCACAGCTTACAGTGTCAGAGAGACAATGTTTTTGAGCTGTTTTTTGGTCTGTTTTTAGTACACCAGAGCCATTTTACAAAGGAGACTCTACCAAAATTTCTGCAGAATCTGAAGCTTTCTTGGTTCATTTGACAGGTTGATATTGGTTCAGAGGTCAGTTTACAGGGGAAACTCTGCCGAATTTCTCCCAGAAAAGTAAACTACTATGAAGCATAGCTATGGCTGGATCACAGGACACTGCTCTTTACAATATCAAGAAGCTGGATGGAACCAATTTCCCATTGTGGAAGAAGCAGATTTGGCATGTGTTGGTACAAAAGAAGCAGATAAAACCTATAAAGCTCAAGGGGATAAAACCAGAAGATATGGACGAAGATGAATAGAGCGAAATGGATGAATTGGCACTTTCTACCATTATGCTGACTTTGGCAGAAAGCGTTTACTTCAATGTAGCAGACGAGATGTCGGCTTATCAAGCATGGTTAAAGCTGAGTGATCTTTATGAGAAGCACAGTGCAGCTTCACAGGTATACTGGCTTAAGAAGCTTGTTGACTTGAAGATGAAAGAAGGGACACCTATGTACAATCATCTGAATAAATTCAACACAATCTATAGTCAGTTGTCAGCTCAAGGTGTCAAGTTTGACAAACCTGTTAGAGCTATGTTCCTGTTGATCACATTTCCGGAAAGTTGGGACACTTTTCGCACAGCTTTGAGTAATTATGCACCTTCAGATGGTTTGAACATAGTAGGTGTAGAAGGAAGTCTGCTTACTGAAGAAACCAATAGAAAGACAATGGACAAAGGCAAAGGAATAGCCTTAGTTGTCAGGGGAAGGACCAAAGAAAAGTACAAAGGTGGAAAGAGGAATCAGTCTCGTAGCAAGTCTCGCAGTGCTAAAGGCAAGAGTGACATAGAATGCTACCATTGTGGCAAGAAGGGTCACATGAAAAGAGACTGCAGAGAATGGAAAGCAGAAAAAGGCAAAGAGAAAGCTGAAGACCATGGTGAGAAGAACAAGTCCTCAGTGAAGATTCAAGAAATAAATGTGACAAACACTGTTGTAGAGGATGACAGTCTAGTGTCAGGAGACATCTACTTCTTGAAGAATACAATGGACTCAGCTCTTCTTACAGCATCTGATGGAAATGCACTGAGTGACTGGATTATAGACTCAGGGGCATCACTTCATGTGTCTCCAAACGAGGAGTGGTTTACTTCTTATGTGACCACTAAAGATCATGTTCGGCTAGGCAATGGGCAGACATGTGAGATCTTAGGTGTTGGAGACGTTCAATTGAAGTTTCAGAATGGCTCTTCTTTCACGCTGAAGAATGTGAGACATGTTCCCGCAATTACAAAGAGCTTGATCAGCACAGGTTTACTTGATGATGCTGGCTATGTCACCACTTTTGGATAGAACATGTGGAAGATATCCAAGGGTTCTATGACAGTAGCACATGGAGTAAAGTCTGGAGGACTTTACATGATTTATGTATCAAATGTCTCTAAAAATGTAATCAATGTAACTGAGCAGCCGAATGTTTCTTTGTGGCATAGCTGGTTAGGACATATGTCCAAGAAGGGAATGGAAATCTCGTCTTGTTCTGGTTATTTGCCTGGCTTTTCATTTAATGATTTTGAATTCTGTGAACATTGTCTGTATGGTAAGCAAACACAACAGCCACATAAGCATAGAAGTAGTAGAAGAGATACACAGTTGGCACTTGTTCATAGTGATTTGTGTGGACCTATGCCTAACCTATCTCTAGGGGGAGATTCTTACTTTATGACATTTATAGATGATTACTCAAGGAAAGTATGGGTTTACTTTCTCAAGCACAAGGATGAAGCGTTTAGTGTTTTCAAAATGTTTGTGACACTTGTGGAGAATCAGAGTGGCAAGAAGCTTAAATGCTTACGCACTGACAATGGTGGAGAGTATGTTTCAAAGGCCTTTCAAGACTTTTGTGAGCAAAAGGTATAAAACGTGAACTTACTGCTCCTTACAATCCTCCTCAAAATGGTGTTGCTGACAGGATGAATAGGACCATACAAGAGAAGGTCAGAAGTATGTTGTCTAATGCACAAATGCCAAATGGTTTTTGGGCTGAAGCTGTATCAACAGCTGTTCATCTTGTAAATAGATCTCCTAGCAAGGTTTTGCAGAAGGATTCAGTGCCAGAGATGGTATGGTCAGGCAAAATTCCCTCATACAAGCATCTCAGAGTCTTTGATTGTGAGGCATATACTCACGTTCCAAAGGAATTTAGGAACAAACTTGAGCCAAAGAGTAGAAAGTGCATCTTTCTAGGCTATGGTAATTCTGGTGAGATGGGGTACAGACTTTGGGATCCCAAATCCAGAAAGGTTGTCCGCAGCAATGGTGTTCACTTTAATGAATCCAAATATCATTCTAAACCAGAGAGGGTTGAGGAGATTAGAAGAGTTGTCTTCCAAGAAGATAGACCTGCACGTGCAAGACAAAATATGAGGGCTTAAGAGGAGCAAGGACAGGATAGAGTGGAACCACAGGTTGTGGCTGAGCCTAAGCCACCTATTGTGCGTAGATCTGGACGTGTCACGCGACCTCCTGATAGGTTTGTGCCATCTATGAACTATGTCATGTTGACTGATTGCAATGAGCCTTCATGTTACAAGGAAGCAGTGCAAATGAAGGACTCCGGGAATTGGAAATTGGCCATGCAGTCAGAGATGACAGCTCTGCATAAAAACAAGACATGGAGTACGAGCGGAAGTGCGACGCGAGAGAGGGTGCGAGAAGAAGATGGACCTGCACGTGCAAGACAAAATGTCAGGGCTAAAGAGGAGCAAGGACAGGATAGAGTGGAACCACAGGTTGTGGCTGAGCCTAAGCCACCTATTGTGCGTAGATCTGGACGTGTCACGCGACCTCCTGATAGGTTTGTTCCATCTATGAACTATGTCATGTTGACTGATTGCAATGAGCCTTCATGTTACAACTAAGCAGTGCAAATGAAGGACTCCGGGAATTGGCAATTGGCCATGTAGTCAGAGATGACAGCTCTGCATAAAAACAAGACATGGAAGCTAGTTAAATTACCACAGGGCAAAAAGACTCTACCTTGTAAATGGGTTTATAGGTATAAGATCACCGCTCATGATAGTCAGCCAAAGTACAAATCAAGGCTTGTTGCCAAGGGCTTTAAGCAAGAACAAGGCATTGACTTTGATGAAGTCTTCTCTCCGGTGGTCAAGATGACTACATTGAGATTCTTTCTTGCATTGGTTGCCATATTAGATTTGGTGTTGCACCAAATGGATGTCAAGACAACGTTCTTGCATGGTGATTCAGATGTGGAAATTTACATGCAGCAGCCAGAAGGGTTTGTTGAGAAAGGCAAGGAAGATTGGGTATGCCAGTTGTCAAACAGTCTTTATGGCTTAAAACAATCACCGAGGGCATGGTACCATAAATTCCACAAGTTTATGCTTTCTCAAGGCTACAAACGTAGTGAGTTCGATCACTATCTATATACAAAGAAGGCTAAGGATGGCAGTTGGCTGATCCTTATTTTGTATGTGGATGACATGTTGATTGCTGGCAAGCACTTGGAAGAAATTTCAGCTTTGAAGTCAAAGATGGCAAAATCGTTTGACATGAAAGACATGGGTGAGGCAAGTCATATACTTGGTATGTGCATTGAGAGAGACAGATCAAAGAAGTTGATTTGGTTATCTCAAACAGAGTATATTGACAAGGCAACGTTTCAATATGGAGAAGGGAAAGGCACTGAGTGTTCCATTGCCACCATATGTGAAACTTAGCAAACAAGATTGTTCTGTGTCTGAGGAAGAACAGGCTGAAATGGATAAGATTCCATATGCGTCTGCAGTGGGTAGTTTGATGTATGCAATGATTGCTACTCGCCCAAACATTGCATTTGCAGTGGGAGTAGTAAGTCGATACATGTCAAACCCAGGCAAGAAACATTGGGAGGCAGTGAAAGGAATATTGAGATACCTGAAAGCTACAAAGAGTATGCGTATATGCTATGGGAGTCAGGAGCTAAGTGTAAAGGGTTTTACAGACTCAGATTATGCACGCGACTTAGACAACCAAAGGTCTACGTCAGGGTATGTCTTTACATTGGCTGGTGGAGCAGTATCATGGCGTTCTAGATTACAAGATTGTGTTACTCAGTCTACTACAGAGGCTGAATATGTTGCAGCATCAGAGGCATGCAAAGAATCAATTTGGCTTAATCGACTAGTAACAGACTTGGGAATCAAAGAAGAGATGCCTGTGTTATATTGTGATAGTCAAAATGCTATACAATTGGCTCGCAATCCAGTTTATCACTCAAAGCCAAAGCATGTGGATGTGAAGTATCATTTCATCAGGGAAATGCTCGAGGATAAGCAACTTCAGCTTGTCAAAGTTCACACCACAGAAAATCCTGCTGATCTACTTACAAAAGGACTTCCCTCAGAGAGCTTTGTGCATTTTCGCAAGCAGTTAGGTGTAGGGTAGTACATCACTTCTCTACATCTCTTGTATATTAGCTTGTATAGTAGCTTCTCTCACACTTAAAGTACCACATTGGACTTTAAGTGGGAGGTTGTTGGGGTATAAAGCCCAATGTGGTCGCCCAGGTAAGTGGGCGGGCCGCCAGGTATGTACACATATTCTTTTGTAAAAACCTAATAAGAACTCACTATGCTCTACACATTACAGTAGAGCGAGTTCACCATATCGTCGTGCTCTTCTTCTCGCACTCTCTCTTGCGTCGCACTTCCGCTCGTACTCCTTCACTGGATTCCTATTCACGACTATTGTAGTCTTTTGGCTCAGTCGGTTTGAAGTAGCAGGTTAATCCAACTCTACTTACCTTTGATTTTTAAAATTTTATTTTTGACATTTACAGGTACATGCTACCTATTACTCATATGTTGACTTTTTGGAACAAGAGGACTAGCTTGGCGTTTTTCTTCCAATAACTACTGAATGAGAACCATACTTATTTCAAACTGGCCGACAAAGCCTTAAAACTCCTACAGGAGTAATGTCTTCCTTAAAGACTATATCTGTTATTGTACATACATTTCTTCCCTTTTCAGGGTCACTCCTACTTAGCTCTTCTATGCTAATGAAATTTAAAAACTCATCTTTCTAATGAGGCAGTAGGGCCATACACAATGGGCCTACTGCCAAAACCCATTGTGTATGGCGCCTGGGTTAGGGCGGGTACACACACACACACACACACACACACACACACACACACACACACACACACACACACACACACACACACACACACACTTTGTCACAACAGCTGACCATGATAAGCTACTCATAGCCTAAAGATTTCCACCTGAAAAAAAATTAGAAATGGTACTTATTGCTAACCTACTATGCCATTAGAAGAAGGATGGTGATGTGTATGTTGCTAGTGATAGACAGAGGGGTCGCACTCAAAGTCGTGCCAAAAGCAAGGAACATGGGGGCTCACGCAGTATGTCTCGGGGTTCTATGCGTAATGTCAAGTGTTATCACTACCATAAAAAAGGGCATGTGAAGAAGGGTTGCAGGAAATGGCAGCAAACCAAGAAGGATAAACAATCCAGTGAAACTTCTAAGTCTGATGATTCAAACAAGGGCAAAGAAAAGTTAGAGGAGATCAATGTGCTAGAGTCTTCAAATGATCCTATTGTAGAGACTCTTCCAACGGTTGTTATGCCATTTACCTCTGATGTATTGTTCTTCACAACAGATCTACCTGTCGAGGCTCTTGTTACAGAAGATGCGCAATATGCACAAAATTGGATAGTAGATTCTAGTGCGAGTTTCCATGTGACACCACATAGAGAGTGGTTCTCTACTTATTCTCACTCTTGTGGCAAAGTGAGACTTGGTGATGCTTATGAACTAGACATTGAGGGTGTCGGAAACGTCAAATTGCATCTAAGTAATGGCATGCACTTTACTTTATGTAATGTCAGGCATGTGCCCAAGTTGACTAAAAGCTTGATTTCTGTTGGTTAGCTTGATGATTTGGGCTACAACACCACATTTGGCAATGGTTCGTGGATATTACGCAAAGGTAATTTTGTTGTACTCAGAGGTCAGAAGCATGGTACCTTGTATTCCATGCATGTGTCAGATGTTGGTCATGATTACATATCTATAGTCGAGCTGCCATCTACTGAGTAGTGGCATTGTCGGCTAGGTCATATTAGCCAAAAAGGAATGAGAAACTCTGACTCATTCTGTCTACTTACCTGCCTTGTCTTATGTTAACTTTCATGTTTGTGAGCATTGTATCTATGGCAAACAGACTAGGTCCATGCACTTACCATTGGGTTAAAAGCAAGTTGAACCTCTAGATTTAGTGCATAGTGATGTTTGTGGTCCTATGTCAACCAAATCTCTAGGGGGGGGCAGCTATTTTGTGACATTCAGATGACTCTACTCGAAAGGTGTGGGCATATCCTTTGAAACATAAGGATCAAGTTCTTCCTATGTTCCAGAAATTTTTAGCACTCGTTGAGAATCAGTCTGGCAAGAAACTCAAGAGGTTGCGAACTGACAACGGTGGAGAGTATGTCTCCAAGGAGGCTGACAATTTCTGTGCTAAAAGGGGGATTAAAAGGGAGTTTACTGCACCATCCACACCAACTCAGAATGGAGTTGCTGAGCGCATGAATCGTACGATTCAGGAAAGAGTCACAACCATGCTTTCTAGGGAAAATCTCACACAAGGCTTTTGGGCAGAAGCCGTCTTGACCGCAATGCACATTATAAATCGTTTGCCTAGTACGCCATTGAATTATGAGATTGATGTTGCCTCAAAGACAGTGAAATCAACTCAGCGGACTAGTGATGTACCTTCCACTAGTAATGCTCCAGAGGGAGTGGATAGCAATGGTCAAGGAGTGAGACGGTTTACTAGAGTCTCTTGTCCACCTGCGCGTTTCGAGCCAGGTCTTGATTAAATCATGTTGATCGATTGCGGCGAGCCAAGCCGCTACCAAGAAGCCATGATGGTGGATGATATGGTGAAGTGGGAGTAGGCTATGCAATCTGAGTATAACTCGATTCTGGCTAATGACACTTGGGACTTGGTAGAACTGCCAAATGATGCGAAAGCTTTACCTTGCAAATGGGTTTACAAGAAGAAATTTACCTCAAGTGATCCAAATCCAAAGTACAAGGCTAGACTTGTAGCCAAAGGGTTCAAACAACAAAAGGGAGTCGATTTTGATGAAATATTCTTGCCTGTGGTCAAGATGACAACGCTTAGAACCGTATTTGGTCTTGTAGTGATTGAGGACATGGAACTTGTCCAAATGGATGTGAAGATAACGTTTCTTCACGGGGATCTTGATGAGGATGTTTACATGCAGCAGCCTGAAGGGTTTGTTTAAGAGAACGCATCCCGTGAGGAGCTAGTATGTAAGCTCAAGAAGTCACTTTATGGATTAAAGCAGGGTTCAAGGTAGTGGTATCATAAATTTGATGCATGTATGAGGTCTCAAGGATATAAAAGGAGCGAAGAGGACCATTGCTTGTACACAAGAAAGCTAGATGATGTCTCGATGACCATTCTAATTATGTATGTTGATGACATGCTTATAGCTCGGAAATCCATTGCGGAAATTGACAACTTGAAGAAAACACTTAGCAATAATTTTGCAATGAAAGATTTGGGGGATGCTACACACTTTCTTGGCATGCGAATCAAAAGAGACCGCAAACGTCGTATTCTTGAGTTATCTCAGGAAACATACATTGAGAAAGTTTTTCAGCGATTCAATATGCAGGGGGGGGGGGGGGGGGGGGGAAGCACTAAGTACCCCAATGCAGGCGTTCTTAAAACTCAGCAAGGAACATGCACCCAAATCTGATGCTGAGCGAGCTGAAATGGCTAAAGTACCATATTCTTCGGCAGTGGGCAGTCTCATGTATGCTATGGTGGCCACAAGACCAAATATTGCTTTTGCAGTGGGAGTGGTGAGCCGATATATGGAAAATCCTGGCAGCAAGCGTTGGGAAGCAGTGGAGGAAAAGAACGGCTAGGTCAATGTGTGGGTTTTAATTTTTTTTTTGAAAAAACCAAGAGTAATAAAGTAACACTCTGTGTGTGTGTGTGTGTGTGTGTGTGTACCCGCCCTTACCCAGGCGCCATACACAATGGGTTGGTAGTAGGCCCATTGTATATGGGCCTACTACCTAATTAGAGAGATGAGAATCTCATGGTTAAAGTGTAACCCAGGCCAAATATGATGGGTGAGATCCTGTGTAATAGTGTTGCAGACGTGGTTTCTATTAAGCTTGTTAACACTAGGTTGGTAACCTAACAAGACATAAAAGTGTCCTTTCAGGGTTTTGAAAAAAACCTCCAAAACCATAGTAGATCCACTCATTTTGTAAAATCCTTTCATGAGGCTATAGTTCAAGGCCTACTACACATGGAAAAAATACGAAACTTGTAAAACATCTCATCTTTTGGTCACACCAAGCGTCCAAAGTTGATGGACCAGTACATTTCATCAAAACAGTCATTTCTTACGTTTTGTTGCATAAAAATAAGATTAGGGATTTTTGTAGGACTTGAGATAAATTCTCTAGTTAACTTCAATGGGTTGGTGATCAGAACATATGATTGCTTCTCACTCACTATTTTTTGGTTTGCCAAAAGAAATAGGTACAAAAAATTTGAATTTTTACCATTAAGCTGTAAAAGTTGTGAAGACTTTTGGTACACACACAAAGCATCCAATATTTCTAAGCTTTGACCTTTGGACACAACCTTTGAATTTTGGAACCTTAGCATTTTGAAAGTCTCAATGGGCTGAACCTTAGGGTCTTTACATCCCATGGTTGCACCTTGCTCTTTTGTAGATGGCCCTCTCTTTGGATCCCTATTTTCTCTCCTTGGATTCCTACTGTGGCCGGTCTGCCAGCTTAACCAATATTCTAGCTTTTTCTCCTCTGGCACTTCCCATATTATATGATTAGTTTAACATGAGAAAATCATTTAGGAGAACTAGATATTAGTTATTATGACAATACCTCTCTCTTGAGATCATAGTCGTCCTTCACTATGGCGTAGAGAAGATAAAGCATATTCATTAGTCCTTTTTCTAGCGGGTAGAGGATTCCTATGTTACCCTACGACATCGTTCCAGAATGGATGACTAGTCCATTTGGCGCTTGAGAGCCTCACAAGCATGTTTGCACATTAGTCCTATCAATCTTCTATAGTAGAGTGACAAGCTCTCCTTGGTGTTTGAGAGACGTCGTCTCCGCAAACTTGATCTAAGCATGCATACTACTTCATTTTTGTGCACAATAAAGAAAAAGAGAGTCTTGTAAGACAAAAACTTTGTTCATTTTAAACATTTATACATTTGCTTACTCTAGAGAAGCATTGACAAGGTTTAGGTTATCCTTTAATTGTATGCCTTGCATCCATCTAACATCTTCAACAGGATAATTCTTAAACTTAATAAGATATCATCGGATAGTCTTACCGCTGTGAGCGGGATGGAAACACACACAATGCCTCTATAATGACCCGACACACACTCTTGGGATGATACACACACACATTATGGGGCACCACTCGGCTTACACAACCAGCCTGGCCGAGACAGGAAACACATAGACGGAGTGAGAAGAGAGAGATTTCCCACTTGCCCACTCAACACACTCACACACACACACACACACACACACTCACACACACACACTCTCAATTCAGCTCAAAGGAGGCAAATTGCTGTTGTTTAGACTCAATGAAGCTCAGCCCAACACCAATGGGGCAAATAGTTTACACAGTATTGAGGAAATACACCAGATACAACCACATAGTAAAGCAGAGGCTTCACTCACAGGAGAAGATTACATAGAAAAATAGCAAAAAATCTGTGAGGAATTTGGCAAAATGGACAGCGCCATTGCGTCCGGAACGCCCAAAAACCCCTCCCTACAATGTCACAATGCTCAAATCGACCTCGAATGAGCAGTTTAGGGCCAAAAAATGCTCCAAAAACAGCAAAAATACACTTGCGGCTGTTCCTCCTCTCTTCTCCACGTTTTTTTTGGTCTTCTCTCTGTTTTTTCAGTTCCCACACTTAGATTTATTAGTTGGGCACCCGTGGCCTTTTAGATGACCTCAAACGGACCCCGAACAGGCCAAAAACTGACCTCGCAGTGCATAGTTCACACCTTTTTGCATCATCCGCACACCTGGCACTCAGTTTTTCCAAATAATGCATCCTGCAACCACGTGAAGTGGCCCCAAAAAAGTGGTCCTCATGATGACCTTTCTGCATAAGTATCACAAGAAAACACCCACGTCGTGTCCATACTTCTCCGCGTGAAAGTATTGACCCCGTTCGACCTCCTGACGCCACTCGATGCCATCTGACGTACCTGCTTACCTCATGTCGTCGGCCCGCAGATAGCTTCCTTGAGAAGTTTTATGCGCTACCAACTCCTCCTTATTGTAGAAAAAACACAGTGGTACAGGTAATAGTGAAAATCGATGCACTATGTACACCTTGTCCTACCTGTACACATGTGGGCCCCACGTAACCACCTGGCTCTGAAAAATGGGAAATTCTTTATTTGATGCACCATGCATGTATATGTACATATGCGCAATCTCTTGCTCCAAAAAACTCTTGACCTAATTTGCCCATCCCCTAGCCTGCTAGATCATTCATGATCAGCAGCGGCAAAGAGAGATATGAGACTCGCTGCATCACAGGTCTCCTCATCTCTCACCAACATTGCTTGATCCACAGACAACTCATCTTGCTCCACCATCATCAATCTAGCATGATACAATTTAAGAGGCAATCCATTTACCCTTGACTTATGTAGAACACCATCCAGGTTAGCCAGCTGATATGTGCCATTTGGAAAACACTCCACTACCTTGAAAGGGCCTTCCCACTTAATTTGAAACTTCTTTTGGAAGGTGTTATCCAGCTTACTGTTGTAGCGCAAAACCAAGTCATGTTTCTTGATACCCTTACTTTTGACCTTTTCATTTATCTTTGCCAAAGCCTTATCCTGCATCTGCCCATAATGCTCCAATGCGCTCATCCTATCCAACTGGACCTCTTGTAACTGCAAGAGCCTCTCTTTGAATGCATCACTAGGAGGCCCAAACAACTTCTCTAACATCTTGACCGCAGGCAACTCTACTTCCACAGGGAATAGTGCTTCCTTTCCATACACCAAATGAAATGGAGTAAACCCTGTACCTGTCTTCACCCAAGTACGGTAAGCCCATAATGCAGTAGGCAATTCCAAATCCCAATTCTTTCCTTGGTGCTCTGTCACTTTAGAAAGAATTTGTACCAACTCACCATTGAATCTTTCATTTAAGACATTACACTGCGGGTTATAAGGAGTGGTATGTTGATGCCTAATATTCATCTTTGCACATAAAAAATCTAGCAGTTTAGCTCTAAAGCCAGGCCCCTTATCTGAAAGTAGCTCCAGTGGAACCCCAAACTTGTAACATATTTCATCATACACAAATTTTTCCACATCCTTTGCAGTGATCTGTTTTACTGCTATAGCCTCTGCCCATCTAGAGAGATAGTCCACTGCCATCAAGATATAGCTTTTGCTCGTGCTTGTGATAGGTAACGGGCCTATTGCATCAATCCCCCACTTTTCAAACACATCAAACGCTATAATGGTTTTTCGTAGCTCTGGCTTCAACACTCTCTTCCCAAATGCTTGACACCTATTGCAAGACCTACACCAATGGTGAACATCCTTGTGCAAACTAGGCCATACATACCCCTCTTGCAAAATCTTATGCAAGGTGATCTTTAGAGCAAAATGGCCACCACATGCTCCTTCGTGATTCTCTTGCAACACTCTGTAAAGCTCCTCCCGCCAAGGTACACGTCTCAACACGAGATCAACCGCTTTCATGTATAAGACATCACCAATCAATTTGTACCTGTATGCTCTACGCACAAAGCCATACTTCTTAGACTTCTGAATCTCCTTTTGAATGATTCCTGTTAGCAAAAACTCCTCTTCTTGAGCCAAACTTTCCCGGCCATGATAAAGAGGTAAAGTGGTCCTCAACACAAATAGCTCCCCAATCATGCCTTGAGCTGCTTCATGTGCCTCTCCATGTAGAGCACGTTCAATGTGTCTGATGATCCATGCTTCGAACTTTTTTAACAGGCCTTTAATTCTGAAGCACCTTTCCTTCAATGAGGTGTTCTTGCTCTTCCACACACCCAGCACTTGCTTCACCACTAACAAGGCATCACCTTTTATGCTCAACCTTCGAACCCCATGCTTCAAACAAATGTGTAATCCGGCTTCCAGAGTAGCATATTCAGCCTCATTGTTACTATGAGCATCCAATTTGAACCCTCTCTTGCATACTAGCTTCCCCTCTGGATCATAAAGTGCTATACCCGCTGAAGCTGCATCATGGCTCTTTCTGTATGAACCATCAAAGAACAACACATGTGCATTGCTGATTTGTGGCACTTCTTCAACTACCTTTCTCACCACCTCTTCCTTAACAATAAGGGGATTCTCCTTGTAGGTCAACAAATCAGCTAGGGTAGCCCTTGTACTATCTTCCACTAGAAAAGAGAACTCAAACTCTTGCAGCTCAATTACCCATTTCTTTACCACATTTGACATGTTAGTACCATTAATTAACTGTGGCAAAAAGGCATAACTCATCAAGAAAACAAAAGGCCATGGTAGCAAGTAATGACGAAATCGTCGACAAGCAAATATTACACTGGTCATCACTAGCTCTACTTCCGAGAACTTTCTCTCCGCTACCAACTTCACTCGGCTTTCACAATACACTGGCCTCATATAATGGCTGCCCTTCCCCTTTTACAATAGCATGGCTCCAATGGCATCATCCCCTACTGATGGATTTACATAAAACACTTTCTCCCAATCAGGAGCTTGCATGGCTGACAACCCCCCTAACACCTCTTTCACCTCTTGAAACACTTCTTCACACTTGTCATCCCATTGCAATGGATCATGCTTTGCCACTTGCTGTAATGGATAAAGAAGCTACGAAGACAATTGAATAAACCGTGCCATGTACTTCACTTTGTGTATAAAAGTTGCCAATTGCTTCGTACTCGTAGGTGATGGAAGAAGAATAATAGACTTAACCTTATCTGGATTAGCCTCAATGCCATTTTCTGACACCATATGGCCCAATAACTTCACCCTTGGCTGTGCTAGATGACATTTCTTTGGATTTAGTTGTCCTCCACATTCATCATATCGAGCCAATACCATCTGCAGCTTCTCATGGTGTTCAGCCCTACTGCTATAAACACAGAAGTCATCCATAAAAGCTTTAACACAACTACCAATGAATGGTTCCAACACCCAATTTGCTCTCTCTTGATAGAAGGAAGGTCCATTTGACAACCCAAATGGCAATACTGTGTAGCAATAGCAGCCCCATGGCGAAATAAAAGTGGTCTTTGTGCGGTCTTTAAGAGCAATCTTCAATTGAAAATAGCTTGAAAAACCATCACACACTGTACCTCTCATAACCTGCCACTGAATCCAAGATCTGATCGATGAATGGAAGAGGATATGGGTTCTTCTTAGTGGCTGCGTTTAAGGGTTTAAAATCTACACAAATTCTCCACTTCCCATCCTTCTTTGGACTGACTACAATTGGACTCACCCATTCTGTGGTCTCCACAGGGACTATGAACCCTGCCTTCAACAACTTGTCCACATCTTCTCTCAAGGCTTCCATTTGCTCTTGACCCATCCTTCTTAGCCTTTGCTGCACTGGCTTAGCACCTTCTTTCAGCTCTATATGCATCTCTTCGCCCTTGAACCCTCTGATCTCTTCATATGAAGTAATGAACAAATCAGGAAAACTAGCCAGCATGTGCAAATAAATATCCTTCTCCACTGATCATTTGTGCCATCAATTCCTGCTTCTTTGACAACTCAACCTTGGTTTGCATTAGCCCTTCAATCACTTCATAAGGCCCTTCACTTTCATCTCAACCTCATTCGCAAATGCAACTAAACCAAACTTCTGGATTTCTTTGTCCATCAAAAGAAATGCAACATCAACATCCTCATCACTGCTGGTAGTGCTATCATTGTCCTCATTTGTCACCGTGGAAGAGTCTTCATCACTAGACTCATCCTCATCTTCATAAAGCTCCTCTAATCGTTTCCTTGTGTCCATATTATAAAGCTTCTTGGTACCTATCTTTCCATAGAGGCTAATCTTACCATGTCGCCAATCTTGAACAGCTCCCACTGCACGTAACCATGGCCTGCCCAGTATAATAGGATATGCTCCCAACCCTGCTGGCATCATATGAAAATCAACCACTGCCTTTGCATCATATGCCTCCACTTCTCAGCTCTTTACAACACCCAAGCATTTTACTTTTTGATGGTTTGCCAATCTGATCCGAAAACCTGACACCCCAGCCACTGTGAGACCCATCTTCTCAACGCATGAGTGTGTTATGATGCATATTTGGGCTCCGCCATCCACATAACCTTGTCCCAAATTTTTCCTTTTATGACACACATCTACTATTGGACAAATGTCTGGTAGCTCATCCATTGCCAACACCTTTACTGAACCTCTCTCTGGCTCTTTCTCCATTGGGTTAACCATCCTCTTCCACTGTCGCTTTAGCTTAGGCACCATCTCTATAAGCTGCCCAAAAGTAACATCTGCGTTCCTGCTCGTCAGATCCTCCTTCAAGTCATAGCTTAATTGCCAATCCCCTAGTGGAAAATCTGAAACATGAAACTTTCAACGAGCTCTCCTTTTCCTCTTCGCCTTGACATCCTCTCCTTCATGGCTCTTTCCTTTCTTCTTACTAGGACTTGGGGCACTTCTTCCTTCCTTATCCTCTGTGGTCCTCTTCCCAATAGGCATCACTAATGTATCCTCTAGCTTTGATGCCTTCTCCAAGGTGACTACACTTAGCACTTTTGTCTTTCCCTTTTCCTCCTGGGTCAGTCCACTGGTTCCTTCGTCTCCCTTAATTTTGATGCCATAATCATTTGACTTAGTTAGCACCTGTCTTGGCAATGGATACATGTCTCCCCCCATCCATGGTGGCTTATCACATTGCGGGCTGATGTGACCCAACTCTCCACAATTATAACATGTGGGCGTCTGCCTCCAAAACCTACCATTGCTTTGTCCAACACCATTCCTAGGCCTTTCTTCACCTCCTGGCTGATTTGCAAACCTCCCTCGACCTCGATTATTTCCCACCTGACCTAGCATGTTTAGGCTGAGATTGTTCATCAAATCTACCATTTGCCTCATGTCTTGCCTTAGCCCATCATCTTGCACTGTTGTAGTGACCACTGCTGGCATAACCTGAGTAGTAACAGGAACCACTGGTTCGTGATGAACCCCTGACATGCGACCTTGTAAAGACTCTATAGGCTGAAATTCAGACCTCATGGGCAAAGACTCCACCCCTAACTGGCTCATTTTCCTCAACTTCCACTCTTTGTTCCTTGCTACCTCTAGTGCATCTTCATATGTCCTAGGATTCTATAGCTCCACTCTCCAACGTATATTCTCCCAAAGACCAGCTAAGAACCTGTCCTTCTTCATCATGTCAGGCGGGGGTACCTGTGGTGCTAAGGCCTTGCACATCCTCTCCCATGCCAATGAAAACTTGCGTATGTATGCATCTACTGGCTCACCTTCCTTTTGTACTAAAGCCTATACTTCTTGCCACACTTTGTCAGGATCTTCTATCTTCACAAACTCCACTTCCAACCCATGTCGTAGATTGTCCCAACTCAACCTTACAGGTGGATCAGCCACACGCAACTCCTCTTCAAATGCTTTAGACCAAACTCGTGCATCACTCTTGAAACAAATTTGGAGAAGACGTAACATCTGCGTAGGGTCATGAATCTGGTTGCTAATGCAGGCAACCTCCATCTTTTCCAAAAAATCTTCCACATCTTCATCACTTCTTCCATGAAACTCTGGATAAGAGAAAGCCATGGAGACCCAAGTTACTATGCTTTGAGAACCCCTTTGAACACACGTGAAAGAACCCAAAACTTTTCACTACCCAATCCCCAGAAACTTCAATGGAGCTCAGATTTAGATAAGGACAAACACATGCGCATCAACTGAGTTTTCATAGTTGATCATCGGAATTACAACAGGCAAAGGACATTCCAAGATCTCTCGTAATCTTCTTGGCCCGAACATAAAGACTATGCGCTGCTGGAAAAAAATCTTCCTAGACACATGAACATTAATCTGGATTCTTTGAGTTAAATGAAAAGGAGTGAATTGAGGGCCATTTTGATCATCCATTAAAGCCAACCATGAAGCTCCCAAGAAAGCACACCTGTCTTATCCTCTAATTTTGCCAAAGTTTTAGCAGCATAACCGTATAAATGGCTCAAAAGACCAAAAAACCAGCCATCACAACTTGGAAAAGTTTTGGCAGAGTTTCCCCAGAAGTAGAGCAGTAGGAACCCAAAATATAGACTGTATATATATGCATAAACTATCAACAATAGAACCCGAGCATCAAATAGGACTCACTAGTACATAGCCTATGGCGAGGTCACGAAAAGGGTGCTCCAGCTACCTGTATCACCAAAAGGATCTCCACATTTGAGAATCCCCCAGCTCAATAAAAACCTCACGCTATCGACCCTCACATGAAGGCTAATGCAAATCGCGTATAGTCAAGTCTCAGAAATGACTATCTTCCAGACCAAGTCTCAGAAATGGCTGGGACTGCCAAATACAACCAAGTATGGCTCCACAATTGCGTACAATGGCAGTTTCCACAAGTAACGTATAATCCAAAAGACAATGCGCTCAAACAAGCGCCAAGTGATGCATACCCACAACAACTGCAAGTGACACCAAAGCTAGTATATCATTGTACTCCAGCTACCTGTACCGGTGTGAATCACCTGTACCTATACCTGTCCCTGTAATCTGTAACCTGTAACCTGTAATCTGTAACCTGTAATGTGCAACCTGCAACCTGCAACCTATAATCCTGAATCTCGAAGCTTGAAGCTCGAAGCAGAAGGTACTCAAAGAAGATCCTCAGTGGGGGCACCAAAAGAATGTGAGCGGGATGGAAACACACACAACGCCTCTATAATGACCCGACACACACTCTTGGGATGATACACACACACACATTATGGGGCACCACTCGGCTTACACAACCAGCCTGGCCGAGACAGGAAACACACAGACAAAGTGAGAAGAGAGAGATTTCCCACTTGCCCACTCAACACTCACACATACACACTCACACACACACTCTCAATTCAGCTCAAAGGAGGCAAATTTCTGTTGTTTAGACTCAATGAAGCTCAGCCCAACACCAATGGGGCAAATAGTTTACACAGTATTGAGGAAATACACCAGTTACAACCACAAAGTTAAGCAGAGACTTCACTCACTAGAGAAGATTACACACAAAAATAGCAAAAAATCTGTGAGAAATTTGGCAAAATGGATAGCGCCATT
Organism: Adiantum capillus-veneris; assembly: GCF_014529385.1. Lineage (NCBI taxonomy): Eukaryota > Viridiplantae > Streptophyta > Polypodiopsida > Polypodiales > Pteridaceae > Adiantum > Adiantum capillus-veneris. Next base: position 32,310,271 of record NC_140950.1, read on the forward strand.
GCATCTGGAACGCCCAAAAACCCCACCCTACAATGTCACAGTGCTCAAATCCGACCTCGGATGAGCAGTTTAGGGCCAAAAAATGCTCCAAAAACAGCAAAAATACACTTGCGGCTGTTCCTCCTCTCTTCTCCACGTCTTTTCTGGTCTTCTCTCTGTTTTTTCAGTTCCCACACTTAGATTTATTATTTGGGCACCCGTGGCCTTTTAGATGACCTCAAACGGATCACGAACAGGCCAAAAACTGACCTCGCAGCGCATAGTTGTCACCTTTTTGCATCATCCGCACACCTGGCACTCAGTTTTTCCAAATAATGCATCCCGCAACCACGTGAAGTGGCCCCAAAAAAGTGGTCCTCATGATGACCTTTCTGCATAAGTATCACAAGAAAACACCCACGTCGTGTCCATACTTCTCCGCGTGAAAGTATTGACCCCGTTCGACCTCCTGACGCCACTCGATGCCATCTGACGTACCTGCTTACCTCATGTCGTCGGCCCGCGGATAGCTTCCTCGAGAAGCTTTATGCGCTACCAACTCCTCCTTATTGTAGAAAAAACACAGTGGTGCTGGTAATAGTGAAAATCGATGCACTATGTACACCTTGTCCTACCTGTACACATGTGGGCCCCACGTAACCACCTGGCTCTGAAAAATGGGCAATTCTTTATTTGATGCACCATGCATGTATATGTACATATGCGCAATCCCTTGCTCCAAAAAACTCGTGACACCGCCTCTTAATACCTTGTCTTCATGTTGGAGAATGGACTCGGGTTGCAATACCTCTTCTTGGTCCTCGATCTCCGGTGGGTCTTCAATAGTTGGTTCTTGAGGTGGCTCTCCTTTGTAAGGCTTTAGTAGGCTCACATGGAAAGCATTGTGTATGAGCCAATGGCTGGGCAACTTGAGTTGATAGGCCATCTCATTGATTGGCCTAAGAATAGGGAAGGGACCATAGTACCTTTTTGCTAACTTAGCATAGTACTTTTGGTGTCTCGTAGGATTCTTGCCCGTCGTGTGCCTTAATAGAGCCTTGGGAAATTTGAGTAAGACCCAATCATTTTCGTTAAAGGCTTGGGCTCTTCTATGCTTGTCAACATAGCCTTTTTCCTTTGCTATGAGATAGAGATAGCATCCTTAATCTTTTGGAACGATTCTTGTAGGTCTCGGCTATACTCATCTACAACGAAGATCTTCCCGTGTACCTTAAGTAGCAGGGGACTTTTTGATCTTCCCTTAACTACCTCAAAAGGTGCCTTTCTCGTGGAACTATGTATAGTGTTATTGTAGGCATACTCCACTAAGAGTAATTACTTCTCCCATTGGGATCTTTGATCTACTTCCATTGCATAGGCTTTTAGTAGATCAAGAATTTTTGGTTAGCTAATTCATTGTAAGGTCTCTGAACACGGCCAAAAAGAGCACCATTGTACCATGGAATAAACATAATGGAAGAAGTTACTATTTTTAGCAGTTTTCCAAATTCTGTTAGTGCCATGATGTTGAGAGTGTATAAAGCTTCCAAAAGTGAATGAAAATAATTTTTGTGAAAAAATTCCAAAAATAGTAAGTTTTTGGTCACTCGACCTGTCTAGTTTTGACCGTCTCGAGAAACTGCACCCGTACTCCGAATTTGAAAAAAATGCATTTTCGGACCCCGAGTATTGCTAAATATGGCAAGTATAGCAATTTACGGCATTAAATTCCGATTCGTATCGGCCGTTTTAGCCAAAAATCAAAATTTCCTAAGGTTGTGCGGGGAGGCATTAGGGCTCGAGGTTGTGTGGGAATAGGTCCCACGCCACTCAGAGCTTGCTCTAGCAGCTAGGGGGCGCCCTCTCATCTCTAGGGAGGTGTGGGAGAGTTGCCATTCTTGAGAGAGAGTGTGAGAGTCAGTTAGACTAGCTAACTGGACACTTGGTAGGCATGTAACTGGACTTACCATGCATGAAGTGAGTGCTCTTCAGATGCTTATAGCAGCTTGGGTCGATTTTCAGCATGGGAGGGCCTATATAAGAGTGTGCTCACAGACACACACACACACACACACACACACACACACACACACACACACACACACACACACACACACACACACACACACACACACATACATATATGCTCACACACCCACTTAGTACACACACACACACACTTACAAACACACACTTACACACACACTCAGTACACACACACACACACACACACACACTCAGAATTACACACACACACTCAGTACACACACACACACACACACACACACACACACACACACACACACACACACACACACACACACACACACACACACACACACAGCTTGGGGAGGTGCTGCCGGTACACATAGTCTTTGGAGAAGAAGAAAAGGAGGGAAGTGCTGCCCGATTCTCATCACGAGGACTCCATTGGATCAGAATTTCGAGTAGATTTCAACCCTAATCATGGTAAAATCAAATTTATTTTATGCTTTGCAGCAAATCTCTCTACCATTCTCTTAATCTCGTAACTATTATGCTTAATCATAACTAAATTACTCAATAGATGCTCTCTAATTCTTCATATCATTCGTCTACTACATAATTCTTAATCTAATAGTTAATTATGAAAGCCATTAACCTCTCCTAATCATGTATTAATGCATGATTAGTAAGAAGAAATCTCCCTCTAGTCATCATAGTAAATAAATGTTAAGCCGACCAAAATGCTAAAGCGAGCAAGTGTACCTTCTGCTCACCAAAGGTCAATTATCTTGGATTTGTCATATCGGTCGAAGGGATTTCAGTGGACCCAGATAAAGTCAAGGATATTGTTGATTTGCCTCAACCTTCCACCGTCAGCGAAGTAAGAGGATTTCTTTGGATAACGGGATGGTGCAGGATTTTTGTTAAGGACTATGCACGTATTGTTGCGCCTTTGACGGAACTCCTGAAGAAAGGAATGAGGATCGAATGGAAGACCAAGCACGAGTCTAGTTTTGCTAAGCTAAAAGAATTCTTGGTCTCGGCTCCTATCTTAAAGCTTCCAGATTTCAGTAAGGAATTTGAAGTAGCGACCGATGCTAGCAAATTTGCTTTAGTCAGAGTTCTTACTCAAGGAGAAAGACCGATGGCTTATACTTGACGAAAGCTAAGGGATCATGAGCAGAATTATCCTTCTCATGATTTTGAACTTTTAGTAGTTATACATGCACTGAAGTTATGGAGACATTATCTTCTCGAACGCAAGTTTTAGTTAGTTACAGACCAGAAGAGCTTAAAATGGACTTTACTCAACCTATTCTCGATATGCGACAACGGCGATGGATAGAACTCTTACAAGAATATGACCTGGACATAAAGTATAGACCAGGGAAGGAAAATGCCGTTGCAGATGGACTTAGCCAAAAATATTTTCTCGGAGCTATCTCTATTCCAAATAACCCTATCTGGGACAGAATTAAAGAAGCATCTTTGGTAGATCCATAATACCAACGTATAGTGTCTTTAGTCCGGAAGAATAAGATGCCTAAAGCTAAAGATTACTCTCTTATGGGAGGGTGTCTTTACTGTAGACATAGACTCTGTGTACCCACAGACACAACTTTAAAGAAGGCTATTCTGTATGAAGCACACGATAGCCCTACATCTAGACATCCAGGTTATGCTAAGACTCTTCATGCTGTCAGGAGGAGTTATGTTTGGTCCGGGATGAAAGGAGACATACTTCGCTATGTGAGGCAATGTCTTTCTTGTCAGCGGATAAAAGCCGAAAGAATCAAGTTACCAGGGCAACTTCAACCTCTTGACATACCCCAGATGAAATGGGAATGCATCAGTATGGACTTTGTTACATGATTACCTTCTACAGGAGGTTAGGACTCTGTATTCGTGGTTGTTGATATGCTCACAAAAGTGTCCGTAAAGACAACCTTTACTGCTTCAGATATTAGCCGGGTATTCATCAAGGATATTTTTAGGTTACATGGTTTACCCAAGAGTATCGTCAGCGATAGAGATTCCAAGTTTACATCAAAGTTTTGGAATTCTCTTTTCTAATCTATTGGGTCACAATTAGCTTTTAGCACAACGTATCATCCGCACACAGATGGGCAAACTGAAAGAGTAAATCAAGTCATTGAGAACATTCTCAGGGCCTATTGTTTGCAAGAGCCAAAGAAGTGGTTACAATATCTTCCTTTGGTAGAATATCCTTACAATTCTTCCGAACACAGAAGCATTGGAATGTCACCCTTTAAAGCTCTTTATGGACAGGACTGTTTAGCACCGCTTAAGTTTTCAGACCCAACCATCAGGGTAGAAGCCTCTAGGAAGATGTTAGAAGATATGGAAGCTCAGACTGGAGCTATTCACCAAGACATTTAGGCCGCTTAGGATAGACAGAAGCACTATGCATATAAGAACCGTTCGGAAAGAACTTTCAAAGAAGGAGATAAGGTTTTTCTGCGAGTCCGATCGAAGAAAAGCAACTTATTACTAGGAAGATACAAGAAGCTAAGCCCAAGGTAGTGGACCATTCGAGATCATTAAAGTTGTGGTGACCAGGCCTACAAGCTAAAGTTACCTACAAACTTAAAGGTTCATGATGTATTTCACGTCAGCTTACTCAAACCCTATATCCCTAATCGTGATCAACTCTTGGACTCAGATCAGATAGTCATGCCAGCACAAGGAGTTCTCGAGCTCCAACCTGACTATGTACTTGAAACAAGGGAAAGGAAGTTACGCAACATAACAATCACGGAGCATCTAGTAAAGTGGAAAGATTACCCTGAAGAAGATGCAACTTGAGAGGACAAAAAAACGCTCATAAAAGATTACCCAAACACATTCTTGAGATGAGGACATCTCAAATTCTTCACGTTGGGGAGGTTGTAAGGTCTCTGAACCCGACCAAAAAGAGCACCATTGTACCATGGAATAAACATAATGGAAGAAGTTATTATTTTTTAGCAGTTTTCCAAATTCTGTTAGTGCCATGATGTTTAGAATGCTATAAAGCTTTCAAAAGTGAATTAAAATAATTTTCGTAAAAATTTTCTAAAAATAGTAAGTTTTTGGTCACCCGACCCGTCTAGTTTTGACCATCTCAAAAAACTGCATCCGTACCCCGAATTTGAAAAAATGCATTTTTTGACCCCGGGGACTACTAAATATGGCAGGCACTCGGACAGGTACACCTTAGTTAGAGCTTAGTATAGCAATTTACGACCTTAAATTCCGATTTGTATCGGCCATTTTAGCCAAAAATCAAAATTTCCTAAGGTTGTGCGGGGAGGCACCGGGGCTCGAGGCTGTGTGGGAGCAGGTCCTAGGCCACTCAGAGCTTGCTTTAGAAACTAGGGGGCGCCCTCTCATCTCTAGGGAGGTGTGGGAGAATTTCCATGCTTGAGAGAGAGTGTGAGAGTCAGTTAGACTAGCTAACTGGACACATGGTTGGCATGTAACTGAACTTACCATGCATGAAGTGAGTGCTCTTCAGATGCTTATAGCAGCTTGGGTCGATTTTCAGCATGGGAGGGCCTATATAAGAGTGTGCTCACACACACACACACACACACACACACACACACACACACACACACACACACACACACACACACACACACACACACACACACACACACACACACACACACATATATGCTCACACACCCACTCAGTACACACATACACACTTACACACACACCTTGGGGAGGTGCTGCCGGCACACATAGTCTTTGGAGAAGAAGCAAAGGAGGGAAGTGCTGCCTGATTCTCATCTCTACAACTCCATTGGATCAGAATTTCGGGTAGATTTCAGCTCTAATCACGATAAAATCAAATTTATTTTATGCTTTGCAGCAAATCTCTCTACCATTCTCTCAATCTCGTAACTATTATGCTTAATCATAGGTGAATTACTCAATAGATGCTCTCTAATTCTTCATATCATTCGTCTACTACATAATTCTTAATCTAATAGTTAATTATGAAAGCCATTTACCTCTCCTAATCATAGATTAATGCATGATTAGTAAGAAGAAATCTCCCGCTAGTCATCATAGTAACTAAATGTTAAGCTGACAATGATGTGGAATTGGTCAATTTCACCTTATTACCACACAATGTCGGAGTAACTAAGCTGGATCTGTTCATAGATTAGGATGTAATTAAGGAAAAATAATCCGTCATTAATCCACTAGGAAGGGAAAATCCTCTCACCTATGCATATGGTAATTCTACACCTCTCTACTTACATTAGGAAGGTGATTGAGCATGTCTAATTCACCTCTCTAGTAATTTAATTAGTAAAAATCTGAAATTCCTAATTACCTAGGCCAAGTACTTAACTTTAGAACCAATTCCCGCAGGAACAAGTAAGGTACTATCCATAAAATACTATGTCTTGAAGGAAATCTAACCCTCTCGTATAAAAGGAATTGTTCAGTGATTCTAATTTGTCATCTTGGTTGTTATGGTACTCTCGGACATTAGTTCTTTTTCTCCAAGTTTGTCAATTAAGTAGTGAGATGGCCCCGGTAAAGAGAACTCGCTTCGGTGGTGCCCATGACCGCGAGGCGGAAACAAGCAACGTGAATGGGAAAGGGAAAGCTCCCATGGAAGACTAAGTACCGGCCATCTCACGGGTCAATGACGAGGAAATGGATGAGGTAGGTCACATTTTTATTCAAGTTTGTTTAATTTAACATTGCTTACGATAAGTTAGGAAAGAACATATCCCTAAACATGTTGGAGAAATCCGACGGAAACCTCGGCATTTGAATTGAATTGTATATTAAATTCTAAGTAGGAAAGATTGGTTGATGGATATACTGTTTGAAATAGGAAAGAATGTCTGCTAGGGAAAATTTAGCTCGGCATGTTCATTTCTATTTCCAATGTTGAACTAGTCCTGATCCCCCTATTGATCACAGGGGGCGGCTCACGAAGATTTCACAGTAGCTAGAGTTACTAGCTTAGGGTCTCTACCCACGACTTGCGTTCTTTGTGGTGGGAACCCACGTCTTGCGTTCTATGCGGTGGGAATGTCCATGTCATGCGTTCTATGCGGTGGACATACCTAGTTGTATGGGTAGCTAGGCGACAACGGGAGGAGTAAACTCTCGCAGAAGGGGGGATGTTGTACCTCCAGAACATTGGAAATTTAAATGAATAAGTTTGAGTAGAATTTTTACTAGAATTACTGTCTTGCTGCCGCTTTGCAATACTGGTTGAAGGGCTGTATTAAAGAAGTTGTGAATTGGAAAATAAACAAGGAACTTATCTGTTGAACAACCATTGTGGTAGTAATTAGGTAACAAAGGAAGTGTGAGTATGGGGTGGAAAGTGGGGGCTTGGCTCGGGTTGCCAATGCCTATGAGAAGGGTGGTCCCAATTGGTCGGGAACTCTCCGTCCCCATAGTACTATAAATTGACGCTAGTATTACTCATTGCCCCAAGAGTGACGAAGTCTCAACTGTACGTGCCTCTAAAAGCTATGGGGAAAAAGGAACTCGAGACTTCTCTCCTCTTGGAAGGTGGGTTTTAGGACCGATAATTGATTATACACGCTTCCCCTGCGAGGTGGAACTAGATCTCGATGCTAGTAGGCTCGAATTCGATTCACTTGGTGATGAAAGATCGTCCGCTAGTTGAACCCAAAAACCACATTGTTTGTTTTCGTTGTAGATCTAGTGGCCACCAGGTTTAGCATCAGATCCGTCGTTTGAGACAATGGAGTGTGGACCTCACACCTGGTATCAGAGCTAAAGTTAGGTTAGACTGAGAAATAAAGTTGTATTGTTTGAATATTTAAAAGGAACTAAGGGTATTTAGGTAGCTGATCCGAATTCCTTGCATTGGTGTTGCAGGAAGACCCTGTGGTAGAATATCGGAAGTTCCAAGTGTTTGAGCTTATTTACGAACAAGCTCGACGATCCCCATTTTACCAATTCATGCAAGATGTCATGGAGATGCTGCTGAAGGCTCTTACACCGCACTCCACTCGCATCGATAGAGGATGGGGACTCGATTGGACATTTGTAGGAGGGGTTTACTACATCAACGCTGGGAAGCTAGGATGCCTGGCTACCGATTTGAAGAAGATACGTTGGGGAGAAGAATAGAGGGTGGTGCAGATATTCTACTTGCTGCCTACACGTATGGACCTGACTGTCTCTGGCGGCACCGATCAAACCCTCAACGAGTGGCTCTTGGCAAAGGTCACTAATGTAATCCCAGCACAAATAGAGTTAGGACTTTTGGAGTACGAAAAGAAGAATCCCGGATCGACACCATAGTTTATTATTCACTCAAGGATGAGTTTAGAAACTACTTCACGAATAAAGTAGAGTATCATGTGAACACAACCTGCTAGGCATATCTTATAATCATTCCTAAAGCCATGTAATAAATTGATCATGAGTTATCCTAAACCTTGAGGGGTTTCGATTGTAATAAATCTTCATCAATAAAGTGTTTTTTTTGTCTCTGAGTCTCTGTCTCTTGATAAAGTGGGATCTTAAATTTTATTTAAGTCTCGTGTCTATTTGAAATCCAAGTAATGGTATCAAGAATCTCGTGTAAATCATGTAGGCACCGCCTGCTGCTCTCTACTCGGGGGCGCAAGAAAAGAAGCTCCTCCTCAAACAAGCCCAACCTCCACTCTTTAAGGGCGAGGGGGCAAATGTGGAGAGAGATGCGGAAGTATGGATGGAGGCTATGGACGACTACTTCGAAGTTGCGGGAACCCAACCCGTGAATCAAACCATGCTTGCGATGTTCCGCTTGTCTGGCGATGCCAAGATATGGTGGAAGCAACATTGCAGGGATTTGGATATTAAGGGATCTTCCCAATCCTGGGAAGACATCAAGGTGGCAGTGATGGGGCGTTACTTACCACCCGCTTATAAAACCTTGAAGATGAACGCGTTCTGTTCACTTCGGCAGCTGACTTCATCTGTCGAAGAATATTATTCAAAGTTCGTCACTCTTCGCAAATATGCTCCTAAGATGACGTTGGAACAATAGGTAGCAAGGTTTTGCCAAGGGCTAATCGATCCTTTGAATACTCGATTGGAAGCTCTCAGGCTGACAACACTGCAGGATGCGTTGTTGATGGCCAAACCTTTAGCTCTTGAAGTACAAAAAGTTAATCAGAATAGGAGGAATCATTTGGAAAAAAGGGCAAGGACAAATGTTTGGAATAACAGACCAGCCAACCAAGCATATGACCAGTGCCCTATTGTGGCCACCACCACAACTATGGAGTTCCCAAACGTTCGATGCTACGAATGCGGTGAGTTTGGGCATTATAGATCCAAGTGCCCCAAGAAGACTCATGAAACCAGCGCCAATGCCATACCCTTGAATGTCCATGGGCGTGGCCAACCTAATCGAAGAGGAGGACGTGGAAGCATGAACAGAGGGTGAGGGTGTGGAGCTACCGCTAGAGTGAATGCCGCAGTGGTATAACCAACTGTGGGAGATGAAGCAGATGAGAGAGAAACCTTGCATGCTGCAATTGACAACCCCAATAGTTGTGAGCAATACGCAGTCATTCATACCCCATGATCTCTCAGAGTTGAACAAGTTAACTTTCCTATAGATGGTGGTAGTACTCTTTCATTTCTTTCACCTAGATGCATGAGGAAGCTAAAGCTAGATAAGTATGCAACAAGCAAACTAGTTGTATAATGAGCAAATGGCAAGGAAGTAGTATCTCGACACTCTTCAGGAAAAATCGACTTGGATCTAGGGGGACACCCAACTTCTGCCCAATTTCGAACCCTACCCTTAGGATTCTTAAGAAAAATCAGGCCCACATCCATTGTGCACAAGGGAACTTTACCTTTACAAATAACTTGGGTAATGAAGTCTTAATCCAAGGGGAAAATGCGAGACCTAGGGATACTCTAGTTAAGGCCAACAGACTTTTGAAGGGACTGAGAAAGGGGCAACAAATTTATGCGGTAAAGCTCAACATGGTAGACTTATCAGATACCACACTTCGACCAAACTGGTTGAGGGAGTATGATGATGTATTCCCTGAAGATCTTACGAATCTTCCACCACATAGAGAGGTAGATGATGAGATTGAGACTATCCCTGGATGTGAACCTATCTCAAAGCGACCTTATAAAATGTCACTTCCAGAGGCCATAGAACTCAAGGAACAACTTAGGAAACTCATTGAACAAGGATTCATTCGACCCAGTACTTCTCGTTGGGGTGCACCAGTTCTTTTTCAGATGAAGAAGGATGGGACCTTAAGGCTATGCATAGATTACCGTGGACTGAACCAGGTAACTGTCAAAAACAAGTATTCGATTCCAAGGATTGATGAACTCTTGGACAGAATCCATGGTGCCAAAATGTTTACAAAGATTGATCTAAGGTCGAGATATTACCAAATCAGGATCAAGGAATCAGACATTCCAAAGACATCTTTCAACACTAGGTATGGACACTACGAATTCACAGTAATGTCTTTTGGTCTAGCAAATGCTCCTGCAAGGTTCAATCGACTTATGCAGTATATTTTCAGACCTTATCTGGATGATTTTGTCTTGGTTTTCTTTGATGACATTCTGATCTATTCTAAGAACGAGGCAGATCATGAAAAACATGTTCGCAAAGTACTTGATCTTCTTTGAGAACACCAACTTTACGCTAAAGCGAGCAAGTGCACCTTCTGCTCACCAAAGGTCAATTATCTTGGATTTGTCATATCGGTCGAAGGGATTTCAGTGGACCCAGATAAAGTCAAGGATATTGTTGATTAGCCTCAACCGTCCACCGTCAGCGAAGTAAGAGGATTTCTTGGGATAACGGAATGGTGCAGGATTTTTGTTAAGGGCTATGCACGTATTGCTGCGCCTTTGATGGAACTCCTGAAGAAAGGAATGAGGATCGAATGGAAGACCGAGCACGAGTCTAGTTTTGCTAAGCTAAACGAATTCTTGGTCTCGGCTCCTATCTTAAAACTTCCATATTTCAGTAAGGAATTTGAAGTAGCGACTGATACTAGCAAATTTGCTTTAGTCAGAGTTCTTGAGGACTATGCACGTATTGCTGCGCCTTTGACGGAACTCCTGAAGAAAGGAATGAGGATCGAATGGAGGACCGAGCACGAGTCTAGTTTTGCTAAGCTAAAATAATTCTTCGTCTCGGCTCCTATCTTAAAGCTTCCAGATTTCAGTAAGGAATTTGAAGTAGCGACCGATACTAGCAAATTTTCTTTAGTCAGATTACCCAAACACATTCTTGAAATGAGGACATCTCAAATTCTTCACGTTGGGGAGGTTGTAAGGTGTCTGAACCCGGCCAAAAAGAGCACCATTGTACCATGGAATAAACATAATAGAAGAAGTTACTATTTTTTAGCAGTTTTCCAAATTCTGCTAGTGCCATGATGTTTAGAATGCTATAAAGCTTCCAAAAGTGAATTAAAATAATTCTCCTGAAATTTTTTTAAAAATAGTAAGTTTTTGGTCACCTGACCCGTCTAGTTTTGACCGTCTCGAAAAACTGCATCCGTATCCCGAATTTGAAAAAATGCATTTTTTGACCCCGGGGACTACTTAATATGGCAGGTACTCAGACATGTACACCTTAGTTAGAGCTTAGTATAACAATTTACGGCATTAAATTCCGATTCGTATCGGCCATTTTAGCCAAAAATCAAAATTTCCTAAGGTTGTGCGGGGAGGCACCGGGGCTCGAGGCTGTGTTGGAACAGGTCCCAGGCCACTCAGAGCTTGCTTTAGCAACTAGGGGACGCCCTCTCATCACTAGGGAGGTGTGGGAGAGTTTCCATGCTTGAGAGAGAGTGTGAGAGTCACTTTGACTAGCTAACTAGACACTTGGTAGGCATGTAACTGGACTTACCATGCATGAAGCGAGTGCTCTTCAGATGCTTATAGCAGCTTGGGTCGATTTTCAGCATGGGAGGGCCTATATAAGAGTGTGCTCACACACACACACATACACACACACACACACACACACACACACACACACATGCTCACACACCCACTCAGTACACACATACACACTTACACACACACCTTGGGGAGGTGCTGCCGGCACACATAGTCTTTGGAGAAGAAGCAAAGGAGGGAAGTGCTTCGTGATTCTCATCTCGAGGACTCCATTGGATCAGAATTGCGAGTAGATTTCAGCCCTAATCACGGTAAAATCAAATTTATTTTATGCTTTGCAGCAAATCTCTCTACCATTCTCTTAATCTCGTAACTATTATGCTTAATCATAGGTAAATTACTCAATAGATGCTCTCTAATTCTTCATATCATTCGTCGACTACATAATTCTTAATCTAATAGTTAATTATGAAAGCCATTAACCTCTCCTAATTAGAGATTAATGCATGATTAGTAAAAAGAAAGCTCCCGCTAGTCATCATAGTAACTAAATGTTAAGCTGACAATGATGTGGAATTGGTCAATTTCACCTTATTACCACACAATGTCAGAGTAACTAAGTTGGATATGTTCATAGATTAGGATGTAATTAAGGAAAAATAATCCTTCATTAATCCACTAGGAAGGGAAAATCCTCTCACCTATGCATACGGTAATTCTACACCTCTCTACTTACATTAGGAAGGTGATTGAGCATGTCTAATTCACCTCTCTAGTAATTTAATTAGTAAAAATCTGAAATTCCTAATTACCTAGGCCAAGTACTTAACTTTAGAACCAATTCCCGCAGGAACAAGTAAGGTACTATCCATAAAATACTATGTCTTGAAGGAAATCTAACCCTCTCGTATAAAAGGAATTGTTCAGTGATTCTAATTTGTCATCTTGGTTGTTATGGTACTCTCGGACATTAGTTCTTTTTCTCCAAGTTTGTCAATTAAGTAGTGAGATGGCCCCGGTAAAGAGAACTCGCTTCGGTGGTGCCCACGACCGCGAGGCGGAAACAAGCAATGTGAATGGGAAAGGGAAAGCTCCCATGGAAGACCAAGTACCGGCCATCTCACGGGTCAATGACAAGAAAATGGATGAGGTAGGTCACATTTTTATTCAAGTTTGTTTAATTTAACATTGCATACGATATAATAGGAAAGAACATATCCCTAAACATGTTGGAGAAATCCGACGGAAATCTCGGCATTTGAATTGAATTGTATATTAAATTCTAAGTAGGAAAGAATGGTTGATGGATATACTGTTTGAAATAGGAAAGAATGTCTGCTAGGGAAAATTTATCTCGGCATGTTCATTTTTATTTCCAATGTTGAGCTAGTCCTGATCCCCCTACTGATCACAGGGGGCGGCTCGCAAAGATTTCTCAATAGCTAGAGTTACTAGCTTAGGGCCTCTACCCACGACTTGCGTTCTTTGCGGTGGGAACCCACGTCTTGCGTTCTATGCGGTGGGAATGTCCATGTCATGCGTTCTATGCGGTGGACATACCTAGTTGTATGGGCAGCTAGGCGACAACGGGAGGAGTAAACTCTCGCAGGAGGGGGGATGTTGTACCTCCAGAACATTGGAAATTTAAATGAATAAGTTTGAGTAGAATTTTTACTAGAATTACTGTCTTGCTGCCGCTTTGCAATACTGGTTGAAGGGCTGTATTAAAGAAGTTGTGAATTGGAAAATAAACAAGGAACTTATATGTTGAACAACCATTGTGGTAGTAATTAGGTAACAAAGGAAGTGTGAGTATGGGGTGGAAAGTGGGGGCTTGGCTCGGGTTGCCAATGCCTATGAGAAGGGTGGTCCCAATTGGTCGGGAACTCTCCGTCCCCATAGTACTATAAATTGACTCTAGTATTACTCATTGCCCCAAGAGTGACGAAGTCTCAACTGTACGTGCCTCTAAAAGCTATGGGGAAAAAGGCACTCGAGACTTCTCTCCTCTTGGAAGGTGGGTTTTAGGACCGATAATTGATTATACACGCTTACCCTGAGAGGTGGAACTAGATCTCGATGCTAGTAGGCTCGAATTCGATTCACTTGGTGATGAGAGATCGTCCGCTAGTTGAACCCAAAAACCACGTTGTTTGTTTTTGTTGTAGATCTAGTGGCCACCAGGTTTACCATCAGATCCGTCGTTTGAGACGACGGGGTGGCGATCTCACATTCACTTTGGCCATCCGTTTGCGGGTGATAGGCCAAAGAAAAATTTAGGCTTGTCCCTAAATTCTCAAAGAGACCCTTCCAGAAATTATTGGTCATTCTAGGATCTCTATCCGACACTATGGATATTGGCAAGCCATGGTACTTGAAGATTTGCGAAATGAAGAGGGTTGCCATTTGATGGGCTTGTTTACTGAACCTGTCTACTATTGTCCATATTCCAGTATTCCCATGGATAGACTTAGGCAATTCAAAAATAAAATCCATGGATATACTCTCCCATGGTGAACTAGTGATTGGCAAAGGTTGAAGCAATCCAGGTTGCTTCCCTCTATCAAACTTCGTCTTTTGGCATACCACACATTTTAAAACATACTCTTGTATGTTTTCTTTCATTGTAGGCCAACAGAAATAACTTTCAATCCCTTTTAGGGTAGAATGAATCCCTCTATGACCTGCATAAGGAGGAGCATGAGATTCATACATTACTTTCTCACATAATGAGCTAATAACGCATAGTCTATTGCCATAGATAAGATAACCATCTTGTAAAGTAAACGGTTCCTCTTTCTTCCCTAGTGCAAGGGCTGAAATCACATCTCTAAATTCGGGATCAATAGCATACTCACCTATCATAGAAGATAGATCATTGTGAGTTGCTATGGAAACCGCATTCACTCTCGGCCGTCTTGAGAGTGCATCGGCTACTTGATTATGCTTACGAGCAATGTGAGCAATATGAAAATGAAATTGAAAAAGGAAAGTTGCCCACCTCATTTGTTTGTCGGAGAGCTTGGTGTGCATCATGAAGTACTTAAGGCTTTGGTGATCTGTTTGCAGAATGAAAGGAGTCCCCAATAAATAGTGCTTCCATGAGTCTAAGGCATGTAGAATTTCTAGGAGTTCCTTTTCATATATGCCTAGAGCTTGCTCAAGAGGGTCGAGCCTTCAACTTTCATAGTCTATGGCGTGCCCTTCTTGGAGCAGAATAGGCAATCACCACAAGTGTCACATTGGACTTCAAATGGCTTTGAGATATCCGGTCGTCTAAGCACAGGTTGAGAGATAAGCTTTTCTTTAAGCTTTTCGAAAAAAAAATTCTCCTTGGAAGAACATGTATACCTAACATTTTTCTTTGTTAGGTCATGTAATGGTCCTGCGATTTGTGAGAACTTTTCTATAAAGCGTCTATAGTATGCACACATACCTATAAAGCTTCTTAGTTCATGAAGATTCCTTGGTTTAGGCCATCCTTTTATTACCTCTAACTTTGATGGATCCATTTGGATGCCATCTTGAGAGATAATGTGACCTAAATACTGAATCTCCTGCAAGAAAAATTCACTTTTCTTTCGATTAACATAAAGTTTATTCTCTCTTACGACTTGAAATATTACTTGGAGGTGCTGCTTGTGTTCATCTAGTGAATTAGAGTAGATGATAATATCATCAAAGAACACTCCAGTAAAGGTTCGGTGAGGCCTGAATAGCTTCTCCATCAAGCGGTTGAATGTGGCTGTTGCATTGGTCAAGCCAAAAGGCATGACAATGTATTCATAAAGACCAAATGCGAATGCAGTCTTTACAATGTCTTGATCAACTATCCTTATTTGATGATAGCCACTTTTTAGGTCAATCCTACTAAAGTAGGTCAATCCTGTAGCTTATCAAATAGGTCTTCTACCATGGAACGAGAAACCTATTCTTGATAGTGATCCTATTTAGTACTCTATAGTCAACACACATATGATATGTGCCGTCTTTCTTTTGCACTAGTAACACGGGTGAGCAAAATGGATATCAGCTAGGCCTAACCATGCCCTTCTCAACTAACTCATGCACTTGCCGCATAATCTCCTCTTGTTGAGCTTGAGAAACTCTATAAGGAGTTTTATTAGCCGGTTAATACTCAATGGTTATCCTTGTGGTAATACTCAAGCTCTTTAGGAAAGAGTTTGTTTTTGCCTTTGTAAACTCCCTTCTCTTAGCTTTGTTGGAATTGCCCTTAGGAGACTTTTGGACATTTTCCTTCCCCTTAGGCTCATTGGAACCCTTTTTTTCCGTGGGTTCAGAGTTTCTTTTATCCCCTATTTGGAAATTGATTTGAGAAGACACCATAGTATGGCGTATAACCACCGATATGGTGCATGGCCTGTGGGAGTTAACATACTCTATCATTTGTTCAGTTAAGCCCGCACAAAATGGTTTCTTTTGCTTTCAAAAATCCATTTTTTTGAAGACAGTGGCTTTGAGATGTAAATCCCAAAACTTGTCTTTATGATTTTTCACAATGTCTCTAATTCCTTGTGATTGTTTATATTAGCTACCATGTTAATAGTCATTCATGTTAATCATCTAGCGATGAAACATGTTAATAGTCGTTCATTGTTGATCATCTGGCACTGTTGCCGTACGACATGCTTGCTCTTTATCAGCCATGGTATCTTAGAACTGCAATGGCCAAATAGACAAATATTAAATATCTTTGACAAAAAATTGTGCTCTCAAAGATTCAGTACTCTCAAAGACACTACAATTGACTAAAGACAGTTTAGTCAATTACTTCGCAATTGATGTGAAAAACAATATCACACTTGACTAAAAAAAGGACGATTAATCCAAATGTACCAAAGACAATTGACTAAAGACAACTGATCCAAATATACTTCACGTGAGGTGAGCCACCCAAAACATATACTTCAATGCAAATAAAATACCCATATGACACGTCAATAGCAAAGTACAAAATGTTCAAGACAGATAAAAAGACGGCGTAAGTTCAATAAGTGATTGCTGTGGACAAGATTAGGATATGTCTTTAAATGATCTTTGAAGAATAACACAATATCTGATGTGTTTATTCTAGCTTTGTGCTCCCAAAAAATTGTTTGATATGCACTTGGTTGGGGTTCTAAGCATCATGCCCCAATCAATAATGCCAATGCAGGGTTAATTTTCACTAAAATCTAGCATTATTTTGTAGGGATGTAAGTCATTGTGCACTATACTAGCAAAGTGAGCAGTTGCAACGCCATTAATAAGAGCGTGTAAGATTGCTAGCATCTGCTCAATCCTTGCTTTGAGCCGTGTAGTCTCTATCTCTGGTAAGTGCTGCTTTGTTGGTGGAAAGTTCCTCTAGTTATATTGTAGCATGTGCATGCATCATCTGAACGCTCCTTGGGCCAATGGCAAGAACACACTATGCCTCCCAAGGTACCCCCATTGTAGTATGGGAAGATTGTGATCCACGGGCCCTTGGTGGTAAAGCCAATGCATCTTACAATGGAGGGGTAAAGTGTTTGTATTCCTTGCTCTATCTAGAAGCTATCAAAGTTTGCCTCAACCCCTCCCTTGTAGCATTTTCCTACATATGTGATGTGCTTTGAAAAGAAAGAAATTCTTTTAATGTGCGTACAACAAAAGATCCTCCTCCAATCCTTGGACCTTCCACCAGGATTTGTGGGGAATGTCGATCAGATGTGTGCACTTGGAATTCAATGTTGTGCACATGATTGTGCCAATGCCGTTGGCATCTGATCAACCACCTACGGTCCCTTGCGCATCTTGGTACATCTTCAATTGCTTGGGCAAGCAATCTCGGTCTTGAGATTTCCCCCACTTCATCTTTACCTTCTACTCCTCCCATTGTTTATCCCACCTCTATTTTTTCCATATCGCTAGTGGGAGAGAGATCTTCTTTCAAGTATTTGTAGAGCACTTTCCTATTGCCCAGCATTGTCCTAATCTTGTGGGGGGAGTCAAATTCTCTTATCCCTATAGGAATCAACAACGCATAGTGGCCTTCACTTGGCAATCTGCACTCTATGTTCTCCCACTTTGCGCTAGTGAGATCTTTAATGAAGATGTCACTTTCCATTGTTTGATATACTTATAGCCGCAAATATGTTATAGATGCACGCATGCGTATGATCCATTCCTCGAGGAATTCTTAGCGTTGTCGTGGAGCTCTTGTCGAGGCTAGCGTGATGGTGAAGTCAAATCTACAATGTGATGAGCGAGCGGGGAGTAGCACCAGGATGAAGCTCACGCTCTCTCTCTTCCTCAATCACACATAGTTGACGCAGCTTTAAACTTGATTATGAGAAAAGTTCTCTTTACAAAATGACCTAGGTACCTTATATACTAAGGTCTCCTTATGTTAAACCTAAAATAGAGTTTGAGGGGTCAAATGGCTTGGCATTTACAATCTAGAAGTGCTATTGCACCCCGGCTTCTGCAACTAGACTACCTACTTATTACAATTGATGTTTCTAACCATAATATGCAGCATTTCATAACGCTCAGAGAATAAGGATTTGTTGAGCTATGTCATGTTGTTGATCTAGCCGTCAACATGGAGCTATATATGGCTCACTCTACTCAACTTGGTTTCACCTATATATTTGTATCTTGTCCTTAATATGAATTAGTCTTTGGGAGCTTACATGGTGTGTCTCTTATCATGTCTCTCTCTCTCTCTCCTTCTTTCGACATCTCAACATGGTATCAAATCAGTAATGATCACACCATAATTCAATTCATGGTGATAAAACAGAGTATGTGTATGCAGTTCAAATATAAGATTGAAAATTGCTACAAATTTTACTTTTGAGGTTTGATTCTTGTTAATTGTGGTTGTTTTATGTTAAGAAGAATATGATTAGTGTTTTGTGTGGCGTTTATTGATAATCAATATAGTGAATCATTGATTGCACTTTAGATTCAAAACTTGTTGTCTCCTCGAGCTCTTCGATTTGAGTTCTAGGTTTGCATCAATCGGAGTTCGCAGCAAAAAATTATGTTGTTTTTATTGCAATCAAACTTGACGCAGGTTTCGTCCTCGTGCGTCTTCGTGAAGCATTTGCGATCATTTTTCTAATTTTAGCGTCAACTTTTTTGAGCAAATTTAGCTTTTTGCAATTCATATTGTGGCCGTAAATCTTGAGTCTCATGTTGCGTTTCACGTCACTCTATTTTCAGGACTCTTTTATTATTAACTCCTCCTTTTGCTTTCTTTTTTGGGTGGCATCCCTCACATCTTTGGACATTTATTGAGCACCCTTCTTGCGATTATCATTGGTAGAACACACTTTTCATATTTCTCTCGTTCTCATTTGCAGTCTTCACCATATATGGTGTGCAGATTTTGTGATCTTATCTTATACGTCTTCTCACAACCAGATATGGCTATGACTATTCTCGTCAACGGTTTTCCTTCTGGCCAGCGTTTTGTTTCTCCTTTCCAAGGCCAAGGAAAGGAAAGACGTTGTTAATTCTTGAAGGTGATGAGCTCTCTGATATTGTCCTTGGAAATCGTGTATGTCCGTCTCAACGTATTGATATGGATCATGACAATGTGCTTATCACTGAAGGACCTATATTTGAAGACTGGCATGTTGCATATAAGGATTGGCAACATCGTGATAAAGAATATCGTTGGTATATTCTTTTTGCTCTTACAGATTCCCTTTTGATTGATGTGTATGAATGGCCTATTTCCCACAACGTATGGAAGTACCTTATTGCAAACTTTCAGAAGAAATCTGTTACAAAAGGACTTTACTTGAGAGGTTTGCTTAACAGGTTACAATATGAAGTTGGTACTTCCATGGACGGGACATATTGAGTCTTTTAAATCCATTATTAATTAGCTTGCTGATGTCGGTGATCCGGTTCTACAAAAACAGCTGATTACACTTCTCCTTGACACGATAAAGGACTCTTCTTATGATAGATTTGTTACCATTCTTTTTAATAAAGATGGTCTTGATTTCGACCAAGCCTGTATGTCTTTGATTGAATACTCTCAATATCAAGAACGACATAATGCTGGTCATGAGGTGATAAAACTATGATTTCACAAGAGGAGATTGAGTCACAATAGATGGAACATGCATTTTATGCTCGAAGGTGTCCATTTCAACGAGGAAACCACAAAGATGGTCGTCGCGGTAATATTTTCTCTCGTCTCAAATTTCCTAATGAGCAATGTTCTTATTGCAACAGAAATGGCCATATTGAAGATGATTGTTGGGCACGTCAGTATAATGAAGAACAGAATATTACCACTAAACAACCACATTTATCTAGAGATTCTTTTTCTTGTGAATATTGTGGGCAATCTGATCATCCCACTCATATGTGCTATAAGCATCGATTCGACAAGATCGTAATAGAGCATATGCTACTAAACATCAAAACTTATCATGACGTATTGGATCTTTCTCTATAAGACCTAGGGGACTGAGAAGCCGGATCCACCACTCTAGCACCCTATATATAGGGTAGCTCCTTGCCCTAGCAAGAGTTTGAATCCGTAGTCCATACTGGTTCAATTTGAGCCCCTGGGTTAGGTCCATGACCCCCTAGGTCAAGCCTTGATCCTTAGGATCCTTGTCTTGACATTACTCCTTTGTCTTAAAAAACAAGAGTGGTGATACACTAATGTGTACCACAATGGCATCCTTCATGGATCCAGCTATTCAATCAACTAGAACATGGTTTAGCGAGAGGTTCAATGACATCATGAATAACATCCAGATTTTCCACATTGTTGTCTCTTTGTAACCATCTAGGTGTAGCCAGCTCATATACAACATAGCATGTAGACTCAATTTAGAACTCACTTGAGTATGCTAAATGAGTTATTACAACTAAGATGTAACCAAAAGAGTACCTCTTTTCACTTTCCATGAAAGTAATTAGATGGCGTAACTCATCAGACAAGTTTAAGTCCTTGACTTGTTATCTTGTCGTATCTGTAAACAACCTCACATAACTAGTGTTCAAGGTTGAGAATATGAATTATACATGAAGCTCCAACTAGATAAATGTTACCATATACATGTGGTAGTGATGTGTGTGAACACACTAGGACCACCGGGGCATTTTTTCTCTCTTTAGGAGGTTTTTCCCCTCGAGCATTGTATATACGCCCATCACTCTAGGGCTATCTATATTTCCATTGCACACTAAGTAACACACTCTCTATTGTGTGCCTTGAGCTTCCTTTGTCTTCTCCAAGCTGTGTGCGTTTCTCTACAACCCTAATTCGAACAATTGGTATCAAAGCAGCTTACATCCTCCCGGGCTTAGTCACCAGCTGCTCCAGCACACGCCTGCTCACTTTCTCCGATTACAGTGAGGTTTGGCAAGCATTTGTAGGTCGACAAATTCGGGCTCATTTCGGCCTCTGTTTCCACTACAGGCTATTTTGTCATTTTGTGCAGAATTTCTATTAGTGCCAATTTTTGCATAACAGGTGCCTTACAGTCTTCTACAATTTATGCTATATAGCACGTATTGTTCTCACTCTGTTTCTCCTATTTTCGGGCAGTTTTCACATTAGGTGCAACATTTACCATGGATGACAACAACACAGATGTCTTCAAGATGTTTGTTGCTTATGACAGGTTGGATGGGGACAATTACCCTATGTGGGCTTATATGATGCAACACGTTCTTGTGTCAAAGGGAGCCTGGAATATTGTGTAGGGCATTGATGTACGTCCTGGTTCTCAGGATGTAGGCCATATTGAGGATGTTGCAGGTCTTGATGCAAGGATTGCTGCTATTAGAGTTGTTTTGCCTACGGTACGACAAGCTTGTTGGGAAGTAAAGGATGCGTAGGCTCATGCATTAATTGCATTGTTTGTGAAGTGCACCATTGTTCCTCACATCCATTCAACAAAATCTGCAAAACAGGATTGGGATGTATTGGCTGGTCTTTATGCAATTCACAATGAGGCTAAAATTGCTTTGCTGCGTAAAGAGCTGGAGTCGAAGATTATGCATGAGGAAGATGATATGCACACTTTCCTTGCTGGTGTCAAGGATATCAATGAGCAACTTATTTCTGCAGGTGAAGTCATTTCAGACAGTCCTCTTGTGCAGACTGTTCTTGATGCTTTACCAGATTCCTACCAGACTTTTGCTAGTACTTGGAGACTGATGACCTGTGAGGTCCCCACCCCGCCATATCAAACAGTGGATCTGATGGTGAACCTGCTGGCCAATATATCTATAGCGGAAGCAAAAAAAGTGGTTCAGGGTTCAGCTAGCGGACGATCTCTCATCACAAAGTGAGTTGAGATCGAGCCTACTAGCAATGAGATCTAGCTCCACCTCGCAGGGGAAGCGTACTTAAACTATCTAGCGATCCTAAGACCCACCTTCCAAGAGGAGAGAAAACGTGAGTGCCTTTTTTCCCATGTTTTAGAGGCACGTACTCTTGAGATTTCACTGCTCTAGGGGCAATGAGTATTACTAATATTGAATTGAACACTATGGGGATAGAGAGTTCCCGACCAATCGGGACCACGCATTGGCAGCCTGAGCCAAGCCCCCACTTTCCACCCCCACACTCACACTCCTTGTGTGACCTAATTACTACCACAATGATTGTTCAACATAAACATTCCTTGATTAATTCCGAATCACATTGTTCGTTAAGACAACCCTTCAACCAGTATTGCAAACAGCACCAACACAGTATTCTAGTAAAAATTCTACTCAAACTTATTCATTAAAATTCCAATGTTCTGGAGGTACAACATCCCCTCTCCTGCGAGAGTTTACTCCTCTCGTTGTCGCCTAGCTGCCCATACAACTAGGTATGTCCACCGCATAGAAAGCACGACATGGACACTCCCACCGCATAGAAAGCAAGACGTGGGTTCCCACCGCATAGAAAGCAAGTCGTGGGTATCCACCGCATAAAAAGCAAGTCGTGGATTCAAGAGACCTTAACCAGGAACTCTGCCCCTTGTGATCAGTAGGGGGGTCATGACTGATTCAACATTGGAAATAAAATGAACATGTCGAGCTAAATTTTCCCTAGCAGACATTCTTTCCTATTGCAAACAGCATACCCATCAATCATTTCTTTCCTACTAATTTAGACTTTAATGTACAAATGAGTTCAGTGCCGAGGTTTTCGTCGAATTTCTCCAACATGTTTTTGGGGATATGTTCATTCCTAACTAAACGTGTGCAATGTTAATTCAAACGACTTGAATAAAATTATGACCTACCTCTTCCATTTCTTCGTCAATGGCCCGTGAGATGGCCGGTATTTGCTCGTCCAAGGGAGCTTTTCCCTTTCCATTGACATTACTTGTTCCCACCTCGCGGTCATGGGCACCACCGAAGCGAGTTCTCTTAACCGGGGCCATTTTACTCACTACTTTAAATGATAAACTTGAAAAAGAACTAAAGTCCGAGAGCATCATAACAAACCAATTGGCATATAAGAATCATTAATGAATCCACCTTATGCAAGAGATTTGATTTTTCCTTCAAGACCTAGCAATTTTATGGGTAGTTCTTTACTAGCCCTATGGGAACTAGCTTTAAGTTAATCACTTGGCTTAGATGATTAAAAAATTCAGAATTTTACTAATTGATTTACAAGAGAGATGAAATAAGCGAGTTCAATCACTTTCCTGGAGCAATTTGAAGATGCAGAATTACCGCAGGCATGTGTGATAGAAAATTCTCTTCTTAATTGCCTAATGACGGTTTAATTTTCAGCCTTAATCACATTTTAATGTGAGAGAAGATTGAGTCTAATTTAATTGCAATACTAATGAATGAGAAAAGAATGAATTCCATCAAATCTACTTTATTACCGGCAAACAATTTATTAACTATGCTGCCTAGAGAGAGAATCTTTTCTAATCATGTATTAATCCTTGATTAAGGATGATGAATGGCTGCATAATTTAGCTAATTGAATGATGATTATGTAACGGAGTATAGCTTTGTAAACTTAGAGAGCAGCTATTGGAAATTATAACTAAAAGTAGGCCTAGTAGACGAGAATTATGAGAGAATAATGATGAGAATTAAGAAGAACCGTAATTAAACCATAATTACCGTGATTAGGGGCTGAGAATCCGCTGATTTTTTTGATCCAATGAATCCTCAAGATCAGAATTTTGGCAGCACCTCCCTCCTTGCTTCTTCTTCAAAAACTGTGCGCGTATCGGCAACACCTCCCCAAGGTGTGTGTAGGTGTGCGGGTGTATACTGGGTGTGTGTGTGAGCATGTGTGTGTGTGTGTGTGTGTGTGTGTGTGTGTGTGTGTGTGTGTGTGTGTGTGTGTGTGTGTGTGTGAGCACACCTTTAAATAGGCCTCCTCAAGCTGAAAATCGATCTGGGTTGCTATTTGCATCTGGGAGCCTCTCTAGTTAAGCATGGCAAGTCTAGTTGCCTACTCACCAAGTGTCCAGTTGGCTTGGTTAACTGACTCTCACACTTAGTAGCAAGCTTAGAAACTCTCCCAAGACTCCCACAAGGCAAGAGGGCACCCCCTTGCTGCTAAAGCTGAGCTGGAGTGGGCTGGAACCTATTCCCACACAGCCTCGGGCCCCCGGAGCCTCCCCGAACAATTTTAGGAAAATTTGGTTCTTGGCTAAAACGAATCATATGAGTCGGATTTTGATGCCAAAAATTACTATATCGAGCTCTAACTGAGGCGTATTGGACCGAGTACCTGCCATATTTAGCAGCCCACGGGGTCCGAAAAATGCATTTTTTCAAATTCGGGGTAGAGGTGCAGTTTTTCGAGACAGTTAAAACTGGATGGGTCGGGTGACCAAAAAATTACTATTTTTGGATTTTTTTTACACAAATTATTTTAATCCACATTTCGATGCTTTAAAAAATTCTAAACACCATGGCGCTGACAGAATTTGAAAAACTGCTAAAAATAGTGACTTTTTCCATTATATTCATTTCAAGGTACAATGGTGCTCTTTTGATCGGGGTCAGAGACCTTACATGACCCAAGGAAATCTTGAAGTTGTCAAGGTTGATGCATTATGCACATTGCTGCTGTAAGAGTCACTTTCCAGAAAAAAAAGAACTAGGCAGCGTGCAGTTGAACAGGTTTTTATTGCTTCTCAAAGAAAGGGTGGTAATAGTAATGCCACTTCTTATGGTTCTTCTGCGAGTGGCAAAACTTCTGTTCCTAATGATTTTGTTGGTAGCACTTTGTCTGGCAATTCTGGTGATAAGGGAAAAAAGAAGATGCATTGCTAGTATTGTAAAGTAATGATCACTTGATCGAGCAGTGTCCTAAGTTGAAGGCCAAAGAGGCGAAGAAGAAAGAGGGTGGTTCCACTACAAATGCTGGTTCCACTACAAATGCAGCCATTGGTGAGTCTTTTGTGAAAGAAGACTGTGATGCTGATGTCGATGTAGAATGGGCTTTTAGCGCAGAGTGCACTTACAATCCTGCTATCCATGATGCATGTTTGTCACTTGCTGCAGATTCACATGTGTGGTATTTTGACAGTGGTGCTACAAAGCACATTACCTCACATCGTGAATTGTTAACCTCTATCGAGTCTATCCCTCATGGGAATTCTGTAATGTACCCAACATTTATTTATATAAGCCAGTTCAATTATTTTGCAAAATAATTGAGATTCTCAATTTTGTGAGTCATCATGAGTTTATCAGAGTAATCGGATTGAAAATCGGGTTCCGAATCCATTTATTTATGATCTTTCTTTATGTGGAACGATAGGTTTATGTGGGAACCTAACCTATGTGTGAAGAAAAAGCTTAGAGATAGTATTTTAAGGAGATAAAGAGAGGGAGTAAAAATTAGGATAGTTCTTTTTTATCTCTTTCAAAATAGAATGGGAATTTGTAAGTATAGAGCTTTTTAGAATCGCGCATAGGATTCGCGAACGCTAAATTAAAAAAAAATTAAAAATAAAAAAATTATTTTTTAATTTTATTTTAGAGCCGCGACGACGCGCGAGCTTTTCCTTCTCCTATTCTTGAAACCTCTCAGTATTTTTAGCACCCCCCTAAGGACTATATAAAGGACCCTTCTCCTCTCACTTTGAACACACACATCTATAGAAGCGGAAGCTCTCTCGCAACGACACGCCGGAGGAAGCCTCTCTCCCTTAACCTCTCACCTTCAAGCCATCTCCATCTGCAATCATCGACGTGCCATCACCCGATTTGCAAACTCTCTCTCTCTCTCTCTCTCTCTCTCTCTCTCTCTCTCTCTCTCTCTCTCCATCAACGCGCTTTTCTTTTCTCCATTCCGAAGCTATGGCTCCAAAGCGTGTAACGCGAAGTTCCAAGGACGCCCCTGTCGTTGCACCACCAAGGAAGGTGGGAAGGAGGGTGTCAACTCGGAACGTACTTCATGCGGAAGCATCAATCGATGAAGAAGTCGAAGCCGTCCAACCGCCAGCCCAGGAGTTAGCTGCACGCGCTCCAAATCCGGTAAAACAAATTTATAATTATGCATAGTATTCATGTTGACCGGTAAGATGAACTTAGACTTAACCTTACCTTAACCCGACCGGAAACGTGATTGTTCAATCACATGAAACAAGCATATGTTTCATAAAGTAGTAAAAGTTGTTTTTATAAACTGTTATTGTTTGATAAAGAAATATTGTTAATAAGTAATTATGGTTTTTGAGAATATGATTTTGATTGATCTTGTTGAAAGAAACATTTAGAATATGAAATACTGAAAGAAAATCTTGTTTCCAGATGGAACTCGCGGTTAGCGGAAATTAAAGTTGAGGTCATCAACTTTCTTTTTTTTACCTTGCGGTTAGCAAGATGCCTTGTGGGTAGCAAGATGTCCCTTGCAGTTAGCAAAAGTGAAGTATGCGCATCTCGCGGTTAGCAATTAGGAAAAAACTTTGCAAAGGCTCTGTCGGTTAGACAGAGAAAGTCAATGGTAGCGACAAAACTTGTATAGAAACTAAAGACTCCTTTTTTTGCGGATTATAGAATTCTTTAACTCTGGTTATGAAAGAATTGTTTGATGATGTTTGAAACGATTGTACTAAAGAACTTGTGTTAAAAATTAATTAAGGAAAATTGTTGTATATGTCGTGGTAGTAATTAGATAACATTAAAAGAATGAGTGAGTGCGGTGTGGAAAGTGGGGACCGGCTCAGGTTGCCAGTCAAGGATGGGTGGACTTGATTAGTCGAGTACTTTTCACTTTGTGTTCGTTAGTTAGAGATTTATCTCTTGTCATATTTCGGATTTAAGGATGGTGGCCGTACCTCTTAAAAGTGGGGAAAAAGGCGTTGTTTTTGAATCCTTAATATGTGAAGGGGATTTTCTTCTCTTATAATGTAGGATATAGAGTCCATAGAACCTTTATCCTTATCGACCTGGCTGGTAGCGTAGGTCCTGTAACTACGAACACATCAGGTGGAAGTCTTATTCTCTTTCCTTGCTCGTATCCTTGCGTCACATTATAGGAGTAGGGTGTCGTCAACGGATTTAGAGGATAAAGAAGGCTACCTTCCAAGTCGCCCCGATCTTTTAGGACGGGGACCTTACAATTGGTATCAGAGCCTTGGTTAAACAGAGGTTAACCCAACGTGAAGAGGGGAATGTAGGGGAAGAATGTGTTTTTTTTAAACTATTGCTACTTTTGTTTCTAAACTACTCTATTAAATGATCTTATATTATTACGTATTTATATATAACATGTTTTAGGATCAGCATGAGACATACATGCGATTTCAGGTGTTCAACATCATGTACATGTCTGCGTGTTGATCAAACGACTACGACTTTCGGGCATCAATCATGAGGATCCTTGAGATATCGACCACTCCGCTGCGTTTTCGAACCCAACGAGGATGGTCTCGAGCCTGGTGTACATGTGGAAGCTTAGGGAATTTAAATAATGATCTTCGCCCCATCAAATGGTGTGAGGAACTAAGGCTGGTCCATTACTATACCTTTTGGCCAACCGATGTCAAAGTAATGGCGGTAGATGGAAGCGTCAACCTCAATCAGTGGGTCTATGACAAGGTCATTGAAGTCGTTCCAAAAGACTGAGTGGTTGTTATAGGCAGAACTAGCCACTTCTCGGGCAAGGGATGGACAACAGGATTACCACAACTCCCTGTCACTTATCGACTATTAGCCCCTATAGAAAATCCTCTGCGCTTCTTCCTAAAGAGTGCCAAGAATATCACAGCTTCAAATATACACCTGAGGATTAGGATTACTATAACATTTTGTACTAAGGCCATTGGTATTCTTACATCAATAGAAGACGTTGATTTTTTTTGGAAGAGAAACTGACTCTTGATAAATAATTTACTCTTGAGCTTAATCGAGATTTGGTCTTTCCTACATGCTTCACAATAGTAATTGATGCAACTAGTGCTAGGAACAAAAAGCTTGTTAACACATATGTGTTGCAAATAATAAACTTAGTTGTTTTACTCAAAAGAATTGATTGACTGGTCAAGTCATTGACTGATTGTTGGTGAAGAACCATGACTGGTTAAGTCATGTGATTGGACTAAGGTATGATTGGATAAGTCATGTGTTGAACTCTAAAAGACTAGATAAACCCAATACTTTAATGACTTAAGTTATTATAAGCATTGGTGTTAAAAATTTGCAGGAGAACCCTCAAATTACTCCTATAGTGGAGAATCCTCGGAATGATGCTTTATACACGGAAGTTCAGGAGAAGAAATTGTTGCTCAAACAAATGCAACCACCTTCTTTTAAGGGTGAAGGTGCCAATGTGGAAAAGGATGCAGAAGTCTGCATTGAAGCTATGGACGATTATTTCTCAGCTGCCAAGACTGCACCTGCAAACCAAGCGATGCTAGGGATGTTTCTCCTTATGGGTGAAGCCAAATTATGGTGGAAACAACATTGCCGTGACATGGGAGTGTTAGAAAATTCTGAGAATTGGAGGGAAATCAAGAGGGGTGAAGGAAAGATACTTACCCCATTCTCATGAAGCGTTAAAGATGAACGAGTTCTTTAGCTTGAAGCAATACATCCTATCCCTGGAAGAGTATTACTCAAGGTTCGTAAATCTTAGGCTTTATGCACCACCAATGACGATAGAGCAACAAGTAGCTCGGTTTTGCCAAGGTCTAAGAGAACCCATCTGCTCATGACTGGAAGCCATGAAACCTACCATTGTGCAAGATGCCTTATTGTGAGCCAAACCTTTGATGAAGGAGAAAGGCATAAGGAGGAGAGTTGAACAGAATCAGAGTTTTAATGGTGCTAGACGACCAGTAAGATTTTCCAATAATGAGAGGCAGCCACAAAGAGCCTATGCTGCAAACATGCAAAACCCTGCAAGGTTGGATGTTCGATGCTTTGAGTGTGGAGAACTGGGACATTACCGAAACAGATGTCCACACTTATCTAACAGAGCAGCGATAGCAATAGAAGCAGACCAAAGACACCACCCTATTGGAAACAACACTGGACGAGGTGGTGGACGTGGACGAGGGCGAGGAAGAGCGGCAAGGGCATTTGGAAGAGGTCAAGGTAGGAATGCACACACACGTGTAACCATAGGAGAACCTACCATTGGTGAAGAAGAAGAAAGAGCCACTATTTATGCAGCTATTGACAACCCTAGAGCTCAACCGAAATTCGTGTTATTCAGACTCGGGCCACTCATCAAGGTAAATCTTTTAACCTTCTCATCGATTGTGGTAGTACCTATTCTTTTCTATCCCCAAAATGTTTACGAAAGTTGAACCTAAACCAAAAACAAGCTAAACCTATGACAGTAGAATTGGCTAATGGGAAAACCATAGTATCTCCACATTCTGTGGGAATCCTTGATTTTGAACTAGGAGGGCACACTACTTCAGCTTTCTTTAGAACCCTACCAGTTGGAATGTACGATGGGATTATTGGGATGGATTGGTTATCTAAGAATCAGGCTAGCATCCATTGTGGTCAAGGTAGTTTGAGCTTTAGAGATAGTCAAGCAAGGAAAGTCAAAGTGCAAGGAAAAAGTGGAGCTCAAAAATTCAATTAGTGAAGGCAAACCGTCTACTCAAGGGTATGAGAGCTGGTCAACAGGTATTTGTGGTCAAGACGAATAAGGTCGATCCAAATTCAAGTGATACAAAACCCTCGTGGCTTCATGAATATTCAGATATTTTTCTTGAAGAACTTACCTCCCTTCCTCCAACCCGAGAAATTGACCATGAGATAGAGATTCTCCTAGGAAGTGAGTGTTAGGAAATAAGACGTAGCTAAATAGATAATTGAGTAGATTACTTAATGGAGAGAGACAGATTTACATACACGAGATTATAGAGGAGAGAGAGAGAGAGAGAGAGAGAGAGAGAGAGAGAGAGAGAGAGAGAGAGAGAGAGAGAGAGAGTACACATGATATACGTGGTTCACCCAATGTGGGCTACGTCCACGGGAAAGCAGCCACTCAATGGCTTTAGTACTTCAAAACAAGAAGTAGTTTACAAAGGGATTATACCCTTAATGGAGCTCCTGCCTTGCTTCACTCTCACCACCTCACACTCACCTTGTTGCATCAACTTCACTATGAAATGTGTGTAGAAATGGCCTCCTTTTATAGGCCAAAAGGGCTGCCCTCTCTTATGAGAGACAGCCATGTGTAGCCGCCCTTGTGCGAATAAGTCCAAATAAGTCCAAATCGGACCCTCCAATCTGCCCATGTGTGGCTGCCCTTGAGAAGACAAGTCCGCTTTTGAATTCGGCCACCGGCCACCGGCCATTGACTTCCGACCACCGGCCAACCGACCGGTTGTTTTCTGACCACTTTCAGGCCGCCATCCGGCCATAATATTCCGGCGAAAAAAAAATCTCGGGGGCCTCCGTCCCCGAGGCCTTTAAAGTTGCCCCTGATTCTTGTCCGTGAAAATTTTGGTTTCCGGTGAGTGATTTTCCTTCACGCAGGATGGCTTCTCCTCATAATGGGGGCCTTACAAATGTGCGCTTTTACCACAGAAAATTACAAGGGTAAATCAGGCTCCATACTTAACAATCTCCCACTTGGAGACTGATCTCCAAACCAAACCTGTGACTGCTTTTCATTCTGGCTTCTTATCCTTGAATGCCGATTGAAGATGAGCAAAAGCTCAACTTCTCCTTGTTGACCACCTTTGTAAACATGTCTGCAGGATTTTCACTTGTATGCACCTTTCCTAGCTTTAGTTGTCCCTCTTCCAAAAGAGTGCGTATGAAGTGATATCTCACCTCAATGTGCTTTGTCCTTGAATGAAAAGCTGAGTTCTTCGCAAGATGGATAGCGCTTTGGCTATCACTGTACAAGACACAATTGTCTTGTTTGAATCCAAGCTCTTCTAAGAATCTGTGAAGCCACAAAATTTCTTTGCTTGCCTCGGTCATTGCTACATACTTTGCTTCCGTGGTAGAAAGTGAAACCACTTTCTGCAGCTTTGAAGCCCAGCTTACTGCTGTGCCTCCAACCGTGAACACATAGCCAGTAGTGCTCCTTCGAGTATCTTTGTCACCTGCCATATCTGCATCAGCATACCCTTCTAGAAAAATATCAGTTCCTCCAAAATACAAAGCATTTGTTGTTGTCCCTTTTAGATACCTAAGTATCCACTTCACAGCTTGCCAATGCTCTTTACCTGGGTTGTCCATGAACCTACTCACAACTCCCACTGCATGTGCAATGTCTGGCCTTGTCCAGACCATAGCATACATTAGAGAACCTACCGCTGCAGCATATGGAACTTTAGACATATAGGCTATCTCCTCTTGTGTCTTTGGACACATATCCTTCGTTAGTTTAAAATGACCAGCCAAAGGTGTAGAAACTGGTTTTACATTTTGCATTGCAAACCTTTCTAGTACCTTCTTGATGTAATCTTCTTGAGATAGCTTTATTGTCTTCTTCGTCCTGTTCCTTGATATTTTCATACCAAGTATCCTCTTTGCAACACCTAAATCTTTCATTGAAAAAGATTTGGACAGCTCCTCTTTTAGGTCTTTGATGTCCTGCATGTTAGCACTTGCAATTAACATGTCATCAACATACAACATTAGGATGATGAATTTCCCATCTCCCAAATTCTCCGTGTAGACGCAGTGATCCGAGTTGCATCTTGTGAATCCGTGATCCAACATCCATCGATCAAACTTCAAGTACCATTGTCTTGATGCTTGCTTTAAACCATACAAGCTCTTCTTTAATATGCAAACCATTTTCTCCTTACCTTTTACTTCATACCCCTTTGGTTGAAGCATGTAGATTTCCTCCTCTAAGTCACCGTGAGGGAATGCCGTATTTACATCCATTTGCTTGAGATTTAGATCATGAGCAGCCACAAGGCTTAAGACAAGCCTAATTGAGTTCATTTTTACAACAGGAGAAAATATTTCATTGAAGTCAATACCTTTCTTTTGAGAAAAACCTTTTACCACAAGCCTAGACTTGTACCTTTTCTTCCCACCTTTTTCTTCCTTTAGCTTGTACACCCATTTGTTTTGAAGTGCCCGCTTACCTTTAGGCAACTCAACCAACTCCCATGTTTGGTTGCGATGTAGTAAGTCCATCTCCACTTGCATGCTCTTCGTCCATTCTTCTTTGGATTCATGTTGCATAGCTTCTTCATATGATTCCGGCTCTCCAGAATCTGAGATCAAGAGATGGTTGAAGGAAGGAACAAACCTTTCTGGAGGTCTACTTGCTCTTGTAGATCTTCGGGGAATAGGTTGAGGCTCCTCATTTGGTTGACGTTGTTGCACATTGTCACCGTTTGCAGTCCTTGAGTCTTCACCGTCCTCAAGCTCCATGTACTCATCACCTATTTCTTTTGTTTGTTTTCTTTCCAAGTAATCTTTGTACATATTTTGTTCGTTAAAAATTACATCCCTACTCCTATAGATTTTACCATCTTCAGGATTCCATAGGCGATACCCAAAGTCTCCTTCTCCATAGCCAATGAAGAAACACTTTTTGGACTTTGCATCTAACTTTGATCCTAGGCTTCTATCTATGTGCATGAAAGCCTCACACCCAAACACTTTGAGAAATGCATAATTCACCGGTTTACCTGTCCATGCCTCTTCTGGAACTCCCCCATCCAATGCCGTTGAGGGTGACCGATTGATTAAGTACACAGACGTACTTACAGCTTCCGCCCAAAGCTCAAGCGGTAGGCCTGCATGTAGCCTCATGCTTCGTGCTCGTTCCATGATTGTCCTGTTCATCCTTTCCGAAATCCCATTTTGTTGAGGTGTCCTTGGGGTTGTCCTTTGCCTCCGAATGCCATTGCTAGCACAAAAGCTTTCAAAAGCTTGGCTGCAATATTCGCCTCCATTGTCGGATCTGAAGCATTTAACCTTGGTACCTGTTTCATTCTCCACAAAGGCTTTCCACCTTTGAAATATGGAAAATACATTAGATTTATTCTTCATGACATAAACCCATGTTTTTCTAGTCGCATCGTCTATGAATGTTACATAGTACAATGAGCCACCAAGTGATGGTGTACTTGCAGGACCCCAAATATCAGAATGAACCAACTCAAGTTTTTTATTTTTTCTTTCATTTCCTGATTTTTGAAATTTTACCCTCTTTTGTTTACCATAAACACAATCTTCACAGAACTCTAAGTCCACTTCTTTCAAACCTGGTAGAAGCTTCTTTGTTTGAAGGTTTTGCTTTCCTTTGGCACTCATATGCCCAAGTCGGTAGTGCCACACCGCACTGTCAACTTCTGTAGTTGCTACACAAGCTGAAGGTTGCGTGCTAACAGTACACAAGTAAAGTGTACCGACTTTTTTACCCTTGGCAACCACCAAAGATCCCTTTGAGATATTCCACCGTTTGTTTCCGAATGCAATGTTGTGACCTTCATCGTCCAATTGTCCTGTAGAGATCAAATTTTTGCGAAGAGAAGGAACATGCCTAACATCTTTAAGCTTCCATTCATTTCCGTTAGCAGTTTTGACAGAAACTGTACCTTTGCCAAAAATATCACAAGCTTCATCATCTCCCAAGTATACATACCCAAAATTACCTTTGGTGTAGTCTTGGAAATGTTGCTTGTGTGGTGTCGCATGGAATGAAGCCCCGGAATCTACTATCCAGGAATTAGACATATTGTCTAATGAGAGAATTAGAGCATCTTGCTCTACTTTACCTGCCACATTGGCCTTCGATGTTGGCTTGTTGTCTTGAGACTCTGTCTCCTTCTTCTTCTTGGACCAGCAATCCTTCTTGACGTGGCCCTTCTTGCCGCAGTTTCAACATTCAAGAATTGACTTTGTGCGTGACTTGCTCCGCCTTGAGCGATCACGACCCTTTTGGTTTTTGAACCTCTCCTTAAGCCTTCCTCTTGTTTCCACTGATAGTGCAGCACTTGATGATTCTCCTGTGCTTCTCCTTCGCATTTCCTCGCTTAGGAGAACACCCACAACATCATCAAACTTAAGAGTATTTGTGCCAGAGATAGAATTACTTACAGCCATCACAAGGCTGTCCCAACTATCCGGTAGAGATGATAGTATAAGGAGAGCTCGCACTTTGTCATTGAAATTGATTTTCACTGATCGAAGTTGACTTATGTTTGTGTTAAAGTCATTTAGGTGTTCTGCAACTGAACCATTCTCTGCCATCTTTAGATTGAACAAGCTCTTCATAAGAAATACCTTATTGGATGCCGATGGTTTCTCGTAGAAGTTGTCAAGTGACTTCATCAAGTCCTCCGTGGTCTTCATCTCTGAAACATTGAAGGCCACCGTTGACGCCAAGCTTAACCGGATTGTTCCCAGTGCCTTTCGATCAAGGAAAATCCATGCTTCATTTGCCATTGTTGCGGGCTTCTTCGCAAGACCGCCTAGTGGCAAATAGAGGTCCTTCTGGTAGAGATAGTCTTCAATCTGCATCTTCCAATGTTGGTAGTTTTTGCCGTTGAACTTCTCAATCTTGAGCTTCCCTTCCTCCGCCATAACTCTAACTCAATTCAAGGAATCCTTTCCTTGAGATAATTTAGCTACGAGCAAACCTTGCTCTGATACCAGTCGTTAGAAAATAAGACGTAGCTAAATAGATAATTGAGTAGATTACTTAATGGAGAGAGACAGATTTACGTACACGAGATTATAGAGTAGAGAGAGAGAGTGAGAGTACACATGATATACGTGGTTCACCCAATGTGGGCTACATCCACGGGAAAGCAGCCACTCAATGGCTCTAGTACTTCAAAACAAGAAGTAGTTTACAAAGGGATTATACCCTTAATGGAGCTCCCGCCTTGCTTCACTCTCACCACCTCACACTCACCTTTTTGCATCAACTTCACACTATGAAATGTGTGTAGAAATGGCCTCCTTTTATAGGCCAAAAGGGCTGCCCTCTCTTATGAGAGACAGCCATGTGTAGCCGCCCTTGTGCGAATAAATCCAAATCGGACCCTCCAATCCGCCCATGTGTGGCTGCCCTTGAGAAGACAAGTCAGCTTTTGAATTTGTCCACCGGCCACCGGCCATTGACTTCCGACCACCGGCCATCGGCCATTGACTATCGGCCACCGACCAACCAACCGGTTGTTTTCCGACCACTTTCAGGCCGCCGTCCGGCCATAATATTCCGGTGAAAAAAAATCTCAGGGGCCTCCTCCCCCGAGGCCTTTAAAGTTGTCCCTGATTCTTGTCCGTGAAAATTTTGGTTTCCGGTGAGTGATTTTCCTTCACGCACGATGGCTTCTCCTCATAATGGGGGCCTTACAAATGTGCGCTTTTACCACAGAAAATTACAAGGGTAAATCAGGCTCCATACTTAACAGTGAGCCCGTGTCAAAGAGACCTTACAGAATGGCCTTACCAGAGGTAATTGAACTGAAGGAGCAGCTTCGTCAACTTCTAGAACAGGGATTTATTAGACCAAGCAAATCTAGTTGGGGAGCGCCGGTACTTTTTCAGAAAAAGAAAGATGGGAATTTAAGACTCTGCATTGATTATAGAGGACTAAACCAGGTAACAATTAAGAACAACTATCCTATACCCCGAATCGATGAATTGGCGGGACATGCTACATAGTTCTAAGGTCTTCTCAAAGATAGATCTAAGATCTGGTTACTATCAAATCAGAATAAAGGAATCATATATTCCAAAAAAAGCTTTCAACACTCGTTATGGCCATTTTGAATTTTTAGTAATGTCATTTGGTCTAACCAACGCTCCAGCTACATTCAATAGATTGATGTAGGATATCTTCAGGCCTTACCTAAGACAATTTTGTCCTTGTCTTCTTTGATGATATTCTAATCTACTCAAAAGATGAACAAGAACATGAAGCTCACCTAAGGAAGGTGTTAGACATTCTTCGCCAGCATAGGCTATACGCAAAGATGAGAAGTGTTCATTTTTCTCTCCAAGGATTGAATACTTGGGATTTATTGTTTCGCAAGAAGGAATTTCAGTAGACCCCACTAAAGTTCAAGACATTGTTGAATGTCCTCGGCCAACTAATGTAAGTGAGCTTAGAAGATTCTTGGGAATCACAGGCTGGTACATAATTTTTATAAAGAATTATGCGGTGATCGCCGCACCCTTGACAGACCTCTTGAAGAAAGGAGCAAGGATCAATTGGGAACCAGTACATCAAGAAAGGTTCGACCAACTTAAGCAATATGTGATTACGGACCCATGTCTAAAGCTACCAGATTTCAATCAAGCCTTTGAATTTGTCACTGATGCTAGTGGAATAGCAGTTGGAGGAGTGTTAACTCAAGAAGGCAGACCAATAGCTTTCACCTCACCTAAGCTTAAGGTTCATGAAAAGAACTATCCGACCCATGATATCGAACTGTTGGCAGTCATTCATGCTTTAAAGCTATGGAGACACTATTTATTGGGAAGAAAGTTTTGACTTATAACCGACCATAAGAGCTTAAAGTGGATCTTTACCCAAGCAACCTTGAATATGTGGCAAAGACGATGGGTGGAACTTTTACAGGAGTATGACTTTGATATTCTCTACCGCCCTGGGAAAGAAAACACGGTTGCAGATTCGTTGAGTCGGAAACCTTTTGTGGGACTCATATCCATACCTAACAACCCGATCATTAAAAGGATTAAGGAAGCTGCATCATCTGATCCGGAGTATCAAAGATAGATTATCCTTGTTCGATCTGGAGAGTCAAAGACTATACCTTCAATGATACACTTCTCAGAAGATAGACTTTGTCTCTACCACAGAGATAGGTTATGTGTACCGAGGGACCCTAACTTAAAGAAGGCTATTTTGTTCGAGGCCCATGATAGCCCTACTTCAGGACACCCAGGTTAGGCAAAGACTCTCAATGCAGTACGTAAAAGCTTCTATTGGATTGGACAGAAGGCAGATTTACTACGCTATGTTCGCCAGTGTTTATCATGCCAAAGGATTAAGGCTGAAAGGGTTAAACTTCCCATTAAACTTCAACCTCTTGACATTCCACAAATGAAGTGGGAATGTATAAGCATGGACTTTGTCACAGGATTACCTACGGTACAAGGTGGGTACAACTCACTTATGGTGGTCGTTGATCTACTCACGAAGGTTACACATCTCATCCCAGTCAAGACAACATTTACCGCCTCTAATATTGCACGACTATTTGTTAAAGAGGTTTTCAGATTGCATGGATTACCCAAGCGAATTGTAAGCGATCGAGATGCGAAATTTACTTTAAATTTTTGGACTTCGCTCTTCAAGGCAATTGGGACAGAATTGAAATTTAGTACCGCATACCATCCTCAATCTGATGGACAAACCGAGCGAGTCAACCAAGTCATTGAAGATATTCTCAGAGCTTATTGCAGTAGGGAACCTAAGCGATGGATTCAATTTTTACCTCTAGTGGAGTATGCCTACAATGCTTCTTATCACTAAAGCATTGGTATGACCCCATTTTGTGCCTTATATGGACAGGACTGTATCTCTCCACTTAATTTTTTAGATCCTACCATAAGAGTAGAAGCGTCTAAGAAGATGCTTGAAGAAATGGAAAGCCAAACGAAAGCCATATGGATGGATATTCAAGCGGCTCAGGATCGCCAAAAAGAGTATGCAGATGAAAAGAGGTCCGAGCAAAGATTCAAAGAAGGTGACAAGGTTTTTTTTCGGATTCATCCAAAGAGAATTACTCTATCGCTTGGACAGTACAAGAAGCTTAGCCCACGTTATTGTGGTCCTTATGAAGTGATAAAGTGTATCGGTACTCAAGCTTACAATTTGAAGTTACCAGAACATATTAAAGTTCATGACGTATTTCATGTGAGCTTATTGAAGCCCTATATCCCAAGTGATGATCAAATCCTAAATGATGAACAGATTGTCATGCCTAACCAAAGTATCTTAGAACTCCAGCCATCCAGGATTCTGGAGTCCCGAGAGAAGATTCTTCGGAAAAGAATCCTCAGAGAACACCTTGTTCAATGGCAGGACTACCCTGAAGAAGATGCAACATGGGAAGATGAAGCTACCTTAGAGAAGGATTATCCTCACTTTTTCTCGAGATGAGGACATCTCGAATCCCTAAGTTGGGGAGATTGTAATGTACCCAAAATTTATTCATATAAGCCAGTTCAATTATTTTGCAAAACAATTGAGATTCTCAATTTTGTGAGTCATCATGAGTTTATCAGAGCAATCGGATTGAAAATCGGGTTGAAAATCCATTTATTTATGATCTTTCTTTATGTGGAACGATAGGTTTATGTGGGAACCTAACCTATGTGTGAAGAAAAAGCTTAGAGAGAGTATTTTTACGAGAGAAAGAGAGGGAGTCAAAATTAGGATACTTCTTTCTTATCTCTTTCAAAATAGAATGGGAACTTGTAAGTATAGAACTTGTAAGTATAGAGCTTTTTATAGAACTTGTAAGTATAGAGCTTTTTAAAATCGCACGAGCTTTTCCTTCTCCTATTCTTGAAACCTCTCAGTATTTTTAGCACCCCCCTAAGGCCTATATAAAGGACCCTTCTCCTCTCACTTTGAACACACACATCCACAGAAGCGGAAGCTCTCTCGCAACGACGCGCCGGAGGAAGCCTCTCTCCCTTAATCTCTCACCTTCAAGCCATCTCCATCTCCATCTCCAATCGTCGACGTGCCGTCACCCGATTTGCGAACTCTCTCTCTCTCTCTCTCTCTCTCTCTCTCTCTCTCTCTCTCTCTCCATCAACGCGCTTTTCTTTTCTCCATTCCGAAGCTATGGCTCCGAAGTGTGTAACGCGAAGTTCCAAGGACGCCCCTATCATTGCACCACCAAGGAAGGTGGGAAGAAGGGTGTCAACTCCGAACGTACCTCATGCGGAAGCATCAATCGATGAAGAAGTCGAAGCCGTCCAACCGCCAGCCCAGGAGTTAGCTGCACGCGCTCCAAATCCGATAAAACAAATTTATAATTATGCATAGTATTCATGTTGACCGGTAAGATGAACTTAGACTTAACCTTACCTTAACCCGACCGGAAACGTGATTGTTCAATCACATGAAACAAGCATATGTTTCATAAAGTAGTAAAAGTATTGTTTTTATAAACTGTTATTGTTTGATAAAGAAATATTGGTGATAAGTAATTATGGTTTGAGAATATGATTTTGATTGATCGTGTCGAAAGAAACATTTAGAATATGAACTATTGAAAGAAAATCTTGTTTCCAGATGGAACTCACGGTTAGCGAGAGGAATCCGCGGTTAGCGAAAATTAAAGTTGAGATCATCAACTTTCTTTTTTTTTACCTTGCGGTTAGCAAGATGCCTTGTGGGTAGCAAGATGTCCCTTGCAGTTAGCAAAAGGGAAGTATGCGCATCTCGCGGTTAGCGATTAGGAAAAACCTTTGCAAAGGCTCTGTCGGCTAGACAGAGAAAGTCCATGGTTAGCGGCAAAACTTGTATAGAAACTAAAGACTCTTTTTTTTGCGGATTATAGAATTCTTTAACTCTGGTTATGAAAGAATTGTTTGATGATATTTGAAAGGATTGTACTAAAGAACTTGTGTTAAAAATTAATTAAGGAACATTGTTGTATATGTCGTGGTAGTAATTAGATAACATTAAAAGAACGGGTGAGTGCCGTGTGGAAAGTGGGGATCGGCTCAGGTTGCCAGTCAAGGATGGGTGGACTCGATTAGTCGAGTACTTTTCACTTTGTCTTCGTTAGTTAGAGATTTATCTCTTGTCATATTTCAGATTTAAGGATGGCGGCCACGCCTCTTAAAAACAGGGGAAAAGGCGTTGTTTTTGAATCCTTAATATGTGAAGGGGATTTTCTTCTCTTATAATGTAGGATCTAGAGTCCATACAAATCTTTATCCTTATCGACCTGGCTTGTGGCGTAGGTCCTGTAACTATGAACACATCAGGTGGACGTCCTCTTCTCTTTTGTTGCTCGTATTTTTGCTTCGCATTATCGGAGTAGGGTGTCGTCAACGGATTTAGAGGATAAAGAAGGCTATCTTCCAAGTCGCCTCGATCTTTTAGGACGGGGACCTTACAAATTCAATCACTTGTGCCAACAATGCCTCTTATCCGGTTCAGGGAGTTGGAAAGATTGTGCTTACTGCTGCAAATGGCAGTTCCTCCAGTTCCTCCACACGTGTTGATGCACTTTATGTACTTGGGATCAAGAAGAATCTCTTGTCTGTATCTGCACTTACTAGACTTGGACTTGTAGTCAAATTTGTGGATGACAAATATACAGTTCATGATCTCACTTTTGGTAATGAAATTGTTGTATTTGGGCTTTTGTGATTTGGGCTGTATAAGCTCAGTTTGTATGATGAGTGTGGACAAATTTTTGCAAATGGTGTTGCAGATTCAACGCCTTTTTCAGATGCAAAACTTTGGCATGCACGTTTTGGTCATCTGAATTTTGCCAGTTTGCTGCGTTTGCAGAAATCTGATATGGTTGCTTCTTGGCCACCTCTTGAAGCACATGCCAAACATGTTTGTGAAGGCTGTATTTTGGGTAAGATGGTTCCAAAGGCTGTAAGTTTCCAAAGGATGGTTCAGTTCAGGCCACATGTAGGTTGCAGCTTGTGCATAGTGATGTTTGTGGGCCCATGCAAACTCCGTCCTTGGGCAATTAGATTTACTTCGTGACTTTCATTGATGATTACTCCAGGCATGCATGGGTATTTCCGCTTTAAGAGAAGTCCGAAGTATTTCTGTGCTGCAAACAATTTCTGGCTATGGCTGAAAATGTCTCGAAATGTACTATGGGCACCCTCCGTTCCGATCGAGGGGAGGAATATATGTTTCATGAATACAATGCATTTTGGGCTAGTTGTGGGATAAAACACCAATGGACAGTGCCTTATACACCTTAGCAAAATGGTGTTGCCTCGGGGGGTTCACTATGTGTAAAACTACTATATCACGTGCGTTCAAGACATGTTTGTAAAACCCCTTATCTGTGAATTTTGTTAAGAATATAATATACCCTTTTCTTTTAAAATCTGTAAGTTTTTTTCAAATTTGAAATAATAATGCCCTTATGTATATATATTTCTGTAAGTTTCAAGAACTTTAAATACCCTTCTGTTGAACTCACGTGATAGGTTACATTAGGTGACCTCCCCGGGGGTGTTTTTGAGAGAAAAAACAGGTCACTGATGGAAATGGCATGATGTATGGTCAAAAGTCAAGCTTTGCCACATTCTTTTTGGCTTGAGGCCATCATATGTGCCACTTATGTACTTAAGTGGTGTCCTAAAAAAGCTTTGCAGTCTATTACTCCATATGAAGCATGCCATGATAGAAAGCCTTCTATTGAGCACATGCGTGTTTTTGGCTGTTTGGCATATGCTTTGGTGCCACAAACACAGCAAAGAAAATTGGATGATAAGGCTTTCAAATGTATCTTTGCTGGTTATAGTGCTGAAAGCAAAGGTTACAGGTTATATCATCCACAAACAAACGGTATTCTGGTTTCACAGGATGTAGTGTTTGTGGAAGATTTTGTTCAACCCTCGCTGTCATGTACTAGAGACAATAATGTAAGCTCAAAGGACATTTATGACACTTTGTTGCCTGTTTCTAGTGGTGGAAATACGAATGTAATTTCCAATGAGGAAAATGTACAGCCTATAGGGGTTTCTAAAAATGTTACAGATGAGCCTATTACTGATGCATATGTACATGATGTACTTGATGAGGAAAGGGCTGCAAATGAGCAGGCTAGAGGTATGCCAAAATGGCTGGTGCACACTTTGCGTGACAATAAATTGGATGCACCTTTGTTTAGTCGTACTCATTGAGGTTCTCGCCATGCATCGGATTGTTATGCTTTGAATGTGTCTAGCTTACATGATGTTGAGGAGCCTCTATCTTTTGATGAATTCTTGGCTTGTTCTATGCAAAGGGGGAATCATTGCCACCAGACTTACATGCTTTTTTGGACTCAGATTGGGCTGGTTGTTTTGATACGCAAGTGTCCACAAGTGGTTTTTGTTTCATGCTTCGTAGTTCATGTATATCATGGTTGAGAAAGAAGCAACCTACTGTGGCCACTTCGAGTTGTGAGGCTCAGTACAAGGCAGTCTTCAAAGATACCCTTGAGTATGTATGGCTCAGACGCCTTATGGATGATTTGGGTGTTGGACAGGACACTTCCAACACTATCTACACTAACATTCAGAGTGCATTGGCAATTGCGAGGAGCCTAATTTTTCATGCTCGCACAAAGCACATTGAGATACATTACCACTATGTCAGGGAGAGGCTCTCAACAAGAGAGATCAGCTTGGCTTATGTGCCAACACAGAAGAACCTTGCAGATATTTTCACAAAGGCATTGTCTCATGAGAAGCTTGAAGATTTCTGCAAAGCTTACTCCCCTTTGTGGACTGATCATGTCCTTAGGGCATGGCAATTCCCTTTACTCATGTGCCAACTCTTGTTCACCGCATCACTCGAGGGTGATGCGTGGTTGACAGAAAACAGGCACGCACTTCTTTAGACTACTTTTCTAGCTTGGGAAAAACAAGAAATGACCCCAATGGATTAAACATTAGCTTATATCCAGAATCATCAAAGATAAGTGTGTCAGGTGGTAGGTCAGGAATTTTTTTGAAATTCTTGTGGAACACTGGTTTATCTGTCGCGCCCAATTTAAAAGGGGCCCTTGTGCACTACGCCTGACTTACCACTCTATTGAATCTTTTGTGGTGGTTAGGGAACACTCTCGCTAGCGTGCGTTTGAGCTTCTCAAACTCGCAGTAGCTCCATATCCACACTTCGAACCATCTGAAACAAAAATTCAGAGACACTTCTACATCGGACTTACCCAAAACTGTGTATCCCCTTCAACAACATACCGCATTTCTGGCCAGTGGGGCAATTCTTCACCATATTTTCCACTAAATTTCTTGAGCAGTAATCCATTAAGGTCCAAAATGAGAACCATATGCTGGACGCTCAACGGAGGTGGTGGCCTTGGCCATATCAGTGGGATTCTTTTAATTAGTCTATACCATAGAGGAAACACGAGCACTGCAGGAGACAACACGCAATTCCATATTGCACGAACGTTAGCCTTGCCATTCTTCTTGTTAGCCCTGAACCTATCTGCAAGGCACCATTCTTCAACTGAAAACATATATGTAGATGCAAAATTACACAAGACTCAAATTTAAATATGCAATTAGGACATATCTATAGATTGAAATCATACAATAAAAATACACAATGTTCAATAATTAGGCACAAGATGAAAGAGACGTCGAATGGGAAAGAAAGTTATATTAATTTCAGAAGTGGTTACATAAAAAGAAACATAGGGGGGGAAAACTATAATCTTTTGCAGGCTTTGGGTTTAGGGCCAGAACTTGTGCCGGTATTCTGCATCTCCTTAGTGTCTTCTATGTCCATCTCCTCTTCTAGCTGCCCCTGGGTCTCTTCCTCTTCCTTGATTTTTTGCTCCATTTCAAGCTTCTCATCTCTAGTCTTCTCGATTTTTTTTCTTTTTGCCTTTCTTATATGCTGAGCAAGGGTCTCCTCGAGACTTCCCTCCAGCCTGACATCTACATGACCATTAGCTTTAGAAAGCTGTGCAACAAAAGATTACTTATTAGAGCCATAATCAATGAAAAAACTTAATCTTGCCACGTTGGCCTCGTTTTCTTGGGGGCTTTGATCTTGTCACCCGCACACCAGTGTCTAGAAACACATCGTCATCCTCATTCTGGGTTTTCCCTTTAGCACCAATCGTACTCTGGTCCTTTACCTCAAAGTTTTGTTCTTCTTCTGTTGTTTCCGAAACAGGTTTCTCAGCATTACCAGGGACATTTTCATCAAGCAATAGCTCCACAGGTGTCTTGTATACAGGCGTCACTGCATCGTTCCTTGTATCTTTACCGACAGTAGTTCTGAAGCAGCTTGACTCTGAAAAAACATCAGAGAAGACAAAAATCAACCACCTGAAAAAACATCAGAGAAGACAAAAATCAACCACATGGTTACCCATTGAAACAATTTTCTCACCTGTTTCTGGGCATGGTTCAACTGACTTCCTTTTTAGAAGGGATTGGTCTTCTGCAGAAATAACTCCAGGGAAATCCTTAAGCATGCACTTTCCTTTCTCAGCCAACTGAGCATAGCAGAATGCATGGTATGC
Organism: Adiantum capillus-veneris; assembly: GCF_014529385.1. NCBI lineage: Eukaryota > Viridiplantae > Streptophyta > Polypodiopsida > Polypodiales > Pteridaceae > Adiantum > Adiantum capillus-veneris. The sequence goes on from NC_140950.1 coordinate 32,354,769, forward strand.
ATGTGAACAAGGCAATAGAACAACATGACTTGAGCGATTGTGATCATGAATTTTTACACCACAAGCATTGCGCACATCAATGAGTACAACACTATGTCCAGGAGATGAAACTCGTGCAGGCAAGACTATGGTTTCAGGCAGCATTGGTTGACTAATCATGTCTGTCGCAAATGCGACATAGAGACCAAAGGTTTCCTCACGGTCCAAGCATTTGGATAATTCTTCCTATAGGCAAGAGATCTCTGTTATTAGACAATGTCAAACATGTATAAAATCAGTATGAATGCTTGAAAATCGGTACAATGATGTTATCATACCGGTATGATTACATCCTGCCGGTATGATGTTATCCCATCGGTATAATGTTATTATACTAGATAGTATAACATCATACCGATAGGATAACATTCGGTAACATCATACCGGTAGGATAAGATTATACCGGAAACATAACATCAAACCGGTTGGATTTTATCATACCGGTTGGATCTAACCATACCGGTAGGATGTTATCATACCGGTAGGATTATATCCTAAATCCTATTGGTAATATGTAATCATACCGGTAGGATATAATCATACCGGTAGGGTATAATCCTACCGGTATGATAACATCCTACCAGTATTGTCATCTACCCTTACCGAATATGATATAATCCTACCGGTATGAAAAATCATACCGTATGGTACTTTGCAGGTATTATACTACAATCAGATGGAGTTAAAAGCATACCTGTGCCTGCTGTAGGGTGGCTTTTGCTTGGTCAAATTTTTCTTGGAGGCTGTCAAGCAAGCCTGTTGGTACATTGACATCGTCAAGGAAGTGCATTCAGATACTGTCAAGGGCACCCTCGCAACGGTGCACATCAGCAATAGATTTGACCACTGAATCCTTAGCCTTCTGACACTCGGCTGATACATTGTCATGAGATTTTCTAACCTCAACAAGAAGTTCTTGCAAGGAAGTGGATACTTCAACACTAAACACAGACTGAGTAGTCACAAAAAGCCCACTTTCGACTGGTGTACTTCTGGATGGGGTATTTACTAAGAAGATGGAAGAAACACTTGGGGTTCCTGTGGATACTTGGGAAGTCTCTAACTTCTTCACCACCTCAGATGCAAACTCAGCCCACTTTACTGGACCTGTGCATACAAAATAAACATATCCGCGTGCAAACTTGACTCCCAGCAGATAGTTTGGTGGTTTGGATTGGTACACTTGCTTGTAGAGCTAGTAGAGTGCCTTGTAGTGATCCGGCCTTGCTGTTTTTATCGGCACTTTTTTCTCCTTCACAAGAAGACACGTGAAAACTTTCATCCAGTCGGATATGGGCACATCTGCATTTTTCAACTTCCTAACATCTTTCCCCTCAAGACTTAACCCGTATTCCCTGTGAAAATCCTCCTTTGTTGTGCATAATGCCTTTAATGGCACCTCCACATCCTTGGGGTGAACAAAGCGGCTGATTTTGGGAGGAGGCTGTAACTTTTGTCTCTGAAAGGAATAAATCCATATTCATTACTCAATGTATCCACACCTTAGTACTCTACTACACATACAGGTCCGCTGTACACAACACAGAGAGAGATAGAGAGAGGTGACATACCTTCGTGGGAGAATGTCGGGTCTTTGTATGGGAGACCTGTCGGGCTACATTCCTTGGGCTCTTTCTTAGGTTGCTATCCATAGCGAAGGATAAGCAACGTACACAGGGGGATGTAGAGTGATCTGAGAAAGGCGCAGAAGGAGAAAGGCGCAGAGATACAGAGAAGTCACAGTCATGAAAACATTCGACTGAACATTCGTTCTTACGTGGGCTTGCCCATAACACCAGTTTCATACCCCCTAAATTTTAAGCCTCCAAAAGAAACTTTCAACCGGTTAAAACCGGGCCACCTTTTATGCATCCACCCGTAGAGTATTTTAATATTTTTTTAAACCTGTTAAGAGCAACTATCTCGCAATCAGCATAGTTACAAATGGTATTGCTTAGTAAAACTAAGCCTCCTGGCTTGCCTCATGTCATCATGACAAAGGCTTAGTAATAACTAAGCCTCGCGTGACCATTCCCACAGTGGTTGCAAAAGGGGGAACCAGTAGTGGGAGAAGTGAAGCCCGATCACTGGTAACGGGGAGAGGGTTCCCTCTCTATGTTTGGCATGGGGTTGCTATTGCAGCTTGCTTTTTGACATGGGTTCTCTTTTTGCAAGTGACAATCTAGGAGGAGGAGGACCTTTCATTTATGAGGAGGGGAGGCATGCATGCCGGATAGTGAACATGTAAGGGTTTAGGGTGCTTACTCAATTATCTTGGGTTTAGGGCACGAGGCGGGCATGGGATCACCCTTACATAAACCACATTGCAGGTCATGACAGAGGTGGTGGTGTCCGAGGAAAGGGAGGAGGATGATCCCCCTCCCACTTCTCCTATGAAAAAGAACCCAAGTAAGCTCCATGTCAAGGGGGGTAAGGGTGAGAATCAATTTCCTGCACAAGAAAGAAACATGCGAGCTCAAAACCTGGTGCAATCCAAAAAAAGATCAAAGTTTCGTGAGGATAGGCATGCGATGGCAAGCCCTGATGATGGAGATGACATCGAGGCCACTGTCTGCCAAAATCAAGTATGTCCGGGTTTACACTTGCACAGAGGCATGGCCATGGAAGTGCTCGCTGAAATCTATTTCTGATTATTGTAGGGTGCTAAGAAGGAGAAAGAAACAGAGGTCCAAATATTGCACGAGGCCACTACCAAGAAAATGTAGGTATGTCTGGGTTTATGCCTATTCATGGCCATTGGGGTACGCTCTAACTGTTGCTCTTTATGTAGTGTGTTGAGAGGGCAAGAAGACCTCTATACCTTCGGACAAGGACAGGTCTTAGATGCCGCATGAGGATCCCACTATTGTGGATTTGGCGACAAAGGGAGGGGTGCAGGTATGTTCACCTTCTCCAACCCGGGCTTGCCTGGATTTACATGTTGGTTCCATGTTTACACGTTAGGCTTGCCCAGGTTTTCAGGCCACGCCGAGATTGGCCGGGTTTATCTGTCAAGTCTGTGGTGCTAAAAGGTTGCATTTCATGGCTTCTCTTTATAAGGTTGGTTGATCCCAAGGTTTTGTTTGTGGGTAGAGGTTAAACCCGAAGGTTGATGAAGGCCCAAATGGTAAAGCTAGACGAGAACAAGCCAAGAGTGCGGATGGGAAGAGGCTGCTTGTGAAGCCCAGAAAGAAGGTCCAAACAAAGGGTTCCGATGCAAAGAGGCCCCTTGTGAAGTCCAAGGAGAAGGTCCCAATGAAGAGCTATGATGCAGAGAAGGTGTTGGGATTCAGGCAACCTGGCCGGACATCCCACTTACTACTAACCCATCTCCTAACTTAACCATATATACACTTATTCTTTAATACAACAGAATACGGAGCTACAAAAAGGATAACATTGTTGTGTGCTCCACCCAAAGCAGGTCTCTCTCTCTCTCTCTACTCTCGCACTTGCACTTGCACACGCTTCCCTTGGCACCTTCAACTGGTATCAGAGCAGGGTTTGTGCTTGCCGTCTTTGTGACCGCGTGCGCACACTTTCAAAAGTGCAAATAGGTTTCCGATTTTGGCATCGGTAAATTCAGCGTTCCGAGAGAGTTTTGTAGTAGGTGTCTAGGGTTTTACCCCCTTCGAAGCTGTTCGTGTAGTCAAAAGCTTCATCCGAGCTACGCTTTAGGAGTTGTTTTTTCAACTCCACTTTTCCTACAGCTACAACTACAGGTATAGGACACAGGTGCAGGTTGTTCAGAGACTATTTTGGGATATTATATAGCCGCTTTATGGCTATTATGTGCTATTGAGATGGTGTTTATGGGCTGATTAGGAGCACTTTTCGACATCGACATTGTCTCGGGTTTTTCAGGCATCAATCTCCTCATAGGTTCTTGCATACATACAGGACATCCAGGTTTCTTATAGGTTGCAGTGTTTAGCATCATCACAGATTTTAGTGGGAGTATTTGATGCACATATGCATTGTTTTGGCACTTTTGATAGTGCTTGAGCTCTTTTGAGAGCAGTTTTACTCCCTGCAGAGATTTGTTTACTGCTTGCACATTTCGTTTGGCGCCTGTTTGAGCGCGTATACTAGACCTTGCAGTATTGTTGACGATGGATGTACGTTGAGTTGCGGAAATTGCCATATGTACCTTTTGTGGAGCCGATTTGGCTTGTTTCTGGCAGTCCCGACCGTTTCTTAGACTCGGTTAGGAGGCCCTTTCTGAGACTGGGCTGGTTTCTTGTCTGAATAACCTTTTGTGAGGGTCGATAGCGTGAGGTTTTCTTGAGCTGGGGGATTCTCGAATGTTGAGATCCTTTCAGTGATAAAGGTTGCTGGAGTACCCCTTTTTCATGGCCTCGCCATAGGACATGTATAGAGAGGGCTAGGTGCATTTGACGTCGTGTTGGTAGTATTGGGTCAGTTTTTTGACTTTTTATGCACATTTAGTGACACTTTTGGATTGAGATTCTGTCATTTTTTTTGGGGAAACTCTACCGAATTTTTCCTAGAATTACCAATGTTTATCGCCATATTATCTTTAGCTTGTAACCATGTCATCTAGCAGTGAAAAGGATATTTACAATATCCGACAATTTGATGGGACAAATTTTTCTATCTGGAAAGAGCAGATTCATGGATCCTATCATGGAGCGCCCAGAGGGCGAGTATACAGATGTTGAGTGGGAGAAACTTCATGCTAAGGACAAATCTACCCTCCGTTTGCATTTGGCCGAATCTGTGTACTTTACTATAGTTGGAGAAAGAACTGCTAGAGATGTATGGGATAAGTTGTGTTCCAGTTATGAGAACAAAATTGCCACTAATAAGGTTTTCTTGATGAAGAAGCTGTTTGACCTTTGTATGAAGGAACAGGGCACTATTTCTACTCACATTAATGAGTTCAATATCATTTTCACTCAGTTGACCACTCAGGGTTTGGTCTTCGATGAGGAAATCAAATGCATATTCTTGCTATGCAGTTTACCCTCGTCTTGGGATATATTCTGTACTGCAATCAACAACTCAGCACCTGGTACCGGTCTAGTTTACAATGACGTCCTTGGGAGTCTATTTACTGAGGAGATGCACAGAAAATCTCTCGAAGGCAAGAAGGATGGTGATGTGTATGTTGCTAGTGATAGACTGAGGGGTCGCACTCAAAGTCGTGCCAAAAGCAAGGAACATGGGGGCTCACGCAGTATGTCTCGGGGTTCTATGCGTAATGTCAAGTGTTATCACTGCCATAAAAAAGGGCATGTGAAGAAGGATTGCAGGAAATGGCAGCAAAGCAAGAAGGATAAACAATCCAGTGAAACTTCTAAGTCTGATGATTCAAACAAGGGCAAAGCAAAGTTAGAGGAGATCAACGTGCTAGAGTCTTCAAATGCTCCTATTGTAGAGACTCTTCCAACGGTTGTTATGCCATTTACCTCTGATGTATTGTTCTTCACAGCAGATCTACCTGTCGAGGCTCTTGTTACAGATGATACGCAGTATGCACAGAATTAGATAGTAGATTCAGGTGCGAGTTTCCATGTGACACCACATAGAGAGTGGTTCTCTACTTATTCTCACTCTTGTGGAAAAGTGAGACTTGGTGATGCTTATGAACTAGACATTGAGGGTGTCGGAAATGTCAAATTGCATCTAGGTAATGGAATGCACTTTACTTTATGTAATGTCAGGCATGTGCCCAAGTTGACTAAAAGCTTGATTTCTGTTGGTTAGCTTGATGATTTGGGCTACAACACCACATTTGGAAATGGTTCGTGGATAGTATGAAAATGTAATTTTGTTGTACTCAGAGGTCAGAAGCATGGTACCTTGTATTCCATGCATGTGTCAGATGTTGGTCATGATTACATATCTATAGTAGAGCTGCCATCTACTGAGTTGTGGCATTGTCGGCTAGGTCATATTAGCCAAAAAGGAATGAGAAATCTGACTCATTATGTCTACTTACCTGCCTTGTCTTATGTTAACTTTCATGTTTGTGAGCATTGTATCTATGGCAAACAGACTAGGTCCATGCACTTACCATTGGGTCAAAAGCAAGTTGAACCTCTAGATTTAGTGCATAGTGATGTTTGTGGTCCTGTGTCAACCAAATCTCTAGGGGGGGGCAACTATTTTGTGACATTCAGATGACTCTACTCGAAAGGTGTGGGCATATCCTTTGAAACATAAGGATCAAGTTCTTCCTGTGTTCCAGAAATTTTTAGCACTCGTTGAGAATCAGTCTGGCAAGAAACTCAAGAGGTTACGAACTGAGAACGGTGGAGAGTATGTCTCCAAGGAGGTTGACAATTTTTGTGCTAAAAGGGGGATTAAAAGGTAGTTTACTGCACCATCCACACCATCTCAGAATGGAGTTGCTAAGCGCATGAATCGTACAATTCAGGAAAGAGTCACATCCATGCTTTCTAGGGCAAATCTCACACAAGGCTTTTGGGCAGAAGCCGTCTTGACCGCAGTGCACATTATAAATCGTTCGCCTAGTACGCCATTGAATTATGAGATTGATGTTGCCTCAGAGATAGTGAAATCAACTCAGCGGGCTAGTGATGTACCTTCCACTAGTAATGCTCCAGAGGGAGTGGATAGCAATGGTCAAGGAGTGAGACGTTCTACTAGAGGTGCTTGTCCACCTGCGCGTTTCAAGACAGGTCTTGATTACATCATGTTGATCGATTGCGGTGAGCCAAGCCGCTACCAAGAAGCCATGATGGCAGATGATGTGGTGAAGTGGGAGTAGGCTATGCAATCTGAGTATAACTCGATTCTGGCTAACGACACTTGGGACTTGATAGAACTGCCAAATGATGTGAAAGCTTTACCTTGCAAATGGGTTTACAAGAAGAAATTTACCTCAGGTGATCCAAATCCAAAGTACAAGGCTAGACTTGTAGCCAAAGGGTTCAAACAGCAAAAGGGAGTCGATTTTGATGAAATATTCTCGCCTGTGGTCAAGATGACAACGCTTAGAACCATATTTGGTCTTGTAGCGATTGAGGACATGGAACTTGTCCAAATGGATGTGAAGATAACATTTCTTCACGGGGATCTTGATGAGGATGTTTACATGCAACAGCCTGAAGGGTTTGTTTAAGAGAACGCATCCCGTGAGGAGCTAGTATGTAAGCTCAAAAAGGCACTTTATGGATTAAAGTAGGGTTCAAGGTAGTGGTATCATAAATTTGATGCATGTATAAGGTCTCAAAGTTATAAAAGGAGCGAAGAGGACCACTGCTTGTACACAAGAAAGCTAGATGATGTCTCGATGACCATTCTAATTATTTATGTTGATGACATGCTTATAGCTGGGAAATCCATTGCGGAAATTGACAACTTGAAGAAAACACATAGCAATAATTTTGCAATGAAAGATTTGGGGGATGCTACACACTTTCTTGGAATGCGAATCAAAAGAGACCAAAAACGTTGTATTCTTGAGTTATCTCAGGAAACATACATTGAGAAAGTTTTTCAGTGATTCAATATGCAGGGGGGGGAAAGCATTGAGTACCCCAATGCAGGCATTCTTAAAACTCAGCAAGGAAGATGCACCCAAATCTGATGCTAAGCGAGCTGAAATGGCTAAAGTACCATATTCTTCGACAGTGGGCAGTCTCATGTATGCTATGGTGTCCACAAGACCAAATATTGCTTTTGCAGTGGGAGTGGTGAGCCGATATATGGAAAATCCTGGCAGCAAGCATTGGGAAGCAGTGGAGGAAAAGAAGGGCTAGGTCAATGTGTGGGTTTTAAAAAAAAAAATCAAAAAAACCAAGAGTAATAAAGTAACACTCTGTGTGTGTGTGTGTGTGTGTGTGTGTACCCGCTCTTACCCAGGCGCCATACACAATGGGTTGGTAGTAGGCCCATTGTGTATGGGCCTACTACCTAATTAGAGAGATGAGAATCTCATGGTTAAAGTGTAACCCAGGCCAAATATGATGGGTGAGAGCCTGTGTAATAGTGTTGTAGACCTGGTTTCTATTAAGCTTGTTAGCACTAGGTTGGTAACCTAACAAGACATAAAAGTATCCTTTCAGGGTTAATTTTGAAAAAAACCTCCAAAACCATAGTAGATCCACTCATTTTGTAAAATCCTTTCATGAGGCTGTAGTTCAAGGCCTACTACACATGGAAAAAATAAGAAACTTGTAAAACATCTCATCTTTTGGTCACATCAAAACAATCATTTCTTATGTTTTGTTGCATAAAAATAAGATTAGGTATATTTGTAGGACTTGAGATAAATTCCCTAGTTAACTTCAATGGGTTGGTGATCAGAACATATGATTGCTTCTCACTCACTATTTTTTGGTTTGCCAAAAGAAATAGCTACAAAAAAGTTGAATTTTTACCATTCTGCTGTAAAAGTTGTGAAGAATTTTGGTACACACACAAAGCATCCAATATTTCTAAGCTTTCACCTTTGGACACAACCTTTGAATTTTGGAACCTTAGCATTTTGAAAGTCTCAATGGGTTGAACCTTAGGGTCTTTACATCCCATGGTTGCACCTTGCTCTTTTATAGATGGCCCTCTCTTTGGATCCCTATTTTCTCTCCTTGGATCCCTACTGTGGCCGGTCTGCCAGCTTAACCAATATTCTAGCTTTTTCTCCTCTGGAACTTTCCATATTATATGATTAGTTTAACATGAGAAAATCATTTAGGAGAACTAGATATTAGTTATTATGACATTACCTCTCTCTTGAGATCATAGTTGTCGCTCACTATGGCGTAGAGAAGATAAAGAATATTCATTAGTCCTTTTTCTAGCGGGTAGAGGATCCCTATGTTACCCTACGAAATCGTTCCAGAATGGATGACTAGTCCATTTGGCGCATGAGAGCCTCACAAGCATGTTTGCACATTAGTCCTATCAATCTTCTATAGTAGAGTGACAGGCTCTCCTTGGTGTTTGAGAGACGTCGTCTCCGCAAACTTGATCTAAGCATACATACTACTTCATTTTTGTGCACAATAAAGAAAAAAGAGTCTTGTAAGACAAAAACTTTGTTCATTTTAAACATTTATACATTTGCTTACTCTAGAGAAGTATTATAAGCATTGACAAGGTTTAGGTTATCCTTTAATTGTATGCCTTGCATCCATCTAGCATCTTCAAAAGGATAATTCTTAAACTTAATAAGATATCATCGGATAGTCTTACCGCCTCTTAATACCTTGTCTTCATGTCGGAGAATGGACTCGGGTTGCAACACCTCTTCTTGGTCCTCGATCTCCGGTGGGTCTTCAATAGTTGGTTCTTGAGGTGGCTCTCCTTTGTAAGGCTGTAGTAGGCTCACATGGAAAGCATTGTGTATGAGCCAATGGATGGGAAACTTGAGTTGATAGGCCATCTCATTGATTGGCCTAAGAATATGGAAGGGACCATAGTACCTTTTTGCTAACTTAGCATAGTACTTTTGGTGTCTCGTAGGATTCTTGCCCGTCGTGTGCCTTAATCGAGCCTTGGGAAATTTGAGAAAGACCCAATCATTTTCTTTAAAGGCTTGGGGTCTTCTACGCTTGTCAACATCAGCCTTTTTCTTTGCTATGAGATAGAGATAGCATCCTTAATCTTTTGGAACGATTCTTGTAGGTCTCGGCTATACTCATCTACAACAAAGATCTTCCCGTGTACCTTAAGTAGCAGGGGACTTTTTGATCTTCCCTCAATTACCTCAAAAGGTGCCTTTCTCGTGGAACTATGTACAGTGTTATTGTAGGCATACTCCACTAAGAGTAATTACTTCTCCCATTGGGATCTTTGATCTACTTCCATTGCATAGGCTCTTAGTAGATCAAGAATTTTTGGTTAGCTAATTCATTGTAAGGTCTTTGAACCCGGCCAAAAAGAGCACCATTGTACCATGGAATAAACATAATGGAAGAAGTTACTATTTTTTAGCAGTTTTCCAAATTCTTTCAGTGCCATAATGTTGAGAGTGTTATAAAGCTTCCAAAAGTGAATGAAAATAATTTTTGTGAAAAAATTCCAAAAATAGTAAGTTTTGGGTCACCCGAGCCGTCTAGTTTTGACCGTCTCGAAAAACTGCACCCGTACTCCGAATTTGAAAAAAATGAATTTTTGGACCCCGAGGATTGCTAAATATGGCAAGTACTCGGATAGGTACACCTTAGTTAGAGCTTAGTATAGCAATTTACGGCATTAAATTCTGATTCGTATCGGCCGTTTTAGCAAAAAATCAAAATTTCCTAAGGTTGTGTGGGGTGGCATTAGGGCTCGAGGCTATGTGGGAATAGGTCCCAGGCCACTCAGAGCTTGCTTTAGCAGCTAGGGGGTGCCCTCTTATCTCTAGGGAGGTGTGGGAGAGTTGCCATGCTTGAGAGAGAGTGTGAGAGTCAGTTAGACTAACTAACTGGACACTTGGTAGGCATGTAACTGGACTTACCATGCATGAAGTGAGTGCTCTTCAGATTCTTATAGCAGCTTGGGTCGATTTTCAGCATGGGAGGGCCTATATAAGAGTGTGCTCTCTCTCTCACACACACACACACACACACACACACACACTTACACACACACTTAGTACACACTCTTACACACACACACACACACACACACACACACACACACACACACACACACACACACACACACACACACACACACACACACACACACACACACACACACACACTCAGTACACACACACACACACACATTGGGGAGGTGCTCCCAGCACACATAGTCTTTGGAGAAGAAGCAAAGGAGGGAAGTGCTGCCCGATTCTCATCTCGAGGACTCCATTGGATCAGAATTTCGAGTAGATTTCAGCCCTAATCATGGTAAAATCAAATTTATTTTATGCTTTGCATCAAATCTCTCTACCATTCTCTTAATCTCGTAACTATTATGCTTAATCATAGCTAAATTACTCAATAGATGCTCTTTAAATGTTCATATCATTCGTCTACTACATAATTCTTAATCTAATAGTTAATTATGCAAGCCATTAACCTCTCCTAATCATAGATTAATGCATGATTAATACCTCACACTTGGTATCAGAGCTAAAGTTAGGTTAGATTGAGAAATAAAGTCGTATTGTTTGAATATTTAAAAGGAACTAAGGGTATTTAGGTAGCTGATCCGAATTCGTTGCATTGGTGTTGCAGAAAGACCTGTGGTAGAATATCGGAAGTTCCAAGTGTTTGAGCTTATTTACGAACAAGCTCGACGATCCCCATTTTACCAATTCAGGCAATATGTAATGGAGATGCTGCTGAAGGCTCATACACCGCACTCCACTCGCATCGATAGAGGATGGGGACTCGATTGGACACTTGTAGGAGGGGTTTACTACATCAACACTGGGAAGCTAGGATGCCTGGCTACCGATTTGAAGAAGATACGTTGGGGAGAAGAATAGAGGGTGGTGCAGATATTCTACTTGCTGCCTACACGTATGGACCTGACTGTCTCTGGCGGCACCGATCAAACCCTCAATGAGTGGCTCTTGGCAAAGGTCACTAATGTAATCCCAGCACAAATAGAGTTAGGACATTTGGAGTACGAAAAGAAGAATCCCGGATCGACACCATAGTTTACTATTCACTCAAGGATGAGTATAGAAACTACTTCACGAATAAAGTAGAGTATCATGTGAACACAACCTGCTAGGCGTATCTTATAAGCATTCCTAAAGCCATGTAATAAATTGATCATGAGTTATCCTAAACCTTGAGGGGTTTCGATTGTAATAAATATTCATCAATAAAGTGGTTTTTTTGTCTCTGAGTCTCTATCTCTTGATAAAGTGGGATCTTGAATTTTATTTAAGTCTCGTGTCTATTTGAAATCCAAGTAATGGTATCAAGAATCTCATGTAAACCATGTAGGCACCGCCTGCTGCTCTCTACTCGACAGCGCAAGAAAAGAAGCTCCTCCTCAAACAAGCCCAACCTCCACTCTTTAAGGGCGAGGGGGCAAATGTGGAGAGAGATGCGGAAGTATGGATGGAGGCTATGGACGACTACTTCGAAGTTGCGGGAACCCGACCTGTGAATCAAACCATGCTTGCGATGTTCTGCTTGTCTGGAGATGCCAAGATATGGTGGAAGCAACATTGCAGGGATTTGGATATTAAGGGATCTTCCCAATCCTGGGAAGACATCAAGGCGGCAGTGATGGGGCGTTACTTACCACCTGCCTATAAAACCTTGAAGATGAACGAGTTCTGTTCACTTCGGCAGCTGACTTCATCTGTCGAAGAATATTATTCAAAGTTCGTCACTCTTCGGAGATATGCTCCTAAAATGACGTTGGAACAATAGGTAGCAAGGTTCTGCCAAGGGCTAATCGATCCTTTGAATACTCGGTTGGAAGCTCTCAGGCTGAGAAACACTGCAGGATACGTTGTTGAGGGCCAAACCTTCAGCTCTTGAAGTACAAAAAGTGAATCAGAATAGGAGGAATCATTTGGCAAAAAGGGCAAGGACAAATGTTTGGAATAATAGACCAGCCAACCAAGCATATGACCAGTGCCCTATTGTGGCCACCACCACAACTATGAAGTTCCCAAACGTTCGATGCTACGAATGCGGTGAGTTTGGGCATTATAGATCCAAGTGCCCCAAGAAGACTCATGCAACCAGCGCCAATGCCATACCCTTGAATGTCCATGGGCGTGGCCAACCTAATGGAAGAGGAGGACGTGGAAGGATGAATAGAGGGTGAGGGTGTGGAGCTACCGCTAGAGTGAATGCCGCAGTGGTATAACCAACTGTGGGAGATGAAGCAGAGGAGAGAGCAACCTTGCATGTTGCAATTGACAAACCCAATGGTTGCGAGCAATACGCAGTCATTCATACCCTAGGATCTCTCACAGGTGAACAAGTTAACTTCCTTATAGATGGTGGTAGTACTCTTTCATTTCTTTCACCCAGATGCATGAGGAAGCTAAAGCTAGATAAGTATGCAACAAGCAAAATAGTTGTATAATTAGCAAATGGCAAGGAAGTAGTATCTCAATACTCTTCAGGAAAAATCGACTTTGATCTAGGGGGACACCCAACTTCTGCCCAATTTCGAACCCTACCCTTAGGATTCTTAAGAAAAATCAGGCCCACATCCATTGTGCACAAGGGAACTTTACCTTTACAAATAACTTGGGTAATGAAGTCTTAATCCAAGGGGAAAATGCGAGACCTAGGGCTACTCTAGTTAAGGCCAACAGACTTTTGAAGGGACTGAGAAAGGGGCAACAAATTTATGCGGTAAAGCTCAACATGGTAGACTTATCAAATACCACACTTCGACCAAACTGGTTGAGGGAGTATGATGATGTATTCCCTGAAGATCTTACGAATCTTCCACCACATAGAGAGGTAGATGATGAGATTGAGACTATCCCTGGATGTGAACCTATCTCAAAGCGACCTTATAAAATGTCACTTCCAGAGGCCATAGAACTCAAGGAACAACTTAGGAAACTCATTGAACAAGGATTCATTCGACCCAGTACTTCTCGTTGGGGTGCACTAGTTCTTTTTCAGAAGAAGAAGGATGGGACCTTAAGGCTATGCATAGATTACCGTGGACTGAACCAGGTAACTGTCAAAAACAAGTATCCAATTCCAAGGATTGATGAACTCTTGGACAGAATCCATGGTGCCAAAATGTTTACAAAGATTGATCTAAGGTCGGGATATTACCAAATCAGGATCAAGGAATCAGACATTCCAAAGACAGCTTTCAACGCTAGGTATGGACACTACGAATTCACAGTAATGTCTTTTGGTCTAGCAAATGCTCTTGCAAGGTTCAATAGACTTATGCAGTATATTTTCAGACCTTATCTGGATGATTTTGTCTTGGTTTTCTTTGATGACATTCTCATCTATTCTAAGAACAAGGCAGATAATGAAAAACATGTTCGCAAAGTACTTGATCTTCTTCGAGAACACCAACTTTACGCTAAAGCGAGCAAGTGTACCTTCTGCTCACCAAAGGTCAATTATCTTGGATTTGTCATATTGGTCGAAGGGATTTCAGTGGAACCAGATAAAGTCAAGGATATTGTTGATTAGCCTCAACCGTCCACCGTCAGCGAAGTAAGAGGATTTCTTGGGATAACGGGATGGTGCAGGATTTTTGTTAAGGACTATGCACGTATTGCTGCGCCTTTGACGGAACTCCTGAAGAAAGGAACGAGGATCGAATGGAAGACCGAGCACGAGTCTAGTTTTGCTAAGCTAAAAGAATTCTCGGTCTCGGCTCCTATCTTAAAGCTTCCAGATTTCAGTAAGGAATTTGAAGTAGCGACCGATACTAGCAAATTTTCTTTAGTGAGAGTTCTTACTCAAGAAGGAAGACCGGTGGCTTATACTTCACGAAAGCTAAGGGATCATGAGAAGAATTATCCTACTCATGATTTGGAACTTTTAGTAGTTATACATGCGCTGAAGTTATGGAGAAATTATCTTCTCGAACACAAGTTTTAGTTAGTTACAAACCAGAAGAGCTTAAAATGGATTTTACTCTACCTGTTCTCGATATGCGACAACGGCGATGGATAGAACTCTTACAAGAATATGACCTTGACATAAAGTATAGACCAGGGAAGGAAAATGCCATTGCAGATGGATTTAGCCAAAAATATTTTCTTGGAGCTATCTCTATTCCAAATAACCCTATCTCAGACAGAATTAAAGAAGCATCCTTGGTAGATCCAGAATACCAACGTATAGTGTCTTTAGTCCGGCAGAATAAGATTCCGAAAGCTAAAGATTACTCTCTTATGGGAGGGTGTCTTTACTATAGACATAGATTCTATGTACCCACAGACACAACTTTAAAGAAGGATATTCTGTATGAAGCACACGATAGCCCTACATCTAGACACCCAGGTTATGCTAAGACTCTTCATGTTGTCAGGAGGAGTTATTTTTGGTTCGGGATGAAAGGAGACATACTTCGCTATGTGAGGAAATGTCTTTCTTGTCAGCGGATAAAAGTCGAAAGAATCAAGTTACCAGGGCCACTTCAACCTCTTGACATACCCCAGATGAAATGGGAATGCATCAGTATGGACTTTGTTACAGAATTACCTTCTACAGGAGGTTATGACTCTGTATTCGTGGTTGTTGATATGCTCACAAAAGTGTCCGTAAAGACAACCTTTACTGCTTCAGATATTAGCCGGGTATTCATCAAGGATATTTTTAGGTTACATGGTTTACCCAAGAGTATCGTCAGCGATAGAGATGCCAGGTTTACATCAAAGTTTTGGACTTCTCCTTTCCAATCTATTGGGTCACAATTAGCTTTCAGCACAACGTATCATCCGCACACAGATGGGCAATCTGAAAGAGTAAATCAAGTCATTGAGAACATTCTCAGGGCCTATGATTTGCAAGAGCCAAAGAAGTGGTTACAATATCTTCCTTTAATAGAATATCCTTACAATTCTTCCGAACACAGAAGCATTGGAATGTCACCCTTTAAAGCTCTTTATGGACATGACTGTTTAGCACCGCTTAACTTTTCAGACCCAACCTTCAGGGTAGAAGCATCTAGGAAGATGTTACAAGATATGGAAGCTTAGACTAGAGCTATTCGCCAACACATTCAGGCCGCTCAGGATAGACAGAAGCACTATGCATATAAGAACCGTTCGGAAAGAACTTTCAAAGAAGGAGATAAGGTTTTTCTGCGAGTCCGACCGAAGAAAAGCAACTTATTACTAGGTAGATACAAGAAGCTAAGCCCAAGGTAGTGGAACATTCGAGATCATTTAAGTTGTGGTGACCAGGCCTACAAGCTAAAGTTACCTACAAACTTAAAGGTTCATGATGTATTCCACCTCAGCTTACTCAAACCCTATATCGCTAATCCTGATCAACTCTTGGACTCAGATCAGATAGTCATGCCAGCACAAGGAGTTCTCGAGCTCCAACCTGACTATGTACTTGAAACAAGGGAAAGGAAGTTACGCAACATAACAATCACGGAGCATCTAGTAAAGTGGAAAGATTACCCTGAAGAAGATGCAACTTGAGAGGACGAAAAAACGCTCATAAAAGATTACCCAAATAGATTCTTGAGATGAGGACATTTCAAATTCTTCACGTTGGGAAGGTTGTAAGGTCTAAGAACCCGGCCAAAAAGAGCACCATTGTACCATGGAATAAACATAATGGAAGAAGTTACTATTTTTTAGCAGTTTTCAAAATTCTGTCAGTGCCATGATGTTTAGAATGCTATAAAGCTTCCAAAAGTGAATTAAAATAATTTTCGTGAAATTTTTCTAAAAATAGTAAGTTTTTGGTCACCCAACCCGTCTAGTTTTGACCGTCTCGAAAAACTGCATCCGTATCTCGAATTTGAAAAAATGCATTTTCCTACCCCGGGGACTACTAAATATGGCAGGTACTCAGACATGTACACCTTAGTTAGAGCTTAGTATAACAATTTACGGCATTAAATTCCGATTCGTATCGGCCATTTTAGCCAAAAATCAAAATTTCCTAAGGTTGTGCGGGGAGGCACCGGGGCTCGAGGCTATGTGGGAACAGGTCCCAGGCCACTCAGAGCTTGCTTTAGCAACTAGGGGGCGCCCTCTCATCTCTAGGGAGGTGTGGGAGAGTTTCCATGCTTGAGAGAGAGTGTGAGAGTCAGTTAGACTAGCTAACTAGACACTTGGTAGGCATGTAACTTGACTTACCATGCATAAAGTGAGTGCTCTTCAGATGCTTATAGCAGCTTGGGTCGATTTTCAGCATGGGAGGCCTATATAAGAGTGTTCTCACACACACACACACACACACACACACACACACACACACACACACACACACACACACACACACACACACATGCTCACACACCCACTCAGTACACACATACACACTTACACACACACCTTGGGGAGGTGCTGCCGGCACACATAGTCTTTGGAGAAGAAGCAAAGGAGGGAAGTGCTTCCTGATTCTCATCTCGAGGACTCCATTGGATCAGAATTTCGAGTATATTTCAGCCCTAATCACGGTAAAATCAAATTTATTTTATGCTTTGCAACAAATCTCTCTACCATTCTCTTAATCTCGTAACTATTATGCTTAATCATCGGTAAATTACCCAATAGATACCATAGAACTCAAGAAACAATTTAGGCAACTCATTGAACAAGGATTCATTCGACCCAGTACTTCTCCTTGGGGTGCACCAGTTCTTTTTCAGAAGAAGAAGGATGGGACCTTAAGGCTATGCATAGATTACCGTGGACTGAACCAGGTAACTGTCAAAAACAAGTATCCAATTCCAAGGATTGATGAACTCTTGGACAAACTCCATGGTGCCAAAATGTTTACAAAGATTGATCTAAGGTCGGGATATTACCAAATCAGGATCAAGGAATCAGACATTCCAAAGACATCTTTCAACACTAGGTATGGACACTACAAATTCACAGTAATGTCTTTTGGTCTAGCAAATGCTCCTGCAAGGTTCAATCGACTTATGCAGTATATTTTCAGACCTTATCTGGATGATTTTGTCTTGGTTTTCTTTGATGACATTCTCATCTATTCTAAGAACGAGGATATTCACGTATTGCTGCGCCTTTGACGGAACTCCTGAAGAAAGGAATGAGGATCGAATGGAAGACCGAGCACGAGTCTAGTTTTGCTAAGCTAAAAGAATTCTTGGTCTCGGCTCCTATCTTAAAGCTTCCAGATTTTAGTAAGGAATTTGAAGTAGCGACCGATACTAGCAAATTTGCTTTAGTCAGATTACCCAAACACATTCTTGAGATGAGGACATCTCAAATTCTTCACGTTGGGGAGGTTGTAAGGTCTCTGAACCCGGCCAAAAAGAGCACCATTGTACCATGGAATAAACATAATGGAAGAAGTTACTATTTTTTAGCAGTTTTCCAAATTCTGCTAGTGCCATGATGTTTAGAATGCTATAAAGCTTCCAAAAGTGAATTAAAATAATTTTCGTGAAATTTTTCTAAAAATAGTAAGTTTTTGGTCACCCGACCCGTCTAGTTTTGACCGTCTCGAAAAACTGCATCCGTATCCCGAATTTGAAAAAATGCATTTTCTGACCCCGGGGACTACTAAATATGGCAGGTACTCAGACATGTACACCTTAGTTAGAGCTTAGTATAACAATTTACGGCATTAAATTTCGATTCGTATCGGCCATTTTAGCAAAAAATCAAAATTTCCTAAGGTTCTGCGGGGAGGCACCGGGGCTCGAGGCTGTGTGGGAACAGGTCCCAGGCCACTCAGAGCTTGCTTTAGCAACTAGGGGACGCCCTCTCATCTCTAGGGAGGTGTGGGAGAGTTTCCATGCTTGAGAGAGAGTGTGAGAGTCAGTTTGACTAGCTAACTAGACACTTGGTAGGCATGTAACTAGACTTACCATGCATGAAGTGAGTGCTCTGCAGATGCTTATAGCAGCTTGGGTCGATTTTCAGCATGGGAGGGCCTATATAAGAGTGTGCTCACACACACACACACACACACATATGCTCACACACCCACTTAGTACACACATACACACTTACACAAACACACCTTGGGGAGGTGCTGCCGGGACACATAGTCTTTGGAGAAGAAGCAAAGGAGGGAAGTGCTTCCTGATTCTCATGTCGAGGACTCCATTGGATCATAATTTCGAGTAGATTTCAGCCCTAATCATGGTAAAATCAAATTTATTTTATGCTTTGCAGCAAATCTCTCTACCATTCTCTTAATCTCGTAACTATTATGCTTAATCATAGGTGAATTACTCAATAGATGCTCTCTAATTCTTCATATCATTCGTCTACTACATAATTCTTAATCTAATAGTTAATTATGAAAGCCATTAATCTCTCCTAATCAGAGATTAATGCATGATTAGTAAGAAGAAATCTCCCGCTAGTCATCATAGTAACTAAATGTTAAGCTGACAATGATGTGGAATTGGTCAATTTCACCTTATTACCACACAATGTCAGAGTAACTAAGTTGGACTGTTCATAGATTAGGATGTAATTAAGGAAAAATAATCCTTCATTAATCCACTAGGAAGGGAAAATCCTCTCACCTATGCATATGGTAATTCTACACCTCTCTACTTACATTAGGAAGGTGATTGAGCATGTCTAATTCACCTCTCTAGTAATTTAATTAGTAAAAATCTGAAATTCCTAATTACCTAGGCCAAGTACTTAACTTTAGAACCAATTCCCGCAGGAACAAGTAAGGTACTATGCATAAAATACTATGTCTTGAAGGAAATCTAACCCTCTCGTATAAAAGGAATTGTTCAGTGATTCTAATTTGTCATCTTGGTTGTTATGGTACTCTCGGACATTAGTTCTTTTTCTCCAAGTTTGTCAATTAAGTAGTGAGATGGCCCCGGTAAAGAGAAATCGCTTCGGTGGTGCCCACGACCGCGAGGCGGAAACAAGCAACGTGAATGGGAAAGGGAAAGCTCCCATGGAAGACCAAGTACCGGCCATCTCACGGGTCAATGACGAGAAAATGGATGAGGTAGGTCACATTTTTATTCAAGTTTGTTTAATTTAACATTGCATACGATATGATAGGAAAGAACATATCCCTAAACATGTTGGAGAAATCCGACGGAAATCTCGGCATTTGAATTGAATTGTATATTAAATTCTAAGTAGTGATAGCCGTTTTTTCGGCTCTTTGTAATTGCCACAGTGAGTTACCTCACCCTACCAAAATCACCCAAACACTGTGGCTATCCCTACCATTTCACTGTACATAGGCGTGCGTGAGTCACGGGACCTTTCCCATATCTTCTTAAAAAACCCTCAATTAGCTAGTCATTGGGCTAGTTGAGCCAAAAAAATAAAAAATATAAGTATATTATGGCCCATGCGTATGTAAATATTTCTTTGTATATAGGGCCTAAATAAAATATGTTTTCATAATTATTTTGGTATTTATTTAAATATTTCTACCTAGGTGTGTGCTATTTATGCTCTGTACATTGCCTCACCATTACCACAATTTTTTCTTACCATTTTTCATACTCTTTATTCCATATAGAAATATTTTCATGTAAGCTTCTCTTATATTTGGTGTAACTCCACCCCAACAAAAATCCAAAAAAACTAGTTTTATTTATGTGTATATTTTTTCACTATTGTGATTTTTCCCTTCCTACATCTATTTTGTTTTTTTTCTAAAAAATTAGAACACCAAAAATATTTATCTTTTTATGGTAGCCTCATAATGAGAGAGATTTCTTTTGACCCCTTTATATTTTTTTCCACTTATATTATTTATATTTGACATGTACATATTTTTTAGACCCCTCAATATTTGATTTTCTAAGTTGTACTATTCACTTATATCATAATCTCAACAATATCTTCAATTATAGACCTACCAAATAAGGTCAAGGGTAGGTGGCATGCATACATGCACTATGGAGGGTTCACTCTTGGAGGTATTCAAAAGAATCATCCAAAGAAGGACCCCACAAGGACCTTGTGCAGTGGAAAAAAACGGTCGGTTTTGCTGAATTTTTAAAGTTCACTTGCTCTCCGAATTTGAAAAGGTGATACAAACAAAAGTTGTAGCTCGTGGGCTGAACTTTTGCCTCAAATTTTTTCATATTTTTTGAGCTACGAGCTGTGAGCTATGATTTTATTAGTGGACCCCAGTTTTCCCATGCTATGCAGCCACACTCTCTCCTCCACTTTATCATTTTCCTCTTTCACACACATTTCTCCACTCATCATCCCCACCTCTCTCACCACTCCTCTCTGCACCCTACTCACCTTCTCCTCAACCTTGAAGAATAAGAGAAACCATGGTGAACTCATACCTCCCATACACAATTCCATTCCAAAATTGACCACCTAGTCTCATTTTTCCTCCAATTTACCCATATCTATAAAAAAAACCACAAAATTCAGCCTCTTCTCTTAAAAGACAGCATCATGGTGGTTGATTACTCAGCTTCAATTACCTTGTCTCTCAAGGAAGGTCAAGAGTGGAGAAAAAATGTACCGTCAAAGCTAGTGGATCGTCAACAAGCGTCAAAAATTGGCCCTACTCAAGACACTTGGAGCATCAACCTTGTAAGAAATCCACCTTTTCTTACCTCTTAAGAGTTTTTCTTCCTTATTTGTATCCTACATGGATACTCCCATTGTAAATATCCAATTCCATTTGTAAATTAATACTAACTCTACTAACACTAACCCACTATGAAAAGTCCTATCACCTCCATTTCTCTCCTCTCTCTTTCCCCACCAACTTCTTGATAATTCCAAGCAAAAGAAATTAGATAAATTGCTGAAAATCTAACCCAACCATGGTTAGAGGAGTAACCCTAGCCTTCAAAATTGCTATAAAAGGAGGGTGTAGCTAGCACAAAAGGGGAGCCATAAGCAAGAGCACTATGCTATAGCTTGAGAAGCCAAGCTCAACCTCTCTAGAAGGAGCTCTTGAGTGGAAGCTCATTGTCTTATGCATGTGCATGTGTTGTAATAGGGGATTAGCAAGGGAACTCTATGCCATTTGTAAGAGAGAGAGTGTTCATTCAATTGAGAGTAGGAAATCTATCATTTCTCCTACTAGTGTAAGCCCAACATTTGCTGAATCAAGGAGGGTGGATTTGGACTAAGCTTGGATACTTTGTCTCCCTTCCAACGTGAAGTAATGGACAACAATGATGCGTAAGTGTCTTGGTGTTTTTTGTTAAGTTCTTGATAGCTTGTCTCTGGTGTTGTCATCAATCTAGGCATAAATCCCACATACTGTAAGAGGGCGACAGGGTGGAGAGGACTCCCCTGGCCTTAAGACAGTGATTGGGGTGGTTTTTCTTGTGATGCGTTGTGGTGAAATTTACGCAAGCTATGTTGAACAAATACTAATCTCACTTTGATTTGTCATGACAGATTTGTAAGAAGGTATTAATGCAACAAGCACCCTCTCCCCCTTTTTCTCTCTTTCTTACATATATATATTTATGTTTGCTTGATCATTAACGATACACTTCAAAGCAGCCCGAGCACCATCTCTCTCTCTCTCTCTCTCTCTCTCTCTCGTGTTTTAGTGTGTGAGAGTATTCCATTGGTGTTAGGGTTAGTGTAAATTCCTTGCTTGTTTGTGGGTTGCTCTAACGATTCTCCTCTTTTGCGTCCTAGTTTGCTCTTAAACTAGGTGGTGCCCCTTGTGTAGTTGGGATTTGGCTGGGGGTTTGTTGTTTTGGTTTGTGTTGTGTTGTGCCCCAGCCCCATTGAGCAGCACGGGAGCCTTGAAGGGTGTCTAGAGGTTGCTCTTCTTGTTGCCCGCCCCGGACCGCTTCAGTAGGAAAGAATGGTTGATGGATATACTATTTGAAATAGGAAAGAATGTCTGCTAGGGAAAACTTAGCTCGGCATGTTCATTTCTATTTCCAATGTTGATCTTGTCCTGACCCCCTTCTGATGACAGGGGGCGGCTCGCGAAGATTTCGCAATAGCTAGAGTTACTAGCTTAGGGCCTCTACCCACGACTTGCGTTCTTTACGGTGGGAACCCACGTCTTGCGTTCTATGCGGTGGGAATGTCCATGTCGTGCGTTCTATGCGGTGGACATACCTAGTTGTATGGACAGCTAGGCGACAACGGGGGGAGTAAACTCTCGCAAGAGGGGGGATGTTCTACCTCCAGAACATTGGAAATTTAAATGAATAAGTTTGAGTAGAATTTTTCCTAGAATTACTGTCTTGCTGCCGCTTTGCAATACTAGTTGAAGGGCTGTATTAAAGAACTTGTGAATTGGAAAATAAACAAGGAACTTATATGTTGAACAACCATTGTGGTAGTAATTAGGTAACAAAGGAAGTGTGAGTATGGGGTGGAAAGTGGGAGCTTGGCTCGGGTTGCCAATGCCTATGAGAAGGGTGGTCCCGATTGGTCGGGAACTCTCCGTCCCCATAGTACTATAAATTGACGCTAGTATTACTCATTGCCCCAAGAGTAACGAAGTCTCAAGTGTACGTGCCTCTGAAAGCTATGGGGAAAAAGGAACTCGAGACTTCTCTCCTCTTGGAAGGTGGGTTTTAGGACCGATAATTGATTATACACGCTTCCCCTGAGAGGTGGAACTAGATCTCGATGCTAGTAGGCTCGAACTCGATTCACTTGGCGATGAGAGATCGTCCACTAGTTGAACCCAAAAACCACATTGTTTGTTTTTGTTGTAGATCTAGTGGCCACCAGGTTTACCATCAGATCCATCATTTGAGACGACGGGGTGGCGATCTCACATTCACTTTGGCCATCCGTTTGCGGGTGATAGGCCAAAGACAAATTTAGGCTTGTCCCTAAATTCTCAAAGAGACCCTTCCAGAAATTATTGGTCATTCTAGGATCTCTATCTGACACTATGGACATTGGCAAGCCATGGTACTTAAAGATTTGTGAAATGAAGAGGGTTGCCATTTGATGGGCTTGTTTACTGAACCTGTCTACTATTGTCCATATTCCAGTATTCCCATGGATAGACTTAGGCAATTAAAAAATAAAATCCATGGATATACTCTCCCATGGTGAACTAGTGATTGGCAAAGGTTGAAGCAATCCATGTTGCTTCCCTCTATCAAACTTCGTCTTTTGGCATACCACACATTTAGAAACATACTCTTGTATGTTTTCTTTCATGGTAGGCCAACAGAAATAAATTTCAATCCCTTTTAGGGTAGACTGAATCCCTCTATGACCTCCATAAGGAGGAGCATGAGATTCATACATTACTTTCTCACATAGTGAGCTAGTAACGCATAGTCTATTGCCATAGAGAAGATAACCATCTTGTAAAGTAAACGGTTCCTCTTTCTTCCCTAGTGCAAGGGCTGAAATCATATCTCTAAATTCGGGATCAATAGCATACTCACCTATCATAGAAGATAGATCATTATGAGTTGCTATGGAAACCGCATTCACTCTCGGCCGTCTTGAGAGTGCATCGGCTACTTGATTATGCTTGCGAGCAATATGAAAATGAAATTGAAAAAGGAAAGTTGCCCACCTCATTTGTTTGTCGGAGAGCTTGGTGTGCATCATGAAGTACTTAAGGCTTTGGTGATCTGTTTGCAGAATGAAAGGAGTCCCCAATAAATAGTGCTTCCATGAGTCTAAGGCATGTAGAATTTCTAGGAGTTCCTTTTCATATATGCCTAGAGCTTGCTCAAGAGGGTCGAGCCTTCAACTTTCATAGTCTATGGCGTGCCCTTCTTGGAGCAGAATAGGCAATCACCACAAGTGTCACATTGGACTTCAAATGGCTTTGAGATATCCGGTCGTCCAAGCACAGGTTGAGAGATAAGCTTTTCGTTAAGCTTTTCGAAAAAAAAAATCTCCTTGGAAGAACATGTATACCTAACATTTTTCTTTGTTAGGTCGTGTAATGGTCCTGCGATTTGTGAGAACTTTTCTATAAAGCGTCTATAGTATACACACATACCTATAAAGCTGCTTAGTTCATGAAGATTCCTTGGCTTAGGCTATCCTTTTATTATCTCTAACTTTGATGGATCCATTTGGATGCCATCTTGAGAGATAATGTGACCTAAATACTGAATCTCTTGCAAGAAAAATTCACTTTTCTTTCGATTAACATAAAGTTTATTCTCTCTTACGACTTGAAATATTACTTGGAGGTGCTGCTTGTGTTCATCTAGTGAATTAGAGTAGATGATAATATCATCAAACAACACTCAAGTAAAGGTTCGGTGAGGCCTAAATAGCTTCTCCATCAAGAGGTTGAATGTGGCTGTTGCATTGGTCAAGCCAAAAGGCATGACAATGTATTCATAAAGACCAAATGCGAATGCAGTCTTTACAATGTCTTGATCAACTATCCTTATTTGATGATAGCCACTTTTTAGGTCAATCCTACTAAAGTAGGTCAATCCTGTAGCTTATCAAATAGGTCTTCTACAATGGAACGAGAAACCTATTCTTGATAGTGATCCTATTTAGTACTCTATAGTCAACACACATACGATATGTGCCGTCTTTCTTTTGCACTAGTAACACGGGTGAGCAAAATGGATATCAGCTAGGCCTAACCATGCCCTTCTCAACTAACTCATGCACTTGCCGCATAATCTCCTCTTGTTGAGCTTGAGAAACTCTATAAGGAGTTTTATTAGCCGGTTAATACTCAATGGTTATCCTTGCGGTAATACTCAAGCTCTTTAGGAAAGAGTTTGTTTTTGCCTTTGTAAACTCCCTTCTCTTAGCTTTGTTGGAATTGCCCTTAGGAGACTTTTGGACATTTCCTTCCCCTTAGGCTCATTGGAACCCTTGTTTTCCGTGGGTTCAGAGTTTCTTTTATCCCCTATTTGGAAATTGATTTGAGAAGCCACCATAGTATGGTGTATAACCACCAATACGGTGCATGGACTTTGGGAATTAACATACTCTATCATTTGCTCAGTTAAGCCCGCAAAAAATGGTTTCTTTTGCTCTCAAAAATCCATTTTTTTGAAGACAGTGGATTTGAGATGTAAATCCCAAAACTTGTCTTTATGATTTTTCACAATGTCTCTAATTCCTTGTGATTGTTTATATTAGCTACCATGTTAATAGTCGTTCATGTTAATCATCTGGCGATGAAACATGTTTATAGTCGTTCATTGTTGATCATCTGGCACTGTTGTCGTACCACATGCTTGCTCTTTATCAGCCATGGTATCTAAGAACTACAATGGCCAAATAGACAGATATTAAATATCTTTGACAAAAAATTGTGCTCTCAAAGATTCAGTACTCTCAAAGACACTACAATTGACTAAAGACAGTTTAGTCAATTACTTTGCAATTGATGTGAAAAACAATATCACACTTGACTAAAAAAAGGACGATTAATCCAAATGTACCAAAGACAATTGACTAAAGACAACTGATCCAAATATACTTCACGTGAGGTGAGCCACCCAAAACATATACTTCAATGCAAATAAAATACCCATATGACAAGTCAATAGCAAAGTACAAAATGTTCAAGCCAGATAAAAAGACGGCGTAAGTTCAATAAGTGATTGCTGTGGACAAGATGAGGATATGTCTTTAAATGCTCTTTGAAGAATAACACAATATCTGATGTGTTTATTCTAGCTTTGTGCTCCCAAAAAATTGTTTGATATGCACTTGGCTGGGGTTCTAAGCATCATGCCCTAATCAATAATGCCAATGCAGGGTTAATTTTCACTAAAATCTAGCACTATTTTGTAGGGATGTAAGTCATTGTGCACTATACTAGCAAAGTGAGCAGTTGCAACGCCATTAATAAGAGCGTGTAAGATTGCTTGCATCTGCTCAATCCTTGCTTTGAGCCGTGTAGTCTCTATCTCTGGTAAGTGCTGCTTTGTTGGTGGAAAGTTCCTCTAGTCATATTGTAGCATGTGCATGCATCATCTGAACGCTCCTTGGGCCAATGGCAATAACACACTATGCCTCCCAAGGTACCCCCATTGTAGTATGGGAAGATTGTGATCCACGGGGCCTTGGTGGTAAAGCCAATGCATCTTACAATGGAGGGGTAAAGTGTTTGTATTCCTTGCTCTATCTAGAAGCTATCAAAGTTTGCCTCAACCCCTCCCTTGTAGCATTTTCCTCCATATGTGATGTGCTTTGAAAAGAAAGAAATTCTTTTAATGTGCGTACAACAAAAGATCCTCCTCCAATCCTTGGACCTTCCACCAGGCTTTGTGGGGAATGCTGATCAGATGTGTGCACTTGGCATTCAATGTTGTGCACATGATTGTGCTGATGCAGTTGGCATCTGATCAACCACCTACGGTCCCTTGCGCATCTTGGGACATCTTCAATTGCTTGGGCAAGCAATCTCGGTATTGAGAGTTCCTCCACTTCATCTTTACCTTCTACTCCTCCCATTGTTTATCCCACCTCTATTTTTGCCATATCGCTAGTGGGAGAGAGATCTTCTTTCAAGTATTTGTAGAGCACTTTCCTATTGCCCAGCATTGTCCTAATCTTGTGGGGGGAGTCAAATTCTCTTATCCCTATAGGAATCAACAACACATACTGGCCTTCACCTGGCAATCTGCACTCTATGTTCTCCCACTTTGCGCTAGTGAGATCTTTAATGAAGATGTCACTTTCCATTGTTTGATATACTTATAGCTGCAAATAGATTATAGATGCATGCATGCGTATGCTCCATTCCTCGAGGAATTCTTAGCGTTGTCGTGGAGCTCTTGTTGAGGCTAGCGTGATGGTGAAGTCAAATCTACAATGTGATGAGCGAGCGGGGAGTAGCACCAGAATGAAGCTCACGCTCTCTCTCTTCCTCAATCATACATAGTTGACGCAGCTTTAAACTTGATTATGAGAAAAGTTCTCTTTACAAAATGACCTAGGTACCTTATATACTAAGGTCTCCTTATGTTAAACCTAAAATAGAGTTTGAGGGGTCAAATGGCTTGGTATGTATAATCTAGAAGTGCCATTGCACCCCGGCTTCTGCAACTAGACTACCTACTTATTACAATTGATGTTTCTAACCATAATCTGCAGCATTTCATAACGCTCAGAGAATAAGGATTTTTTGAGCTATGTCATGTTGTTGACCTAGCCGTCAACATGGAGCTATATATGGCTCACTCTACTCAACTTGGTTTCACTTATATATTTGTATCTTGTCCTTAATATGAATTAGTCTTTGGGAGCGTACATGGTGTGTTTCTCTCTCTCTCTCTCCTTCTTTCGACATCTCAACATGGTATCAAATCAGTAATGATCACACCATAATTCAATTCATGGTGATAAAACAGAGTATGTGTATGCAGTTCAAATATAAGATTGAAAATTGCTACAAATTTTACTTTTGAGGTTTGATTCTTGTTAATTGTGGTTGTTTTATGTTAAGAAGAATATGATTAGTGTTTTGTGTGGCGTTTATTGATAATCAATATAGTGAATCATTGATTGCACTTTAGATTCAAAACTTGTTGTCTCCTCGAGCTCTTCGATTTGAGTTCTAAGTTTGCATCAATCGGAGTTCGCAGCAAAAAATTATGTTGTTTTTATTGCAATCAAACTTGACGCAGGTTTCGTACTCGTGCGTCTTCGTGAAGCATTTGCGATCATTTTTCTAATTTTAGCGTCAACTTTTTTGAGCAAATTTAGCTTTTTGCAATTCATATTGTGGCCGTAAATCTTGATTCTCATGTTGCGTCTCACGTCACTCTATTTTCAGGACTCTTTTATTATTAACGCTTCCTTTTGCTTTCTTTTTTGGGTGGCATCCCTCACATCTTTGGACATTTATTGAGCACCCTTCTTGCGTTTATCATTGGTAGAACACACTTTTCATATTTCTCTCGTTCTCATTTGCAGTCTTCACCATATATGGTGTGCAGATTTTGTGATCTTATCTTATACGTCTTCTCACAACCAGGTATGGCTATGACTATTCTCGTCAACGGTTTTCCTTCTAGCTAGCGTTCTGTTTCTCCTTTCCAAGGCCAAGGAAAGCAAAGACGTTGTTAATTCTTGAAGGTGATGAGATGGATCATGACAATGTGCTTATCACTGAAGGACCTATATTTGAAGACTGGCATGTTGCATATATGGATTGGCAACATCGTGATAAAGAATATCGTTGGTATATTCTTTTTGCTCTTACAGATTCCCTTTTGATTGATGTGTATGATTGCCTATTTCCCACGACGTATGGAAGTACCTTATTGCAAACTTTCAGAAGAAATCTGTTACAAAAGGACTTTGCTTGAGAGTTTTTCTTAACAGGTTACAATATGAAGTTGGTACTTCCATGGACGGGACATATTGAGTCTTTTAAATCCATTATTAATTAGCTTGTTGATGTCGGTGATCCAGTTCTACAAAAACAACTGATTACACTTCTCCTTGACACGGTAAAGGACTCTTCTTATGATAGATTTGTTACCATTCTTTTTAATAAAGATGGTCTTGATTTCGACCAAGCCTATATGTCTTTGATTGAATACTCTCAATATCAAGAACGACATAATGCTGGTCATGAGGTGATAAAACTATGATTTCACAAGAGGAGATTGAGTCACAATAGATGGAACATGCATTTTATGCTCGAAGGTGTCCATTTCAACGAGGAAACCACAAAGATGGTCGTCGCGGTAATATTTTCTCTCGTCTCAAATTTCCTAATAAAGAAATGTTCTTATTGCAACAGAAATGGCCATATTGAAGATGATTGTTGGGCACGTCAGTATAATGAAGAACACAATATTACCACTAAACAACCACATTTATCTAGAGATTCTTTTTCTTGTGAATATTGTGGGCAATCTGATCATCCCACTCATATGTGCTATAAGCATCGATTTGACAAGATCGTAATAGAGCATATGCTACTAAACATCAAAAAAATATTGTACCAAAAACAAGCTGCATCCTATGTTTAGTTGCTCCAAACAGAATACTTCATGTACATGATGGATCACTTTTTATGGTCGATTTTGGTGCTACAGGAAATATGACATATCAGCTGAAGTGGCTCCATAACTATCATCCACTACCAGTTCAACGTGTTGTTTATCTTGCTGATGATACGACTTGTCAAGTAAAGAGTGTTGGAGATTTATATCTTGGTACCTTATCTTCTTCCACTTTAAGGAGTATTACATATACCAGATCTTCAATGTAATCTTATTTCTGTTGCTAGACTTGTTGATCTTGGTCCCTTTGTTGGATTTGAACATACCAAATGCCGAATTGAGAAAGATGGACAAACTATAGCCACTTCTCCTCAAAATGGTAATTCGTTTGAACTCTGTCTCAATGATGTTGTACAAAATATATTCACTACTCCAGGTGATCATGATTGCAAAGTATGGTATCACCGTTTTGTTCATGCTGATTTCTCAAAACTCCTTGATCTTCAGTGTTGTGATCTTATTCATGGCATGGATCTTAAAGATCATCCCATGATGGGAATTTGTGAGTTTTGTGCTCTTGGGAAACATAATTGTAAACCCTTCCCTCTCTCAAATACAACTCATTATCATGACATATTGGATCTTTTTCTATAAGACCTAGGGGACTGAGAAGCCGGATCCACCACTCTACCACCCTATATATAGGGTAGCTCCTTGCCCTAGCAAGAGTTTGAATCTGTAGTCCACACTGGTTCAATTTGAGCCCCTGGGTTAGGTCCATGACCCCCTAGGTCAAGCCTTGATCCTTAGGATCCTTGTCCTGACATTACTCCTTTGTTCTAAAAAACAAGAGTGGTGATACACTAATGTGTACCACAATGACATCCTTCATGGATCCAGCTATTCAATCAACTAGAACATGGTTTAGCGAGAGGTTCAATGGCATCATGAATAACATCCAGATTTTCCACATTGTTGTCTCTTTGTAACCATCTAGGTGTAGCCAACTCATATACAACATAGCATGTAGACTCAATTTAGAACTCACTTGAGTATGCTAAATGAGTTATTACAACTAAGATGTAACCAAAAGAGTACCTCTTTTCACTTTCCATGAAAGTAATTAGATGGCGTAACTCATCAGACAAGTTTAAGTCCTTGACTTGTTATCTTGTCGTATCTGTAAACAACCTCACATAACTAGTGTTCAAGGTTGAGAATATGAATTATACATGAAGCTCCAACTAGAGAAATGTTACCATATATATGTGGTAGTGATGTCTGTGAACACACTAGGACCACCGGGGAATTTTTACTCTCTTTAGGAGGTTTTTTCCCCCGAGCATTGTATATACGCCCATCACTCTAGGGCTATCTATCTTTCCATTGCACACTAAGTAACACACTCTCTATTGTGTGCCTTGAGCTTCCTTTGTCTTCTTCAAGATGTGTGTGTTTCTCTACAACCCTAATTCCAACAATTGGTATCAGAGCAGCTTATATCCTCCCGGGCTTAGTCACCAGTTGCTCCAGCACACGCCTGCTCACTTTCTCCGATTACAGTGAGGTTTGGCAAGCATTCGCAGGTCGAAAAATTCGGGCTCATTTCGGCCTCTGTTTCCACTACATGCAATTTTGTCATTTTGTGCAAAATTTCTATCAGTGCCAATTTATGCATAACAGGTGCCTTATAGTCTTCTACAGTTTGTGCTATATAGCACGTGTTGTTCTCACTCTGTTTCTCCTATTTTCGGGCAGTTTTCACATTAGGTGCAACATTTACCATGGATGACAACAACACAGATGTCTTCAAGATGTTTGTTGCTTAGGACAGGTTGGATGGGGACAATTACCCTATGTGGGCTTATATGATGCAACACGTTCTTGTGTCAAAGGGAGCCTGGAATATTGTGTAGGGCATTGATGTATGTCCTGGTTCTCAGGATGTAGGCCATATTGAGGATGTTGCAGGTCTTGATGCAAGGATTGCTGCTATTAGAGTTGTTTTGCCTACGGTACGACAAGCTTGTTGGGAAGTAAAGGATGCGTAGGCTCATGCATTAATTGCATTGTTTGTGAAGTGCACCATTGTTCCTCACATCCATTCAACAAAATCTGCAAAACAGGATTGGGATGTATTGGCTGGTCTTTATGCAATTCCCAATGAGGCTAAAATTGCTTTGTTGCGTAAAGAGCTGGAGTCGAAGATTATGCATGAGGAAGATGATATGCACACTTTCCTTGCTGGTGTCAAGGATATCAATGAGCAACTTATTTCTGCAGGTGAAGTCATTTCAGACAGTCCTCTTGTGCAGACTGTTCTTGATGCTTTACCAGATTCCTACCAGACTTTTGCTAGTACTTGGAGACTGATGACCTGTGAGGTCCCCACCCCGCCATATCAAACAGTGGATCTGATGGTGAACCTGCTGGCCACTAGATCTATAGCGGAAGCAAAAAAAGTGGTTCAGGGTTCAGCTAGCGGACGATCTCTCATCACAAAGTGAGTTGAGATCGAGCCTACTAGCAATGAGATCTAGCTCCACCTCGCAGGGGAAGCGTACTTAAACTATCTAGCGATCCTAAGACCCACCTTCCAAGAGGAGAGAAAACGCGAGTGCCTTTTTTCCCATGTTTTAGAGGCACGTACTCTTGAGATTTCACCGCTCTAGGGGCAATGAGTATTACTAATATTGAATTGAACACTATGGGGATAGAGAGTTCCCGACCAATCGGGACCACGCATTGGCAGCCTGAGCCAAGCCCCCACTTTCCACCCCCACACTCACACTCCTTGTGTGACCTAATTACTACCACAATGATTGTTCAACATAAACATTCCTTGATTAATTCTGAATCACATTGTTCGTTAAGACAACCCTTCAACCAGTATTGCAAACAGCACCAACACAGTATGCTAGTAAAAATTCTACTCAAACTTATTCATTAAAATTCCAATGTTCTGGAGGTACAACATCCCCTCTCCTGCGAGAGTTTACTCCTCTCGTTGTCGCCTAGCTGCCCATACAACTAGGTATGTCCACCGCATAGAAAGCACGACATGGACACTCCCACAGCATAGAAAGCAAGACGTGGGTTCCCACCGCATAGAAAGCAAGTCGTGGATATCCACCGCATAAAAAGCAAGTCGTGGATTCAAGAGCCCTTAACCAGGAACTCTGCCCCTTGTGATCAGTAGGGGGGTCATGACTGATTCAACATTGGAAATAAAATGAACATGTCGAGCTAAATTTTCCCTAGCAGACATTCTTTCCTATTGCAAACAGCATACCCATCAATCATTTCTTTCCTACTAATTTAGACTTTAATGTACAAATGAGTTCAGTGCCGAGGTTTTCGTCGAATTTCTCCAACATATTTTTGGGGATATGTTCATTCCTAACTAAACGTGTGAAATGTTAATTCAAACGACTTGATTAAAATTATGACCTACCTCTTCCATTTCTTCGTCAATGGCTCGTGAGATGCCCGGTATTTGCTCGTCCAAGGGAGCTTTTCCCTTTCCATTGACATTACTTGTTCCCGCCTTGCGGTCGTGGGCACCACCGAAGCGAGTTCTCTTAAACGGGGCCATTTTACTCACTACTTTAAATGATAAACTTGAAAAAGAACTAAAGTCCGAGAGCATCATAACAAACCAATTGGCATATTAGAATCATTAATGAATCCACCTTATGCAAGAGATTTGATTTTTCCTTCGAGACCTAGCAATTTTATGGGCAGTTCTTTACTGGCCCTATGGGAACTAGCTCTAAGTTAATCACTTGGCTTAGATGATTAAGAAATTTAGAATTTTACTAATTGATTTACAAGAGAGATGAAATAAGCGAGTTCAATCACTTTCCTAGAGCAATTTGGAGATGTAGAATTACCGCAGGCATGTGTGATAGAAAATTCTCTTCTTAATTGCCTAATGACGGTTTAATTTTCAGCCTTAATCACATTTTAATGTGAGAGAAGATTGAGTATAATTTAATTGCAATACTAATGAATGAGAAAAGAATGAATTCCATCAAATCTACTTTATTACCGGCAGACAATCTATACTGCCTACAGAGAGAATCTTTCCTAATCATGTATTAACCCTTGATTAAGGATGATGAATGGCTGCATAATTTAGCTAATTGAATGATGATTGTGTAACGGAGTATAGCTATGTAAACTCAGAGAGAAGCTATTGGGAATTATAGCTAAAAGTAGGCCTAGTAGACGAGAATTATGAGAGAGTAATGATGAGAATTAAGAAGAACCGTAATTAAAACATAATTACCGTGATTAGGGGCTGAGAATCCTCTGATTTTGTTGATCCAATGAATCCTCAAGATGAGAATTTGGGAAGCACCTCCCTCCTTGCTCCTTCTGCAAAAACTGTGCGCGTACCGGCTGCACCTCCCCAAGGTGTGTGTAGGTGTGCGGGTGTATACTGAGTGTGTGTGTGAGCATGTGTGTGTGTGTGTGTGTGTGTGTGTGTGTGTGTGTGTGTGTGTGAGCACACCTTTAAAAAGGCCTCCTCAAGCTGAAAATCGATCTGGGTTGCTATTTGCATGTGGGAGACTCTCTAGTTAAGCATGGCAGGTCTAGTTGCGTACCCACCAAGTGTCCAGTTGGCTTGGTTAACTGACTCTCACACTTAGTAGCAAGATTAGAAACTCTCCCAAGACTCCCACAAGTCAAGAGGGCACCCCCTAGTTGCTAAAGCTGAGTTGGAGTGGGCTGGAACCTGTTCCCACACAGCCTCGGGCCCCCAGAGCCTCCCCGGACAATTTTGGGAAAATTTGGTTCTAGGCTAAAACGAATCTTACGAGTCGGATTTTGATGCCGAAAATTTCTATACCGAGCTCTAACTGAGGCGTACTGGCCCGAGTACTTCAAATTCGGGGTACGGGTGCATGTTTTCGAGACGGTTAAAACTAGACGAGTCGGGTGACCAAAAACTTACTATTTTTGGAATTTTTTTACAAAAAATTATTTTAATCCACATTTCGAAGCTTTAAAACATTCTAAACACCATGGCACTGACAAAATTCGGAAAACTGCTAAAAATAGTAACTTTTTCCATTATATTCATTTCAAGGTACAATGCTGCTCTTTTGATTGGGGTCAGAGACCTTACAACCTCCCCAACGTGAAAAATTTGAGATGTCCTCATCTCAAGAATGTGTTTGGGTAATCTTTTAAGAGCGTTGGTTTGTCCTCCCAAGTTGCATCTTCTTCACGGTAATCCTTCCACTTTACCAGATGCTCCGTGATTGTTCTGTTGCGTAACTTCCTTTCCCTTGTTTCAAGTACATAGTCAGGTTGGAGCTCGAGAACTCCTTGTGCTAGCATGACTATCTGATTTGAGTCCAAGAATTGATCAGGGTTAGGAATATAGGGTTTGAGTAAGCTGAAGTGAAACACATCATGAACCTTCAAGTTTGCAGGTAACTTTAGCTTGTAAGCTTGGTCACTCACAACGCTAATGATCTCGAATGGTCCACAATACCTTGGGCTTAGCTTCTTATATCTGCCTAGAGATAAGTTGCTTTTCTTTGGTCGGACTCATAGAAAAACCTTATCCCCTTGTTTGAAAGTTCTTTCCGAACGGTTCTTATCTGCATAGTGCTTCTGTCTATCCTGAGCAGCTGAATGTCTTGGCGAATAGGTCTAGTCTGAGCTTCCATATCTTCTAGCATCTTCCTAGAGGCTTCTACCCTGATGTGGTTGGATCTGAGAAGTTTAGTGGTGCTAAACAGTCCCGCGGTCCATAAAGAGATTTGAAGGGTGACATTCCAATGCTTCTGTGTTTGGAAGAATTATAAGCATACTCCACCAAAGGTAGATATTGTAACCACTTCTTTGGTTCTTGCGAACAATAGGCTCTGAGAATGTCCTCGATGACTTGATTAACTCTTTCAGTTTGCCCATCTATCTGCGGATGATACACTGTACTGAAAGCTAATTGTGACCCAATAGATTGGAAAAGAGAAGTCCAAAATTTTGATGTAAACTTGGCATCTCTATCAATGACGATACGTTTGGGTAGACCGTGTAGCCTAAAAATCTCCTTGATGAATACTCGGCTAACATCTGAAGCAATAAAGGTTGTCTTTACGGGTATTAGATGAGCCACTTTTGTGATCATATCAACAACCACGAAAACAGAATCATAACCTCCTGTAGAAGGTAATCTTGTAACAAAATCCATACTAATGCATTCCCATTTCATCTAGGGTATGTCAAGAGGTTGAAGTTGCCCTGGTAACTTGATCCTTTCGGCCTTTATCCACTGACAAGAAAGACATTGCCTCACATAGCGAAGTATGTCTTCTTTCATTAGAGACAAAAAATAACTCCTCCTGACAGCATGAAGAGTTTTAGCATAGCCTGGATGTCCAGATGTAGGGCTATCATGTGCTTCATACAGAATAGCCTTCTTTAGAGCTGGATCTCTGGGTACACAGAGTCTACATCTGTAGTAAAGACATCCTCCCATAAGAGAGTAATCTTTAGCTTCAGGCATCTTATTCTGTTGAACTAGTGATACTATACGTTGGTACTCTGGATCTACCAAGGATGCTTCTTTGATTCTATCCCAGATAGGGTTATTTGGAATAGAGATAGCTCCGAGAAAGGATTTTTCGCTAAGACCATCTGTAACTGCATTTTCCTTCCTTGGTCTATACTTTATGTCAAGGTCATATTCCTGTAATAGCTCTATCCATCGCCGTTGTCGCATGTTGAGAATAGGTTGAGTGAAAATCCATTTTAAGCTCTTTAAAAGTTCCAAATCATGAGTAGGATAATTCTTCCCGTGATCCCTCAGCTTTTGCAAAGTATACGCCATTGGTCTTCCTTCTTGAGTAAGAACTCCGCCTAGAGCAAATTTGCTAGCATCGGTCGCTACTTCAAATTCCTTATTGAAATCTGGAAGCTTTAAAATAGGAGCTGAGACCAAGAACTCTTTTAGCTTAGCAAAGCTAGACTCGTGCTCGGTCTTCCATTCGATCCTCATTCCTTTCTTCAGGAGTTCCATCAAAGGTGCAGCAATACGTGCATTGTCCTTGACAAAAATCCTGTACCAACCCGTTATTCCACAAAATCCTCTTACTTCGGTGACGGTGGATGGTTGAGGCAAATCAACGATGTCCTTGACTTTTTCTGGGTCCATTGAAATCCCTTCAACCGCCAATATGACAAATCCAAGATAATTGACCTTAGGTGAGCAAAAGGTGCACTTGCTCTCTTTAGTGTAAAGTTGGTGTTCCCGAAGAAGATCAAGTACCTTCCGAACATGTTCTTCGTGGTCTGCCTCATTCTTAGAATAGATCAGAAAGATATCATCAAAGAAAACCAAGACAAAATCATCCAAGTAAGGTCTGAAAATATCCTGCATTAGTCGATTGAAGCTTGCAGGAGCATTTGTTAGACCAAAAGACATTACTGTGAATTCGTAGTGCCCATACCTAGTATTGAAAGCTGTCTTTGGAATATCTGATTCCTTGATCCTGATTTGGTAATATCCTGACCTTAGATTAATCTTTGTAAACATTTTGGCACCGTGTAGCCTGTCCAAGAGTTCGTCAATCCTTGGGATTGGATAGTTGTTCTTGACAGCTACCTGGTTTAGTCCACGGTAGTCTATGCATAACCTTAAGGTTCCATACTTATTCTTCTGAAAAAGAATTGGTGCACCCCAAGGAGAAGTACTAGGTCGAATGAATCCTTGCTCAATGAGTCGCCTATGTTGTTCCTTGAGTTCGATGGCTTCTGGAAGTGACATTTTATAAGGTCTTTTTGAGATAGGTTCACATCCAGGGATAGTCTCAATCTCATGATCAACCTCTCTATGTGGCGGAAGATTTGTAAGGTCTTCAGGGAATACATCATCATACTCCCTCAACCAGTTTGGTCAAAGGGAGGTATGTGATTGGTCCACCTTGTTGAGTTTTACCGTATAAATTTCCTGCCCCTTTCTTAGTCCCTTCAGGAGTCTGCTGGCCTTAACTAGAGTAGCCCTAGGTCTCCCATTTTCCCCCTGGATTAAGGCTTCATTACCCAAGTTATCTATAAAGGTAAAGTTCCCTTGTGCACAATGGATGTGGGCCTTGTTTTTCTTTAACCAGTCCATCCCTAGTATCCCATCAAAGAATCCTAAGGGTAGGGCTCGAAATTGGGCAGAAGTTGCGTGTCCCCCTAAATCAAAGTCGATTTTTCTTGCAAAATGTTGAGATAATACTTCCTTGCCATTGCTAACTCTATAACTAGCTTGCTTGTTGGATACTTATCTAGCCTTAACTTCCTCATGCATCTGGGTGAAAGAAATGAAAGAGTACTACCACAATCTATAAGGAAGTTAACTTGTTCACCTCTGAGAGATCCTGGCGTATGAATGACTGCGTATTTATCACAACCATTGGGGTTGTCAATTGCAGCATGCAGGGTTGCTCTCTCCACTGCTTCATCACCCATAGTTGGTTGTACCACTGCGACATTCACTCTGGCGGTGGCTCCACGCTCTCGCCCTCTGTTCATCCTTCCTCGTCCTCCTCTTCCGTTAGCTTGGCCACGCCCATGGGTATTCAAGGGTATGGCATTGGCGTTGGTTGCCTGAATGTTCCTGGGGCACTTGGATCTATAATGTCCATACTCGCCGCAACCATATCCACAATAGGACGCTGGTCATATGCTTGGTTGGCTGGTCTGTTATTCCAAGCAGTTGTCCTTGCCCTCTTTGCCCAATGATTCCTCCTGTTTTGATTAACCTTTTGTACTTCAAGAGCTAGAGGTTTGGCCCTTAACAAGGCATCCTGTAGTGTCGTTGACTGAGAGCTTCCAATCGAGTATTCAAAGGATCGATTAGCCCTTGGTAGAACCTCACCACCTGCTGTTCCAAGGTCATCTTAGGAGTGTATCTCCGAAGAGTGACAAACTGTGCATAATATTCTTTGACAGATGAAGTCAGCTGCCGAAGCGGAAAGAATTCATTTATCCTTAAGGTTTTATAGGCGGGTGGTAAATAACGTCCCATTATTGCACCTTTGATGTCTTCCCAGAATTGGGAAGATCCCTTAATATCCAAGTCCCTGTAATGTTGCTTCCACCATATCTTGGCATCGCCAGACAAGCGGAACATCACAAGCATAGTCTGATTTACGGGTTGGGTTCCCGCAGCTTTGAAGTAATCGTCCATTGCTTTCATCCACAGTTCCGTATCTCTCTCCACATTTTCCCCCTTGCCCTTAAAGAGTGGAGGCTGGGCTTGTTTAAGGAGGAGCTTCTTCTCTTGCGCTGCCAAGTAGAGAGCAGTAGGCGGTGCCTATCCAATGGTATAAAACTCGTTACTATAGAACTCTTCTCAAATGAACCTAGGCTTTTCCATACTCAAGAAGAAATTTAACTTTTGGGCTTAACCAACCTACTTAATCTGTACATCTATCACAAAGGATTTAACCATTCCACCATTAGTTTAAATTCCATTGAATACATCCAAAATTGTCCAATAAATAATGGTAAAAACTTTACTCGAGAGCTTTGATCCATACTTATAACTTTATGTGCATCAACAGGCTACCTGCCCGCAGCACTAGTCGCACCAACGACTTCTCAAAAAACATCATGTGGAACCCACTAAATCACAAAAAGCTCAACGAGTAAAATTCTTTAACATCACTCAGGAGACAATCCACTAGACAAATCGAATGTCATTATTCTGGGAAACATCATGCTCAAGCTTTGAGTACGAGCTATCCTACTATCCCTTATTTTTTCAAAATTTCCAAACAACTTAACCTCTCACCTTCAAGCCATCTCCATCTCCAATCGTCGACGTGCCGTCACCCGATTTACGAACACTCTCTCTCTCTCTCTCTCTCTCTCTCTCTCCATCAAAGCGCTTTTCTTTTCTCCATTCCGAAGCTATGGCTCCGAAGCATGTAACGCGAAGTTCCAAGGACGCCCCTGTCGTTGCACCACCAAGGAAGGTGGGAAGGAGGGTGTCAACTCCGAACGTACCTCATGCGGAAACATCAATGGATGAAGAAGTCGAAGCCGTCCAACCGCCAGCTTAGGAGTTATCCGCACACGCTCCAAATCCGATAAAACAAATTTATAATTATGCATAGTATTCATGTTGACCAGCAAGATGAACTTAGACTTAACCTTATCTTAACCCGACCGGAAACGTGATTGTTCAATCACATGAAACAAGCATATGTTTCATAAAGTAGTAAAAGTATTGTTTTTATAAACTGTTATTATTTGATACAGAAATATTCTTGATAAGTAATTATGGTTTGAGAATATGATTTTGATTGATCTTGTTGAAAGAAACATTTAGAATATGAAATACTGAAAGAAAATCTTGTTTCCAGATGGAACTCGCGGTTAGTGAGAGGAATCCGCGATTAGCGGAAATTAAAGTTGAGGTCATCAACTTTCTTTTTTTTACCTTGCGGTTGGCAAGATGCCTTGTGGGTAGCAAGATGTCCCTTGCAGTTAGCAAAAGGGAAGTATGCGCATCTCGCGGTTAGCGAGTAGGAAAAACCTTTGCAAAGGCTCTGTTGGTTAGACAGAGAAAGTACATGGTTAGCGGCAAAACTTGTATAGAAACTAAAGACTCATTTTTTTTGCGGATTATAGAATTCTTTAACTCTGGTTATGAAAGAATTGTTTGATGATGTTTGAAAGGATTGTACTAAAGAACTTGTGTTAAAAATTAATTAAGGAACATTGTTGTATATGTCGTGGTAGTAATTAGATAACATTAAAAGAACGGGTGAGTGCGGTGTGGAAAGTGGGGACCATCTCAGGTTGCGAGTCAAGGATGGGTGGACTCGATTAGTCGAGTACTTTTCACTTTGTCTTCGTTAGTTAGAGATTTGTCTCTTGTCATATTTCGGATTTAAGGATGGCGGCCATGCCTCTTAAAAGCGGCAAAAAAGGCGTTGTTTTTGAATCCTTAATATGTGAAGGGGATTTTCTTCTCTTATAATGTAGGATCTAGAGTCCATAGAACCTTTATCCTTATCGACCTAGCTTGTGGCGTAGGTCCTGTAACTACGAACACATCAGGTGGAAGTCTTCTTCTCTTTCATTGCTCATATTCTTGCTTCACATTATCGGAGTAGGGACAGTCAACGGATTTAGAGGATAAAGAAGGCTATCTTCAAAGTCGCCTCGATCTGTTAGGACAGGGACCTTACAACTGGTATTAGAGCCTTGGTTAAACAGAGGTTAACCCAACGTTAATAGGGGAATGTAGGGGAAGAATGTGTTTTTTTTTCGAGTATTGCTACTTTTGTTTCTAAACTACTCTATTAAAAGATCTTATATTCTTACGTATTTATATATAACACATTTCAGGATCAGCATGAGACATACATGCGATTTGAGGTGTTCAACATCATGTACATGTCTGCGTGCTGATCAAACGACTACGACTTTCGGGCATCAATCATGAGGATCCTTGAGATATCGACCACTCTGCCGCGTTTTCGAACCCAACGAGGATGGTCTCGAGCCTGGTGGTCACGTGGGAGTACTTTTACCATCAGGGCTGGAAGCTTAGGGAATTTGAATAATGATCTTTGCCGCATCAAATGGTGCGAGGAACTAAGGCTGGTCCATTACTATACCTTTTGGCCAACCGATGTCAAAGTAATGGCGGTAGATGGAAGCGTCAACCTCAATCGGTGGGTCTATGACAAGGTCATTGCATTCGTTCCAAAAGACCGAGTGGTTGTTATAGGCAAAACTAGCCACTTCTCGGGCAAGGGATGGACAACAGGATTACCACAACTCCCTGTCACTTATCGACTATTAGCCCCTATAGAAAATCCTCCGCGCTTCTTCCTAAAGAGTGCCCAAGAATATCACAGCTTCAAATATACACCTGAGGATTAGGATTATTATAACATTTTGTACTAAGGCCATTGGTATTCTTACATCAATAGAAGACATTGATTTTTTTTTGGAAGAGAAACTGACTCTTGATAAATAATTTACTCTTGAGCTTAATCGAGATTTGGTCTTCCCTACATGCTTCACAATAGTAATTGATGCAACTAGTGCTAGGAACAGAAAGATTGTTAACGTGTATGTGTTGCAAATAATAAACTTAGT
Organism: Adiantum capillus-veneris; assembly: GCF_014529385.1. NCBI lineage: Eukaryota > Viridiplantae > Streptophyta > Polypodiopsida > Polypodiales > Pteridaceae > Adiantum > Adiantum capillus-veneris. The sequence goes on from NC_140950.1 coordinate 32,396,346, forward strand.
TGTTTTACTCAAAAGAATTGATTGACTGGTCAAGTCATTGACTGATTGTTAGTGAAGAACCATGACTGGTTAAGTCATGTGATTGGACTAAGGTATGATTGGATAAGTCATGTGTTGAACTCTAAAGGACTAGATAAACCCAATACTTTAATGACTTAAGTTATTATAAGCATTGGTGTTAAAAATTTACAGGAGAACCCTCAAATTACTCCTATAGTGGAGAATCCTCGGAATGATGCTTTATACACGGAAGTTCAGGAGAAGAAATTGTTGCTCAAACAAATGCAACCACCTTCTTTTAAGGGTGAAGGTGCCAATGTGGAAAAGGATGCGGAAGTCTGGATTGAAGCTATGGACCATTATTTCTCAGCTGCCAAGACTGCACCTGCAAACCAAGCCATGCTGGGGATGTTTCGCCTTACGGGTGAAGCCAAATTATGGTGGAAACAACATTGCCGTGACATGGGAGTGTTAGAAAATTCCTAGAATTGGAGGGAAATCAAGCAAGCGATGAAGGAAAGATACTTACCCCCTGCTCATGAAGCATTAAAGATGAACGAGTTCTTTAGCTTGAAGAAATACAGCCTATCCCTGGAAGAGTATTACTCAAGGTTCGTAAATCTTAGGCGTTATGCACCACCAATGATGATAGAGCAACAAGTAGCTCGGTTTTGCCAAGGTCTAAGAGAACCCATCTGCTCACGACTGGAAGCCATGAAACCTACCACTGTGCAAGATGCCTTATTGCGAGCCAAACCTTTGATGAAGGAGCAAGGCATAAGGAGGAGAGTTGAACAAAATCAGAGTTTTAATGGTGCTAGACGACCAGTAAGATTTTCCAATAATGAGAGGCAGCCACAAAGAGCCTATGCTGCAAACGTGCAAAACCCTGCAAGGTTGGATGTTCGATGCTTTGAGTGTGGAGAACTAGGACATTACCGGAACAAATGTCCACACTTATCTAACAGAGCAGCGGTAGCAACGGAGGCAGACCAAAGACACCACCCTATTGGAAACAACACTGGACGAGGTGGTGGACGTGGACGAGGGCGAGGAAGAGTGGCAAGGGCATTTGGAAGAGGTCAAGGTAGGAATGCACACGCACGTGTAACCATAGGAGAACGTACCATTGGTGAAGAAGAAGAAAGAGTGACTATTTATGTAGCTATTGACAACCCTAGAGCTCAATGGAAATTCGTTGTTATTCAGACCCCAGCCACTCATGAAGGTAAATCTTTTAACCTTCTCATCGATTGTGGCAGTACCCATTCTTTTCTATCCCCAAAATGTTTACAAAAGTTGAACCTAAACCAAAAACAAGCTAGACCTATGACAAAAGAATTGGCTAATGGGAAAACCATAGTATCTCGACATTCTGTGGGAATCCTTGATTTTGAACTAGGAGGGCACACTACTTCAGCTTTCTTTAGAACCCTACCAGTTGGAATGTACGATGGGATTATTGGGATGGATTGGTTATCTAAGAATCAGGCTAGCATCCATTGTGGTCAAGGTAGTTTGATCTTTAGAGATAGTCAAGCAAGGAAAGTCAAAGTGCAAGGGAAAAATGGGAGCCCAAAAATTCAATTAGTGAAGGCAAACCGTCTACTCAAGGGTATGAGAGCTGGTCAACAGGTATTTGTGGTCAAGATGAATAAAGTCGATCCAAATTCAAGTGATACAAAACCCTCGTGGCTTCATGAATATTTAGATATTTTTACTGAAGACCTTACCTCCCTTCCTCCAACCCGAGAAATTGACCATGAGATAGAGATTCTCCCAGGAAGTGAGCCCGTGTCAAAGAGACCTTACAAAATGGCCTTACCAGAGGTAATTGAACTGAAGGAGCAGCTTCGTCAACTTCTAGAACAAGGATTTATTAGACCAAGCAAATCTAGTTGGGGAGCGCCGGTACTTTTTCAGAAAAAGAAAGATGAGACTTTAAGACTCTGCATTGATTATAGAGGACTAAACCAGGTAACAATTAAGAAAAACTATCCTATACCCCGAATCGATCAATTGCAGGACAGGCTACATAGTTCTAAGGTCTTCTCAAAGATAGATCTAAGATCTGGTTACTATCAAATCAGAATAAAGGAATGAGATATTCCAAAAACATCTTTCAACACCCGTTATGGCCATTTTGAATTTGTAGTAATGTCATTTGGTCTAGCCAACGCTCCAGCTACATTCAATAGATTGATGCAGGATATCTTCAGGCCTTACCTAAGACGATTTTTTCCTTGTCTTCTTTGATGATATTCTAATCTACTCAAAAGATGAACAAGAACATGAAGCTCACCTAAGGAAGGTGTTAGACATTCTTCGCCAGCATAGGCTATACGCAAAGATGAGCAAGTGTTCATTTTTCTCTCCAAGGATTGAATACTTGGGATTTATTGTTTCGCAAGAAGGAATTTCAGTAGACCCCACTAAAGTTCAAGACATTGTTGAATGGCCTCGGCCAACTAATGTAAGTGAGCTTAGAGGATTCTTGGGAATCACAGGATGGTACAGAATCTTTATAAATAATTATGCGGTGATCGCCGCACCCTTGACAGACCTCTTGAAGAAAGGAGCAAGGATCAATTGGGAACCAGTACATCAAGAAAGGTTCAACCAACTTAAGCAATATGTGACTACGGCCCCATGTCTAAAGCTACCAGATTTCAATCAAGCCTTTGAAGTTGTCACTGATGCTAGTGGAATAGCGGTTGGAGGAGTGTTAACTCAAGAAGGCAGACCAATAGCTTTCACCTCACCTAAGCTTAAGGTTCATGAAAAGAACTATCCGACCCATGATCTCGAACTGTTGGCGGTCATTCATGCTTTAAAGCTATGGAGACACTATTTATTGCGAAGAAAGTTTTGACTTATAACCGACCATAAGAGCTTAAAGTGGATCTTTACCCAAGCAACCTTGAATATGCGGCAAAGGCGATGGGTGGAACTTTTACAGGAGTATGACTTTGATATTCTCTACCGCCCTGGGAAAGAAAACACGGTTGCAGATTCGTTGAGTCGGAAACCTTTTGTGGGACTCATATCCATACCTAACAACCCGATCATTAAAAGGATTAAGGAAGCTGTATCATCTGATCCAGAGTATCAAAGATAGCTTAACCTTGTTCGATCTGGAGAGTCAAATAATATACCTTCAATGATACACTTCTCAGAAGATAGACTTTGTCTCTACCACAGAGATAGGTTATGTGTACTGAGGGACCCTAACTTAAAGAAGGCTATTTTGTTCGAGGTCCACGATAGCCCTACTTCAGGACACCCACGTTATGCAAAGACTCTCAATGCAGTACGTAAAAGCTTCTATTGGATTGGACAGAAGGCAGATGTACTACGCTATGTTCTCCAGTGTTTATCATGCCAAAGGATTAAGGCTGAAAGGGTTAAACTTCCCGGTAAACTTCAACCTCTGGACATTCCACAAATGAAGTGGGAATGTATAAGCATGGACTTTGTCACAGGATTACCTACGGTACAAGGTGGGTACAACTCACTTATGGTGGTCGCTGATCTACTCACGAAGGTTACACACCTCATCCCAGTCAAGACAACATTTACCGCCTCTGATATTGCACGACTATTTGTTAAAGAGGCTTCTAGATTGCATGGATTACCCAAGCGAATTGTAAGCGATCAAGATGTGAAGTTTACGTGAGCTTATTGAAGCCCTATATCCCCAGTGATGATCAACTCCTAAATGATGAACAGATTGTCATGCCTAACCAAAGTATCTTAGAACTCCAACCATCCAGGATTCTGGAGTCCCGAGAGAAGATTCTTCGGAATAGAATCCTCAGAGAACACCTTGTTCAATGGCAGGACTACCCTGAAGAAGATGCAACATGGGAAGATGAAGCTACCTTAGAGAAGGATTATCCTCACTTTTTCTCGAGATGAGGACATCTCGAATCCCTAAGTTGGGTAGATTGTAATGTACCCAACATTTATTCATATAAGCCAGTTCAATTATTTCTCAAAACAATTGAGATTCTCAATTTTGTGAGTCATCATGAGTTTATCAGAGCAATCGGATTGAAAATCGGGTTCAGAATCCATTTATTTATGATCTTTCTTTATGTGGAACGATAGGTTTATGTGGGAACCTAACCTATGTGTGAAGAAAAAGCTTAGAGAGAGTATTTTTACGAGAGAAACAGAGGGAGTCAAAATTAGGATACTTCTTTTTTATCTCTTTCAAAATAGAATGGGAACTTGTAAGTATAGAGCTTTTTAAAATCGCGCATAGGATTCGCGAATGCTAACTTTTTTATAAAAAAGAATGTTTAAAAAAAAAAAAAAAAAAGAGCCTTGACGACGCGCAAGCTTTTCCTTCTCTAAGACGATGCACCCCCCTAAGGCCTATATAAAGGACCCTTCTCCTCTCACTTTGAACACACACATCCACAGAAGCGGAATCTCTCTCGCAACGACGCGCCGGAGGAAGCCTCTCTCCCTTAACCTCTCACCTTCAAGCCATCTCCATCTCCAATCGCCAACGTGCCGTCACCCAATTTGCGAACTCTCTCTCTCTCTCTCTCTCTCTCTCTCTCTCTCTCTCTCTCTCTCTCTCTCTCTCTCCATCAACGCGCTTTTCTTTTCTCCATTCCGAAGCTATGGCTCCGAAGCGTGCAACGTGAAGTTCCAAGGACGCCCCTATCGTTGCACCACCAAGGAAGGTGGGAAGGAGGGTGTCAACTCCGAACGTACCTCATGAGGAAGCATCAATCGATGAAGAAGTCGAAGCCAACAAACCGCCAGCCCAGGAGTTAGCCGCACGCGCTCCAAATCCGATAAAACAAATTTATAATTATGCATAGTATTCATGTTGACCGGTAAGATGAACTTAGACTTAACCTTATCTTAACCCGACCGAAAACGTGATTGTTCAATCACATGAAACAAGCATATGTTTCATAAAGTAGTAAAAGTATTGTTTTTATAAACTGTTATTGTTTGATAAAGAAATATTGTTGATAAGTAATTATGGTTTGAGAATATGATTTTGATTGATCTGGTTGAAAGAAACATTTAGAATATGAAATACTGAAAGAAAATCTTGTTTCCAGATGGAACTCGCAGTTAGCGAGAGGAATCCGCGGTTAGCGGAAATTAAAGTTGAGGTCATCAACTTTCTTTTTTTTACCTTGCGGTTAGCAAGATGCCTTGTGGGTAGCAAGATGTCCCTTGCAGTTAGCAAAAGGGAAGTATGCGCATCTCGCGGTTAGCGATTAGGAAAAACCTTTGCAAAGGCTCTATCGGTTAGACAGAGAAAGTCCATGGTTAGCGGCAAAACTTGTATAGAAACTAAAGACTCTTTTTTTTGCGGATTATAGAATTCTTTAACTCTGGTTATGAAAGAACTGTTTGATGATGTTTGAAAGGATTGTACTAAAGACCTTGTGTTAAAAATTAATTAAGGAACATTGTTGTATATGTCGTGGTAGTAATTAGATAACATTAAAAGAACGGGTGAGTGCGGTGTGGAAAGTGGGGACCGGCTCAGGTTTCAAGTCAGGGATGGGTGGACTCGATTAGTCGAGTACTTTTCACTTTGTTTTTGTTAGTTAGAGATTTATCTCTTGTCATATTTTGGATTTAAGGATGGCGGCCGTACGTCTTAAAAGCGGCGAAAAAGACGTTGTTTTTGAATCCTTAATATGTGAAGGGGATTTTCTTCTCTTATAATGTAGGATCTAGAGTCCATAGAACCTTTATCTTTATCGACCTGGCTTGTGGAGTAGGTCCTGTAACTACGAACACATCAGGTGGAAGTCTTCTTCTCTTTCGTTGCTCATATCCTTGCTTTGCATTATCGGAGTAGGGTGTCATCAATAGATTTAGAGGATAAAGAAGGCTATCTTCCAAGTTGCTCCGATCTTTTAGGACGGGTACCTCACAAATTCAATCACTTGTGCCAACAATGCCTCTTATCCGGTTCAAGGAGTTGGAAAGATTGTGCTTACTGCTGCAAATGGCAGTTCCTCCACACATGTTTATGCACTTTATGTACCTGGGATCAAGAAGAATCTCTTGTCTGTATCTGCACTTACTAGACTTGGACTTGTAGTCAAATTTGTGGATGACAAATATACAGTTCATGATCTCACTTTTGGTACTAAAATTGTTGCATTTGGCCTTTTGTGATGTGGGTTGTATAAGCTCAGTTTGTATGATGAGTGTGGATTTTTTTTTGCAAATGGTGTTGCAGATTCAAGGGCTATTTCATATGAAAAACTTTGGCATGCACGTTTTGGTCATCTAAATTTTGCCAGTTTGCTGCGTTTGCAGAAATTTGATATGGTTGCTTCTTTGCCACCTCTTGAAGCACATGTCAAACATGTTTGTGAAGGCTGTATTTTGGGTAAGATGGTTCCAAAGGCTGTAAGTTTCCAAAGGATGGTTCAGTTCAGGCTACATGCAGGTTGCAGCTTGTGCATAGTGATGTTTGTGGGCCCATGCAAACTCCCTCCTTGGGCAATTAGCTTTACTTCGTGACTTTCATTGATGATTACTCCAGGAATGCATGGGTATTTCCGCTTAAAGAGAAGTCCGAAGTATTTATGTGCTGCAAACAATTTCTGGCTATGGCTGAAAATGTCTTGAAATGTACTATGGGCACCCTCCGTTCCGATCGAGGGGAGGAATATATGTTTCATGAATTCAATGTATTTGAGGCTAGTTGTGGGATAAAACACCAATGTACAGTGCCTTATACACCTCAGCAAAATGGTGTTGCCTCGGGGGGTTCACTATGTGTAAAACTACCATATCACGTGCGTTCAAGACATGTTTGTAAAACCCCTTATTTGTAAATTTTGTTAAGAATATAATGTACCCTTTTCTTCTAAAATCTGTAAGTTTTTTTCAAATTTGAAATAATAATGCCCTTATGTATATATATTTCTGTAAGTTTCAAGAACTTTAAATACCCTTCTGTTGAACTCACGTGATAGGTTACATTTTTATTAGGTGACCTCCCCGGGGGTGTTGTTGAGAGAAAAAACAGGTCACTGATGGAAATGGCATGATGTATGGTCAAAAGTCAAGCTTTGCCACATTCTTTTTGGCTTGAGTCCATCATATGTGCCACTTATGTACTTAAGTGGTGTCCTAAAAAAGCTTTGCAGTCTGTTACTCCATAGGAAGCATGGCATGATAGAAAGCCTTCTATTGAGCACATGCGTGTTTTTGGCTGTTTGGCATATGCTTTGGTGCCACAAACACATCGCAGAAAATTGGATGATAAGGATGTCAAATGTATTTTTGCTGGTGATAGTGATGAAATCAAAGGTTATAGGTTATATCATCCACAAACAAACGGTATTCTGGTTTCACAGGATGTAGTGTTTGTGGAAGATTTTGTTCAACCCTCGCTGTCATGTACTAGAGACAATAATGTAAGCTCAAAGGACATTTATGACACTTTGTTGCCTGTTTCTAGTGGTGGAAATACGAATGTAATTTCCAATGAGGCAAATGTACAGCCTATAGGGGTTTCTAAAAATGTTACAGATCAGCCTATTACTGATGCAGATGTACATGATGTACTTGATGAGGAAAGGGCTGAAAATGAGCAGGCTAGAGGTATGCCAAAATGGCTGGTGCACACTTTGCGTGACAATAAATTGGATGCACCTTTGTTTAGTCGTACTCATTGAGGTTCTCACCATGCATCAGATTGTTATGCTTTGAATGTGTCTTGCTTACATGATGTTGAGGAGACTCTATCTTTTGATGAATTCTTGGCTTGTTCTATGCCAAGGGGGAATCATTGCCGCTAGACTTACATGCTTTCTTGGACTAAGATTGGGCTGGTTGTTTTGATACGCAAGTGGTTTTTGTTTCATGCTTCGTAGTTCATGTATATCATGGTTGAGAAAGAAGCAACCTACTGTGGCCACTTCGAGTTGTGAGGCTGAGTACAAGGCAGTCTTTAGAGCTACCCTTGAGTGTGTATGGCACAGACGCCTTATGGATGATTTGGGTGTTGGGCAGGACACTTCCAACACTATCTACACTAACATTCAGAGTGCATTGGCAGTTGCGAGGAGCCCAATTTTTTATGTTCACACAAAGCACATTGAGATACATTACCACTATGTCAGGGAGAGGCTCTCAACAGGAGAGATCAGCTTGGCTTATGTGCTAACACAGAAGAACCTTGCAGATATTTTCACAAAGGAATTGTCTCATGAGAATCTTGAAGCTTTCTGCAAAGCTTACTCCCCTTTGTTGACTAATCATGTCCTCAGGTCATGGCACTTCCCTTTACTCATGTGCCAGCTCTTGTTCACCGCATCAGTCGAGGGGGGATTTGTTACCATATACATGTGGTAGTGACGTGTGTGAACACACTAGGACTGCCGCGGAATTTTTTCCCTCTTTAGGAGGTTTTTTCCCTGAGCATTGTATATACTCCCATCACTCTAGGGATACCTATCTTTCCATTGCACACTAAGTAACACACTCTCTATTGTGTGCCTTGAGCTTCCTTCGTCTTCTCCAAGTTGTGTGCACGTGCAACCCTAATTCCAACAAGCAATAAATGATTACTAGCTGGATTGCTTGGTACTAATGTATGCACTTTGCATATCCTTTAGCCCAAGATTACACTTTGTAACCTGTGTATCCCCTTGGATACTGAGAGTACTAAGGTGTGTTTCCCCATGATTTATAGACAATATTCCAAAATGACTGTAAATAGGGACCACTATTCCGTACAACATTATTGATAAATCAACAATGCTATGAATAACGATCTTGGTTAACTTGAAAGATCCACAAGCACCCAAATCGAGCCATGACCTCTATTGGTGATTGGTAGATCCAAAGATAATCTCATAGAGATACTGCACATAGAGTGAAAAATGCTTCATAAGATATCAATGTGATGAATATGCATGCCGCTCCAAATCAGCCTTTGATAAACACTAGGGCCCACCTAGTGTGCAAGCATTTAGCAAAAAATAGAGCTGAACCTGTATATCCATGATCATACTTGCCAATACTTATGACGAATGTGATGCTCCTAGAACACATGAAAAAGATGTGTAAGTAGTCCTTAAAAGAAACTAAATCTTGCTATTGCAATCATTCGCAAAACGTTCAAACCATAATAGAAAGTAAAGCATAAGCCCCTTCTAGGTACAAACAATGAAACTTTCTCAGTAACAACATATAGCCTTGCTATATACCTAAACAACCATCCATTGATGTTTTTTAGTAACACTTGTAACCTTAACAAGTCGTTCTAAGGACCCGACCATTCTTGGCCATTGAAATCGTTCCTGATACGATGTGCTAAAAACGGTCTTATAAACAGAATTGACCAACATCGAGGGACTTTGTTGCCACACATAATTGGAATAGGAGGTGCTAGTGTTAGTCCCAGAGGCTCATATTCTCCACATATGGAATATGTCTCAACAAAGGATGTCTAAAAAGAGAACATCCTTCAAGTACGAGATGTACTTGTGTGTGGAGGTAACTACAAACACTCTACAATGCGAGTGAGAAGGACCCTCATTATCCATGCTCCAAACTCGCTAAACCGAACTCCATGAGTTCCTAGAGCATGTTGTATCCCATGTGACAACATGTGCCAAATAAAACCCTACAAGTGGGTCCATAACTGCATAATGCAAAAACTTATTTGGACACTACAACCCAATTTTCTTGGCTCTTACATGATCTTGCCGTCTCATTGAAGAGCAAACATGGAGGAAAACATACAAGTTTATGCATCCTAATTGGAAAAGGAAACAAAAACATAGAAACAAAACCAAAGCAGATGCGCACCTGGAGGTTGAAGATAGTATTCACTTATGCGTAGTGAAAGGCACATGCCCAAATTTCCCACCTGCAAAGGCCTATGAACACTAATTGAAAATTAGAAAAATGCAATAATATTGCACATGTAACCTTATGGGTTTTCTTTTCAATCCAAACCCCTTGGTTAGAATCATCATTGTCAAACCCCTTGGTCAGACGCTCCATGAAAACTTGTCATACTAGTAGCCGACGATGACCAACAGAGTCTATCATGTCTAATAAAAATGAAAATCAACTTTGAAAGTTGAACTTGTCTACTACCCCTTGGAAGTTTGGAAACTTCTTTCCTTGAAAGTACAATTGTGATGAGGTCGATCAAATCATGACTCTCAACACCTATGGAGGGATTGTGTATTAGTTGGGTCATACCCTGAAAATAGCACTCCTAGATACATAAACAACACTACAACTAAGCAAAAGATCTTCTTCAGTTAGAATCTTATTCACAACTAAGTCATGACATAATATTTTCCTCCTGTGTAGAGGCTCTCTTAATGTATTCATGTCTTTTCATGAATCAGTTGTTGGATAGCTAGGCCATGCCTACTTGCTACCCATAAAAACCATTAGTGGGATGGGACACACCTTGTGCATAGAGCCAATGATGGGAAGTACTCACCACTATATACATATACAAAAATCTTAAGCCCAGTCACTAGTCTCAAATAATCTTGGATAAAGTAGCAAATGTTATTACGAAAGCATATACAATGATGGAGTAGATGCACTACCATCATATTTGCATGCCATGCATGCATATAGAAAAAATGGATCGGTAATTCCTTGGCTTCAATAATAGTCTCAACCTTGTGAGTGTTCAATGTTCCCTTGCATGCCCTCTTGGCTGGGTATATTCTGATCTCCAGGAAAAAACAGGTAGACCCGTTGCCTAGTTTCCCAAAGTCCGTATGCGACTAGCATTTTCCAAACTTCGGAAGCTTCTAGGCAATAGACCCTAAAGTGCCTGAATGCTCATACCAAAGAGGTACTCATGTTAAAACAAAAGAGAATTGACCTGGTTGAACTGTCTTGAAAGACCGGCCTTGCTGACTCGTACTTCATATTGATAATCCCTAAATTTCTCAGTAATGTGAGTAAATAGCGTAGTAAAAGTAGCTATCCCATTGCCAAACTCTGCTTGACCAAAGAAACCTTTGCTTGTCAAGTGTGCATGATAAAAAGTGGTGCAAGATTAGTTTAAAGGTTTTAAGAGTAACTTACGTACCAACTTGCCGAGGACCCATGTCCTAGCCAAAATTTAAAATGTTTACCAGATTTTGGAATTTCCATCACTAGTTGGCCCTGCTGAATACCTTTAAAGTTTACTTACAAGTGACAAGTCTTGCCTGGACTTAAGGATGATGTTCTTCTTTTTGACCTGGAATGTTTTCAAAGACTATATGTCGGCGCTAGAGAAATGATCCAGCATTGGAAATCAACCGCTCTCATGATCATGAATTGTGCCAATTACCTGATAATCCTAGCAGAATTTAGCTGCTAGAGAGTACATGAATGCGCACTAACCTTTGATGAAAAACTGGTCAATCCACACTGGCAACAACAGTCTACTACAGACTGTCATTCCCTAGCCATTGAATTAGAGCCCCAGCTTGGGAACAAGCCTACATATAAATGTATGAAAGAGGTCAGAAATCAACTGAAAGAAGTTCTACTGCAAATGAAAATTGCCAGAGGAGTTCTGGACGAGAGGGTACAAGCTATTATTGAAGATCAGACTTCCAGTAGTAAAGGAATGCAAACTCAAATGACAGTAGTGGAACAGGCAATTGCCCAATTGCTCTCCGCAAACTATTTCAGCTGTTTTGAGTCACCAGGAAGATGATGCAGCAGGAAAACCAGGCTGTTCTCAATTTTTTAGAGTTTTTACTTGATTCCCCAGTTCTCCTGTATGCATTTCCTGCTAGAGAGACTGAGCTGCTTAGGTTTTTCCCAGCTTTCTATCCTCAACATCTAGAACGAGTGGATCGGCTCACAAGTTATAACATCACTAATGATCTTCAAGATTGGTATGAGCGAGCCACTGTAGAATGAAAAACCTGGCACACACTGATCAATGATGCTCTCCAATTAAATAATGTTTTGGAGTTGCAAGGCAAAATGCAAAGGACCAACCTTTGTATAAGACAATGGAAAATCTAGCTCAAAGGTCTCACCAAGATCACAAATCAGCTACTTCAACTTATTGTGGATTCCTCTAAGATTCCTAAAAAGGATATTACGGCTAAACCAGGTATGGGGCCAGTATATAGAGAAATGGCTAAGATAATCTTTGAAGCTAGGATTAAGACCAATTAGCCTCTCCCAGAGGGATGGATCCACATAGCTTCGCATTGTCATAAATTGGCCAGATATTGTCTGACAAAGGGTAGATGCACACTGTATGATCCTGACACCAAAACATAGAACCCTCAATTGGAGATGTCCACAACAAGGCGGGATTAGCTTGATCATGAGGCCATTTATCGACTTATCCAGAAGGAAAATGCTGGCATTGGAACTTCCAAAGCACCAGTACAAAAGAAAGGCAAGAGGAAGCGGGTTCAGTAGAAGGATACTGGGTAGTTCCATCTCAGAATCTGACGGAGGATTTTCCCAGTGTGGCATTGGAAATTCTTTGGGCTGGGCACCCTTGGAATTACAACTATAGGGTTGTCAAGCACTCAACAAGCATGGAATATGGCATAAAGCAAGGAATACCAAAAGAGCTAGCGACTCCAGAGGAGTACTATCATGAGGAACATATGCCAACTCATGAGGAACATTGGCCAACTCAGCAAACAGACAAATGGGTTTAGGTTTTAGGATTTGGACCTCAAAAAGAAACCCAGATGGGTTCCTCAACACCATTTCAAAATCAGACGATGGATTTTTCAAAATTTTTGGAGTTATACCAAAATTCAACAAAGGAGGGAAGGATGTAGACGGCAAAGACAGTTCCAATAGGTGGGAAGTGTCTCCTGGAAAGTCGAACAAAGGATCAATCACACATCAATAATTACCATGATAATTACCAAGTAACTTCTACAAGGCTATAAATAGGACCCATTACATTGTAATCGGGATTCTTGCTTCTTACTTCTTAGTTCTCTTTGTTTTAGCCTTCCAAGTATTTCCTGAGTTACAATCTGTTCGCCTGTAACTTCACCTCGTAATCATTACTGCTGCTGTAATCATTTGAGCTTCAATCCGTTATACCTTGTATTGGTTGTTCCTGAACTATGAATATGAAGCTACAACACTTTTCCAGTTGTCCAGTCTGTCTCTCATTTCAGTATACTATTTTAGTTCAGATAACTATTTCAGTTTAGTCTCTAGTCTCTATTCCAGTTTCACAATTGAGCTGATGACTTACCACAATAGCTCAAAATTTTAACACTGGAATTAGCTATTTGAAGAGATCAGCTCCAATTCCACGGGGGGTGTTTCGGGATACGAGGAGTCTATACCAGGCTCCGTGCACTATGACGCGCAAACCAGGTCAAACATGCTATTTGCACGCCGTGGTGCATGAGCTTGGTTCGAACTCCCCCGGTCCCGAAAAGCCCCTCGGCATCGTTCTTTTGTGCAAAAGATGCTTGATTTGGCCATAATCTGCAGTTCAAACATGGATTTTGCATGTCGTGGTGCACGAAGCCTGGTACAGACCCCTCGCGTCCCGAAACACCCCTCGGCATGGTTCTTTGGTGCAAAAGATGCAATATTTGGCCATAATCTGCGCTCAGAATTACATGGCCTCGCATGGAAAACTCCAATTTTTTTCTCCAAAAATGAGGCATGTAACTTGATCATGGTGCAAAAAAACGCCATACTTTGATGCACCCAACAAGTCCCGAATGCAACACATTCTTTTGAATCTTTTCCAAGTGACCCCATTTTCTCAGATAAGTAGACTTCTTATAAAGAGGGTACGCAAGACCAGACCCTTAGTGACCATGCCAAAGAAATTTTAAAAGAGAAAGAAGAATACAGCTCAAACCAGAGAGGAACGAACAGTCCTATAGAGTCAAGAAAAAAGTACAAGAACTTTGTTCTTGCATGGAAACAACAATCACCTCCTTCCCCACCACCAATGAATAAGAAGAATAGGAAATGAAGAGCCATCATAGTTGCTTTGCATGGTATACAAAAATTTAAAAAGAGCATAATTTCCAAAGCTCCATACTAAAGGTTGGAGCGTGAAATAATTAAGAATTTTTCTTATACTACCTAAGTCCAATATCCTTTGAAAATTTCATTTGACAAAAACAAATTGATGACCTTTTATCACCATTGCATGCAAATGGAGTAGATGTAAGTCTAAAACCTCCTTTATCACGTCATCTCCATCTAAATTTTAATTTATGTTGTCCGTTAGACTAGAGTCATGTAGGAGCACAAGCTTCATTGAGGCCTCTTCATGCTCACCTATATCTTTAACCTCCCTATCTCTCCTCGTGCTTTTTCCTTTTTTCTTATCCCTCTCCGTTTCCTTAAGCAGTAGAAAAGCTAGGCCCATGTCACATTACGAAATTGGATATATACATATACATCCCATGCCCGAATCAATGAGGCCATTGTGATCATCTACCTTGTAATCCCTCTTAGCAAGCCCTTTAACAAATTTCAATAGGAAATATCAAAATTTCTTGTTAGATTTGTACACATGCTTTAGAAAATCAATCGACAATCATACGGTGTAAGTCTTTTAAAACGAGTTCATATTCACACTTGTGTGCCTCTAGGTAATACTACTTAGAATTCACTTAATCACTAAAAATTGAGTTTTAAATTATTTTTTTGTGGAGAAGATAAATAGAGAACTAAACGTGCACTTGCAAAATAATACAACTCTTGGATTCCATTTTCTAAGACTTAATTACTTTTAACGTTGAAATGCTCAGGACTCAAAATATTCATGCAATACCAAAATAATCACACCTACAAAATTGAATGAAAGATTAAAAGAACTTAAAATAAACTTTACAATCAATAGTTATGCACAGAGTTGGTATGTAATTTTTGTTTTCATTAAGATAAGGCCTTGTGTTTGAGCATGTACAATGATATATCACAGGAATACGATGTCCCCACAAGTAAAACCCTTCTCTTTTCTAGACCTTACAATTTTTCTATCCACACAAAAAGAATACTATTCATGGATTGAGGTACTTGCTAAGATTGCTAATGTGCCAGTCATCATTGATACAACTATTGGGAACAATGTTAGTGTGGGGGAATATTTGAAGGTCCACAATATCTTGAAAACAATATTGGAGTCGAGCGCCTCCCATGCTCCCATTGTTTGCTTCCATCTTCTATATGGAAATTTCATTGACAAGCCTTGGTTTGCAATATGGTTTCTGCATACCAATTTTCACTAATAATAGAGCATTTGATGTGACATAAGCATGGCCATAGAGGAATATCTCTTGTGAGCGAAGCTCTCAAGATAAACACTATGCATATAAAAACTTGCCAATGTCCACATAAATAGCTTCAAAGCTTCCTGTAAAAGATTCCATTGACTCCCACTCTGCAAAATTATATGGAAAAATATATGAAAGGAAAATACACAAAATTATGCATATATTGAAGCAACCTAAGAGGTAAAAGCATAAATGGTACAATCCAAAACATTTAAATAGAAGGAGAACATGTATAGTTTGCAAGAAATGTAGGTTGAGGCAGAGACATGTCAAGCACCAATAGAGAAGCTATATACACATGTTGTACCTTTGATAGACACTTGCCATCTTGATTTTTCTTGAAATCCATGATCTTCCCATTCCAATGATATGTCTGAGAAGCCATATGTTTGCTTGATAGCTTGTGTAAACAGCATGAACTTAGCCGCATTTTAACCCACATAAATAATTTGTAGTCATGATAGCAAGTGAAGAACTGCTATTGTCTTTCACATTGGTGTAAAGAATGAGGATGCAAGAGAGCTACACAAGACAAGCACAAAGCACACAGAGATGGAAAGCTTCTTCTTCTTCTTCTCAGAAAAGAGAGTACAAAATGACTAAGTGCTAAAGCTGAAAAGTAGCACCTATGTACATGCGGTCACTAAGTGTGAACTTCGCTAGAAGCATACTAGGCTGGCACTATAAGTGTAGTCCAGCTGTAGAATCACTGGCAGAGATCCTCCGTGTCGGTCACCTAACGTGCCAGTGAGTAAATGCCGTAAGCGGCCAAGACCCGTAGTGGATGCCAGCTCAAGGTGTAGAGCTCGACATCTCAACACTCCCCCTTGAGCTCTGCATTTCACAGAGTCTAAGCATAGTCCGAAAATGCGAAGCTTCTCAGCTTCGAGGGCTTTGGTAAAGATATCCGCTATCTGCTCCTCTGTGCTGATGTAGACCAAGTCGATGTCGCCCGCGAACACTCACTCTCGAACGTAGTGATAATGGACCTCTATGTGTTTGGTCCTCGCATGGAACACTGGGTTCCTAGCCAACTGCATGCTGCTGAGGTTGTCACAATGGATGAAAATCTGTTGGTCCACCTGCACTCCCAAGTCCTCAAGTAATGTGCGTAGCCAAGCTACCTCGCACGCCGTAACTGCTGCACCTCTGTACTCGGCCTCTGTGCTCGATAAAGCAACCGTAGGCTGCTTTTTGCTACTCCAAGTAATAGCAGCGCTCCCAAAAGAGAACATGAAGCCACTCGTAGATCTCCTATCAACAATGCTACCTGCCCAATCTGCATCTGTATACCCATACAATGCTAATGGTGCATCTGCTGCATAGAACAATGCATAGTCAAGAGTACCTTGCACATACCTAAGTGTGCATCGTACTCCATCCAAATGTGGCTTCCTCGGAAGCTGCATGAACTGACTCTCCAAGCCTACTGTGTAGCTCAAGTCTGGCCTCGTGATAGTCAAGTAGATTAGACTACCCACAATCTTCCTGTACATGTTGACATCCTCAACAACATCACCCTTCTTTGCACTCAACTTTGCATTCACATCCAAGGAAATAGAAATTGGCTTACAATCATCCATACCATACTTTGACAACATGTCCAAAGCATACTGTCTCTATGATATCCATACACCCTCTGGAGTCCTGATCACCTCAATGCCAAGAAAGTAGCGCAACTCGCCTAAATCTTTCATTTCAAACTCCTGTTTGAGAAGACCCTTCACATGGTTAATCTCCATAGCATTGTCACCAACAATAATAAGGTCATCTACATATATGGTAATGACCACAATCCCCACATCACTCTCACGTTGTCGTGCTGTGACACGTACATAGTGGGAACGCATGCTACAAGATCTATCTTGTATTTTTTTAGATACATAATTATATTTCCTATAGTGTACATATGCATATTTAAGTATAATAATAAGCCTTCTATCTCATCCTATTATTTTTCTCAAGGGTAACATATCCTTACTTTACCATCAGAAAATACTATGGGAAAAGCATCAATAGCTCCGCCTCTTTAACTTGGGGCAAAAAGCATTGATTCTTTATTTCTACTATTTCATTATCATCTCACACCCTAGCTAGATCCTATATCTAGGGTAAACTCTAATATATATATATATTCTATGTATTTTTTATACTTTTCTTATATTTCTTTTTAAATAGCTACTAGGAGAGAATCAAATCCTAGTGGGACACTAGGTGGCATGATTTCAAGGATACACTTATTTTAATGCATTATTGCAAGCATGATTACAAAAATTTGTCAAGGAGCAATGTCATGCTTTCATATGGCATGAGGTGTCCTTTGGAATTAAATGAAAGTCTAGGCTAAGGGGACCACGGGAAGACTTTTGCTGCCAAAAATGGACCCTATTTTGATGAATTTTTTACACAAGGTATTAATCCGAATTGGAGAATGATTTTGAAATGAAAATTGTAGTTAATGAGCTGAAGTTTCTGTATATATGTTTACTTTTTTATTTGGAGCCACGGTTGAGGAGATATGATCAAAATACTGGACCCCAGTCTGCCCACATCATGCAGGGACAAGTCATTTCCAACTTTTCCAATTCCTGTTCACACTGGCTCCTCTCTTCTTGTGTAAACCCTTGGGGGTTCCCTTCACCTATAAAAGGGGACCTCTTCTTACTTGGAAGGAACTCAAGCATTCAAGCCATTGATGAGAGGAATTCTTGAGGGAGTGAATAGTAATGCCTAATTGTACTTAGCCATTAACTTAAGCCCAAGCCTACACTTTCTCCTAGAGGGAGACTAGCCATTCTTGCAACAAGCTAACCTTGGAAGATCAACTCTAATCAAAGAAGGTTTTGCACTTGGTGTATCAATCAAAGTGGAATTATCCACTCTTCTTCTCTCTCCATCAATAATGGTGCCAAAGGGTTTGTCAAGTAAGATGTGTTCTACATTGATGTTTTCTTAATTTCTTGTTGTTTTCTTTTTCATCTCTAATCGAATATATATATATATATATATATATATATAATATTATCTCCTTAACCAAATCTATCTCTCTCACTCTTAGTGATTCATCCTCTCTAAAAATTTTAGGTTCTCTTTGCTACAGGTACATCTCTCCCCACAGTATCCTTATTGTCTATGGGCAAGAATAGGGCTTGGGAGGGAAAATTCTCATCTCTTCACTTCTCTCATATCTACATTTCTCACATACTATCCTAGATGAATAACCCACATGATGATCATTTCTATCGCTTTCACTCTGTACAATCTATTAGAATTAACGTATGGATTATCCATAAAATACACTTTCAACAACGTATAGTGTTTCTCTTTGGCCCTGAAAGGCTCAATGAAATACTTCTATCACCGGATCCCATCATACTACCTCTCATAGACTATAATTTTTCTTTTGATGTAAGCGTAGTTATCTTGCTATGAACCAAGAGGATTTGTACACACAATTAATCCCAATCACTAGACAAAATATATATATTATGGTAAGCACAAAACTACAATTCCAAAGAACAATTCGTAGCCTATTTGGTCAGCCAAGATTGAATGCCATTAACTCATCCATTAACCCTTTCATATTACCCATGATACTATATGACCATAGCCTTGATGTTTTCGTCTTCGTATTGTTTTGACATTCTCTTTTGCGTTCTTTCTTTGTGTGTGTGAATGCAAGAGAGAAAGAGTGAGTCTTCTTTGATTGCACTTCTTTCCAAACCCTAGTCTTCATGGCATCTATGGTTTAACTCCTTCATATATTTTTTGTTGAGTGCTCTCACAAACTCTCACAGCAATGTTCATGCAACAACAACATGCTACTGAAAGAAGGGAGATTTCAGCAACGAAGGCCCATTAGAAAATTTCGGAGGTCATTTGGAGGGCCTTGTAAGAAATTGTATTTCTCTCTCTAGAAACTTTTTTTAAAATGCACTTGCACCTTGTGAGTACGTCCAAAAAGACAACCAGACACTCTGAAAAGTAGATTTATATTCCCAATCGTCCTTGAAAACGGTCACTTTTTTATTTAATGCGAGCGTCTTTTTCAGGAGGCAGGTGCGACGCATTCAATGCAGCTTACGTCATCACTGAAAGTTGAAAAGTCACAAACTGTAAAATAGTGATAGATTTTGAGGATTTTGACACCACCAATGCATCCGGAACGCCAAAATACCTTAAAAACGAATGTCTACTTGTCTCATTCCGACATCCGGAGAGGCAAAAAATGTCAAAAAACCCCCAAAAATGAGCTTTTTACTAAAGGCGCACGAGGAGGCATTCTAAAATTTTAGAATGCCCCTCTGCGCGCCGTTAGTACAAAGCCCATTTTTGGGGGTTTTTGGACACTTATCTTTCCAAAAAGCCCCTTTTTAGAGGTTTTGGACATTTTCCTCTCAAAAACCTCCCTAAAAAGAAGAAAAAAGGGCCTTTTTACTAACGGCGCGCGAGGAGGCATTCCAAAATTTTGGAATGCCCCTTCGCGCGCCGTTAGTACAAAGCTTTTTTTAGTGATTTTTGGACACTTATCTTTCCAAAAACCCCTTTTTAGAGGTTTTTGGACATTTTCCTCTCAAAAAGCTCCCTAAAAAGAGGAAAAAAGGGCCTTTTTACTAACGGTGCGCGATGAGGCATTCCAAAATTTTGGAATGCCCCCTCGCGCGCCGTTAGTACAAAGCTCTTTTTAGTGATTTTTGGAAACTTATCTTTCCAAAAAGCCCCTTTTTAGAGGTTTTTGGACATTTTCCTCTCAAAAAGCTCCCTAAAAAGAGGGAAAAAGGGCCTTTTTACTAACGGCGCGCGAGGAGGCATTCCAAAATTTTGAAATGCCCCCTCGCGCGCCGTTAGTAAAATGTTCTTTTAGGGGTGTTTGACATTTTTGGCCTCTTTGGATGTCTAAGCGAGGCAATTGGACATTCATTTCTAGGAGATATGTGTGTTCCGGACGCATTGGCAGTATCAAAAGTTTCAAAATCTTCCACCACTTGATAGTTTTGTGACTTTTTGAGTTCTAGTGATGACGTATCCCGTATCAAATGCACCGCATCTACCTTCTGAAAAAGGTGCTCACATTAACTAAAAGAGAGCGCTCGTCTTCAAGGACCACTAGATTATTAAATGAGGAGAGGGACACCTTTTATATTTTTGTTAATATCAATCTATTTTTCTACGTAACGTAGGCTCTTCTCTCATTGGAGGAGCTTATTTTCCTCTCTCTACCAAAAGGCCCTCCAAAAGACCTCCGAAATCTCCTAATGATACAAGTGGTCGTCAACAGAATGGATCAGTTCAATGGCAAAGATGTAACCAAGTACTTACGCAAGTATGTGAAGGAGATGGAGATGCATCACGTGTCAGAAGGTGAGATGATTCAAAGCTTTGAGCTAGTTGTTGCTCCAAAAATTAGGGAGCATGTTAGGGCAATTAAAGATGGGCATGGGAGAAATTGGGAAGAACTCAAAGTAGCTTTAAAGGAGGAATATTTCATGGAGGACTCGGAGAGAGTGACCAAAAGGACATTCTTAGAATGGGTAGTCAAGCCAAAGCAAGGACTATCAATAACAGAGCTACTTAGGGAATTTGAGCGGCGCTATGCACAACTCACTACGACAGAAAGGGCCACACTAGATGTAGAGAAGACATATCTTTTCTTACAAGCTGTAGGTAAAGAGTTTCAAGAAAATTTGGAGCTTCTTCTTGAAGATAGAGATGCTGAGCAAGGACTAAAGACCGACTGGAATGAGGTTGAAGGTGCTGTCTCACTGCTTGCCAAACGACAAAGAAGAAGGGACAAGATGGTAGTAAACACTACAAGTCCTTCCACCTCAACTTCTAACAAAATGGTAAAGCCTACTTTTATCGCTCCTAAGTTTGATGAGTCCATGCTAGATGAGCTTGTGAAGGGAATGCGTGACTTGAAGGTGAAGTTTGCAAAGCTTGAAGAAAAAGGCCAACCATCAGGGCCACTTCCTAGGCAAAGACAACAACCCAAAGAAGGGCTTGTTAATAGATGTATTTGGTGTGATAGTACAGACCATGTAAGAAGGGATTGTGATGATTTTAGTGATGCTTTGTCAAAAGATGTTGTCTTTTTTAAGGATGGTAAAATCCACTTAAGAGAGACAGGTCTACCCTTGAGAACTAACTTTGGGAAGGGGGGAATGCAAACCTTAGTTGAAGATATGGCAACCAAGCAATGCCACCTCTTCAGTTGAGGCAGCTACTTATGGAGTAAAAATTGAACATTTTTGTGATGAAGAGGTGAGTGACCATCATGGTCAAATTTGGCCAAATGTCATGCAATTAGCTAAAAAGGGAAAGCTTACAAAAGAGATTCTACATGAAGCAGGTGATTGCATACGTCTAGAAACAGGATGGAATGATCCAGTGGACTCATTGTCAGTGCATGCCTACATTACAAAATGCCAACAAAATGAGGCAATTGTAGAAGAGAAGCGCAGATGTGAGAATGATGATGAAGGACCATCAAAAAGAGCTTCTAGAGGTGGGGGGAGAAGCGACTCAATGACTTCTCAAACACCCTCAACACAAGGAGCATCTCCACCTGAAGTACTCATGGAGGAGTCTACAACAAGAAAGAAGAAAGAGCCAACAAAAGCTAAGACAAAAGGCCCAACTTATAAACTACAATCTGATATTGAGGTTGCTACAGATTTAAAGAAAGTCTTGGAGGAAAGGATCTTGAATAGTTGAGTTTACTCTAGGAGAAGTTCTTGGCATTGCAAAGCGTGAATTCCATGAGGAGATCATTGACATCATCAAGAGGAAGAGGCAAACCCTTGCTGAAGTTTCTCGTCCATAGGTTGAAGGGGAAACCTCAAAGACACAAGGGATACAACTGCAAAATAAGGAGGAGGATGATGGAACTATGGTAGGATGCTACCAATCTAGTGGGAGAGTAAAGCAAGTGCATTTCTCAAATGATGATGAAGAAGTTGAAGATATTCCTAGGAGTTACTATTCACGAAGTCATTGGGCAAGCGCTACTACAGAAACTTTGGTCAAGGTAGGTGATCTTGAAGATCCATTTGTTGCCTTGATTGACCATGGTTCAGAAATAAACATAATGTCAAAGAGTCTCTACAACAAGTGCAAATGGCCGATGCAGACAGATCATGGCTGGATGGTAAAAGTGGAAAACAATTCATCCGGTGAATTGTATGCAGCATGTCTAGGTGTGAAGGTAACAATAGGTGATGTAAAGATTGACCAAAACTTCTTTGTACAGGATACATCTTCATATCATCTCATCCTTGGACAAACCTACATTGTGGGAGTTCGAATGGAAACAAAGGTAATGGACGATGGTTCAGCATATGGTAGAATACATAGCAAAGATGGTAAACGAGCTGTCCAATTTCTCACAGTTTGTGTAAACCATGAAAGAAATCATCACAACCTCAGAGAACATCCTCTACCAAAGGTAAACAAAGAGTTTCATGATCATAGAGAAATGATGGATTTTTGCCAAGTACCATTGTAAAGCGGGATTGCAGTGGTACAGAAAGAAAACGGGTCTCGCCTAATCCAAAAATAGGTGAAACTTTCTCAATGAGCTCCTTGGTAACAAGGAATGGATCAGTATGTTTTACAAAACTTGAAGATTTGAGGAGATATGAGAGGCAATATGTGCATAATGTACAAATAGGCATGAAAAAGAGTGGGTTTCTAAAGCCTACTGAAAATGTTTTGGGTTTGTGTGAAGAAGTTTCTTTTGTAGATACCATGGGTGAGCTTGATGCTATAATGAGGTCTAGTTTGCATCTTGAAAATGAAGTTGTGGAAGTTTGCTCTATGGAAATGTATCAAGTAATAGAAGCCTTTAAAGAAAGCCAAACAGTTGGCCCAGAAGTCCATGTTGAAACTAAATACAAGAGTGTAGCAAAGAAGGTGAAACCAGTAGCTTCACCCTTACCACCCAACAACAAGGAAAAGATTGAACAGGCTTCTTTACAACCAAGTTTGTGGAATCCTAAAAAGATTGGGCATACCTTCACAAAGGAGTCCTTTCAGGAGTTGCAGATTGGTTGCGAGGAGTTTCTAACACAGGAGGAGACAAAGTGCTTCAAAGAAATGCTTTCAAAGCATGGTAAGGCTTTAAATGCATTTGAGCCACATGAGATAGGATGTGTTGATCCTTATATTGTAGCTCCTCCGGTAATTTTCACAATACCTCATGTACCTTGGAATCTGCGGCCTATTCCGGTTCCAAAGGCTCATTTGCCAAAGTTAGTAGAGCTATTGAATGAAAAAATCAAAATGGGAATCTTGGAGCCTTCTTGTGCTCCATACTCAAACAGGTGGTTCACAGTTCCAAAGAAGAATGGTTCTCTACGCTTCATCCAAGATATGCAACCAGTGAACAAGGTGACAATTAGAAATGTAGGTACAGGTCCAATTGTGGATGAATTTGCAAAGGCGTTTGCAGGGAGGGCAATCTACTCAATGGGGGATCTCTACTCAGGGTATGATCAATTTCAGCTTGCAATCGAAAGCAGAGACTTGACAACCATGAGGACACCTTTGGGTTTGGTAAGGATGTGTACCTTGCCACAGGGAGCAACCAACTCGGTTGCACATATGATGAATGGGATGAATAAGGTCTTACGTGACTTTATTCCTCAAATCACAATGCCTTTCATTGATGATTTGCCTATCAAAGGATGTGAAGAAAGTGACAAAGATGAAGCTTTGGATCTCAAGGGATGTCGCAGGTTTGTGGTAAATCACATAAATGATTGTGATAAAATTTTGTCTAGGTTGGAAGAAGTGAATCTTACATTGTCAGGGAAAAAGTCTATGTTTGGTGTCAAAGAAGTGCTCATTGTGGGGCACATGTGCGGGCCATATGGTAGGAAACCTTGTCTATCAAAGGTAGATGCCATCCAAAGAATGAAAGAAACATGCACTAGTATCACTGAGGTTAGAAGGTTTCTGGGAGCATGTGTCTTCTATGTTATCTGGATTCCACATTATGCACATGTAGCTAATCCTCTTTATCAGCTGCTTAGAAAGAATCAAAAGTTTAAATGGACAGAAGCACATGTAAAATCCATGAAAAAGCTAAAGGAGTTACTCCAGTCAACAACGACTTTGAGAAAGGTAGACTATGAGTGTCAAAGGCCAGTGATTGTGACAGTAGATACCAGTCCTACAGGGATTGGATTGGAAATAGGGCAAGATGACAAAGAAGGACACAGGTATGTGGTAAGATTTTGAGCAAAGGTACTAAGTGCTCGCCAAAGAAACTATCCACAGATAAAGAGAGAATTGAGGGGTATGGTTACAGCCTTGAAAAGTGGGAAAGAGTACCTAATTGGTGCATGTGTGGTTGTAGAAACAGATTGTCTACCACTTCTTGGGATGATTACAAGCTGCTCAACACCAGACATTGCTATGTTGCGGTGGATTGCCTACATTAAGTCCTTAAATCCCGAGTTTAAGCACATTGTAGGTAAAGACAATACAGTGGCAGATATGCTATCAAGGGCAAGGTATGAAGATGAGTCACAAATGATTGATGAGGGAGATGATGTAGGCACAAAATTCTATTCTATCTCTCATGTCAAAGGTAACAATGTCTGCATGACTAATTCACTTGAATTGTTCTTGAAAGATCTTTATGAAGGTGATTGGCTTTCTATTGGAAGGTACTTGAGTACTCTAACAAAACAGGATGATTGGTCTGAACAAGAATTCAAGAGGATACGCAGGAAAGCATATGGGTACTTTTTAAGGGATGGTTACTTGTGGAAGCATTCTAAACAAAAGGGTGCTACACCACAACGGGTTATATGTAAAAAAGAGACTCAAGTAAAGCTCATGCAAGAGTTTCATGAGAGTCTATGGGCTGGACACAGGGGTGTGTGGGCAACCTTCTCCAAGTTGAAAGAAAAATATTGGTGGAAGGGTATGTATAAAGATGTATCTCAGTTTGTAGAGTCATGTGTAACTTGTCAAATGTATTCAAATGTTCGACATCGTGATGGATTGCACCCTACATATCCACTAGCCATGCACTATAAATGGGTTGTGGATCTAGTCACGATGCCTTTAGGACTCTGGCAGATGAGATACTTGGTTCTTGCACGAGAGGACCTAACTAACCAGGTTGAAGGAAGAGCATTAAGATCTAAGACCACAGAAGCTGTGTGCAAATTCCTTCTTGATGAGGTGATTTGCCGTTATGGTTGTGTGGGAAAAATCACTGCAGATCGAGGTGAACTGGATGCCGAAGAAGCAAGGGAGTTCTTTTCTAGATTAGGGATCAAGCTTTCTCTTACTACAGCTTACAACCCTGAAGGCAATGGAAAGAGTGAAAGAGGGCATCCTCCTATCATCAAAGCTTTGGCCAAGTCTTGCGAAGGAAGAGTTGGTGAGTGGCCAAAATTGTTACCATATGCTTTATGGGCTGATCATACAACACATAGCTCAGTAACTGGCTACATGCCTGTGGAGCTAATGCATGGTCAAAAGCCAGTGATGCCGATTGAGGATACAATTCCCACATGGAATGTACTACCTTGGCAAGAGGGGCTTAGTAGGGAAGATCTCCTTGCACTGCGTATAAGGCAGCTAGAGAGAAGACCTGGAGACATTGAAGCTGCAAAAGAACGACTCAAAAATCCAAGGTTGAAAAACAAGGACTATTTTGATAAGAGACATCGACTCAGGAGCAAAGCAATTGACAAAGGTGACTGGGTTTTAGTGTATGATAGTAACCTTGATAACCAGCACACAGTCATGCGTAAGTTCTCAAAAAGATGGTTTGGACCGTATGTTGTAAAGCATGTGCATGAAAATGCTACTTATAGCTTGTCTAAACTAGATGGTACAAAAGTAAAGATTCCCATTGCAGGAAAAAGGATTAAAATGTTTAAGAGCAAAGGAGATAATGATCTAGAAGATATTGATGAGGAAGAAGAGAAAAACACACGTGAAGATCAAAGTGAACATGAAGCTCTGGAATCATCCAGTGAAGAAGAAGATAAGGAAGATGTACAAGAGGTCTAATCTTACAAAGAGACAATGTGGCACATACCGGAGGATGTGCAGGTTTAGAGGGGGTGGATGTCGTGCTGTGACACGTACATAGTGGGAACGCATGCTACAAGATCTATCTTGTATTTTTTTAGATACATAATTATATTTCCTATAGTGTACATATGCATATTTAAGTATAATAATAAGCCTTCTATCTCATCCTATTATTTTTCTCAAGGGTAACATATCCTTACTTTACCATCAGAAAATACTATGGGAAAAACATCAATAGCTCCGCCTCTTTAACTTGGGGCAAAAAGCATTGATTCTTTATTTCTACTATTTCATTATCATCTCACACCCTAGCTAGATCCTATATCTAGGGTAAAATCTAATATATATATATTCTATGTATTTTTTATACTTTTCTTATATTTCTTTTTAAATAGCTACTAGGAGAGAATCAAATCCTAGTGGGACACTAGGTGGCATGATTTCAAAGATACACTTATTTTAATGCATTACTGCAAGCATGATTACAAAAATTTGTCAAGGATCAATGTCATGCTTTCATATGGCATGAGGTGTCCTTTGGAATTAAATGAAAGTCTAGGCTAAGGGGACCACGGGAAGACTTTTGCTGCCAAAAATGGACCCTATTTTGATGAATTTTTTACACAAGGTATTAATCCGAATTGGAGAATGATTTTGAAATTAAAATTGTAGCTAATGAGCTGAAGTTTCTGCCCATATTTTTACTTTTTTATTTGGAGCCACGGTTGAGGAGATATGATCAAAATACTAGACCCCAGTCTGCCCACATCATGCAGGGACAAGTCATTTCCAACTTTTCCAATTCCTGTTCACACTGGCTCCTCTCTTCTTGTGTAAACCCTTGGGGGTTCCCTTCACCTATAAAAGGGGACCTCTTCTTACTTGGAAGGAACTCAAGCATTCAAGCCATTGATGAGAGGAATTCTTGAGGGAGTGAATAGTAATGCCTAATTGTACTTAGCCATTAACTTAAGCCCAAGCCTACACTTTCTCCTAGAGGGAGACTAGCCATTCTTGCAACAAGCTAACCTTGGAAGATCAACTCTAATCAAAGAAGGTTTTGCACTTGGTGTATCAATCAAAGTGGAATTATCCACTCTTCTTCTCTCTCCATCAATAATGGTGCCAAAGGGTTTGTCAAGTAAGATGTGTTCTACATTGATGTTTTCTTAATTTCTTGTTGTTTTCTTTTTCATCTCTAATCGAATATATATATATATATATATATATAATATTATCTCCTTAACCAAATCTATCTCTCTCACTCTTAGTGATTCATCCTCTCTAAAAATTTTAGGTTCTCTTTGCTACAGGTACATCTCTCCCCACAGTATCCTTATTGTCTATGGGCAAGAATAGGGCTTGGGAGGGAAAATTCTCATCTCTTCACTTCTCTCATATCTACATTTCTCACATACTATCCTAGATGAATAACCCACATGATGATCATTTCTATCGCTTTCACTCTGTACAATCTATTAGAATTAACGTATGGATTAGCCATAAAATACACTTTCGACAACGTATAGTGTTTCTCTTTGGCCCTGAAAGGCTCAATGAAATACTTCTATCACCGGATTCCATCATACTACCTCTCATAGACTATAATTTTTCTTTTGATGTAAGCGTAGTTATCTTGCTATGAACCAAGAGGATTTGTACACACAATTAATCCCAATCACTAGACAAAATATATATATTATGGTAAGCACAAAACTACAATTCCAAAGAACAATTCGTAGCCTATTTGGTCAGCCAAGATTGAATGCCATTAACTCATCCATTAACCCTTTCATATTACCCATGATACTATATGACCATAGCCTTGATGTTTTCGTCTTCGTATTGTTTTGACATTCTCTTTTGCGTTCTTTCTTTGTGTGTGTGAATGCAAGAGAGAAAGAGTGAGTCTTCTTTGATTGCACTTCTTTCCAAACCCTAGTCTTCATGGCATCTATGGTTTAACTCCTTCATATATTTTTTGTTGAGTGCTCTCACAAACTCTCACAGCCATAAGCCCGGTGCTTTCCTTGCAAGACCGCAAATTTCTCGACATATTTTTGGTGAACCCGACGCGAATCTGCTAGGGTGAGAGTTTGTGGGTAACCATGGGTGATCATGTTGAGCAACAGGGTATGCATTTTGACTCAGCAACAATGCAAATGTTTCAAGCACCAATAGAGAAGCTATATACACATGTTGTACCTTTGATAGACACTTGCCATCTTGATTTTTCTTGAAATCCATGATCTTCCCATTCCAATGATATGTCTGAGAAGCCATATGTTTGCTTGATAGCTTGTGTAAACAGCATGAACTTAGCCGCATTTTAACCCACATAAATAATTTGTAGTCATGATAGCAAGTGAAGAACTGCTATTGTCTTTCACATTGGTGTAAAGAATGAGGATGCAAGAGAGCTACACAAGACAAGCACAAAGCACACAGAGATGGAAAGCTTCTTCTTCTTCTTCTCAGAAAAGAGAGTACAAAATGACTAAGTGCTAAAGCTGAAAAGTAGCACCTATGTACATGCGGTCACTAAGTGTGAACTTCGCTAGAAGCATACTAGGCTGGCACTATAAGTGTAGTCCAGCTGTAGAATCACTGGCAGAGATCCTCCGTGTCGGTCACCTAACATGCCAGTGAGTAAATGCCGTAAGCGGCCAAGACCCGTAGTGGATGCCAGCTCAAGGTGTAGAGCTCGACATCTCAACACTCCCCCTTGAGCTCTGCATTTCACAGAGTCTAAGCATAGTCCGGAAATGCGAAGCTTCTCAGCTTCGAGGGCTTTGGTAAAGATATCCGCTATCTGCTCCTCTGTGCTGATGTAGACCAAGTCGATGTCGCCCGCGAACACTCGCTCTCGAACGTAGTGGTAATGGACCTCTATGTGTTTGGTCCTCGCATGGAACACTGGGTTCCTAGCCAACTGCATGCTGCTGAGGTTGTCACAATGGATGAAAATCTGTTGGTCCACCTGCACTCCCAAGTCCTCAAGTAATGTGCGTAGCCAAGCTACCTCGCACGCCGTAACTGCTGCACCTCTGTACTCGGCCTCTGTGCTCGATAAAGCAACCGTAGGCTGCTTTTTGCTACTCCAAGTAATAGCAGCGCTCCCAAAAGAGAACATGAAGCCACTCGTAGATCTCCTATCAACAATGCTACCTGCCCAATCTGCATCTGTATACCCATACAATGCTAATGGTGCATCTGCTGCATAGAACAATGCATAGTCAAGAGTACCTTGCACATACCTAAGTGTGCATCGTACTCCATCCAAATGTGGCTTCCTCGGAAGCTGCATGAACTGACTCTCCAAGCCTACTGTGTAGCTCAAGTCTGGCCTCGTGATAGTCAAGTAGATTAGACTACCCACAATCTTCCTGTACATGTTGACATCCTCAACAACATCACCCTTCTCTGCACTCAACTTTGCATTCACATCCAAGGAAATAGAAATTGGCTTACAATCATCCATACCATACTTTGACAACATGTCCAAAGCATACTGTCTCTATGATATCCATACACCCTCTGGAGTCCTGATCACCTCAATGCCAAGAAAGTAGCGCAACTCGCCTAAATCTTTCATTTCAAACTCCTGTTTGAGAAGACCCTTCACATGGTTAATCTCCATAGCATTGTCACCAACAATAATAAGGTCATCTACATATATGGTAATGACCACAATCCCCACATCACTCTCACGTTGTCGTGCTGTGACACGTACATAGTGGGAACGCATGCTACAAGATCTATCTTGTATTTTTTTAGATACATAATTATATTTCCTATAGTGTACATATGCATATTTAAGTATAATAATAAGCCTTCTATCTCATCCTATTATTTTTCTCAAGGGTAACATATCCTTACTTTACCATCAGAAAATACTATGGGAAAAGCATCAATAGCTCCGCCTCTTTAACTTGGGGCAAAAAACATTGATTCTTTATTTCTACTATTTCATTATCATCTCACACCCTAGCTAGATCCTATATCTAGGGTAAACTCTAATATATATATATATTCTATGTATTTTTTATACTTTTCTTATATTTCTTTTTAAATAGCTACTAGGAGAGAATCAAATCCTAGTGGGACACTAGGTGGCATGATTTCAAGGATACACTTATTTTAATGCATTATTGCAAGCATGATTACAAAACTTTGTCAAGGAGCAATGTCATGCTTTCATATGGCATGAGGTGTCCTTTGGAATTAAATGAAAGTCTAGGCTAAGGGGACCACGGGAAGACTTTTGCTGCCAAAAATGGACCCTATTTTGATGAATTTCTTACACAAGGTATTAATCCGAATTGGAGAATGATTTTGAAATGAAAATTGTAGTTAATGAGCTGAAGTTTCTGTCCATATTTTTACTTTTTTATTTGGAGCCACGGTTGAGGAGATATGATCAAAATACTGGACCCCAGTCTGCCCACATCATGCAGGGACAAGTCATTTCCAACTTTTCCAATTCCTGTTCACACTGGCTCCTCTCTTCTTGTGTAAACCCTTGGGGGTTCCCTTCACCTATAAAAGGGGACCTCTTCTTCCTTGGAAGGAACTCAAGCATTCAAGCCATTGATGAGAGGAATTCTTGAGGGAGTGAGTAGTAATGCCTAATTGTACTTAGCCATTAACTTAAGCCCAAGCCTACACTTTCTCCTAGAGGGAGACTAGCCATTCTTGCAACAAGCTAACCTTGGAAGATCAACTCTAATCAAAGAAGGTTTTGCACTTGGTGTATCAATCAAAGTGGAATTATCCACTCTTCTTCTCTCTCCATCAATAATGGTGCCAAAGGGTTTGTCAAGTAAGATGTGTTCTACATTGATGTTTTCTTAATTTCTTATTGTTTTCTTTTTCATCTCTAATCGAATATATATATATATATATATATATAATATTATCTCCTTAACCAAATCTATCTCTCTCACTCTTAGTGATTCATCCTCTCTAAAAATTTTAGGTTCTCTTTGCTACAGGTACATCTCTCCCCGCAGTATCCTTATTGTCTATGGGCAAGAATAGGGCTTGGGAGGGAAAATTCTCATCTCTTCACTTCTCTCATATCTACATTTTTCACATACTATCCTAGATGAATAACCCACATGATGATCATTTCTATCGCTTTCACTCTGTACAATCTATTAGAATTAACGTATGGATTATCCATAAAATACACTTTCAACAACGTATAGTGTTTCTCTTTGGCCCTGAAAGGCTCAATGAAATACTTCTATCACCGGATCCCATCATACTACCTCTCATAGACTATAATTTTTCTTTTGATGTAAGCGTAGTTATCTTGCTATGAACCAAGAGGATTTGTACACACAATTAATCCCAATCACTAGACAAAATATATATATTATGGTAAGCACAAAACTACAATTCCAAAGAACAATTCGTAGCCTATTTGGTCAGCCAAGATTGAATGCCATTAACTCATCCATTAACCCTTTCATATTACCCATGATACTATATGACCATAGCCTTGATGTTTTCGTCTTCGTATTGTTTTGACATTCTCTTTTGCGTTCTTTCTTTGTGTGTGTGAATGCAAGAGAGAAAGAGTGAGTCTTCTTTGATTGCAATTCTTTCCAAACCCTAGTCTTCATGGCATCTATGGTTTAACTCCTTCATATATTTTTTGTTGAGTTCTCTCACAAACTCTCACAGCCATAAGCCCGGTGCTTTCCTGGCAAGACGGCAAATTTCTCGACAACGTAGATAGAGTGAATGATCAGCATGAGCTCTCTTAAAACCAATACTGACAAGATACTTGGCAATCCTGTCATACCATGCTCTAGAGCCCTGCTTCAAACCATACAGAGCTTTGAGAAGTCTGCATACATAATCTGGGTAACCTGGATCGACATAACCAGGTGGCTGATCCATATACACTTCCTCTTGCAACTCACCATTCAAGAAGGCATTCTTTACATCCATTTGCTGCATAATCCATCCTCTAGATGCAGCCACTGCTATGACAGCTCTCACAGTCGTCATCTTTGCCACTGGAGCAAAGGTCTCCTCATAGTCTATGCCATACATCTGTGCATAACCCTTTGCGACCAGCCTTGCCTTGTGACGCTCAATGTTACCATCAGCCTTAGGCTTGGTTTTATACACCCATTTACAACCAATAGCTTTCTTGCCACTTGGCAATGGCACCAGCTTTCATGTGTCGTTTTCTTCCAATGCAGCCATCTCTTCATTCATTGCATCATCCCAATGCACATTTCCAACTGCATCCTCAAAACATGTGGGCTCCACATCCTGTATCACCTTAGCCATGTAGGCTTGGTGATGCGCTAGATACCCATCATAAGTCAATTTCTGAACTGGATTTTTGACTCTATTAGATCTGCGCGGTCTTGGGTCACTCCTTTGCCCTCTAGTATCTTCTTATACTTTCCTTACACCAGGTGTCCTGACAGCCGGAATTCCAAATTCCTCATCAAGACTTTGTTCAGAACCATCTGAATCCATGTCTACATGTGAAAAACCTGATGATGCATCAGCCATAAAGGGAGGTTCATCAACCTTTTCCTATCATTTTCGTGATACATTCCTTGTACCTGTTGGTGGAGTAACCTGCGTACATAGTCTACCATTCCATTGTTTCTCAACAGAGCCACGAGAAGAGGACTCTTGTGGTCCACTCAAAACCTGTGACTGTGGCCTCACATTTTGTACAACCACATCATCTTTTACATCAGCCCCAATAGTGCCATGTGCATTACTGTACCAGCTGCTCATCTCATCAAAGACTACATCTCTGCTCACTCGTAATTCTCGTGTAGTAGGATTGTAGCACCTGTACCCCTTTTGTTCAAGGGAATATCCCACAAGAATACATTTCTCTGCTTTAGGATCCAATTTCCTACTCAACTCATCTGGTACATGCACATAAGCTATGCAGCCAAACACTTTCAAGTGTGCCAAGTCGGGCTTTGTACCTGTAAACTTTTCCTCAGGTGCTACATCATGCACCGCAGCTGTAGGTGTCCTGTTCATAGTGTACACAGCTGTATTTACGGCTTCAGCCCAGAAATGATGAGGCATGTTCTTCTCATTCATCAATGCACGTGAAACCTCTGCAATTTCTTGTTTTTCCTTTCTGCGACCCCATTCTGTTGTGGAGTATATCTGCATGTAAACTGCCTGCGTATACCATGCATTCATAGAAAATTTGAAAAATCATTGGAGAAGTACTCTCCCCCTCCATCTGACCTCAATGTCTTGATTTGCATATCTGTCTCCTTCTCAATCATGACTTTGAATTCTTGAAAGTGACCAAACACTTCACTTTTGTTACGCATGAAGTAGACCCATACTTTCCTTGTATGGTCATCAATGAAAGAGACATAATACCTGCAACCATGTATACTTGCAGTATTGGTTGGACCCCAAACATCTGTGTGCACCACCTCAAGTGGATTTTTACATAGATTGCGCTCATGTGGAAATGAGCCCTTTGACTGTTTTCCAAACTGGCATGTTGCACACACTTTATGCATACCATCCACCTTGAATTTGGGCAAACCTTTTACAATCTGTTTTGATTGCATGCTACGCAATCTCTGCTCATTGACATGGCCAATGCGTTTGTGACAAATGTCAACATCAGCCACAACACCTTTGCCCTGTGCAAATAATGCAGCTTTTACCTCAGGCATGTCTACATTCAGCGTAAACATTCTTCCTACACATTTGCCCTCTGTGATCAGCTTACAGCCATTCTAGAAATCTTCTACATAACAGCCATTTGGATTGAAGCGAACCTGCAAACCCTGCTCAACCATTTGTCCAACAGAGACAAGATTCTTTGTAATGTTTGGGACATGAAGTACATCTGCTAAGTACTTTGATTTCCCACTCTTCGTATTTAGAGGTATGTCCCCTACATGAGCAATGGGGTGAGCTGTGTCATCTCTTGTTTGCACATAGCCTGACACATCTGGTTTGCGCATATCTCTAAACCACTCTCCACGAGACGTCATGTGATTAGAGGCACCTGAATCCACATACCAAACATCATCTTGGGTGGAATTATCTGAAGTCATTGTATTCATTACATGCTGCATAACAAACATGCGCTCGTTTTTGCTGTCATCTGCATCTCTGCTAGTAGATGCATAGTTGCCCTGTTCTCTCTTTCCACTTGGTTTTCCCCTTGGACAGTCACGTGACATGTGACCTCTTTCACCACAAGTCCAACATTCTCTGCTATCTGGAGTATGTTGCTGCCTGCTTGATCTTGCACCACGACCTCTTTGACTCCCCCTGCCTTGAGACTGGTTTCCCCTGCCACCTGTATTGTTTTGATTTGATTGACCTTCCAGAAATTGGCCCCTGCAACCCCTTGGTCCTCGACCACGACCTCTACCTCTACCTCTGTTGGAGTTAGAATAGAAGGCCTATTTAGAATTATTTCTGCCATGAGAAGAAGATGTGTCAAGGTTCTTCTCCTCAAGAATAAGCATAGAAATCAAATCTTGGAACATGGGGATGTCGTCTCTTGTATTCATGGAAGACCTAAAATGTACATACTCATCTCCTAAACCATCCAAGCATGCACGGACAATGTCATCGTCTTCCACTGAGACTTTAATAGATCCAAGAGCCTCAATGATACTCTTGATCTTCAAGGCATAATCATTGATTGAGAGGTTGTTCCTCTTAACCTGATTTAGCTCCGACTTTAGTTGAAGCTTCCTGGCCTTGGTGTTCACCTCGAACACTCTACCTAAGTTTCTCCATGCAATGGCGGGGGTTTCAGCATCCTGTAGATAGCCCATCATGCCATCTGTGATGCTCATAGAAAGCCAATACATCACTTTGCTCTGGCCTTGTTGCCAGTCCCTCAAAGCTTTCCTTTGTTCTGCTGTAGCATTTGCCTCAGGAATCTCTGGTTCCTTTTCATTGTCTCCTTCTACATTGTCCCAATAACCTTTTCCTTTTAGGAAATTTGTTATTATGAACTTCCATGCAGGGTAGTTATTTTTCTCAAGCTTCTCAGTAAAAATCTGACTGAAACCGTCAGACATCTTGAAGCACTAAGACAAAATAGCTGCAATCTGCAAAAACCTGCAAATCTGCTGAGCGTGCTATTGTGGTACCTGTAACGCTTTCTACACTCAACGAGTGTCCACAATGAAGCGTACATACAACCACTGTACTTGTACAAAAACTTGTTCAGAAACTTGTGGATTGCGAACGAAGGGATTGTGATGCTCTTGCTCTCTTAACCTCTCTTACAAAATGACTAAGTGCTAAAGCTGAAAAGTAGCACCTATGTACATGCGGTCACTAAGTGTGAACTTCGCTAGAAGCATACTAGGCTGGCACTATAAGTGTAGTCCAGCTGTAGAATCACTGGCAGAGATCCTCCGTGTCGGTCACCTAATGCGCCAGTGAGTAAATGCCGTAAGCGGCCAAGACCCGTAGTGGATGCCAGCTCAAGGTGTAGAGCTCGACATCTCAACAATTGGTGCAACTTACTGAGTCAATAAAACTCTCATGTTGACAAGCACCTAAAGAAGCCATAAAAGGAGTGCAACAGTTTTTATTAGTGTGGCCTAATGAGAAATGCTAAGATGTATACAAAGACATGCAATGGCATTGCTACAAATCTCGACATGAAAGATGGAAAGAAAAACCACCATGGTGCGTAAGCAAAGATACGAGAACATTGTAAGTAGGAATGAAGCTCATTGCCCTTACCAATTCATATAATCTTACCCAACAATGCCCTTATGCCAAACCTCCAAACATGATGTGGATGAGTGAGGAGAGATCATTTCAGAGCTAGATTAGGAACGAGGACCGAGTAAGGTGTTGATGAAGATACTCAAGAAGCAATTACTACTTCAGATATATACCTTCATGTAGAGGTTTGAAGGTGAGATTTAGTGATTAACCTCACCTTCACACCTAGATGAGGAAGAAGGACCAAAGAAGGTGTTGATGAAGATACTCAAGAAGCACTCGTGTTGCAGATTTTCATCTTTCCATAGAGGTGTGAAGGTGAGATTGGTTTATCAATGGATAAGGGAGGTGTTGGTAAAGATACCTTAGAAGTATCCAATGTTGTAGATCTACAGCTTTACGATAGAGGTGTGAAGGTAAGGATGAGTGATCAATGGAGAAGGGAGGTTTCAAACCTCTGTTGCAAGAGGTATTTGGAGGAAAAAGTGGGCTTGAAGAAGAAGATGTAAGTTTCATAGCTAAAGGGGAGAGAGAGTAGATGTAGCAGCCTTAGAGAGAGTAAAGAGGAGAGAGATAATGTCAACACGTTTTTTGAAAGACCCCTTTTTAGGGAGTGAGGGGGCGGGAGTCAATAGCCTCTAGAGAGAGAAAGAGTGGATTTTTACCCAGCTTTACAAAAAAAGGTTCAAATTTTCTTATTTTCTCGTTTTATTAATAAAGAAAATACCCCTCCACCTCTAGGCCTATAAGTTTGACCACTCAGTTTTAGAGCCTGCCACACCAACCATTTTAGTCCACATGGCAGTACCCCATTTGCTCATTCCTTAATCTCATTTTTAATCCCATGACAAATAAAGAGGCACTTCTATGCCCCATTCCCTTCCTAATGAACCATTGAGCAATCATGTTGATTAGTGGCAATAGTTGGATGGCTATATAAGCAAGAAAATAACGGGATACTTTGGCTATGTATACAATTGTACAACAAGAT
The DNA here is from genome assembly GCF_014529385.1 of Adiantum capillus-veneris. Taxonomy (NCBI): domain Eukaryota; kingdom Viridiplantae; phylum Streptophyta; class Polypodiopsida; order Polypodiales; family Pteridaceae; genus Adiantum; species Adiantum capillus-veneris. Next base: position 32,433,399 of record NC_140950.1, read on the forward strand.
ACTTAGGTTATGCAAGAAAAGAATTGTACTTAGACATACCAAAGAGTGATGAGACTGGGGGTGTATTGGCCTCATATGTAGAAAATTTCCCATGACTATGTTAGTCATGTAACACTTGTGATTTCCAAAAGCCAATCAAACATGCTACATTGTTCCGGATAACAAAAGCACCCAAGTGGAGAAATTAGATTTTGGATTATATTGAAGAAGGAGTCTTGCTAGAAATATTAAGCAGATCCAGACTACACTCAATCCAGAGAGAAGTGGAGCACTATGTTATCATTGAAAACAACCTTTATCAAAAAGTGATAGATGCCAACTCAAGAATCTGTGCCGCAGAGCACGAATATTGACATATTTGTGATCAAGAACATACTAGATCAACAGGAGGTCACTTTTTGATTGACAAAACCACAGAATTTATCCTCCTTTGTAGGAATCTAGTGGCCATCTTTGTACATGGATGTAGAGCATTGTGTCAAATGATCTCGGGGTGCTCACTAAGTAAATTTTTTTTTATATCACATGCGAACACCAAAATGAATTTTAGTTACCCTTATACCCCTCTTGCACACATGGATATGTAGACTTACAAGAAATTAAAATCCCTTCTATTGAATGCACATGCTATGTTACATATACTTTATGAACTCCACGAGCAAACGATGTGATGATTACTAAACGAACAAAAGTGCCTATATGACAAGATGAAATTTTGTTGAGACCAATGATGGAGGTAAGGGATTTTTCCAAGTGGAGAATATACTTTGTTGGACCTCATCTTGCCACCAACATATTGATGCATACTCTATATACTATTTAACCAAATGGGAAGAAGCCAAGGCACCATAAGACAACGATGCCATAATGATAGCATAATTCTTGCATGAGAATATTTTTACGAGATATGGGCATCCAATTGAGATACTGAGTGATCAAGGGACTCATTTCCTCAACGATATGGTTGATTATCTATTGCAAGAGTTTATGGTGCTCAATTCAAAATCAGCACCACACCATCCTCAAGAAAACGAACAATCCTAGAGCACAAGAAAAATTCTATGCACGATGCTCACAAAAATTGTAAGCGAATCAAGAACAAATTGGGATAAAAAACTACACTCATGTTTATGGTCATATCGGGTAGCATACAAAACATCACAAAATACGACACCTTTCAACTTGGTGTTTGGGATAAATGCCATCCTGCCAATGGAATTCTTGATTCCTATACTTTGAGTTGCTTAAGAGTTAGGATGGATGGGACACGAGTTGTTAACTAGATTGGAAAAGCTAGCCCAGCTTGATGAGTTGAGACTCAAAGCAATTGCATCCATCTATTCACAAAAAAGACAAATGAAAGAATTTCACGAGACCAAGTCTTGATAAACAAGAAATTTCAAAAGGGTGACTATGTGCTAGTCTATACCTTGAAACAACACTCTAAGAAGTTGAAAGCGAAAGGCAACATCCCATTTTTTATCAATGACATATGACCAAGTGGTGTTGTCCAACTTGAAACATTGGTGGGAGAGGTAATGTTGAATTGGATCACTGTATGTAGATTGAAGAAGAATCATCAATTAATGTTGGAAAAGATACACGAAGCAAAGGAAAGAAATTAGAAGACTCAAGAAACTAAAGAACAGGCACAAGAGAAAGCTTGTTTGTGGATTTTGAAGGGCCTCTCTCCAAATGCGATCACCTACTCTTGCATCTTGAAGGCATACAACAACATGGAAAACATTAAAATGACCCCAAAGAAAATAAGATGAGAACGTTAATCAGGGATGCTCATGAAATGCTTTGGGCCGCATGCATCCCAAATGTGGTGCACTTTTCAAAGCAGGATCTTAGATATGCTTAACATGGGAACCTATAAGTAGGTTTGAGCTGCTTTTAACGATTGTGGAGAAAGGATTTTATGCAAATGTGATCACCATTTCTTTCTTTTTTTTCATTTTGAAGGAGCAGGAATTTTGCAAGACATTGACATATGCAAAAGAAAAAATCATGGTGAGATTGCTAGTCAAGGACTACCAAAAATAGACGGAGTGCATTGGATGGGTTTGGACCATTATGCAAAAGGATGACATGGGCAAACAACTTCATTATGAGATTGTTAGCCGAGGTTATTGAAGAAAGATCTTATTTGCAAATCTTTGGTTGACATATATGCCAAATGTGGTTTACTTGAAAAACTTTTGTTGATGTGCTACATGCAACAAGTAGTGAGTCATGTTTAGAGGTTGAGGACTGAATGTATTCTGATAATGTGAGGAAAAAATTGTGGCAATGCATCACTTTCCTGGATGATCATTTTGGATGTGCATTTGTCATCATCTATTCATCCTCATGTTTGGTCTAGTCTTCTAGGTACTTGTCAAAAATGGAGAATTGTGAAGTTTTGAGGGCTTGTGCTTTCAATACAGCTAGTTGGCCCCTAGTTGGACGTAATGCTAAATAGTATATGCTAATCAATGTGGATGTTGGTTTCATAAAGTTGTTGTTTGGTGCAATATCAATTTCCCCTCTTATTAAAAAAATGAGGAATTTTTGGTAGAGCATCTTCTCTATAGCTCAACTCACACTTTAAAGAAATTATAGTACACAAACAATACAAGTCAGAATACTTTTAAGAATTGGCCATCAAGGATGCGTTTAAGAAGGGTGTTTGGATCCCCAAAACCCAACTTTTACACCAATTTTTGAATTATCAAGGATGTGCTGTTGTGGTCTTTAGTAGAATTCAAAATATGCAAGATGTTTCACAAGGCTACTTCAGGGGCAGTTCATTTTATATATTCAAGGTCTAAAGTAACATTTATGAATGCAAAGGGAATTTTTTAAAAATGGATTGTCAATTGGTCTCAAAGCTTAACAGAAGATGAAGTGCCTCTTGGAAAGACAAGCAATGGAGTTATAGATTTTAGTGTGGGCATATCCTGTTTTCATTGAGCATAACTCCCTATTATGGCTCATATTACACCAAGGGCTCTGGACATGTTCAAAGTCAAAAGTGATTGGTGTGTCTGATGGCATTTGCAGATGATGTAAAGTGCATGAAAAAACCTTGTCTCACCTGCTTATCAATCATAAAATTCAACACCCTCTACAAAAGAGAATTCCAAATGGCATGCTCAATATAAAGTTCAAAGATAAGCTGAAGGTCTATCTTAATTGGTGAGTGTAGATTCATAGATATCCCTTTGTGAGCATGTATGAGAGGAGCCCTTCTATGGAAGATTCGGATTGAGAGGAGAAATGTAGTGTTTCAAGCTTTCTTTTTACATTCACCTATCCCTTTGGCTGCTAGTTTTAGAGTTGTAATGAGGGAATTGGTCAGTCCTTTCTCCCAAGTTTCCTACTATGACCTAAATGTTTACAAAAGGAGTTGAGATGGCAAAGATGGAGATCTCTTCTTCTATCCTTCTATGATCCTAGGAGACTCAAAGTTTTCTTCAATTATCTTTCCTTCTGTAATTCTCACTGATGCTCCCTTGGCCAAAGTTTCTTCTACCCTACCTTAGGGGTCTTTGTAATTCAGTTGCTCTTCAAAAACAAAAGAGACCCATCGGATGGACTTTCTACACTTGGTCTTGTGAGTCACAAGCTTCATACATGAGCTCAAGTGTTTCTTTTAATGGCCTTGCAAGCACACTAATAGATACTATGAAAGATTTCCTTGCTTATTCACACTTTCATAAAACCTTTTCCAATCTTGCAAAGGACGCAGAAGATAAAAGTTCAAATCGGTAGAGACTTGTAGGCTTTTACCATTAAAAAACCTAAATTATGTCCCTTCTTTTATTCCATCACCCCCAAACGGGGCTTATTTCCTCATTCAAACTTCCCATTAGCATCTTTTCCCCACATAAGCTATTTGAAAGCTCTCCACACAGACATAACATCAAGCTCTTGAATTGGCTCGCAACACACTCACGAGCTGACTTGACTTTGTAAAAAATGCTCTATAATTGTTGGAAAATTTCTAAGTGAAAAGCTCCCCTTTTTAACATCAAAGCTTCACTCTAGCTAGGAAGACCTTCAAAAGTAGAGGATTTGCATCAAGACATTAAATTTTATGATGCCGTCATGGAGGGCATGCCATCCCTAGAGACCCTTGCAGCTGTTGATACCATATTATTCAATCACAAATCGGCAAAAGAACAACAAGACAATGTGGAACCCAATGAAACATCAGTGATTTAACTTGAAGTAACCATGGTGAACACAGATAGTGAAGGGGAGACACAAAAAGTTTTTAAGCTCTCAAGGAAGGTAGACACCTACAATGTAAAATGGTTAAATGGTCCCTCCAAAATCTCTACATTAAACCTAGGATTTAGTCTATGCATTTAGATGTATATATGGTATAACAACATAAGTTTCATCATCATTCTAGTCAAACCCTGTATTATAGACGGTATTAATGATTCTACAGAGGTCGTTCCCGCTCATATTCAGGTGTTTTGACATGCATTAAAACCTATCTACACCCTATTTGGCTATTGCATCACCCTACTTATCGTTTCCCTCTTTTCTCTATGTCATCCCCTTCGGGCCCTTGGTCATGGTTAATGTGTATGCATAGAGCAATGCAAGTTCTCATACCCAGCTATGGAAATGGCAAAGACACTAAGAAGTTTCACAAGGCCTCCTAGGGGGGTATTTCAACATGGTTTTCTACTTTAAGGACATTACATCTTCTACTACTATTATTTCTGAAACTGAATCTGACTCTTGGGAGGATATGCACTCCCACTACCTTATGTCCAATCTATGGAGATCCACAAGTTACATTTACCAACCCTTTACATTCCACATTCAGGCTCATTTATGCTTCTGGTCCTGACTGGATTGTTCCTAGTTTATAATGCAAGATTGGCTGCCCTCTAAGGCACAAGTCAGAGTAAACATACAAATGTCCCTCTTTGACCACTTCTTAGATGGTGATCAAGAGAACATGTCTTGTGTTGGGTTCCATAGACCACAAACGATCAACACTGCATTGTTTGATCATCCCCTCTTTTGCACAAACGTTTATGCTCTCATTCAAAACATAAGTCAAGAGGATTTGGATGTGCTATCTGCCTGGAATTGTCTTTTCTCTCAAGAATTCATGCAACGTTGTCGTGCTGTGGCATGAACATAGTGGAAACAAATGCTAAGAGATTTATTTTATGATTTTTTATAAAAAATATATTTCCCATAATGTATATATTCATATGTAAGTATAATAATTAGCTTTCTATTTCATCCTACTATTTATCTCAAGGTAACATATTCTTACTTTGCCATTACAAAGTATTGTGGTAAAAAGCGTCAATAGCTGTGCCTCTTTAACATGGGAAAAAAGCATTGGTTCTTTTTTTCTACTATCCCATTATCACCCCACACTCTAGCTAGATCCTATAGCTAGTGTAATTTTAAATAAATATATTAGATATTTTCTTTATATTTCTTTTTAATAATTATACTAGGAAGGAATCAAATCCAAGTGGGACACTAGCTTGCATGATTTTCTAAGATGCACTCATTTTAATGCATTATTTAGAGGATGATTACATTTGTCGAGGAGCAATTTCATGCTTCCATATTCCATGAGGTGTTCATTGGAATCAAGTCAAAGTCTAAGCTAAGGGGACCACAAGAAGACTTTTGTTGCCAGAAAGATATCCTATTTTGGTGATTTTTTTACACAAGGTTCCAATCCAAATTGAAAAACGTATATAAAATGGGGGTCATAGATTATAAGCTGAACTTTCTGTCCCTATTTTTACTTTTTCATTTGGATTCATAGTTGAGGAGATATGATCAAAATGCTGGATCCCAGTCTGCCAACATCCTCGAGGATAGCCCATTTCAAAGTTTTCTATCTCCTTTTCACACTGTCTTCTCGCTTTCTTGTGTAACCCTTGGGGGTTTCCTTCACCTATAGAAGGGAAACTCTTATTGCTTGAAGAGAATTCATGAGAGAGTGAGAGGATTGATGCCTAATCGTACTTAGCCGTAAACATAAGACCAAGCCTATACTTGCTCCTAGAGGAAGACTAGCTAATCATGGAAGATCAACTCTAATCAAAGAAGGTCTTGATCTTGGTGCATCAATCAAGGCTTGAAGTCTTCCCTCTTCTTCTGTTTCCATCAAAATGGTGAATAACTCCTGAAGAGTTTGTCAAGTAAGATGTGTTTTACTTTCATATTTTGCTTGTTTCTTTTCGTTTTCTTTTTCATCTCCAATCCAACATATATCTTTAATTTCATCTCCCTCCCTAACCATATCTATCTCTCTCATCTCTCATCGCAGTATCCTTATTGCCTATATAGACAAGAATAGGACTTGGGAGGGAAAATTCTCTTTTCTTCACTTCTCTCACATCTACATTTTTCACATCCTAGAGGAATAATCCACACTCTCTGAATTTCTATCTCTTTCACTCTGTGCAATCTATTACCATATACATGTGGTAGTGATGTGTGTGAACACACTAGGATTGTCGGGGCATTTTTTCCCTCTTTAGAAGGTTTTTTCCCCCGAGCATTGTATATATGCCCATCACTCTAGGGCTATCTATCTTTCCATTTTACACTAAGTTACACACTCTCTATTGTGTGCCTTGAGCTTCCTTCGTCTTCTCCAAGCTGTGTGCGTTTCTCTGCAACCCTAATTCCAACAATTGGTATCAGAGCAGGTCACATCCTCCCGGAATTAGTCGCCAGCTGCTCCAGCATATGCCTGCTCACTTTCTTCGATTACAGTGAGATTTGGCTAGCGGTCGCAGGTCGACAAATATTTCAGGCCGCCGTTTCCACTACAGGCAGGTCTGCACAGGCTATTTTGTCATTTTGTTCAAAATTTGTGTCAGTGTCATTTTCTGTATAACACGTGCCTTACAGTCTTCTACAGTTTTTGCTATATAGCATGTGTTGTTCTCAGTTCGTTTCTTCTCTTTCCGGGCAGTTTTCACATCAGGTGCAACATTTACCATGGTTGACAACAACATAAGATGTGTTCAAGATGTTTGCTGTTGAGGAAAGGTTTGATGGGGACAATTACCCTATGTGGGATTACATGATGCAACATGTTCTTGTGTCAAAGGGCGTCTGGAATATTGTGCAGAGCATTGATGTATGTCCTGCTTCTAAGGATGCAGGCGATGTTGAGGATGTTGCAGGTCTTGCTGCAAGGTTTGCTGCTATTAGAGTTGTTTTGCCTACGACACAACAAGCTCATTGGGATGTAAAGGACGCGCAGGCTCATGCATTGATTGTGTTGTCTGTGAAGCGCACCATTGTCCCTCACATCCGTTCAACAAAATGTGCAAAAGAGGCTTGAGATATATGTCTGGTCTTTATGCAAGTCGCAATGAGGCTAAAATTGTTGCTACGTAAAGAGCTGGAGTTGAAAATTATGCATGAGGAAGATGATATGGACACTTTCCTTGCTGGTGTCAAGGATATAAATGAGCAACTTATTTCTATAGGTGAAGTCAATTCAGACAGTTCCCTTGTGTAGACTATTTTTGATGCCTTACCGGATTCCTACCAGACTTTTTCTAGTACTTGGAGACTGACGACCCAAGGAAATCCCGAAGTTGTCAAGTTTGATGCGTTATGCACATTGCTGTTGCAAAAGTCACATTCTAGAAAAACTAAGACTAGGCAGCGTGCAGATGGACAAGCTTTTATTGCTTCTCAAAGAAAGGGTGGTAACAACAATGCAGCCACTTCTTATGGTTCTGCTGTGAGTGGCAAAACTTTTGTTCTTAATGCTTCTGTTGGCAGCAATTTGTCTGGATATTCTGGTGATAAGGGCAAAAAGAAAATGCGTTGCCATTATTGTAAAGCTAATGATCACTTGATCAAGTCGTGTCGTAAGTTGAAGGCCAAAGAGGCTAAGAATAAAGAGGGTGGTTCCACTACAAATGCTCGTTCCACTACAAATGCATCCATTGTTGAGTCTTCTGTAAAAGGAGACTGTGTTGCTGATGTTGATGCAGAATGGGCTTTTAGCACAGAGTGCACTTACAATCCTATTGTCCATGATGCATGCTTGTCAGTTTCTGCAGATTCACATGTGTTGTATTTTGACAGTGGTGCTACAAAGCACATTACCTCACATCGTGAATTGTTCACCTCTCTCGAGTCTGTCCCTCATGGGAATTCAGTCACTTGTGCAAATATAGTCAATATCCGATTCAGGGAGTTGGAAATATAGTGCTTACTGCTGCAAATGTAAGTTCTTCTACACTTGTGGATGCACTTTATGTACCTGGGATCAAGAAGAATCTCTTGTTTGTATCCGCACTTGCTAGACTTGGACTTGTAGTCAAATTTGTGGATGACAGATGCATAGTTCATGATCTTAGTTTTGTGATGAAATTGTTGCATCTGGTCTTTTGTGCCGTGGGATATATAAGCTTACTTTGTATCACAAGTGTGGACAAAATTTTTCAAATGTTCTTGCAGATTCAAGGGCTATTTCAGATGCAAAACTTTGGCATGCACGTTTTGGTCATTTGAATTTTGCCAGTTTGCTGTGTTTGTAGAAATCTGATATGGTTGCTTCTTTGCCGCCTCTTGAAGCACCTGTCAAACATGTTTGTAAAGGCTATATTCTCGATAAAATGTAGCGTTCTAAGTTTCCAAAGAATGGTTTAGTTAGGACCACGTGCAAGTTGTAGCTTGTGCATAGTGATGTTTGTGGGCCAATGCAAACTCCCTCCTTCGGAAATTACCTGTACTTCATGACTTTCATTGATGATTGCTTCAAACAATTTCTGGCTATGGATGAAAATGTCTCAAAATGTCCTATGGGACCCCTCCGTTCCGATCGAGGGGGGGAGTATAAAACACCAGTGTACAGTGCCTTATACACCTCAGCAAAATGGTATTGCTGAGAGGAAAAATAGGTCACTTACAGAAATGGCAGGATGTATGGTCAAAAGTCAAGCTTTGTCGCATTCTTTTTGGCTTGAGGCCATCATATGTGCCACTTATGTACTAAACAGTGTCCTACGAAAGCTTTGCAGTCTATTACTCCATATGAAGCATGGCATGATAGAAAGCCTTCTATTGAGCACATGCATGTTTTTGGCTGTTTGGCATATGCTTTGTTGCCACAAACACAACACAGAAAATTGGATGATAAGGCTGTCAAATGTATTTTTGTTGGTTATAATGCTGAAAGCAAAGGTTACATGTATCATCCGCAAACAAAACGTATTTTGGTTTCACGGGATGTAGTGTTTGTGGAAGATTATGTTCAACCATTGCTTTCATGTACTAGAGACAATAATGTAAGCTCACAGGACATTTATGACACTTTGTTGCCTCTTTTCAGTGGTGGAAATATGAATGTAAGTTCCAATGAGGAAAATGTATAGCCTATGGGGGTTTCTGAAAATGTTACAGATAATCCTATTACTAATGCAGATGTACATGATGTACTTGATGAGGAAAGAGTTGAAAATGAGCAGGCTAGAGGTATGCCAAAATGGCTGGTGCACACTTTGCGTGACAATAAATTGGATGCACCTTTGTCTAGTCGTACTCGTTCAAGTTCTCGCCATGCATCTTATGCATCAAATTGTTATGCTTTGGCTGTGTCTAGCTTACATGATGTTGAGGAGATTTTGTCTTTTGATGAAGCACATAATTCAAAAATTGGATGGCTGCCATGCAATCAGAATATGATGCACTTATAGAAAATGGACATGCAATCAGAATATGATGCACTTATAGAAAATGGCACATGGACTTTATGTGATTTGCCTCCTAGAAAAAAGGCCATTGGTATGAAGTGGGTTTACAAGTTGAAATGCAAGCAGGATGGTGAGATCGATCGCCATAAGGCTCAACTTGTTGCAAAGGGTTATGCATAGCAAAAAGGCATAGATTATCAAGAGACTTTTTCTCCCATTTGTATTATGACTTATGTGCATTTTCTATGTGCATTGGTAGCTCATTTTGGTTGGGATGTACATCAATCAGACATTGTTATTGTTTTCTTGAATAGTGACATAGTTGAGGAAGTTTATGTAACACAGCCTCCCGGTTTTGTCATAAAAGGACAAGAGGTGTTAGGAAATAAGACATAGCTAAATAGATATTTGAGTAGATTACTTAATGGAGAGAGATAGATTTCACACACAAGAGATTATAGAGTAGAGAGAGAGAGAGAGAGAGAGAGTACACACGATATACGTGCTTCACCCAATGTGGGCTACATCCATGGGAAAGGAGCCACTTAATGGATTTAGTACTTCAAAACAAGAAGTAGTTTACAAAGGGATTATATCCTTAATGGAGCTCCCGCCTTGCTTCACTCTCACCACCTCACACTCACCTTGTTGCATCAACTTCACACTATGAAATGTGTGTAGAAATGGACTCCTTTTATAGGCCAAAAGGGCTGCCCTCTCTTATGAGAGACAGCCATGTGTAGCCGCCCTTGTGCGAATAAGTCCAAATCAGACCCTCCAATCCGCCCATGTGTGGCTGCCATTCATGAGAAGACAAGTCCGCTTTTGAATTCGGCCACCGGCCACCGGCCATTGACTTCAGGCCACCGGCCACCAGCCATTGACTTCCGACCACCGGCCATCGGCCATTGACTACCGGCCACCGACGAACTAACCGGTTGTTTTCCGACCACTTTCCGGCCGCCGTCAGGCCATAATATTCCGGCGGAAAAAAAAGTCTCGGGGGCCTCCGCCCCCGAGGCCTCTAAAGTTGCCCCAGATTCTTGTCCGTGAAAATTTTGGTTTCTGGTGAGTGATTTTCCTTTACGCACGATGGCTTCTCCTCATAATGGGGGCCTTACAAATGTGCGCTTTTAGCACAGAAAATTACAAGGGTAAATCAGGCTCCATACTTAACAATCTCCCACTTGGAGACTGATCTCCAAACCAAACTTATGACTGCTTTCCATTCTGGCTTCTTATCCTTGAATGCCGATTGAAGATGAGAAAAAGCTCAACTTCTCCTTGTTGACTACCTTTGTAAACATGTCTGCAGGATTTTCACTTGTATGCACCTTTCCTAGCTTTAGCTGTCCCTCTTCCAAAAGAGTGCGTATGAAGTGATATCTCACCTCAATGTGCTTTGTCCTTGAATGAAAGGCTGAGTTCTTCTCAAGATGGATAGCGCTTTGGCTATCACTGTACAAGACAAAATTGTCTTGTTTGAATCCAAGCTCTTCTAAGAATCTGTGGAGCCACAGAATTTCTTTGCTTGCCTCCGTCATTGCTACATACTCTGCTTCCGTGGTAGAAAGTGAAACCACTTCTGCAGCTTTGAAGCCCAGCTTACTGCTGTGCCTCCAGCCGTGAACACATAGCCAGTAGTGATCCTTCGAGTATCTTTGTCACCTGCCATATCTGCATCAGCATACCCTTCTAGAAAAATATCAGCTCCTCCAAAATACAAAGCATTTTTTGTTGTCCCTTTTAGATACCTAAGTATCCACTTCACAGCTTGCCAATGCTCTTGACCTGGGTTGTCCATGAACCTACTCACAACTCCCACTGCATGTGCAATGTCTGGCCTTGTCTAGACCATAGCATACATTAGAGAACCTACCGCTGCAGCATATGGAACTTTAGACATATAGGCTATCTCCTCTCGTGTCTTTGGACACATATCCTTCGTTAGTTTAAAATGACCCGCCAAAGGTGTAGAAACTGGTTTTGCATTTTGCATTGCAAACCTTTCTAGTACCTTCTTGATGTAATCTGCTTGAGATAGCTTTATTGTCTTCTTCATCCCGTCCCTTGATATTTTCATACCAAGTATCCTCTTTGCAGCACCTAAATCTTTCATTGAAAAAGATTTAGACAGCTCCTCTTTTAGGTCTTTGATGTCCTGCATGTTAGCACTTGCAATCAACATGTCATCAACATACAACATTAAGATGATGAATTTCCCATCTCCCAAATTCTTCGTGTTGACGCAGTGATCCGAGTTGCATCTTGTGAATCCATGATCTAACATCCATCAATCAAACTTCAAGTACCATTGTCTTGATGCTTGTTTTAAACCATACAATCTTTTCTTTAATCTGCAAACCATTTTCTCCTGACCTTTTACTTCATACCCCTTTGGTTGAAGCATGTAGATTTCCTCCTCTAAGTCACCGTGAGGGAATGCCGTATTTACATCCATTTGCTCGAGATTTAAATCATGAGTAGCCACAAGGCTTAAGACAAGCCTAATTGAGTTCATTTTTACAACAGGAGAAAATATTTCATTGAAGTCAATACCTTTCTTTTGAGAAAACCCTTTTACCACAAGCTTAGAATTGTACCTTTTCTTCCCACCTTCTTCTTTCTTCAGCTTGTACACCCATTTATTTTGAAGTGCCCGCTTACCTTTAGGCAAGTCAACCAACTCCCATGTTTGGTTGCGATGTAGTGAGTCCATCTCCACTTGCATGCTCTTCGTCCATTCTTCTTTGGATTCATGTTGCATAGCTTCTTCGTATGATTCCGGCTCTCTAGAATCTGAGATCAAGAGATAGTTGAAGGAAGGAACAAACCTTTCTGGAGGTCTACTTGCTCTTGTAGATCTTCGGGGAATAGGTTGAGGCTCCTCATTTAGTTGACATATTTGCACATTGTCACCATTTGCAGTCCTTGAGTCTTCACCGTCTTCAAGCTCCATGTACACATCACCTGTTTCTTTTGTTTGTTTTCTTTCCAAGTAATCTTTGTACATATTTTGTTCGTTAAAAATTACATCCCTACTCCTTAAGATTTTACCATCTTCAGGATTCCATAGGCAATACCCAAAGTCACCTTCTCGATAGCCAATGAAGAAACACTTTTTGGACTTTGCATCTAGCTTTGATCTTAGGCTTCTATCTATGTGCATGAAAGCCTCACACCCAAACACTTTGAGAAATGCAAAATTCACCGGTTTACTTGTCCATGCCTCTTTTGGAACTCCCCCATCCAATGTCGTTGAGGGTGACCGGTTGATTAATTACACAGACGTACTTACAGCTTCCGCCCAAAGCTCAAGCGGTAGGCCTGCATGAAGCCGCATTCTTCGTGCTCGTTCCATGATTGTCCTGTTCATCCTTTCCGAAATACCATTTTGTTGAGGTGTCCTTGGGGTTGTCCTTTGCCTCCGAATGCCATTGCTAGCACAAAAGCTTTCAAAAGCTTGGCTACAATATTCACCTCCATTGTCGGATCTGAGGCATTTAACCTTGGTACCTGTTTCATTCTCCACAAAGACTTTCCATCTTTGAAATATGGAAAATACATCGGATTTATTCTTCATGACATAAACCCATGTTTTTCTAGTCGCATCGTCTATGAATGTTACATAGTACAATGAGCCACCAAGTGATGGTGTACTTGTTGGACCCCAAACATCAGAATGAACCAACTCAAGTTTTTTTATTTTTCTTTCATTTCCTAATTTTTGAAATTTTACCCTCTTTTGTTTACCATAAACACAATCTTCACAGAACTCTAAGTCCACTTCTTTAAAACCTGGTAGAAGCTTCTTTGTTTGAAGGATTTGCATTCCTTTGGCACTCATATGCCCAAGCCGGTAGTGCCACACTGCACTGCCAACTTCTGTAGTTGCTGCACAAGCTGAAGGTTGCGTGCTAACAGTACACAAGTAAAGTGTACCGACCTTTTCTCCCTTGGCAACCACCAAAGATCCCTTTGAGATCTTCCACCGTTTGTTTCCGAATGCAATGTTGTGACCTTCATCGTCCAATTGTCCTGTAGAGATTAAATTTTTGCGAAGAGAAGGAACATACCTAACATCTTTAAGCTTCCATTCATTTCCGTTAGCAGTTTTGACAGAAACTGTACCTTTGCCAACAATCTCACAAGCTTCATCATCTCCCAAGTATACATATCCAAAATTACCTTTGGTGTAGTCTTGGAAATGTTGCTTGTGTGGTGTCGCATGGAATGAAGCCCCGGAATCTACTATCCAGAAATTAGACACATTGTCTAATGAGAGAATTAGAGCATCTTTCTCTACTTTACCTGCCACATTGGCCTCCGATGTTGGATTGTTGTCTTGAGACTCAGTCTCCTTCTTCTTTTTGGACCAGCAATCCTTCTTGACGTGGCCCTTCTTGCCGCAGTTCCAACATTCAAGAACTGACTTTGTGCGTGACCTACTCTGTCTTGAGCGATCACGGCCCTTTTGGTTTTTGAACCTCTCCTTAGGCCTTCCTCTTGTTTCTACTGACAATGCATCACTTGATGATTCTCCTGTGCTTCTCGTTCGCATTTCCTCGCTTAGGAGAACACCCACAACATCATCAAACTTAAGAGTATTTGTGCCAGAAATAGAATTACTTACAGCCATCACAAGGCTGTCCCAACTATCCGGTAGAGATGATAGTATAAGGAGAGCTCGCACTTCATCATCGAAATTGATTTTCACTGATCGAAGTTGACTTATGTTTGTGTTAAAGTCATTTAGGTGTTCTGCAACTGAACCATTCTCTTCCATCTTTAGATTGAACAAGCGCTTCATAAGAAATACCTTATTGGATGCAGATGGTTTCTGGTAGAAGTCATCAAGTGACTTCATCAAGTCCTCCGTGGTCTTCATCTCCGAAACATTGAAGGCCACCGTTGATGCCAAGATTAACTGGATTGTTCCCAGTGCCTTTCAATCAAGGACAATCCATGCTTCATCTGCCATCATTGCGGGCTTCTTTGCAAGACCGCCTAGTGGAAGATAGAGGTCCTTCTGGTAGAGATAGTCTTCAATCTGCATCTTCCAATGTTGGTAGTTTTTGCCCTTGAACTTCTCAATCTTGAGCTTCCCTTCCTCCGCCATAACTCCTACTCAATTCAAGGAATCCTTTCCTTGAGATAACTTAGCTACGAGCAAACCTTGCTCTAATACCAGTTGTTAGGAAATAAGACGTAGCTAAATAGATATTTGAGTATATTACTTAATGGAGAGAGATAGATTTCACACACAAGAGATTATAGAGTAGAGAGAGAGAGAGAGAGTACACACGATATACGTGGTTCACCCAATGTGGGCTACGTCCACGGGAAAGCAGCCACTCAATGGCTTTAGTACTTCAAAACAAGAAGTAGTTTACAAAGGGATTATACCCTTAATGGAGCTCCCGCCTTGCTTCACTCTCACCACCTCACACTCACCTTGTTGCATCAACTTCACACTATGAAATGTATGTAGAAATGTCCTCCTTTTATAGGACAAAAGGGCTGCCCTCTCTTATGAGAGACAGCCATGTGTAGCCGCCCTTGTGCGAATAAGTCCAAATCAGACCCTCCAATCCGCCCATGTGTGGCTGCCATTCATGAGAAGACAAGTCCGCTTTTGAATTCGGCCACCGGCCACCGGCCATTGACTTCTGGCCACCGGCCACCAGCCATTGACTTCCGACCACCGGCCATCGGTCATTGACTACTGACCGGTTGTTTTCCGACCACTTTTCGGCCGCCGTCCGGCCATAATATTCCGGCGAAAGGGAATATTCCGATGAAAATTTTGGTTTCCGGTCAGTGATTTTCCTTCACGCACGATGGCTTCTCCTCATAATGGGGGCCTTACAAATGTGCACTTTTACCACAGAAAATTACAAGGGTAAATCAGGCTCCATACTTAACAAGAAGAATGAGTCAGCTAGGAGTAGAGTATTTGCCCAAGAAGTCTGAATTTCAGCCTATGGGTTCTTTGCAAGGTTGCATGCCAAGGGTTCATCATGAACCAGTGGTTTCTGTTACTCCTCAGGTTATGCCAGCAGTGGTCACTACAACAATGCAAGATGATGGGCTAAGGCAAGACAGGAGGCAAGTGGTAGATTTAATGAAGGATGTCAGCCTAAATATGCTAGGTAATGTGGGAAGTAATTGAGGTCCAGTAAGGTTTGCAAATCAGCCAGGAGGTGAAGAAAAACCCAGGAATGGTGTTGGACAAAGCAATGGTAGGGTCTAGAGGCAAATACCCACATGTTATAATTGCGAAGAGTTGGGCCACATTAGCCCGCAATGTGATAAGCCACCAAGGATGGGGGGAGACATGTATCCATTTCCAAGACACGTGCTAACTAGGTCAAATGATTATGGCATTGAAATTAAGGGAGAAGCAAGAACCTGTGGATTAACCCAGGAGGAAAAGGGAAAGACAAAAGTGATAAGTGTGGTCATTTTGGAGAAGGCAGCAAAGTTGGAGGATACATTAGTGATCCATATTGGGAAGAGGACCACACAAGATAAGGAAGGAAGAAATGCCGCAGATGCTAGTAAGAAGAAGGGAAAGAGCCATGAAGGTGAGGATGTCAAGGCCTTGAGGAAAAGAAGGGCTTGTTGCAAGTTTCATGTTTTAGATGTTCCACTAGGGGATGGGCAATTAAGCTATGACTTGAAGGAGGATCTGACAAGCAGGAAAGCAGATGTTACTTTTGGGCATCTTATAGAGATGGTGCCTAAGCAAAAAAAACAGTGGAAGAGGATGGTTAACCCAATGGAGAAAGAACCAGAGAGAGGTTAAGTGAAGGTGCTGGTGGTGATGGATGATCTACTAGACATTTGTCCAATAGTTGATGGTGGAGCCCAAACATGTGTCATAACACACTCATGCGTTGAGAAGATGGGTCTTACAGTGATTGGGGTGTCAGGCTTTCAGATCAGATTGACAAACCATCAGAAAGTAAAATGTTTGGATGTTGTAAAGAGCTTAAAAGTGGAGGCATATTATGCAAAGGTGGTGGTTGATTTTCATGTGATGCCAGTGGGGTTGGGAGCATATCCTATTATACTGGGCATACCATGGTTACGTGCAGTGGGAGATGTTCAAGATTGGAGACATGGTACAATTAACCTCTATGGAAAGACAAGTGCTAAGAACCTATATAATATGGACACAAGGAAACTATTGGAGGAACTTTATGAAGATGAGGATGAGTCTGGTGATGAAGAATATTCTACAATGTCTAACGAGGACAGTGATAGTACTACAAGCAGTGAGAAGGATGTTGCATTTCTTTTGATGGACAAAGAAATCCATGAGTCTGGTTTAGTCGCATTTGCAAATGAGATTGAAGATGAAAGTAAAGGGACTTATGAAGTGATTGAAGAGCTGATGCAAACCAAGATTGAATTGTCAAAGAAGCAGGAATTGATGATACAAATGATCATTGGGGAGACCTCTCGGCTATGGAGAAGGAGATATATTTGCACATGCTGGCTAGTTTTCTTGATTTGTTCATTACTTCATATGAAGAGATTAGAGGGTTCAAAGGAGAAGAGATGCATATAGACCTAAAGGAAGCTACTAAGCTAGTGCGGCAAAGGCTAAGAAGGATGGGTCAAGAGCAGATGGAAGCCTTGCAAGAAGAGGTGAACAAGTTATTGAAGACAGGGTTCATAGTCCCAGTGGAGACCATAGAATGGGTGAGTCTAGTAGTGGTCAGACCAAACAAGGATGGAAGTGCATTAAGAAAAAAACGGACTCTCCATGGGCCCTTTTGATTAAGGGGAGGTTAAGTGAGGACCAATGGGGAGATGGCTGGGATATCACCTAGTGACTAGGGAATGCTAGGTGTGTCATATCCTGTCCCCTCCATTCCCATGGTTTTCTCAAGTCAAGACCACTTATTAGACCCTTACCATGGTTTTAGTACACCAAGTGCATTTACTCTCGTCAGTTGATAGGGGGAGCCGAAAAGGAGAGAATCCAATTTTATTTTTTCTGATAATTTGTTTGTACCTTTTTGAGGGTTTTTGAGAGGGGAAAATTAATGAAAAAGAATGATTAAAATTTTAAAAGGTAGCCTGTGTGACTGGCATGGAGACATGGACAAGTCAATTCAAGAAACATGGAGCTACAGACGGCGCTCATTTATGAGAAGGTGGGGGCAGTCCTGCTCAGCTAGAAGCCACACCGGCGTGCACTTATTGCATGGCTAGGCACCAAGTCCCTATCGGCGCTGTTTGCAGAACACTTGGCCACGCATCGCATCTTGATTAGCTACTACGGGAACTTTGATGATGAGGTGCAGCTCAACGTGACTCTGTAGTAGTTACTGTACTTGCTCCACACAACAAAAATAGGCACTGGCGGCACTGGCGATTGGGAGAAGAGATTCTGTAGCTCAATTGGCCACGCGTCGCATAAATATTAGCCCACGTGTCCAATTAGATGAGTGGCGGAGCTCATTGTGATAGTTTATACGTGTTGTGCACAACCAAAGTAGGCATTCGGCAGGGAATCTAACCTTATCCTTGGTCCTTTTTGCACGCATCAAGGGAATTCAGACTGTCATGCGTCTATTCAGAGTCTCCTATCACAATTCAAACGAGTAAAACGATTTTTTTTGGCCTCAATATCCTCCTTTAATTTAAAATAGGCCACTTCAAATTTCAGTATGACCTTTAAAAAAGATTTTGAAGCAGAAACACGGTCTAGCAAGGTATATTTTTAGATCCTCAAGGATTTCCAAGTCATAAATTTCAAATAGTTAATTTCTTATTGTGAGGGACCCCATTTAAGAGCTTGAAAACCACCATTGAGGCTACTAGTGGATTTTTGTGTCCCCTGAGGCACCAACAATTTAGTCCCTAATTCCTTAAAATTAGGGATTCTTACAAGGCCCATGGAGAGTCCGTTTTTTCCCTAATGGGAGGATTTGTGTAGATTTTAAACCCTTAAATGTAGCCACTAAGAAGAACCCATATCATCTTCCATTCATCAAACAGATCTTGGATTCAGTGGAGGTTATGAGAGGTACAATGTGTGTAATGGGTTTTCAGGCTATTTTCAATTTGTCTTAAAGACCGAACAAAGACAACTTTCATTACGCCATGGGATTGTTATTGCTATAGAGTATTTCCATTTGGGTTGTCAAAATGGACCATCCTTACATAAAGAGAGAGCAAATTGGGTATTGGCACCATTCATTGGTAGTTGTGTTAAAGATTTTATGGACGACTTTTGTGTTTACAGCAATAGGGTGAACACCATGAGAAGCTGCATATGGTATTGGCTCTATATGATGAATGTGGAGGACAACAAAATCCAAAGAAATGTAATCTAGCACAGCCAAGGGCAAAGTTATTGGGCCATATGGTGTCATAAAATGGCATTGAGGCTGATCCAGACAAGGTTAAGTCTATTATTCTTCTTCCATCACATAAGAGTACAAAGCAATTGGCAAATTTATACACAATGTGAAGTACATGGCGTGTTTTGGCGAAGCATGATCCATTGCAATGGGATGACAAGTGTGAAGAAGTGTTTCAAGAGGTGAAAGAGGTGTTAGGGGGGCTATCAGCCATGGAGGCTCCTGATTGGGAGCAAGTGTTTTATGTAAATCCATCAGTAGGGCATGAGGCCATTGGAGCCATGCTATTGCAAAAGGCAAGGGCAACCATTATATGAGGCTAGTGTATTGTGCAAGCCGAGTAAAAGTGGTAGTAGAAAGAAAATTGTTGGAAGTAGAGCTAGTGATGGCCAGTGTAATATTTGCATGTCGATGATTTTGTCATTAGTTGCTACCACGGCCTTTTGTTTTCTTAAAGAGTTACTCCTTTTTGCCACAATTAATTAATGGCACTAACATGTCAAATGTGGTCAAGAAATGGGTAATTGAGCTGCTAGAGTTTGAGTTCTCTTTTTTAGTGGAAGACAGTATAAGAGCTACTCTAGCTGATTTGTTGACTTACAAGGAGAATCCCCTTCTTGTTAAGGAAGAGGTGGTGAAATGGGTAATTGAAGAAGTTACACCGATCAGCAATGTACATGTTTTGTTCTTTGATGGCTCATTCAGAAAGAGCCATGATGCTACTTCAGGGGGTATAGCACTTTACGATCCAGAGGGGAAGCTAGTATGCAAGAGAGGGTTCAAATTGGATGCACATAGTAACAATGAGGCTAAATATGCTACATTGGAAGCCAGATAACAAATTTCTTTGAAGCATGGGATTAGAAGGTTGAGCATAAAAGGTGATGCATTGTTAGTTGTGAAGCAAGTGTTGGGTGTGTGGAAGAGCAAGAACACCTCATTGAAGGAAATGTGTTTTAGAATTAAAGGCCTGTTAAAAAGTTTGAAGCATGGAGCATCAGACACATTGAACATGCTCTAAATGGAGAGGCACATGAATCAACTCAAAGCATGATTGGGGAGCTAGTTATTTGACATTTCTGCTGATTCAGGTCAGGCTTCACATGCAAATAGCAACAGAAAATTTACCAAAGCAGTGGCAAGAAAAAGATCATGTGCAGAAAAATTAAGTGCATGTGTAAAACTTTTGCAGATGAAGGTTCATGCCCAACAATAATTCCTTATTACACAAAAATGCCAGTCTTTTACAGAATCTTTTACACATCAGGGGGGTCAAACCGGTACGAGTACCCTTCCAACAATACAAAGTAGTCAGCAACATATAGGGAGATGTCGTCCTCTACATCAAACAAGGGTGTGCGCCGGCTATAAGCGGTGGGGAACTTATCATCTAGCCATCCTGTGATCCATGGCAGAATGACATCCATGAGATACTTTGGCTTGTTCGGATCGTAATAGTTTGGCTCATACGTCCGAGTGCAGCAGCACGACTCATAATCGTTCTTCAATGATTTGTATCTTGTGTTGTCCACAAGGAGCGTGCTGGCTTCATTAAATTGAGGATGCTTGCGCCAAACTGTTTGCAGGAGCTTCAGGAAAATGGGCTTGTCGCCGAACTGCCCCAAAAGGCCTGCCACATCCTTCATAGAGGAAGCCCATTTTTCACAATGGGACTCGTCAAAAATATATGTGTCAAGTAAACTAAGTTGTTAGAGCAGGTATACAGTTCAAAGTACCAAAGTCTAGAAAACAACAACAAGTTCTGTACATCACAGTACCAAAGCACCAAAGTACCAAAGCATTTAAAGTACCAAAGGACTTAATCACCAAAGTCTGAAAAAAAGCAAGTTCTGTACATAGCAGTACTAAAGTACCAAAGGACTTAAATCACCAAAAAAATAAAAACAGCAAGTTTTGTACATATCAGTACCAAAGTACCAAAGGACATAAATCACCACAGTCTGAAAAACAACAAGTTCTGTACATAACAGTACCAAAGTACCAAAGAGCTTAAATCACCAAAAAAAGAAAAACGGCAAGTTCTATACACAACAGTACCAAAGTACCAAAGTAAGCTGTGCAAATAGTACCAGGTTGTATGGACAATATCAAGTTGTGCAAACAGTACCAAATGTACCAAAGGACCAAAATGAATAAAAATAACCAAAAAGAACCAAAAGAAACAAATAGTACCCAATTGTGCAAACAGTACCAAATTGTGCTAACATTACCAAAATTGTGTGGACAGTATGAATTTGTACAAACATTACCAAATCCTATACACGATAGTACCAAATAGTATAAAAAGAACCAATAGTACCAGAATATGTACAAATCAGTAGCAAAGGTAGATACAATACCAAAATCAGCCAAACCAGTTTGGAAGTTAAGGGATTCATACCTAAAAAGAGACTTTGCATCTTCATCAACTTAGGGAAGCAAGCATGTAGTATGGTCATCAGATTGTATGGTCATCAGATTGTGTCCTGGGCTGCAGTATTTGTGTCGGGAGACCTGCACGCATCGGGGCCTACATCCCTCTGGAAATGGGATACACCACAAATATTTGGGTTCTTTATGAATATCCTTCAACAGAACTCCATTCACATCCAGAATGACAAGGCGCGTAGTGCTCGCCTTTACATCTAGCGACATTGATGTATCCGGTCGCTTTCCATTCAGCCACACCTGTCTCTCACTGAAGTACCACGAAGCAAAATGAGTAAAGGAACACCCAGCCTTTTGGCAATAGAAAGTGTGGACATTTAGCACCATTAAAGGTTACCAATTATTGATAGCATGACATAACAAGGAACGGACACATTAACATCTGACTGACATGACACCAAACATTGACAAACGCAAAATGGGATCGTATTTCATGATAAGCCAGAAGCAAGTACAAAATGCTGTTAAATAGCTAATTCTTGGAGCTTCGCGGCTTGATACCACGACCTTTGGGGCGCTTGGCACATTTCACAAGGAAGAGTTTGGAGAGTGTGGCACAGTCAATGCTATAACCTGTTTCTAAGGCTATCTCTTGCCCCGCACCTTCGGCCTCCTCCATGCATGGCTTTTGTCTCCTCCGCAAAATAAGTTGCCTCCTCCGTGCCATACTCTTTCGCAGCCTCCTTCACACCCTCGGCAGGTTCTGCCTCACTATCAACAAGTTCCGCCTCACTCTTTGCCTGCTGCCTCGTCTTTCTGCCTGCCTTCTCCTCTACATACTTTGGAGTTGCATCCAAACACTTGGCCACCGAGGGAACTTCCACAGACACCTCCTCATTAGCCTGAATTCCTGCATTGTTCTTCTTGCCTAGCTCTATCTCTATGTCATCAACTTCCTCAATCGGTTTGCTTTCCTGCTTATCCTTCTCCTACACTTCAGTTTTCAGTTTAGCTTTTGCCATACCAGAGCCCACACCAACCTTAGACCCTTTCCCTCCCATTGTGCTGGCATTAGGGCCTTGCTGGCTTTCCTGTGCTTTAGCTTTAGTGCTATCTTCCTCCAAACTGGAGTCTAGAGCAGGCTCACCCTTTTTGCCTTCCATCATGTTGGCACCAATGTCATGTAGTACTTCATGCACTGACTTATAAGGATCTTCTTGGAACATGTGACTCGCATCTGACTTGCCGTATCCAGGAAGATCCTTCCGATCCACAGGGGTGTTGGTGTTGTCATGGGTGTCTGCACCGAAAGATCCTCTCCCTACATATACACAAAGATGAAACAGAAGATTATATCATAAATTCAACTGATATTATAAGCATGTAGTGTCCAACACAAACACCCCACTTACTCTTCAATAATGACCTCTCTCAAATCCAGGCCTTCCTCCAAAGGGATTGCAGTGCTGCAAAGTGCCTTCACGCACATATCTTCCATTCTCAATACACCTGCAAAACACAGTGGATGGTACTGATGCCTGCAGGGAAGCATGAAGGTACCAACCACGTAAGAAGCCTCCAAATCCTCCCACAGGCAACACAAGAACCAAACACATGTATTGTGTTTTCAGGGTCCACAACATGAGTCCTTGGAGTCAACGTGTGAGTCATCACTCTCTTCACATTAGCAAAGATCTTGCTTACAAATTCGTACTGGTCTTGGGTTTCCAAGGACTCGTTGTAGAGCCTGGCATACTCTCTCTGCAAAACAGAATGCTCTCATAATTTACTTACTGAAACAACCAAGATGCATGGAAGAACACATGCAATAGCAAAAAATTATTGAAAGAGTACCAAAATAGAACAAAACAGTACCCAACAGGCACCAAAACAGTACCAAATTTGATTGCTAGCAAGGAATAACACATGTAGTACCAAAATATTATTGCAACAGCTACAAAATAGAATCAAGACAGTACCAAATCAAACAATTTGCAAAGAAACCATTATTAGAAGAATATACCAATGTAGTATCAAGGTACTAGAAATACCAGAAGTACCAAAAGTACCTAAAGTACCTAAAGTACCTAAAGTACCAAAAGTTTCAACAGTACCAGAGCAGTTTCAAGCACCAAAAGTACCCAAGTCATACTCAACATTAGAGTATAAGAGAGTAACTAGAAAGTACCAAAATAAGTAATCAGACTACCCAAAGAGTAGATAAATACCCAGAGTACCAAGGATTGTGCCACGTAGCACCCAAGGCAAATCTTTAAACTATATGAGTATCAAAATTCTCAAGGCAGTGCCAAAATGGTCAAAGAGAGAACCAAATAAAATAAGTACGCACAAAAGGTTACAAGGAAAGTACTAAAAGTACCAAAATAGGTTGAAGTACCAAATGTTTCAACAGTACCAAATCAGTATCAAGCACCAAAAGTACCCAAGTCATACTCACCATTATAGTATGAGACTGTAACTAGAAAGTACCAAAATAAGTAATCAGACTACCCAATGAACAGATAAGCACCCAGAGTACCAAAGATTGTGCCACATAGCACCCAAGGCAAAAATAGACTATATGAGTACCAAAAATTATTAAGGCAGTACCAAAATGGTCAAAGAGAGAACCAAATAAAATAAAGACGCACAAAAGGTTACAAGGGAAGTACCAAAAGTACCAAAATAAGTTGAAGTACCAAATGTTTCAAGAGTACCAAAGCAGTATCAAGCACCAAAAGTACCCAAGTCAAACTCAACATTACAGTATAAGATGTAACTAGAAAGTTCCAAAATAAGTAATAAGAGTACCCAACGAATAGAAAAGCACCCAGAGTACCAAAGATTGTGCCACATAGCACCCAAGACAATATCTGTAAACTATATGAGTACGAAAAATTCTCAAGCCAATACCAGAATGATCGAAGAGAGAATCAATTAAAATAACTAAGCACCAAAAGGCTACAAGGGAAGTACGAACATAGCAGTTAGTGTTCGATTAAATACCCAAATTAGTTTAAAAAGTACCAAAAAAGTCCAAAAATAAGCAAACCACTTAAAAAAAAAAACAAAGTACCAAGACATTTAAAGAAGATACCAAAGCACTAAGCAGCATGTACCATAGCAGTCCCAAAATAGAATTGAAAAAGACAAAATGATAAAAAAAGCACCAAAAGTACCATGGATTGTGCCATTATAGAATCCAAAACAAAACAAATAGTACAGTTTAAGACTCAAAAATTAGAAACAAGGAAGTACCAATATAGTACCAAGTAGTTCAAATGAGTACCAAATGAAATAAAGCAGCAGCATAAAGTACTAAGGAAAGTTCCAGCACTGCCCTTAGTGTTAAATAAAAGTACCAAAACAGTTAGAGAGAGTACTAAACTAGTCCAAGATAGTACTAAAACCCATAAAAATGTCAGCAAATAAACCAGTCAAGAAGTGAAACATGCCAAATTACCAAACCTTGTGCATAATAAAAAATTTCAACAGTTGTACACAATGCAATAAGCCAGAAATACAATACCTCCTACTGTTCAACCTCAGCTTGGAGCTTCTTGATATTTTTGAAAACCCCATGCTGTCGTAACAAGCGCCGACTTGCTCCCAGCTCAGCCTCCACCTCTCTGATCTCTTCATCAAGGATAGGTATTTGTTGCCTGAGCACATCGATGCGCGCCTCCAGGGTATCAATATCCTCCATCACAATTTTTGCCACGCCCTCTTTACCCTCATATACCAGTAGTAGCTGGTCCTTGTTTGCTTGAATAGAGGCCTTCAGGTCTGTTAGTTTTGATGACCCTGGATGTGACACCTACTTTTGGAGTCTTTCGAGCAATGCCTCTAAGTCAGGTAGGTAGTCAGCCACTGCACCTCTGACACCTTGCTCTGGTTCTGTGCGGATGTTGCTGCCACTTTGAGTCATGCGGGCCTTCTTAGCTGACTGCGGGACAGTTCCAACGGAGGAAGCATTTTGCTTCCTCCATGTCTCAACTGTACGGTCAAGACCGCTAGTCCTAAATGATATCATCTGCAACACTCTTTCCCCAAACCGGGCCCATGCTATTCTATGCCCTGTTGGGTCTTTTCTCGCTACATCACATTTCTCGAACGCATAACCCTTAGCAAATTTGGTGGTCAGTTCACCGCATGAAGGGGGTCCCTGATAAACTTTGGAGAATAGAAATCTGCAGTCATCCACCAGATGTGGCTGCAAATCATTTAAATAAATTTTGATCTTCTTTTGGAACTTGTACTTGAAAACAGATAACCACTGCTGGGATGGCAAGTTTTCATCAGTCAGGTCCTTAGGGAGTTTGCCTTCTAGACTAAGGCCATACTCCTCATGCAAGTCCTCTGCTGTATAGCAAAACCTGGTTTGTTGAGGGTACTCCTCCATTTTATTCTTACCTGAAATGTCAAACAAATCAGAAATTATTGTGAAACAAATCCAAAGTACCACATTTGTTACTGTACATTTAATAACTAATAACTAATGTGTTTACAGTATGATTTATCCATACTTTATTTCCACAAAACCTCAACAATAGTCTGCAATAACTTCAGTTTTCCTTAGCATATGATATGCAAAGCTCAAACATAAAGTAGGGAAACTATAGAATCATGTACATTGTCTCAACTAAACCTTTCTATCCACAAACATTGAAGCTCCACAACCACTTTTCTAGAATATCCTAGAAAAATACACTTAATACTATAGAGCAAGCTGGATAATTAGCATGGTCCAAGTCAATTTTCTATTTTTTCTCTCATATGCATATGGATTACAAATGCGATGCTCCAAGGTATCAAATTTTACACTGAACATTTAATTCAAAATTTTACACCATCTAATTAACACAAGCCTGATTCCAATAAATAGCTTACCACGTCTTGACTTGTTGGCAGATTTTGATTCATCCTCATCGACACTGTTTGAGGTCCGTTCCGAGTCGATTTCAGAAGCCTTGAACCGTTTTGCACTAGCCCTTGTGTTGGGACTTCTTTTGTTCTCTAG
This sequence comes from Adiantum capillus-veneris, assembly GCF_014529385.1. Taxonomy (NCBI): domain Eukaryota; kingdom Viridiplantae; phylum Streptophyta; class Polypodiopsida; order Polypodiales; family Pteridaceae; genus Adiantum; species Adiantum capillus-veneris. Next base: position 32,459,894 of record NC_140950.1, read on the forward strand.
CTCTGTTTGTTGAGAGGCGGGGGTGGAAGAACCTTTGTTGTTGCTTCTCCCATGGGTGGGCATTCCCTCCTTGGCCTTCCCTTTCTATTTGCATGTTGAAGGTGACGCTTTGCTGGCAACAGCTCCCTTGGCCTTTGCAGTCCTCATGGTGGGATAACTCACACGATAGCAGCTCTGCTACAATGCTGAGAGAGAGAGAGAGAGTAGCTCTGCTACGAGTCTGAGGGGGGAGAGAGAGAGCCCAAGAGCTGGCAGAAAGCGCTCAATTCAAACGGACGCAGTTCGGACCACTAAATCCACTAATTACACCACTACTCTCACACGGCCTGGCCCATTGTGAAACTGCACGACTTGTATTTTTGAGATACAATTATAGCTAAAAAATACAAATTCCAAAACTTTTGGGCCTCAAAACTTTCCCTCCAAAGGACCAAGCAGGTGGGAAAAAAATTGGCCCTTTTTTTGTACCACCATCCTTTGCTTTCAGCCTTCTCCTTATTACTTCGTTAGCGTAGAAGGAAAAATCACAATGTTGCCCTCTCATTAACCCATGTGGCTGCTTTGCCCACTATTTTTACAAGCTCCCAATGTTGTCCTCTCATTAACCCACGTGGCTACTCTACCTGCTATTTTTACAAGCTTGCTTTTCAACAGATGCCAAGCGAGGGCCATATGTACTCCAACTGCAATCACCTATGCAGCATGGTGAAGGCACAAAATTTCACAATTATGTTGTTAATGAGAGGCTCTTGAAAAAATAAGTCGTGCTTGGCACTGTCTTGGTCGATATGTGTGCCACTCAGTAGATGCAAAGCGAGGGCCTCTCTCCAGATGCAATCACCTATGCAGCATGGTGAAGCATGTGGCTCTATGCATGCATCTTGAAGCCATGCGGTTCTATGCAAGATGCTAATATGGGCACAAAAATTCACAATTATATTGTTAATAAGAGGCTATTGAAAAAAGAAATCGTACTTTGCACTGTCTTGGTTGATATGTATGCCAAATGTGGTGCGCTTGAGAAAGCACAAAAAGTGCTTGAGGAGCTTCCTATCCAGAACGTCGCCTCTTAGAATGGATTGATTGCAAGATGTGCTCGGCGAGAGCAGGGCTAAAAAGCTCTAGGCTGTTTTCAACAGATGAAAAGCGAGGGCCTCTCTCTAGGTGCAATCACCTACACCTGCCTCTTGAAGGCATGTGGCTCTACTCAAGATGATGATATGGGCAGAAATATTCACAATTAGTCGGAGACTGTTGAAAAAAAGATATTGTGCTTATTACTGTCTTGGTCAATACGAATGTCAAATATTGTGCGCTTGAGAAAGCACAAGCAGTTCTTGATGAGCTCCTTGTCCGAAATGACACCACTTCCAATGAATGCATGATTCCATGATGTGCACAACGAGAGAGCAGGGCGAGCGTCCCTATGGATGTGCTACTTTTTAACGTTTATGAGCTATCAACTATTTTCATTTGCGTGCTCAACTTTTACTTCCTGGTTGATGAACATCATGTGGCATAGACAAACAGTGCTTGAGGAGCTCCCTATCCTGAATGCCACCACTCCCAATGAATGCAATGATTCCGGAATGTGCACAACGAGAGAAATACGAGCGTCCATGTGGTTTTCCTCTTTTTTAATGTTTATTAGCTATCAGATATTTTCATCTGCTCACTCACCTTTTTCTTCTTGGTTGATGAATGTCATGTGGTGCGCTTGAGAAAGCAAAAGAAATGTTTCAGGAGCTTCCTGTCTAGACTGATTGGAGGATGTGCTCAGCAAGGGCAGGGCTAGAAATCTCTAGGTTTTTTGCAGTAGATACAAAGCAAGGGCCTCTCTCCAGATGCAATCACCTACGTAGTCCAACTGCAATCACCTATTTAGCCATGTTGAAGGCATGTGGCTCTATGCATGCATTTTGAAGGCATGTGGTTCTACGCAAGATGCTGATATGAGCACAAAATTCACAGCTATACTGTTAATTAGAGGCTGTTGAAAAAAGATGGTGTGGCATTGTCTTGGTCGATATGTATGCCAAATGTGGTGCTCTAGAGAAAGCACAAAAAGTGCTTGAGGAGATTTATGTCCAAAACATCGCCTTTTGGAATGCACTTATTGTGGGATGTAAATGGATGTCATGCTTGGCACACTGTCTTGGTTGATATCTATGCAAAATGTGGTGTGTTTGAGAAAGCACAAAAAGTGCTTGAGGAGCTTCCTATGCGGAATGTCGCCTTTTGGAATGTACTCATTGCGGGATGTGCGCAACAAGCGAAGGGCAAAAATACTCTAGGCCATTTTTAGCAAATGTAAAGCAAGAGTAGCTCTCCAAATTTAGTCACCTATACTTTCACTAAGCTCGCCTATCCTTATTGTCTGCGTGCTCAGATTTTTCTTGCTCACTGTGCATCATTTTTCGTGGTTGATGAAGATCGTGTAGCAAGGAAGCACTGATTGCAAGATTGTGCAACAAGAGAAGGGCCATAAATCTCTAGATGCAATCACCTACATACGCATCTCAAAGGCATGTGACTCTACGCAAGATGTTGATACACATTGCTATAAAAAGATATCGTGCTTGGCACCGTCTTGGTTGATATGTATACCAAATGTGGTGTGCTTGAGAAAACACAGAAATTGCTTCCGGAGCTTCCTGTCTAGACTGATTACAGGATGCTCTCAATGAAGCAGGGCTAGAAAGCTATAGGATATTTTGAGCAGATGCAAAGCAAGGGCCTCTCTCTAGGTGCAATCACCTACGCATGCCTCTTGAAGGAATATTGCTCTACTCAAGATGCTGATATGGGTGGACCAGAAAGTTCTAGGCTGTTTTCAGCAAATGCATAGTGAGAGCTTCTCTCCAGATGCAATCACCTACATCACAAGCTTTATTGATCGCTGGAAAATTGAATCACGTAACTGCCTCTACTAAACTCATTCTTGTGGAGAAGTAGCCAGGATTCAACGATATCAGCATGGATATTGCTGCCTATGCATAGGTCCTTATGTCGGGCACAAAACTATGGAAGATGTTGATATGTGCACAAAAATTCACAATTACATTGTTAAAAAATGATGTCATACTTGGCACTGTCTTGGTCAATATGTACACCAAATTATGTGGTGCGCTTGAGAAAGCACAAAAATTACTTCAGGAGCTTCCTACTGGAATGTCAGCATTGATTGCGAGATGTGCACAACAAGAGTAGGGCCAAAAAGCTCTCGGCTGCTTTCAGCGGATGCAACACGAGGGCCTCTCTCAAGATGCAATCACATAAGCGTGAATCTTGAACGCATGTGGTTGTACGCAAGATGCTGATATGGACTTAAAAATTCACTCTTTGTCAAGGGATGTTGCAACAAATCTCCATGCTTCGCAATGCCTTGGTCGATATGTATGCCAAATGTGTTGCAGGAAGTCGTCTATATGGAACGCACTGATTGCAAGATACGCCTAAAAAGGGCCAGGCCAGGACGCTTTGGGCTGTTTTTAGCAGGTGCTTGAGGAGCTTACTATTCAAAACGGTGTTAACTGATTGCGGGATATGCACAATAGGAGTAGGGACATAAACCTCTAGGTTATTTTCAGCGGATGCAAAGCGAGGGCCTCTGTCCAGATACAATCACCTACATGTGCATCTTGAAGGCATGTGGCTCTACACAAGATGTTGATATGGGCTTAAAAATCCACTCTAATATTGTTAGTCAGGGGTTGTTGCAAAAAACTCTATGTTTGGCAATGCCTTGGTCGATATGTATGCCAAATGTGGTGCAAGACGTCGTCTTTTGGAATGCACGAATTGCAGGATATGCCCGGCAAGGGCCAGACAAGGAAGCTCTGGGCTGTTTTCGGCATATGCTTAAGGAGCTTACTACTCCGAACAACGTGAAAACTAATTGATGGACACACACAACAAGAGCAGGGACAGAAAGCTCTAGGCTATTTTCAGTAGATGTAAAGCGAAGGTGTCTGTCTAGATGCAATCACCTATGCGTGTATCTTGAAGGCATGTGGTTGTACGCAAGATGCCGATATGGGTTTAAAATTCACTCTGATATTGTTAATCAGGGGTTGTTACAAAACATTGTTGTGCTTGGCAATGTCTTGGTCGATATGTATGCCAAATGTGGTGCAAGATGTCATCTTTTGGAATGCATTGATTGCAGGATATGTCTGAGAAGGGCCGGGCCACGAAGTTATAGGTTGTTTTCAACGGGTGTGTTAATTGATTGCAAGATACGCACAACAGGAGCAGGGACAGAAAGCTCTACACTGTTTTTAGCAGATGCAAAGTGAGGGCCTCTGTCCTGATGCCCTCACCTATGCGTGCATCTTGAAAGCATGTGGCTCTACACAAGATGTTGATATCATGGGCTTAAGATTTCTCTCTGATATTGTTAGTCAGGGGCTGTTGCAAAAAATTACGTGCTTGGCAATGCCTTGCTCGATATGTATGCCATATGTGGTTTAGGATGTCGTCTTTTGCAACGCAAGAATTGTAGGATATGCCCAACAAGGGACGGATCTTACTATTTGGAACGACGTTACATGATTGTGGGATACGCACAACAGGAGCAGGGACAGAAAGCTCTAGGCTATTTTCGATGGATGCAAATCCAGATGCAATCATCTAGGCATGCAACTTGAAGGCATATGGCTCTATGCAAGATACTGATACGGGCTTAAAAATTCACTCTAATATTGTTAGTCAAGGGCTGTTGCAAAAAGGCCATGCCTTGGTCGACACGTATGCTAAATGTGGTGCACTTCAAAAAGCACAAAACGTGTCTGAGGAGCTTCGAGTCTTGAATGTTGTCTCTTGGAGTGCATTGATTGCGGGATATGCGCAATAGGAGTAGGGGAGAAAGCTCTCCATTGTTTTCAGCGGATGCAAAGCGAGGGCCTCTCGCAACACAAATCAAGGGTAGACATGAAGAGCATGATGAGGTGTCCAAAACATAGCTATGGCTATTTTGAAATGTGTGCAACAAGAGTAGCTCCAAAAAGCTCTAGGTTGTGGCAAGAAATCTCGGGGGTGTTTTTACTAGATGCGAAGGGAAGGTTTGTCTCTAATTGCAATCACCTATGCTTTCATCTTGAAGGCATGCGGAAATTTGGAAGATGCTAAGATGGGCAAAAGCCTTGGGCTGTTTTCAAAATTAATACGATCTAAAAACTAAGGACATATTTAGTCAATATCAAAATTGGGACATGAAGATCGTGACATTGTAAACACAGAACCATGTCTAACTTAGGGTCATTGGATTTGTAGAAAACAAAGCATAATATCTCTCTCTCTCTCTCACTCACTCACACACACACACACACACACACATCTTTTCCGTTCTAGGTTATGATCACTTCGTTAGCATATAGCAAGATTCGAACATTTTGTTTTCTCTTACCCTCGGACTCACTTCAATTCAATACAAATGCAGCTAACGAAGCTCTCTAGTTTCTTTAGTTGTTTATATCTAAGTAGTGTTGAGCTGCGAGCAGCAACTTACAAGCAGCGTATAACTCACCGATGAGCTCCCCCGTCGGCATGAACGTTTCTATGAGAGAAAATCCAGAAATAGCCAATTTGAAGAGGACCCAGCACTCCCATCTCCTGGAACTCTCTGCTATCACTACTCATGAAATCATTACCATCGGCCTAACCACCAAGGATTTCAACAAGCGGCTTGGTCCAAACAAATCAACGCTGTCCTTGCTGAGGCCTATATTGCTCAAGGCATCATCAACTCGATTCATATTGAGCACAATGGAACGCCTGCCGCTCCCTTGCATGCTAAATTAGACCTGCTTAGCTTATCAGACGCTCTAAAAAGACAAGATTTCTTCGGAAAAATCTTGTTGAGGAAGAGGAGGGTCATGTTCTCCATATAAGATGCCCTTGAGGGCTTTACTGCATTATCTCAGTTTGTCTTGCTAGCACGACAAGCCATGCAGAAAGAGCTTACACACTTGCTCTACTGTACTGAAGATTCATTCGAGACAGATGTCTCTGACGAAGAAGCTGAGAAGATTGCTCAAACGAGCAGCAAGCGCAGGGCGCAGATGGAGGCAGAGATTAAAGTTGAGAGAGCAAGAGAGAGAAAGGTAAAGACCGAAATCAAGGAGAATGTCTTTCTTCAACAGCATCGCATGATTCTGAAGACGCAAGACCCGCCTCAACTGCACGTCGTGCCAACTGCACAGCGCACGAATCGCATACGAGCTCCTTCAGATTCCTAGGGAAGTGAGCATTCCTAAAGACGTTAAGGTATAAAGAATGGTCGTGCAGAGACCATTCCCTCTCTACACGACCATTCCCGGCCGTCACATATTGTCAGGGGGAGGGAGCCAGCTACCCGGTTCCAGCTACTGAGGTGGCAAGATTGTAGAGCAACCGACAGTGCAGACGGCATCAGATATTCCTTGCAGACAGTTTTATAGCTGACCTGTTTATAGCAAAAATTCCAGATGCTGATGTGTTTACAGCTCGTTGCATTACGTACGCTGACCTCGAGTGGCACGATTGACCTGCACTGTACTGGTTCCGGGAGCTGACGTGGTGGCCATCCGTGGACTGCTTGCTGGGATTCCTGCTCGGAATCGACAATAGATGGAGGGCGCAGATCTGCTCCCCCCAACCCCCGACTGTGACGGATACCGTTAGGGCATAGGGTAACATCACCGGCCCTACCACTCTTTTTTGGGTACTACCTTCTCACCTCTTTGTAAGCACTAGCATTACAGATGGACTTACCGTCTGGTATTGTGTGGAGTCAGAGATCTCAAGGGACAAATTTAGGATTTCAACATATCCAATATAATAGTAGTCAGAGATCTCACTCTGCCCCTCCGTTTGAGCCTGATATGCAGAAGAAAAATTCAACTTCGTGCCCAGGTTATCAAATAAGGCATGTCAAAAATTCTTATCATGCAAGGATCTCGATTACTCACAATAGACATGGGCATGCTATGATGCTTAAAAATCTATGCTAGAAAAGCCCTATCCATTTGATCTACTTTGATTGTTTTCCTAACTCGAATAAAATGAGCTTCTTAGGGAGATCAAGAATGTAATCCATGGCAATACTCTCCGAGTGTTGATCAAGCATAGACAAAAGTTGGAGTAACCCAGGTGTCTTATGCTGATCCTACTTGACTTATTGACAAAAAAACCATTCCCTGACATATTGGTTGATGTCTGTTTTAAGGCTTGGCCAAAAGAAATATCTTTCCAATTCTAAGATTGTAGGGAGAATACCTCAGTGACCTGCATAAGACAAAGCATATGCTTGATCCATGTTTTTCTTCCTCAATGGCACCGCCACGCTATTTCTTGGTGGTGGTAGATGTAACCCTTACAAATGGAATAGGGATATTCTCTCCGTTCTATACCTTGCTCCAAATGGAGTAGAATTATTGGGTCGTTTAGATACAAATCCAGAAGTGGTTCCAATTCCTGGTGATATACGGAGGTAATTGTATTCACCCTTGGCCATCTAGAGAGTGTGTCCGTAGCCATGTTCTTACTTCCAACCATAAGAAGGACATGAAAGTGAAGTATATACAAGAAGGTAGCCCATCTATCTGGTTCTCAGATAATTCCGTTATGTGAGAAAATACCACAACCTCAGATGATGGATTTTGATCAAAAAATCTGCTCCTAAAAGATAATGCCTCTAAACACCATATTAGAGAGTTTGAGATTTTAGAGCCAATTTGGGAATGACCAATGTCTTGAAGATTTATGTTCACTTCTTTGACACCCTCAAAGAGTCTCCGTGTCCCATCCGAGTCGCTTCCCTGAGTATTGAAATTATGTTAGTGCCAGATAGCTATGCTACAAACATTCGTCGTGGTGATCCTATAACATCCACCAATGCATCTCCCCCCTTCTTGTTCCTAATTATTGAAAGCGAAGGGCATGAAAATTACTACAAGGTGATCTTTACGCTTGTCATGCCCCTATAGACACATATGAACTTGGTCTTTCCTCTTTGGGGCATCAATACAAGCACCAAAATTAGCATTGCAACCAGAACATCAATATATGAATAAATATTTGTGTTGCTATGTTGATATAGAAATGTATATATCGTCTATAATAATGATGCTGCATTATCATAAATATGGACGTGTATATGGATGCTTACAAGTGAAAATCTATGGGAGTGACACGACCAAAAGGCCCTGCTACCTAGTTAACCATTGTAAACAACTTCAAACCTTCAAAGAGTAAAATAAAAAATCGACCAACGCCAACATAACTTGAAAACATTGAGATGCCATAAAAATTGAAGAGAAGTTTTTCAAGTAACTACTAGGAATTCACCATATTGATTTAAGAGGAGTAGACGGACTCAATGGCACAATCAGTGAAAATCTATGATACATGTATTGGTTGTACCCAGTGTAAGAGCATGCCGTATAGATGTCCTAGAAATGATAGCGTGGGATGGATGCAAGGCAAATCAATTAGCTTCTGCTCCTAGAACAGAAGATTTGTTTTTCATTGCTATAAATGAGCTATATATAAGGGATTTCCAATCTCAAATGTAAAACATTTTCTTACTATTTCAAAGACTATAGTACAAAAATAGGTGATGAGATAACATATAGATACTAAGTCAAATGCCACAGCACAAAATGGGATTAATGTATCATACCCAAAAGATACATGAAACTATGAATGTGCTAAAACTAAAAGATATGGTAGCTCATGAGTGCGCTACTTTGGTGAAGAGGTTTTCTCACAATGCAATGGTGTTTGACTTGGATTCTACAAAACAAAATGAGAAGATTACAAAATGTAATGGAATATGGCTCACATTGATTGTAGCGGAATTAAGTAGCAATAGTGAGTATTTCCTTAAGAGGATTTGTAATGAACATAAGGAGAGTACTTGATTGAAGATAGCAAAATAAAAATTATACCTAGTTAGCTTGGGATGAACAATACTTTCAAAAGAGAGAGAGAATTATTAAAAATAGTTGAGGACCAAATTTACTTGGATTTGGTCCCTGCTCCAAAAGGCTTTTGTATTATAGATTCTCCCTTGAAAATAGACTTAGTACAATACATGCTTTACGTTCCTTGAGACGTTGTTGATGCCATGAAGATGGTAAGATTCATACAGCAATATTATGCCGGTATCTAACTTGCAAGAACATTAACTTGTCCTCAGCCTCAATCCCAAGACCTCAAAAACCTTCAAAGGTGGAGAGAACTAGCAGGGAGTGAGGGAAGGGAAGAGATATTAGATGTATCTTACAAGAAAGAAACAATATCGGTTTGTAGGTGATAGGCCAAAGAGAAATTTAACCTTTTTCTTAGATTTTCAAAGAGACCTTTCCAAAAATTAATGATCATTCTAGCAGGGATTTAATATTTACATAATTACCCAAAAATTTGTGTGATCACAAGGTCTTGTTGACATATTTACATAATCACACCTAACATGATCACAAAGAAGCCAATTTAGGGTAACCTGGAAACCCACAAAAAGCCCGTCGGGCTTCTTAATTTTTCTTGTAGGCCTATCGAGAAAATTAAGAATCCCAGTAGGGCCTCAGAATTATATATATAGGGCCTCGATCGGACCCGCTGGGTGTTTTATCTTGAGCCATATTTGAGAGAGAGAGAGAGAGAGAGAGAGAGAGAGAGAGAGAGAGAGAGAGAGAGAGAGAGAGAGAGAGAGAGAGCGATCAATGATTGCCTTTGCAGATACGTCAAGAGGAGAGAGGGAGAGAGGGGATCGTGTGGGAGCGTGATTTGCGTCGTAGTGCACGGTACCTGACCATACGACTTGGGTATGTGTGGTGTGTGTGTGTGTGTGTGTGTATGCGTTGTGTGGTAGCGTGCCTTTTGTTGTATTGCATGGTAGTCATAAGGTACCTTACCACACAATGGGAGTGTGTGTGTAAGCTGTTCTACGGAACAGTGCTCACTACGGGGGCATCACCTCGGTGACGTGGGGAAGATGGTGTCCTTGCGGTAAGTATTGGCTTACGATCTAGGTACTACGTTGATAATGTGGTGAATCTAGTATCCTTATGGTGAGTCAACTGTTGAGATGTAGAGAGAAAGAGAGAGAGAGACAAGACAAGAGACACACCATATACGCTCCCAAAGACTGATTCATATTGAGGACAAGATACAAATATATAGGTGAGACCAAGTTGAGTAGAGTGAGCCATATATAGCTCCAACACCCCCACACAAACAAAGGTCTCTAGCTTTGGATGAAAAAACCCTTGGGGAGTTCAAGGGAAAAACCCATGCCCCTATACAATGTGAAAATATGAACCAGCGATGATGATGTGAAAGTGAATTGTGCATCTATGTACAAATATTCAAGTGACTTAGAGATCACAATGTGCAAATGTGGAGTGTGCATAGTGCATGGTACCTAAAATATTACAATGTCATATGTACAAAGCTATTACAATAGCAAAGAAGCTAATCTAGAAAGAGTGAGGTCGAAGCAACTCCAAGCTCCGAGCGCAAGAGGATGAAACGTGACTCGTTGAGGCCTTTGGTCAAAATGTCTGCAATCATCTGGTCACTTGGACAGTGTTCAACCATAATGGTTCCTTTGCGTACTTCATACCTGACATAATGATAATGGACAACAATGTGCTTTGACTTATTATGTTGAACATAGTCTTTTGCAAGACTAATAGCACTTTGGTTGTCACACCGCAAGGGTGTGCTAGAAAGAGGAGAGTGACCAATATCAACCAGCATTTGTCGAAGACAAATCAACTCACGAGCTGCAAGTGATGCCGCAACATATTCTGACTCAGTCGTAAAAACTGCAACACAACGTTGTTTCTTGCTAGTCCAAGAAACAAGACAACCATTTATAAAGAAGCAATTTCCACTAGTAGATCGCATAGATAAATGTGAGCTTGCCCAGTCTGCATCTGTGTAACCCAAAAGAGAAAGAGATTGCATAGAATCCTATGTGAGTTGTCGTCGATAGACTAAACCAAAATCTGTAGTGCCTTTCAAGTATTTCAACACACGCTTTGCAGCAGACCAATGCTTAAGAGAAGGACATGCAAGATGTTGTCCAAGATAATTAGCAGCAAACAGAATATCACGACGAGTGTTCATGCCAACAAACTGAAGACATCCAATCAAGTTAGCATAAGGTTGATTTGTGACAAGTTGACCGCCATTGTCAGAAGTGTTCTTCGTAGAGCTCGCAAGACAAGGTGTGTTGGCTGAATGTGCAGATTCCATACCAAATTTTTGAATAGTATCTGCAATAAACTTTGACTGTCGAAGGAATAAAATACCTTTTGTACGGTTCCGTTGGATTTGAATGCCAAGACACGAGTGAATCTCTCCAAGATCCACCATATCAAATGCAGAAGACAATAACTTTTTCACTTGCTGAAGAAATCCCAAATCATTGGAAACAAGGATGGTATCATCCACATAAAGAGCAAGAATCACAAAACTGCTACCTTGGCGTTTTATGTATAAGTTGGGGTCTGACAAGCAAGAGATGAATCCTTTAGAGGTGAGAAAAAGATCAAATTTTGTATACCAGGCTCGCGAAGCTTGTTTGAGACCATATAGCGCCTTATGGAGTTGAGCAACAAGGTCTTCTTTACCTGGAATAACAAACCCTTCTGGTTGTTCCATATAAATTTCCTCTTCCAAGTCACCATTAAGAAAAGCAGTTCGCACATCCATTTGATGAGCTTCTAAATCAAATTGAACAGCAAATGCCAATAAAACTCGAACACTTGTAATGCGAACAACTGGTGAAAAAGTCTCTTGATAATCAACACCAGCTACTTGGGAGTAACCTTTTGCAACTAAACGCGCCTTGAACTTGTGAAAAGATCCATCTGCTTTTACTTTTGTCTTATACACCCACTTACATTTAATAGCTATACAACCAGGAGGTAATTCAGTTAGTATCCATGTACCTTTAGAGATAAGAGAATCGTACTCTGCTTCCATAGCCTCTTGCCATTGATCCTTTTGTGGTGAAGAGATAGCTTCATCATAAGTAATGGGATCTTCGGAAGTAGAAAAAGCATTATCAGCAATATCGTCATCATAAACATGACATGAGCCATGTTCAAAATCAATAGGCAGATCAACAAAAATATCAATATCATCATTGGCAACATTCGGAATGGATGGTTGTGAAGAGGAAAGTTGCTCTATAGGAAGAGTTTCATCTTCTGAAAGAAATGGAAAAGCTTGAAGCAATGATTTAGTATCATCAGAATCATCCATGAACCATGAGCCTCCCATAAGCTGTTCGTTAAAAGTAGCATCACGATTCACAATTACTTTCTTGGAGGAAGGGTCATAGAATTTGTAGCCTTTGGAAGTGTCAGAATATCCAATAAAAATAACTTTAAGACCAGGAGCATCAAGCTTTGTCCGTGTTTCTTTGGGAACATGAATATAAGCAATACATCCAAAGGTTTGAAAATGAGATACAGAAGGAATGTCACCTGTCCATGCTGTGATGGGTATCTTACCAGAGGGTGCAGTAGTAGGAAGATGATTCTGAATAAATACTGTTGTCAAAGTAGCTTCATCCCAAAAAACACGAGATAAGCCAAAATGAATCAGCATACATCTTACAACATTGAGAATAGTGCGATTCTTTCGTTCAACAACACCGTTCTCTTGAGGCGAATATGGAATATTGTGTTCATGATGAATTCCACTGTCAGCACAGTAACTCACAAACTCTCGAGAAACATATTCGCCTCCATTGTCACTACGAAGCTTCTTAAGGCGACGACCAGTTTGAAGTTCCGCAGCCTTGTGGAATTGTTTGAAAACAGATAAGGCTTCAGATTTTTGTCTAAGTAGAAATACAGTCGTATACCTTGAGAAATCATCAATGAAAGTAATGAAATCTCGAAGAAGGTAGAGGTCCACATATATTAGTATGAACAAGATCCAATATGTCATGAGAATGAGTTGTATTTGAAAGAGGAAAGGGTTTGCGATTGTGTTTCCCAAGAGCACAAAATTCACAAATTCCCATATGAGGATGGGCTTTAAGATCCATGCCATGAACAAGATCACGACGTTGAAGATCAAGGAGTTTTGAAAAATCAGCATGAACAAAACGGTGATGCCATACCTTGCAATCATGATCACCTGGAGCAGTGACAACATTTGCTACAGCATCGTTGAGAGAGAGTTCAAACAAATTACCATTTCGAGGAGCAGTGGCTATAGTCTGTCCATCTTTCTCGATTCGGCATTTGGTATGATCAAATCCAACAAACAAACCAAGATCAACAAGTCTACCAACTGAAAGAAGATTACGTTGAAGATCTGGTACATGTAATACTCCTCGCAAAATTCGAGTGGAAGAAGATAAGGTACCAAGATATAAGTCTCCAATACCCTTTACTTGACAAGTGGTATCATCAGCAAGATAAACAACACGTTGAACTGGCAGTGGATGATAGTTATGGAGCCACTTAGACTGATATGTCATATTTCTTGTAGCACCAGAATCGACAATTAAAAGTGATCCATCGCGTACATGAAGTATGCTGTCTGGAGAAACTGAACATAGGACGCAGCTTGTTTCTGGTACAATGTTGTTTCGATGTTCAGTAGCATATGCTCTATTCCGATCTGTGTCGAATCGACGCTTATAGCACATATGAGTGGGATGATCAGATCATCCACAATATTCACAAGAAGAAGAAGAAGAGTCTCTAGATAAACATGGTTGTTTTGTGGTAATATTGTGTTCTTCATCATATTGACGTGATCATCTTCAGTATGGCCATTTCTGTTGCAGTAAGAACATTGCTTATTAGGAAATTTGAGACGAGAGAAAATATTACCGCGACGGCCACCTCTGCTGTTTCCTCGTTGAAATGGACGCCTTCAAGCATAAAAATCCCGTTCCATCTGTTGTGACTCAGTCTCCTCGTGTGAAATCATAGCTGTATCATGACTAGCATTACGACGTTCTTGACGTTGAGAGTATTCAATTAAAGACATGCAGGCTCGGTCGAAATCAAGACCATCTTTATTAGAGAGAATAGTAACAATGTTGTCATAAGAAGAGTCCTTCACCGTATCAAGGAGAAGTGTAATCAGTTGCTTTTGTGGAACAGGATCACTGGCAGCAGCAAGTTGATTAATAATAGATTTGAAAGATTCAATATGTCCCGTCATGGCAGTACCAACTTCATATTGTAACTTGTTAAGAAACCCTCTCAAATAAAGTATTTCTGTGACAGATTTCTTCTGAAAGTTTGCAATAAGGTACTTCCATACGTCGTGGGAAGTAGGCAGTTCGTACATATCAAGCAAAAGGGAATCAGTAAGAGCAGAAAGAATATACCGACGAGCTGCTTTATCACGTCATTGGCAATCCGTATAGGCAACATTCCAATCTTCAAATATAGGTCCTTCAGTGATAAGCGCGTTATCATTATCCGTATCAACAGGCTGAGGCGGACAAACACGATTTCCAAGAACAACATCAGAGAGTTTATCGCCTTCAAGAATTAACAACATCTTTGCTTTCCAGCCTGGAAAACCTTGACCTTGGAAAGGAGGAACAAAACGCTCGCCAGAAGGAAAGCCGTTGACGAGAATATTCATAGCCATATCTTGTTGCGAGAAGACGTATAAGATAAGATCGCAGAATTTTCACACCACATATGGTGAAGGCCTCAATTGAGAATGAGAGAGATATGAGGACTGCGTTCTGTCAACGATAAACGTAAGAAGGATGCTCAAGGAACTTCCAAAGATGTGAGAGACGTCACCCAAAAAGGGCAGGGTAAGGGAGACGTTAATAATAAAAGAGTCCTCAAAATAGAGTGGCGTGAGACGCAAGATTGACGGCCACAATACGAATAGCAAAAAGCTAAATCTTCTCGAAAAAGTTAACGCCAAAATAAGAAAAACGATCGCGGACGCTTCATGAAGAAGTAGGACGAAGAAAGCTGCGTCAAGCTCAATTGCAGTAAAAACAGCATAAATTTCTGCTGCGAACTCCGATTGAGGCAAACCTAGAACTCAAATCGAAGAGCTCGAGGAGACGAACAAGTTTTGGATGAAAAGCCACAATTAACAAGAATCAATGCTCAAAAATAAAATTTGTAGCAATTTTTGAATCTTACATGCAAATCGCATACACATACTATTTTTTCACCATGAATTGAATCGGCGCATGATCGTTACTACTCTGATACCATGTTGAGATGTAGAGAGAAAGAGAGAGAGACGAGACAAGAGACACACCATATACGCTCCCAAAGACTGATTCATATTGAGGACAAGATACAAATATATAGGTGAGACCAAGTTGAGTAGAGTGATCCATATATAGCTCCAACATCAACTACCCTTCCCCTTTCCAAAAAACATATGTACATCGATCGATAGCGCGACTATATGATGTTCGTATGCAAGCCATTATCTCTCCTTGGATTCGGGTGGCACTCGGTCAATAACGCGGCTAATTGAGTGTCGTTTGCTAAAAGCATCTATTTTTGTATAAATGTGGTGTTCAGGTCGTTAACCCGGCCATACAAATTCAATATAATTTATATGTATATGTGCAATTCATTTTTCAAAGTATCAAGTATATGAAACACTTGGTCGACAACTTGGTCGTGAAGAATATTTATATACAAATGTTTGAATTGTTTGATATTGTTGTTTTTAAGTGTTCTCATGAAAATATATACTAGATAACCATATTCAAAAGAATGCTTTATTCATCAATCATCATCGGTATTTTAAATGCTACCTTCACATAAATTCTATGTAAGAAAGTATATGCACATAATTTGCATGGTAAATATTCATTTTTATCTTCTTAAAGACATTCTTTGCAATTTCCTAGCCTAGTTTGTATACTTTCAATGTTTTAAATGAGTTAAAATAAAAGTGACAATATGTACATTAGGATGCATATATGTGTCTTCCAAGAGGCGATATTTTTGAAGCGAACCAATTTTTTTTTAATTGTTTTGAATTTTTAACATGTTCCTTTAGATCTAGATAATTACCATTTTAAAGTCAAAATGATTATATTCTATTTGAATAAATATAATCTTGCACAAATTTTGGAAGTCTTTAAGTTAGTGTATGCTTTGTTTGAACTAGTGTAAGAGTGCACGATGAAAAATATAAGTTAAAGATTCTTAGAAGAAAGTTTTATAAACTCCTTGTTTGCTTTGCATTTTACACGTGTAAACATTGCCATCTAGAGATGTATGGGATGTTTGATGACACATTTTGCCTCAATCCTGTGCTTACAGATATCCTTTTTGTTAGGAGAAACTCTTGTCTCGGATTTCCAGAAAGCGGCCACCAAATATCTAGTTTCGATTGTGATACTTGTATGCAGAGGCAACTGTCTGTGACAAGAACTAAGTGGCAACACTTCATCCTCATCTTTCATTCCCAATCGACTGCTTTTTGTCGCTATATTACGTCGATGAACACCCAAGGCAGCAACAATTTTGGACTGGTTCATAGTGGTTATGTTCTGATCACCATTGTTCAGTATCATTGTCAAAGAGGTTCTCTTTACAAAAAGCTCAGTTGAAGAGTGGGGCACTTTTAGCTGAGTCAATGTGTTGCAAACGCCGGAAAGAAGACTCGATTGCACATCCAAACTCCTCAATTTTGAAAATGGCTAATGATGCATGAGTTTCTCTAGAATTTCTTGTTGTTCTAGTGTTGTTATTCCTTGGGTCTGTTGACGCCAATATCTAGCCATGGCTTTGCATATATTGTTTCTTGATCTGGTTGTAGCAAGTTCAGCTCTCTTAGCAGGATTGCACTCCTTGTGTCATTGCTCATGCTTCTTTTGTGCCCAATAGTCCCACAAAAATACTTGGTTGCTAACAGGTTCATGAATGCTTGTGGTTTCCATCATAGCACCCTCTGTAGATGCAGGTACCCCTGACTTGAGATAGGTGAAGGAATCACGCTCAATATCCATCGTCATCTCTGAAGATATGGTACTGGCCTGAGCTGCCATGGCTGTATGGTGTGAGAGAGAGAGAGAGAGAGAGAGAGAGAGAGAGAGAGAGAGAGAGAGAGAGAGAGAGAGAGAGAGAGAGAGAGAGAGAGAGAGGGAAGGGTGGGTGCTCCACAGAGAAGAAAACAAAGAATGTGTGTGTGTGTTTGTGTGTGTGTGAGAGAGAGAGAGAGAGAGAGAGAGAGAGAGAGCCAACCGAATCTCCTTCCCCACTTCTTGCACCCACGTCGTTTGTTATAACCCGTTTCGGGAAAAAAGAATAAAGTAGAGTAAATTATAAAGCCTCCAAGAAATTGATTTTCTTTTTTCTCCTTTTTGTTCAATTTTGCATCTTTTACTTGGGTCTAATTCTCCTTACCACACCCACCAAACCTAGGTGGTGTCAAGGACAACCAATTTTGTAACACCATCCCTTGCTTTCAGCCAGAATGGCATGGGTGTGAAAGGACATATCATGATGCATCATATCCATGGATATCCAACACACGAGGGTGTGTGTGCTTCTGGTGTACGTGCACGAGCAAGATAGAGAGAGAGCAAAAGAAGAATAACAACACCAAGAGACATGGGATTATCCATTTGGTTTCCTACGAAGAGAAGAGAAGAGAGAGAGAGAGAGAGAGAGAGAGAGAGAGAGAGAGAGAGAGAGAGATGAGAGCTTGGTCAGCCATGAAACTAAGTGACACAGGAGTCCACGTGGGGGCGGGTAAGGGGATCGACGGCAAGAGAGGACCAGCAGGCACCTCGAGTTGGACACACCCACCCAAAAAATAGGGACGCTGTTGAGGAGCTCGGATTGGAACCCACGACCTCATGCCCCAATGCCTTTTGAGTCTTGTTCTAACCACGCCGCCTGTCCACGTGCATATGAAAGGAATGCCATTTTACATGGTGTTATAAATGATAAACGTGGACTGGCAGCCTATAACTAAACACGGATAGGCCCCATGTCCGGGTTTAGTTCTTGGTCGCGTTTAGTTTTAACAAGCGATCTACAGTGTAGATCCCCTCGATGGCTGCCCGCAGATTTCCCATCCATTGATCCCTTCCCCCCCCCTTAAATGCTCTGTGTCACGTAGTCATGAGGCTTGGTCAGTGTCCATTCATGTAATGTTATGGGTTTTATTGAGTGCAAATCAATCAAATGAACGATGACCACTTGGACTTGCCAATGCCCGGGGGATTCACCATGGAAAAATTACTGCACCACGTAAGTGCAAGGGAAAGGGGTTTTTTTTACAAGTTACATAAGCGTATAAGTTAGGGGAAGGCCCGCAATAATTTATCTCTCAAGCCAAAAAATAAGGGAGGGGGTATCATATTTATTGGTTGGGGCAAAGGTGGGGGAGAAGTGAGAAAAGGGAAAAATGAGAGGAAGATTTTGTGTTTCAAAATCATGGCTTCCCAAGAGAGTTTTCCCTTGAACTTTTGAGTAAATAGCTACAAAGATCCATGCAAGAACTAACACTTCTTTGTATCAATTGCTTGTTTTGTGATTACAGTTCATTTGTTGAGGGATGAAAGCTATAAAGAGTTTTTATAGATGCAAATTTACACAAAGAACCTATCACAACTTTATGACCACGTTTTTTGAGTAACTTATATGGGGTAGAATTGGACGAGTAGCTAGAGTTCAAGCTGAGCGGGTACATAGTTTTAAAGTCAAACTAAAACACATTGAGGGTACAGCTAGTTATCAACATAAGTGGTTCCTTAGTACGTTTCCAGTCACTATGCTAAACGCTCTTTGACTAGTTTTACTCAGTTAGATCATGTGAGACCTAAATTTTATATGTAAGATAGGGGTATGATAATTTTTTGCATTGATTGTTGTATAAGCATAGAAATGGGGGTCATATTCCCTAGGATGAGTCGTATATAGGGGTTTTATCAAAGTTGTCCGCTCGTAGGTGGCGTCCCGTTTTATATATAGAGTGAATCCCCCGGGTGCCAATGACACATGATAACCAACTTTGGCGTCCTATGTTTAATTCCATGTGTACTTACTCTCCGATAGAGGAGCACGCTTATCACAAGTAAGGGGATCCCTCTCTCTTTCTCTGCACAATCTCTTTGTCCTATATGCTAAGAGCCTACCCGGTCGGAGATGGTCGGCTAGCATCTCATCCGTTGAAAATAATAACTTATCCTTAGTTAAAAGGATCAGTGGAAGCAAAATATTATCATAAACAATAGCAAAGGGTGCCTTCCTTGTATACAAATGGAATTATTTAAGAACTAGATGAGAGAGGCTACCTTCTTGTATATGCTTCACTTTCATGTCCTTATGGTTGGGAGTAAGAACATGTCTATGGACACACTCTCTAGATTTCCAAGGGTGAATAAAATTACCTCCATATATCAACGGGAATTGGAACCACTTCCGGATTTGTATCTAAATGACCCAATAATTCTACTACATTTGTTTTGATGTAGAGACATATGTGGAGAGACATATGCTGTCACACCTTTTGTGCTAATCTATGGAAGGTACAATTTGGCTTTACCTTGGTCTACAAGATTTGTCTTTGATTCTTGTGACTTCTGCAACTTTGAATCTAGCATTAATGGTACCAGTAAATGTTGCGGGCTACATCTTGAAATTGAGTGTATTAGCATTGTATCTTCTTTGTAGGCGTTGTGTTGGTCTAACCATTGATGTCCAAGCATGACATCTGCAAGCATTTCCTTTGAAGGCTTCACCTGAAACTTTACTTGCTCTTGATGTTGTTGGATGCTAAGAGTAGCAACCATTTCTTTTTTACTTGTAGCCTTACCCATGATTTCTCTATTATCTAGCTTGCCCTGAGCAGTCTTTAGAATGCCATGGATGTTTTCTGTAACCATATTACACTTTTATTCTTTATCCAGTAGAGCATTGCATTTGACACTTGCTCCAATTGTATTACTGTGGAATATAGCTATTCTCATTGTTGGTTCTATTGAAGAACTTTGTCCTGCTTTTGCCATGGTCTCATCTTGATCTAACTGTGTCTCTATGGAGGGTGGTTTGAGACTTTGTGCCCCACTCTAACTTACATCATCTGTTGGTTCGACTGGCTATGTCTGGATCTTTGGACTTCCTATTGTTTCCTGGTTGTCTGCAACCTTGTTCTTCTTAACTTCCGGATTTGGTGGCATTCTCTGCTCAATAGCTTTTATGGTTGCCCTTTGCTCAGATTGATCTACACTTGCTATTGCTTGATTTGCTTTGAGCTCTTCTAAATTTTTGTTTGATGGAGCTGAATCATCTTCAATAGGATCTGCTTTGATATCTGTCTCCATTTTAACTATTCTTGAGGACTTTGTGTTGTCATCCGCGGGTGAACATTGTTGGTCTTCATTCTTGATTGTCTCTATAGACTGCATCTTGTTTGCATTCTGTATCTCTAGAACCTTCTACGATAGTGGATTTTCCAATATAAGGCCATCAGGTAAATCTTTTACTCTGGTCACATGGAATTGGGCTATAATGTTTTGTAAACTTACTTCAATGGTGGTGGAGATGACTCCCCAGCATTCTATTTGTTTGTTTTCTGATATGCTCATAAATTTAGGAGCATCTTCCAGCTGTGGTTGGCCACATCTTTTCCAAGTGCAAAAGGACATGAGGTTCTTGTCTAGCTAAAAATCTAGTTTTACTTCACTTGAGATTCTTTATTTGTGTTCACTTGTAATGTTGCACTTGATCATCTCAGGATTCGTATATGAATTTACTGTTTTTGTTGTGGCAGTGTCCTTTGGTTGAGATTTATCTGCATTTTCTTTGCTTTGACCACCTGCTTCAATTGATGTTGACTCCATTGGCTGTAATATTGCACTTTTTGTTTGCCTGTATCTGAGTAACCTTTAGCTTTTGGACTTTAAATTTCATTGATTTTGACTTTTCTATCACTTGTTCTGGCATCTTGAGGCTTTGCATCATCTTTACATAGTCCTTGACTTCAGTTGGGCCATCTGTATGGATTTGTACAAGGTCATGATCTTGCTCATATTCATTACCATGTGCATCTTGATATGCACATGTGAGCTTGGTCACACGTAATTATTTAAACACTATTGAATTTGTCGCCCATTGACTCCAACTTGTGGAGATCAGTTGAAACTTTTGTCCCTGACGATCTTCATAGAGGCATTTGTCGATAGATTCTGAGGGAGCCTGGGTCAATGGGAAACTTCCAACTACCACATGATCTTTTAATGGTTTTTTATTTGAAGGGATCTGATGGCTAGAAGTTCTTGGGCTTTTAACTGGTGTAGCATTTCCTGGTACTGAAGGGGATCGGAGAGCACCACAGGCGGAGAGTGAGAGAGAGAAGGAGACACACGACACACAGATATGGGTGTGGAGACTCAAAGAGTGAGCAGCCCCCTATACACTTATGCTATGTATCAGGTATACAAGTCAGTGGGCGCCCAGACTCTGGGCGGTCGGGCAAGGCACAGGCGCCTATACCCCAACAACCTCCCACTTAAAGGCGATTGTGCCTTTAAGCAAGGGAACCTACTCTAAAGACTACAAAAGGAGAGAGAAAACCACTCTCAACCGATGCCCAGTGGTGGCTGGCTGTGATCGTGTGCATCCGGCTGTCCTGCTCCCGTGTAAGTCCATACACCACCAGCGTCGTACCGCACACGAACTGCAAGTATATCTCCCTCGTGCACTATGCCATCATCAGTCAACAAACGACTCACAACCCCAACTGCAAATGCTCCCACTGCAGCTGCGATATCTGGTCTCAAGATCAACATCTCATACATGAGACCACCGAATGCCGATGCAATGCTAGCGGGCCCTGCTAGCTCTACGGAGCATGCATCAATATATATATCCCTGGCAATAGGTATCTCTGATTGACAAGGCATGTCAGCCACATGCATCTCCTGACTGTCCGCAAAAGACGCATCAACCTGTCGTGCAATCTCAGAGCAAACCAACTGCTCTAGGTGTCTGGTGGAAGACATATCTTGCACAACTATATCCTCATGCTCACTATCGAGCATAGCAAGAAATGACTACATAATCGCTGACATCTCAGCCTCCTATGCAATCATCCACTGCAAACATGACCACTCAATCTGTTGTGACTCACTAGACCTCTCATGCTCTAACTCCGTATGCATAGACTCTTGCACAACATCCTCTTGTCGTGACTCACTAGAGCAAGACCGCTCTACCTGTCTATCCTGCATAGAAGTATCTCGCATAACTGACTCTCTGCTTTGATCAGTCACTAGCAAAGCATGCATGTCTAACTCTGTCACCTCTCTATGTGACTGCTCAAGTCGTGCCCCAACTGTGTGTACAATGAGCTCACTACTCTGCACTCCATGCAAAGCACCCTGCAACCCATGAGCAAAAGAGACTGTCCGGGTCTCTCGCTCTTTGCATGGCTATAACAAGATTGAGACTCGACCATCTTGCACCAGTACTACGTGCAATGGGTACCATGTGCCAACTCTAGCATCTCTCGCAATCACTAGCGAACAAAAATGCAACGCAAAAGATCGCTCAAGCAGCGATACCCGACATCCACTATCCCTGAGCTGACCAACGGAGATCAAACTCATCGTCAAATCTGGCACATGAGGCACATCTCTTAGCACGTACGATGCACCACTCGGTAATGACAGTCTCATATCTCCTGAACCAGCAATCTCATGCAGTGATCCATCTGCCAATCGCACACTACCATGCACTCTGCTAGAATAGCTACTGAACTAGTCACGATACGGAGTGACATGAAAAGTAGCGTCCCTGTCTAGCACCCACTACAAAAGAAGTGCACTATCCTCAGACGTTAAAAAATCAGGAGTAATACAGGAAGCAAATGTGACCTCACTGTCACTAGGGTACTCAAACACTGTATCTTATCCTGCAACTATCAAGTCAATGGACTATAGCATCTACTGCATCCTTGAGACTAGCCTGTCTCCTGTGCTATCTCATACGATGAAAGCATCACCGTCTAATGTGCCCTGAACGACCACAATGCCAACATGTAACCCGTCGGCGCATATGTGAATGCCGTTGTCTCACAAGAGTCTCAGATGACTCAGATCTGTCATAGATCTCATGCAATCTCTGCCAACATGCTCTCGTAGTCGTCTCATACATAACAAGAGAAAATATAGACTCCGCAAGGTGCAAAAATATCATAGATAATGCCATCTCATCTAGCTCTTGCCCCACTAATTGTCAGACAAGCATGAAGGTCTACGTGCATCACCACTCAATGGTCCATGCAACCCTTGATGTGTCAATGCATCAAGCATACACTCTCTCCATGCTGCAAAGTTTGACCCATCAAACATGGGCATTTCGGAGAGATCATAATCTGAGCGATCACATGTCTCCGCCATGAGCGCAATGTAGCAAACTAGAAAGCAAAATCAATGTCTCAGCACCTACCAACTGTCCAAGAATATGGCAAAGTCACGATGCAAAATCTGTGAGACAATATGTGAGCATAAAGCTCCCACAAATGGCAATGATGCAAATCCCAAATGCCAAGTGTACGAGGCTCCTGTAGAGTAAACCAAGCTCCGGTATGGCTATAAAATATGGTTGCAAATCAGCCCCAAAATTCAGCTCTTAAAAAGCTGCATAAACAAGTCACAAACGTGTCCCAGGTCAGACTACAATTGAGCCATACATGGACACCTGCAAAGAGGAAACAATGGTTGAAAATTCAGCGCCGCCCAAATAAGCCCTCAAACCTGCCTATAACTTGTAAACTTGTAGCTGAAGCCTGCTGAAAAACCTCAAGCCATTAGTGCTCGAATCTACGCTCTCACACCTGTCGCTCTAATACCAATTGAAGGGGATCAGAGAACACCACAGACGGAGAGTGAGAGAGATAAGGAGACACACGACACACAGATATGGGTGGGGAGACTTAAAGAGTGAGCAGCCCCCTATACACTTATGCTATGTATAAGGTATACAAGTCAGTGGGCGCCCAGACTCTGGGCGGTTGGGCAAGACACAGGCGCCTATACCCCAACAGGTACTAGAGCTGAGCTTGATGGATTTGCAGCTCCTCCCTTCCTAGGGTGATCACTATAGCCTCCTCCATTATGAGATCTCAAAACTCTTTGGTTCTGGTTTAGTCTCAACTTTTGGGATTGTGAAGGTACACTTTGGGTAGCATTGTTAATGTTCACCATCTGTAAACCTTCTACATAGTTTTCTATATATCTCCATGAGACATGACAAATTATTCCCCAAGTCAAGCTATAGATAGCATTATCTTTGCCCTGATATTGTCTATCCCATAAGGGTCTCCTATGATGAGCTTTTGTGGTTTTAGGACCCAAGGAATCATGGATCTTAGACTCTCGTCTATATCTACGATTGTTTTGGTCAAAGTATATGCTTGTTTGGTCACAACGTCAAAGCTTGATTTTCGATTGAGGAGAGTTTGACTTTGAACAAATTTCTGGGTTCACCTGGGTCATATCCTTCAACTCTAGAGAGGATGGGCTATAATAATTTCTATCCTCTAAAATGAATCATTCTTTTTTATCTATCATTGGATGCACTTCTATGAGCTGCGATGTGGGCCGTTCAAACACTAGTTGATCCTTTTTGTATAGTTTCCCTTTTTGTATAGTTACCCTTTTTGGTCTACATAGTGTGCATATAATTTATGTGTATCATACAATGCTAATATCATTCTATTTGATGTGTCCCTTAGACTCGTGAATAATTGCACACTTGTGGTAGTGGATGCAGAATCATTTGCAAACCTTACACTCTTTTTGACCTTCGGTGCTAAATCGGGATTCATGTTTCCATTTTGCTCCATGTTTTGCTTGGTAGTTGATGTGTCCTTGTTGTCTGGATTTCTTGGATAATCTTCATGTAAACTATCCACTTTTTCTTCCACAATTTAAGAAGTACACCATGACTGGTGGTATTTCATTTGGTTTTGTCATGTTAAGCTCTAGCTGAGAAGTTTTAGCTTCTGGCCTCGCCAAGTTGTCGGCATCTTCTTTTAACACAGTGAGCATCAAGCTGTAGAGTGCTCCATTTTGACCTTTGTACTGTCTTTGGCTTGGTTCTCCAATTAGATTGTCTTGAATTGACTAATCTGTTGGATCTTTCATGACTATAGATTTGACCAATGTAATCCTTGTACAATGATCTTGATTGCATATGCGCTAAATGGATGCTTTGTGAGCTTGTGCAGGTTTCTAGATGACCACTTGGATCCATCTTTTGCACTTCTATCTACACCTTGTCTTTGAGCTTGCAATACCTAGCTCCACTGAAGTCTATGAACATGTGGGAGTTCTCTGAATCTGGCTTTACTCTGATCAATAGGATCCTGGCTCTTGTGCTACTTTTGCTACTCATAAGATACCTATGGCATTCCAAATATGTATATCAAACTTTATCCCCAATGTAGCCATAGATCTATAAGATCTGGTCCGTTGCACTAGTGCATGTGTTTCTACTGCTACTGGTTATTTTTGGTTCTCATGAATTTGAGCTCTTGACTCGATTTGAGTCCATTTTATCTTGGTATCTAAGAATTATCTCTTAGTAGATCCTGGTGTTGATTAGCAAAACTATTCTTGCTTGAGTTGGATAAGACTACTTTTTCCAAAGCACTTTTGCGGTTGACTACTCTAGACTCACAAGAGTTTATTAATTATAGCTTGAAAGTGTCAGAATTGATGCAACCTTTGAAATGATGAAAATATGGGCTCTGAATAGCCTAATCTGCAATCCAATGTGATTTTGTACCCCGGTTCGTCGGAAGTAAATTCTCCATTCGTGACCAACGTAGACCCTATACCCTAAGAGAATGTGCATGTGAATACTTCATTTACTGCACCTCCTGACTCTTCAGAGTTATTTCCCTCCGAGGTCATATTACCCGATGGTAGAAGCCTTGTCGGAGTGCAAGAGGTTGAGCGATATGTCATTGCGGCTAGGGAAAAGGAAGTCAAGAGCTTACGCAAGGCGGTGCAACGAAGAGAGTTAAAATCAAAAGCTCCTATGTCAATATCTTTGATAGGAGAGCCATCGAGTGGTCCTGACTTAGCAACTGCTAAGGGCCAACCCCTAGAAAGCAACATTGCATCTAGTTCAAAGGACACCCCTAGCACCTCAATCTTAGATGGAGCGTTCTTAAATGAGAACTGGGAGTACGAACTACAAACGGAAACTCTAACCGACCTATACACATGTCACACCTATCACGTGGGTTGGTTAGATGTCCTACAATCCACAATGGGCGCTACTAGTGTGGAGGATCAACAACAAAGAGTTTGTGAGATCATCCATAGGGTCATTGAGTTAGAGAGACAGAACAAGGGGATCAACATGCCTTCAACGGGTCTCATGAGATTCTTGGATACACGGAAGGCTAAACAACCTACCTTATCCCAAATGGAGACTCCCTCGGTAAGTACGATGAATCCTCTATATGTTGTTTCTCCAAGGGTCTTAGTGCAATCTGAGGCCACAAGTGATAGCTTTACCTTTCCAAGTCTAGCTCATCTTTCCCTTGATGACACCGCGACTACCTTGCCCACCCCAATGATGGGCATGCCAAGAAACATTCCATGGACCTCATTTTCTAGTAAAGCACAGCTACATGGTAGCTCAATGCCTCTAACAGTACCTACAAGTGTGTACCAATCATATGCACCTATGGGTCATCGCACTCATCTAGTCCCTACCCCTCCCATTGTTTCAACTACCTATGCTCCACAACCACAGCACCCAAGTTCTTATTTCCATGGGACTATACCGGCTAGCATTAGCATGTCACATCCGACGTTTTCTATGCCTAGGGCCACACATATGAACTTTGGGTTGCCACATGGCACAACGCCGTACCAAACATGGAACCCAATGGCTTCCTACGCACCAAGCCCAATGCCAATACCTACTCCACATGTAGTCTTTGGAGCACCTCCACCCCACGGTGCTTGCTCACTTAGGTGACTTGGCAACATTTGCTCAAGCTATTAGTCGATCTATTGCTAAGAATATGCGTAACACGCCTGATAGAGAACCTAAAGGTAAGGCAGTACAAATAGCCAAGCTCAGACAAAAATTTTGTGGAGATGGGGATGTGAGAAAGCAGATTGAAGTGTTTGAACACATATGCGATTCTCTAGGGGAACACAATGACCTACATAAGAGTAATGCTTTAAGCCTAACCTTAAGTGGAAAGGCAGGGGATTGGTATAGAACCCTAAGGGTGGAAGAAAAAATGATTTACCCTACTCTTAGGATGCTGTTCTTGAAAGAATACATACGAGAGGGAGTACTTTGGGGCAGGGATTTCAAAATGACGTGATCACACTATAATTTCAGGTTAATAACAACTAAAATGCAAAATAACAAATATTATGTTAATTGACATTCATCTTTTTTACCTCCAAGGAGACCTGGAGACCGGCTCGTAGCCCGCCGGTCTAATTAGTAGGCCCGCCGGGCCCGTCGGGTAAAGCTACTTTCCCGCCGGGCCCGCCATGGCTATATAAAGGCGACGTCGGTGCTTGTCTTTTTCACAAAAGAGGTACATTGAAAAGTCTTCACCAAACTTTCTGGCAGATTTTCCACATTCTCAAAGCAGTGTAGCAGTAATTTTTTAAACCTTTCCTTATTTTATTGATGTTTTTTTGAGTTTTTTGCGTTAAAACTTAAAGGTATAAAATTTCTTTTATCAAATCATCGTACGTGGATGCAGTGGCACATGGTTGCAATTGTGGCTAGGTGTGTCATTGCAAAAGTGTACGATGATTATGTTTTATATTGCTCCCAGTCATTCATGTTTCGGCACATGGTTGCAATTGCGACTAGGTGTGTTGCTGCTAGAATGACGGGAGCATCTGTTTGAAATAAGTCACCGTGCGTGGATGCACTGGCACATGGTTGTAATTGTGGCTAGGTGTGTCATTGCAAAAACGCAAGATGACTATGTTTTATGTTGCTTCCCGTCATTCATGCTTCGGCACATGGTTGCAATTGCGACTAGGTGTGTTGCTGCTAGAATGACATGAGCATCTGTTTGAAAGAAGTCACCGTGCGTGGATGCACTGGCACATGGTTGCAATTGCCGCTAGGTGTGTCATTGCAAAAACGCAAGATGACTATGTTTTATGTTGCTTCCCGTCATTCATGCTTCGGCACATGGTTGCAATTGAGACTAGGTGTGTTGCTGCTAGATTGACGGTAGCATCCAATGCATGAATGTGTGCTCACATAATTTCATATTGCTTCATATGCTTGAATGTTGAAAGAAGACATCGTGTCTGGATGCATTGGCACATGGTTGCAATTGCGACTAGGTGTGTCATTGCAAAAGCGTAGGATGACTATGTTTTATGTTGCTCCAGTCATTCATGCTTCGGCACATGGTTGCAATTGCGACTAGGTGTGTTGTTGCTAGAATGACAGGAGCATGTGTTTGAAAGAATTCACCGTGCGTGGATGCACTGGCACATGGTTGCAATTGTGGCTAGGTGTGTCATTGCAAAAATGGAAGATGACTATGTTTTATGTTGCTTACCGTCATTCATGCTTCGGCACATGGTTGCAATTCTGACTAGGTGTGTTGCTGCTAGATTGACGGTAGCATCTGTTTGAAAGAAGTCACTGTGCGTGGATGTACTAGCACATGGTTGCAATTGCGGCTAGGTGTGTCATTGCAAAAGCGTAGGGTGACTATGTTTTATGTTGCCCCCAGTCATTCATGCTTCGGCACATGGTTGCAATTGCGACTAGGTGTGTTGCTGCTAGAATGACAGGAGCATATGTTTGAAAGAAGTCACCATGCGTGGATGCACTGGCACATGGTTGCAATTGCAGCTAGGTGTGTCATTGCAAAAGCGTAGGGTGACTATGTTTTATGTTGTTGCCAGTCATTCATCCTTCGGCACATGGTTGCAATTGCGACTAGGTGTGTTGCTGCTAGAATGACAGGAGCATCTGTTTGTAAGTTGTCGTACGGTGAGGCATTGGCACATGGTTTCAATTGTGATTAGCTGTGTCACTGCAAAAGCATACGAGATCTATGGTCTATACTGCACTTTTTCTTTCACGTAAAAATGATCCAAATGCAGTGGCACATAGTTATATTTCACAATGTGTTGTTTACAATAATACCATTGCAGGCAAAATGGATCCTTCTACTACTTCAATGATAGAGTTCAAAAAGAAAATTAAACAATTGTTGATTACGATCATCGGTGCACTAGATCCCGACGATATAGCGCAGATTGTTGCAGATGAGTCTAGACTGCAATCATTATACAGTGAGATTTCCCGCAAAATGTTGTTTTTATATCCAGAAAAAACAACCGAATCAATAATCTCATAACTGAGCAGTTGGGTGGGCAATTTGCCCAAGGTGGCCTCAGATTTGAAAGAGGAATGCCCTCAAGAAGTAGACAAGGGTAATCTAGAGCATTGGAACACTAGATGGAGAGCTGAAAAGGAGAGGTCAAGGCGAGCATCCCACATAGACACACAGTTTGGCCTAAGCAAGAAAATGTGAATGGCTATCACCAGAGTTATGGGGAGCAGCCAAGTTGGAGAACCGTTTATTGAGGAGGCTGCCATTGAGGGAACATCGGGTTCTACTGCTTCTTCTAGTCACTTGGAGAGCATTATATACAATTCTAAATGTAGTATGACTCTGGGAATTCCAAATAAGTCCATTAAGAAGATCAAGAAACTTGGGTCAGGGGCTTATGGCACAGGGTGGCAAGTTCAAATCAAAGGGATCAGTTTCCTTCCTGCAACGAATACTTATTGTGCAAAGGAGTTCAAAGGACAGGCCAAGCATCAGTGGAAAATCTTTGCATCAGAAAGTGGGGTAGATCTCAACCATAGAGGGATTGTGAGGAGTATTTCCCACTCTGTAACGTTG
Source organism: Adiantum capillus-veneris (assembly GCF_014529385.1). Classification (NCBI taxonomy): domain Eukaryota; kingdom Viridiplantae; phylum Streptophyta; class Polypodiopsida; order Polypodiales; family Pteridaceae; genus Adiantum; species Adiantum capillus-veneris. Next base: position 32,489,807 of record NC_140950.1, read on the forward strand.
CCATGGTTTCTGATATTCCCCTACTTCAATGGGGGAACTTTAGGTGATCTTATGGAGACAGTGCCCCTTCCACATGGCTCTTTCACGATGCTTGTAGTGCATCAAGAGGGGAAAGGAAAGATCCCTGAAGACTTTAAATGGGAGCAGCCCTCTGAAGACAAGAAAACACGTATCATGCAATCATGCTCCCTCGTTGATCCAAGCCTTGGTGAAGGCATTACGATTCGCACATGACGAGGGAGTGATCCACAATGATCTCCATCTATGGAACATCATGTTGGACTTTACCAAGTATCTCACTCCCCGTATTGGAATAATTGATTGGGGATTGGCTCTGTGTGTTGGCTTAGAGACACAAAAGACCAACAATATCGATGAAAACTGGCAAAAGCTTCATCCTTGGCGAGCTCCTGAGTTACTAGATGGAAATCACCTGTGCCCATGGACCAAGGCCACAGATGTGTACGCCATAGGATGGGCGATATGGCAATTTTGTAAGTTTTGTGGAGAGTTCTTTGACTACTACAACACAGATTGGTTCAAACATAAGGTTTCAATGGAGGTACAAGCCATATCTAGGATTGTTGTGGAAGGTTGGGTGAGGAAGAAATCCACAGACAGAAAGACCTTGGCACTTTTGGACGAAGAATTAGAAAGATTTGAAGCCCAGCCAGAACGATGCTTACGCCCTCCCTCTGAAATGAGTGTAGTGTTTTTTTTATGGATATATGATGTACTTTATGAAGCAGGGTTTTCTGAGACTTTTGACTTATAAAAGCACTTTTAAAAATTGGGTTTTATGCACCATGGATGATGTATGAGTAATAAAAACACTTTGTTATATCTCAATAGACAACAAATTTTCTATGAGTTTTGTTTTTTCTATTAAGTTTCAAGCAATAAGCCACGTGGAATCATTATTTGTCATTCATTGATTTAAAAAATGGTGGTTACTCTTATATCAATTGATTGTCGTAATATGGTGGTTATTCTAATATCAATTGATTGTCGTAAAATGTTGGTTAAAATTATAGCAATTGATTATCGTAAAATGGTGGTTACTCTTATAGCAATTGATTATCATTAATTTTGTATTCCATAAGTGAAGTATAGTGTTTAATCAGGATATGGATAATGATAATCAAAGGGCTAAGCGCGCTTTTGAGCGTCTCAGATCCATGTGTCAAGGCGGTGGAGTGAACGACACCGCTCGAATTGTAGCTCGTTGCTCCGAGTGGGCCAACCCAGTGGGTACACAATGGAAAGAGGTAAACACTCGGATTGACCGAGAAATGGTCAAATCCATATGGCCAGGCGTTGCAGATGACAACATCAAGAAAGGCCGACTCAAGCTATCACAATGCATTAATGCAGACATACGAGAAAATGGAGAGAACATATATCTCGATGTTATGGGTCATCCTATGCATCATATGGATTGTCCATTGTGGTTTGCCAAGATGTTATACATGCATTATGTCTTGGGTGAAGCAGTGGACTTCAGCTCAAGGACACCTCACATGACGGTTGAGGACATTCACAGTAGTGCAATCACCGTCACACGGCAAGAGATGTCATTGGCACTAGAAGGTGCATCAATGAAAGTGCACCAAGTTAAGGAGGAGCTTCAAAATCAAATGAGGCAAGCATCACAAGGTACACAAGGATCTCATGTAGAAGCAACCCTAAATAGAGACTTGCAAAGGGAGGTGAAGGTGCTATCTTGCCACGTAAAAGAGTTAGAGGCAAATATAAAAAAACAAATGCTGCCATATTGATTGAGCACCAAACATCTATTGAGGACCCTCTAGCTTCTGGTGAGCACGGTAGTCCTTGCCCCATATGTAGATCATTCTTTCATGAGTGGTGTGGTCACTTCAGCTTGCCATGTGGACATATGTACCATATATCATGCTTGATGCAAAGCATGATGAATAACTTTCATTGTTCTATATGTGAGTATGAGATATCCAAAAAGCTATATGCAATGTTCAAAATGTCTGAAGACTATAATAAGCTTAAAGGTCAGCGTGAACAGGAGAATGAAGATATTATCACAAATATCACTATCACTTGGATAGTTTTTGTAACATTTGAAAACATTTACTCGTTGTCTTGCAAGAATTTATTAGTGAATTGTGAATTGTCCTCACTTCAGCTTCAATTATGATATGTGATAATGCAAAGATTTGTTAGGGCTTTGTATATTATGAAGCTTTAATAGTGATTTGTGGCCTTGTAAAGGTTTTTAAGGGCTTCATTTATTATTAAGCAAATGTCTAAACTTTAAACTAAATATAAAAAAAAGCTTATAAGATAAACAATTTTTGAACTTAAACAGAAGTCACTCAATGGATTCGATAATCTATTAATTAAACCACCGTCGCTTGTTGCGACGGGTCAAAGTTGGTTCAATTTCCAAATTCTCTTTGATCTCTTCTAAAGTACATGTAGTTTCTACTTCATGAGATTCCCCTTGCAGCTCATTGTCTTCGTCCACCTCATCATTGGTTACATCATAAGGCCAACGCGGCATCTCCTCTTTGTAGTTCTCACCTTGCACTCTTGCTAATAGCCGATGGTTACAGTACATATACACCAATTTTTCAGCTCTTGAATTTAGAAGGCGGTTTCTGATGGTGGAATGTACATATTTAGATGTACTCCAGTTTCTCTCAAAACTTGAATTGGATGCACATTGGGCTAGGATTCTGATAGCTAGGCGTTTAAGGGTGGGTGCACTACCACCATTCATCATCCACCACTTCCACGCTGGTTGCTCCGTGGCAAGTTTTTGCACAAATTCTGTACCAAACTTACCCTCTTTGAGTTTAAACTTCGTAAGATCAGTAACATCTGATGCATGCTCATAAGGATCATCATAAAACCTGCCTATCACGTCATAAAAGTCTTTCAGCACCTCCTCATCAAGTTTGTCTATTTCCATTGCCCAATACTCTGGATCCGATAAGAAAGATACGTTGTGTAGTGGACTATGTGCTCCAACCCATCGACCATGCAAATACTTTCTCAAAATTTCTCTCCTCTTTTCAGTGAATGGTGCCTTCCAAGGCTTCACAATTGGCTCCTGGGGCTCCTCTGGATTTGCAAGTCTTTCTTGAACAGTCCACCAAGCCATCCACACCTTACCTATGTTACGCAAGGCAGAATCCAGTTGGCGTAATGCGAGCATAATTGGCATCATGACATTGTGCACATCCACCACATCATCCCAGAAGTGGCGATCACCTAGTAGATCTCTGATCACCCCTATTTTGCTTTTTATCTTCTCCCTTTGACCGGCCTCCCATTCTGAAAAAGTGGCACAAACAAATGTCTCCATCACAGTATTATTATTTTTTATTAGTGATTCTACCATATAGTAGTTGGTGCAAAATCTAGTTTCGCACGACAGTTTTAACATATTAGACATCCTTTGACGGTACATGTCAAGAACCCTCTGACGCTTCAAAACAAACTTGACTTCTAAGCGATCATTGTCTACTATCCATTTGAACCACTCTGTGTCCTCCCTCTTGTACCAATCTTGCAATACCAAGTTCAAGCTGTGTTTACTCCAACCAGCACTATATAGGTGAGAGAAGCGACTTTCAAGTATCCTACCTGCAGCCCTGCAATTTTTGGCATTGTCCATGATTACTTGGACAAAATTTTCTTTTCCAAGTTCGTCAACTGCGTCGCCAATGATGTCAGCTATAAAACTGCCAGACTTTATTTGACCAGAGCTATCCATAGCTTTGATAAAACACATTAGGGCCAAAAACGACTCAAAAAGGGCTGTGTAAGGAATTGGTTAAATTACTAATTAGCAGAGCCGTTTGTGGTCAAAACGGCTCCAAATTTGCCCGTTTTGGTCATTTAAAGAATATCTACGCAATCTAAAGCATATCTAGGTACATATCTCTAAATATTCAAAAAGATATCGTTTTCTTCACATTCCTTTGTGGCTCACCTCGAAATTTGTTTTCATTTACTTCACTTGGTGGCAAATAGTTGTTTCCACTTTTGAATCTCTCTTTTTTCTCTCACCTTTCGTGAGCTTTTTCTCTTCTTCTCTGATGCACCTTCTTCTCTGCTGCTACGTTATTTTCATTATACTTTCTGCTCCTTCATTATTTACAATGACTAATACATCTTCTACTAGTGATAACCGCAAGTTTCACTTGAACATTAAGCTAAGCCAGGAATATGCTACTACGTGGAGTGTCTATTAAGACCAGTTACAACTGCAAATGAAGCACAACAACTTCGCAACGAGGGAAAGAAAGACATTGATATATGGATAGATGGGAGCTTGTATCCACCGGATCCTAGCACTGGAAGGTATCCATCTTTTAACACTCCTCGTGATTTGATGAGATTTGTTGGTGATGGGGTTGATGGCTTACTAGGATATAGTTCTAGGTTATCTCATTTACACATTGATCATACACATTACATTCAATATCTCAAAACTGTTTTGTCTTCAAATGCAGTAAGAATTTTAGAACTTGAAAACCAAATAGCATCTCTAAAACAAGAAAATCACCAACTTCGGACTTTAAAAGAAACTCCAATAGGATTAAGAGCACGAGTAAAACGAATCAGAGATGTAGTAAACTTGACAGAAGGTTCTGGACAAAGAAAAAAAAGATTAAAGATTACTAGAGAACATGTGACTAGTCTTTTAGGATTTGATATGTCCAATGGTCAAGAAAGGGTGAGATTTTTGAATGAGGTAATGAAAAATAGTGATATTCTTAAACTTTTGAAACTTCCTGAAAATCAAACTCAGAAAAAATTGGTATTTCAAAGTTTACTGAAAGATATGGGTTTATTGGTCCAACCTTCTCAAATGCAAGAAGTTTGTGACACAGTGGGGGTGAGTAGAAGAGGTTACAGGGCCATCTCTAAAACCTGGTTTCATGTTTTAAAGTATTACAAGATTAAAGCTTTTGGGTTGCTTAGGCCTCATAATGTTGGGAAAGTTAGGACTCTATTAAACGAAGAAATACCCGAACATTTTGGAGAGTACTATCATATAGAAGGAACGATGTCATATGAAAAACAGAAAAAAAAATCTTCTTTTGAGTATAATGTTTTTAATAACATTTGGATGAGTAAAAAAAATGTTCAATGTGCTATGGTGAGATACTATAATATGCAAGAAGTAGATTGTGAAGGAAAACTTATATTTGTTCTGAAATTGGATGAAGCTCAAATTCAAAAATGTCAAAAAATGGAAAGAGTATCCATATCCCTTATGAATAGAGCATTGGACTATAGCCAGGGTAAGCTTGATTCCCCATACCACAAAACTCAATCAGAAATGGAACTTGGTGGATTAGAGCAGCTCAAATACCAGTAGAAAATCACGATAAATTGAAATGGCTGGTTTTGCAGACCGATATCCCTTCTATTATACAGGACCAAAATGCATGTGAAAAACTCTGTGTAGATGGCATGGGTGACTTTTTTGTAGAATGGCACTTGAGTGCTGACCTAAAAGCATTAAAGTGCATGTTTGGTGTATGTGGAGGTGCCAATACCAAGTATCCATGTCTATATTGCATGGCAAGCATTGGAACAAAAGGATGGCTTGCAGCTCTCTCAAATGGGTTTTCATGGTGGTCAAGTGCATCTAAAAAAAGATCCCACTCTTTCAAAAGGAACCGGTGATGTTTCAATGGGTGGAGCAAAAGCCAGAAGATTTTTGAGTAACCATGACAACAAACAAGTTGATGCTATGTGGAACTGCTGGAAGGATCTTTGTGTTATAACAACCAATGTCAAAAGTAGACCAGATGTAGCCAACAAACGCATGGAAGTGTGGAAGAAGCTCGATATTTTTTTGAAAGTTTTGAGACAACAAGTTAGATCGGCTACTTATGCAGATGACTTTAAAAATACAATAAAGCTTTTAATAACTTCTATTACAGATCCTTGGGGAGCAAAAGACATCACATATTACTTGGTGAGTATTCAGTTACTTTCCAAAGTCTAGATAGTATTTTACTTTGCATCCTATTGAGTTCAACTAACTTTTTTTAAATTTTTAGCATATTCTGTACCTGCATGGACCATATTTTGCAAAACAAGGACCCCTTGCAACATGGAATACTCAGGGAATGGAAAAATCTCACTATCAAGCGAGGACTTCTTTTTTCAAATGTACGAGAAAGGGAGGTGGACAAAGAAGGAGCAATGCACTAAAGGAATTATTCAATTGGTTCTATAGGAGGCAATTACAACGGATGAGATAAAAAAACCATGCTGCTCAACCACAGATCTGAGATTAATGCTTCACTTTGAAACTTTGTACTTTCTAAAGAGATCAAAATTCAAAAAAGATATTTTGGTGCAAAAAATTGTCAAATTTACATCAGTTTTTGATTTTTTTTATATCTCCAGGCATGTCACCCCTATATCTCAAAAACTTTCTTCTTTTATAGCCCCCAAGAAGGTTGACATTTGTTTGCTCAGCTGCTGCTGCATAGCTAGAGTAGCAAAGAAAGTATCCTGCTCTTGAGGCATTGAATCCTGCAGCATATCGAAACATTCGAAGTGCTGCTGCTCTCTCAAGTAGCATAATCTTGTTTGCATTGATTTGAAGGTGAGTGTACCCTAAAAACCATGACAATATCTTCAGTGCAAACATTGGCAACTCAGGATCTTCAGAATACTGCATGTGGAAAGCACAGAAGGTGGCACTATCCAATGTAGGCATGTAGTGCATGAGAGAGGAGGCATCCCTTCTTGAAGAGCCCTCTATTGCTTTCCCTCTAGAGACTTTAGCTCTCCCAAGAAAATTGTCTTTGTCAAGGAGTTCAATCTGAAAAACAAGACAATGAGTAATTAAAACTAACTTGGAAAAAAAGAAAGATTTCAGTAGGATCACCTTTTGCAATTCATCTTTGGCAATAACTTTTTCTTGAAGGAGATTGCATGATCCGGTCATCTCTCTTATGTCAACTTCCTTTCCAATTTTTTCAGCTTAAAGTCTCTGCCAAAAGATTGGATGCCAAGCTCAACAAGCCTCTTCTCAAAATCCTCATCTTTGAGGGAAGGTTTTTCCTCTTCCACTCTTCTCATGCATAGAGCAAGTGCATCTCGAGCAGGCAAAAAATCTTTATTGCATGTATGAAGATCAAGTGCCAAAAACTCCTCTTTTGACTCTTCTTCTGTGTCAATAAAATCTTTGGCCACCTCAGAAGCTTCAGAAATGGTTGCAATACAATAGTCCTCCCTCATATTAAGCAAACACTGGATATGATGGAGAGGAATATACTCTTTTCCATTGATAAAGAAGTAGGGAAGGTTTGGAATAGTAAGGGAAGCTTCAGATACCTCTACCTCATCTGTTGGCTCATTAATGACAGTACTAGCTCTAAATTGAGCAACATCAAAATTTGCACTCTCCTGCTCCTCAGCTGCAACATCAACCTCCTCCTCTTCTAGAATTTCACTTTTCTCAAGCTGCGAAACTATGGAAACATTTTTATTTGTTGCCTCATCTGTATCTTTCACTTCATCAGCTTTGCCTTGCATGTCAACTTTAAGGAACAAAAAGAAAAGAAAAGCAACTTCTTTTGGAACAAGGTTACAAGGTTTCAAATGTAATTGACAAGAAATGGTAGGTGGACAAACATAGGACGTCTTCTTAGAAAATCTTCCAAACCTCCTTGTTACTTTGCTCTTCTCAATTGAGTTTGGAGTATATTCGGTTAGATGACAATACGACTTCCCATCTAAAACCAAACACTTGCCTTCAACTGCTTCTTCAAACTCTTTGAATTCTTCTGCCAAGAAGTCTTTCAAATGGTCTAACAAAGCTGCAAGATCAAACACAGGATTGAATATTTCATATGCTTTGGTGTACACCTCCATGTCACCACCATCCATCACAGCCACCAATAATTTTTCACTTGGACTCTCCTCCAAAATCTCCTCCCGGCCTTCCATCATAGTAGAGGAAAAGTCGATAGGTGAAGCTAGGTACAAGTGCCAATGTACCACACCAAAATGAAACCGGACCACGCGATAGGTGCTTGATCCAAGCTCCGGAAATGCCTCCCTTCGCGTCGTGCGGGACAAAGTCACACAAACACCAAACGGACCAAACGACACGATAGACGTTGGACCTGGCCTTTGGAATTGCTTCCCTGCGCGTCGTGCAAGACAAAGCCAACCAAAACCGTAAAACAACACCAAACGACGCGATAGGCATTTGACCCAACCTTTGGAACTTCTTCCCTGCGCGTCGTACGTGACAAGGCAAACAAGAAGCGATAGCGTCCACCAATGTGCAATTTGCAAAGATAAGATTGTGTGAGGCGAAAGGACTACACAAAAATAGATAATATCTCGCGTCGTATGACAAGTGAACGTGGAACATTTTTAAAATTCGAGACCAATCTATATATATATCCGATATATGACCGTTAGTGACACGTGTCAGCCATGCACACGTGCAACGTGGCATGCGTACAATGGTCGTCGTACGGATGGCTTTATGTATATAAACACTTGTCACGTGCTCATTTTGTGCTTTCTCCTATAGTCGACATTCACGTCGTGTCGTCCTCAACTACCCGTACACTTGTCATCCGTCCACTAAGCCAAACCAAGTTTCCTCTCATCGACGCGACCAGAACTGTTGGGCATGTGGGCGCACTTTCTACTTTCTACCGCTTCCTAAGCGTCCCTTACGACACGATAGACACAAGTCCCAGAGTCTCTGTGAACCCCTCATCACGTCGTGCGGGAGGTCGACACTGCATAAAAAATTGACCTCGCATACGATGCCCTATACCATTTCCAAAGGTGTTTGTGTGCCTTCTAGAGCATTGTGGTAGTCTCTACCTCCAAATATTCATGGATTCCCATACAACGCGATAAGCATATGTTTCAATTGTTGGGTGGGTCTCTCATCATGTCGTGCGGGGCTTCTCGGCTTAAAGATTTCACCTCGCATACGGCACGATACGGCAATGTTCTAGGGTGTGGTTGCGCCCTCTATCGCGTCGTACAGGCAGTTCTATGATATTCTTTTTGCACGTTCCGGTGGTCACATATGACACTTTCCACAGCTTTTGTCAGCCTTCTATCGTGTCGTGTTATCCTTCTCTTCACACACGGCGCCATAGAAACATCTTGAAGGTTGTGGCCTACCCCTCTGTCGCGTGGTGTGTTCTTGTACCCAAATGGCCAGGACTAAGCAAACTGCAAGGAAGGTCTACCAAGCCCCAACCGATCCAGAAATAGGTGATGCTAAGAAAGATGCAGATAAAGCACCCCCTCCACAACCTCGTTAGAGGCCCAATGCCAGAAAGAGATTGAATTATCAGGTGAAGTCCCTAAGAGAAATAAGGAAAGCACAAAAGTCTACTTGTCTACTAATTCCAAAGCTCTCTTTCATGAGGGTTGTGAAAGAGATATCTGATAGACTTGTAAGCATGATGAATATCAAAACTTTTGTCTCGGTGAGGTGGCAGTCTCAAGCTGTGATGTGCCTTCAGGAAGCTGCGGAGGATTTTCTCATAGACTTTGTGAATGATAGCTACATTGCAGCTGCATTTGCTCACAGGGTCACACTTATGAGCAAAGATTTTGTGCTTGTGTCAAGGCTAAGGTACAAGTTTGATAAGGCTCTTGAGCTCATTCCTAGTGAGGATCTTAGAGCCTTCCAAATTTTAAACATCCCTCCTTCGAGGCAGCAGAAAGATTCTGGGGTTGTCATTGAGGATGTTACACATGAATACGAGACAAGAAAGTCTCGGGATATTAAAGCAGGAAAGGAAGTTGAGAGGGAGCAACACATGATATCCGAGGACTCTATCCTTAAAGAGCAAGCTGAAATTTTAAGAGCATCCAACTCTCTTCTTCATGAAAAAGTCACAGGCCAAATGGTGGTGGATGTTTCCTTGTTTGGAGATACTGAGGCATATTTGGACATATTCCCTCAAGACACAAGTATGCTTGTAAATCCCAACATTGAGCTTGGTGACACTGTGCTCTATATCTCTCTCAGGTGTGTTTCTTTGCTAATTATTATAATGTGCATGTGCATGGCAGACAGGCACAAGGGGCTCATTGTGGCTTGTGTTTCCTTAATTCCAAGTGTCTTATGAGGGATCTTCCAGAGGCTCTAGCGATGCAAATTGCCATACTTGACCCTCTAGTGACACAATGCCTTTTCAACAAGCAAGGAACCCTTTCAAGTTTTTTTGATGATTTTAACATGCTGACCTGCAATTACATATTATACCCCTATGTTGAAGGGTAATTCTTAACTCCTTACATGTTATTTTTGATATTTTGTGGTATTCTTAGCTAATTTGTTTTTTATTTTCTAGAGGACATTGGAGTCTTATTATCTTCAATCTTTTGGAGAAAGATATTATATTTATGAATTCATTGTCAAGTATCCATGGGAAAAGTAAACTGTAAGTATGAAGCATAATCTATGCTTGATGATGGCCCATTGTTTTCTATTAGTAGCCTTTTGATTCAATGTCTTTTTGCAGTGCTGCCAAACTTATTGTTGGTCACCTGAGTACCACAAACAAGGATTACAATATAGAAGCTTTCAAGTGCTACAATCAAAAAGTGCCTTTACAGACAGACTCAACATCTTGTGGATGGAGGGTGCTTGCAAATGCATGGAGATATCTTGAGTCAAGGTGCCGGATGACTACACTCACTGTAAGTGTGGTTCATGTATTTATTTTGATTTTTTATGCATGTATGTATGTCATGTCCTTTAGTTCCTTTTTCTATTTTTTTCAGTTGCATGACTATCCAGAGTCTTGGGTCACGTGGGTGAGAGAGAAGGTTGTTTCTATGGTTTTGGAAAGATCAATAAATCCAAATGATCCAGATTCTCCTTTGCCACCAAAGAAAGGTAGAGCCACTAAAGGTTTGGATGCAAAGAAAATGGATCAAGAAGAAAAGTCCTGCAAAGATCCATACAAAGAAAAAGGATCACATGAAGAGTCCTACCAAGGTGAAGAGTCCTGCCAAGGGGAAGAGTCCCAAGAAGAAGATCCCTTCCAAGGGGAAGAGTCCTACCAAAAAGAAGATCCCTGCCAAGGGGAAGAGTCCCACTAAGAAGACTGCCAAGGGAAAGAGTCCCACTGAGAGCCCTGCAAAAAAAAGAGCAGATACAAAGGGCCATCCATTCCACTCACCATTGAAATTCAAGGTTCAAAAGCGTCGTACACTTAAGAACAATAAGGGGGAGGCACCTAGCTCACCTTTCAAGATACCATTTATGTTGTCAAAGAAAGCTGCCAAATCACCCAAGACAGCTAGTCCTAAGGAGCCCAAAGCACCAACCCCTGCCAAGTCACTCGTGCCAAGCCCTAAGGGGTCCAAAGCACCAACCCCTGCCAAGTCACCACCACCACCCACTCCTGAAATTTCACCTCCTTCTGAACACAAAAGGAAAAGGGTCTCTGAGGATGCAGAATCCTCTCAGGCAAAAAGAAAAGTGGAATTTCATGATTGAATAGTCCACAAAAGCTATGTACACTTTTGTTCATTTTGTCCATATGAACATATATATATACCCTTTGGTGATTCATAATTTGTACTTCAAATACTTAATACCAACTGTCGATTCTTAAATGTGTATCATGATGTCATGTAAGTTTAAAACAACATAAGTAGAGAAAAGATAAATATATTTGCAAAATGATTACAATATTGAACTTGTTTTTTCAAGTCCTTACAAGTGGCTCAAATACAACTCTTTTTGGGGGAAGGCATGTGATGCAAGAGGTTGAATTCTCCATCCTTGTGCTCACCACAATTTCATCCACTTTGAATCTATACTCGGGAGATGTTTCATCAAGAAACTCAAGAGATTCTCTAACATCATTTAGTTTCCAATTTGTTGTTACTATCAGGCTTCTATACTCGGTGTGTGTGGATGTACTGTGACCTTTAGTTTAAACTCTGGACAATTTTCCTCAGAGTCGAGAGGAACCCAGCTACCTAATTTTCTTCTCCATCTCCTATAGTCATAGCCCAGAACTAATGATTGACGACATAGTTGATATGAGATAGACATAGAATTTGGGCTTACTCTACAACTAATATTGTCACTAATATGGAAAGTTTCTTTGGTGCTCCATCCGTCTATTAGAACATTATCAAGTTCAGTCATAGAAAGTCTTCTATTAATCCACATCGTCTTTGTCCTCTGCAAATCCATTGTTTTGAAACATGCCACAAAGACATGTATAGGCAAGAACCATTGAACTTTAACCCTTCTTGATATCCTTCCCGGAGACATAGCTTTAAGGATGTCTTCTTTGATCTTGGATTTGAAGCTTGATATAGTACATGCATCAGGAGCTTCCCAATCAAGTGAACTTATGGTGGGAACGGGTAACTGATGTAGTTCTCCATATGCACCTTCTCGTGATGGAACTTTGTATTCTGCAAAATAGACAAACAAATCCATTGTTTTGTAAAAGGAAGGTGGCTTATCAGCATACATAGCATCTGCAATCCCTTTATGCATTGCTTTGAACGTCCCACTCAGATTCTCCACAGGCTGCCATTCCACAACTGTTGAAGGAAATATATCTGGAATGGATTCAAAAAATGAGAAAAACAATGGGATAATGAAAAAAATTCACTGTATCAAATAGTTTTTTTTTGTACTTACAGTAAGAATGCAGTGTGGGATGTTCCTCCCAGTCTAACACCATATCCTTGGCCATGTACACATGTTGAACCTTAGCTAGCCAGCCATTATTGGTCACTTTGAAAGCAAGAACACGACCTTTCCAATGGTTTTTTACTTTATCGTGTTTAGTTCTCTTCACTCTGTGTACACCTTTGCATGAAGGAAGCATTGTTACCTAGTCATTCACATGAAAAGATATGGACTTCCAAAGACCATCCTCTCTAACGTTATGAAAGTCACAAGAAGTTATGTTATGTGAAGGGCGACGTGCAAAAGACGCCATGGAAACTCAGAGATTAGAGAAGAAAGAAAGTATAGACGGAAACTAGAGAAACTAAAACCTCTCACAAACTAGAGAGCGAGAAAGGTATACGTTTGAAAAAAGATGGTGATTTGTCATTAATGCTATTGTTTTGAGAGCCTTCTGACATAGATTTCATATCTTTTGACAACGCTTTTGTGAAATATAAAATAGAATAAAAGACAAGACTTCATTGCTTTGAGCCGCAAATTTAATGAGCTCTCTCGCCGAAAGCACCTAAATATAGCAGTTTCAGCCTTGTGATCAAGACATTTAGCGGTTCTCCGTCAAAATAGGACCACCAAAACCCACAATAGAGGAGACAAGAGTGCCATACTTTTGTATACGTGTCAAATAACTATTGGACTATTCCTTAATCCTTCGATTAAAAAAAAGCCCTTTTTGAGTCGTTTTTGGCCCTAATGTTCACCACGAGGAAATACAAGCATGATGTTGATTAATGGACGCTTTTGAACGTTGGACCAACCATCACTAACTATGGTGTATCCAGATTGTTCTGTTGCATTTAATATTACCCTTTGAATATCCTGTTGTGTGCTTGTGTAACATTTATCCAACAGTTGGTTTCTCATATGGTGATATGTTGGAGGGGTAAATCCAGCACCATACTCCCCAATGCGTTTCCAAGCTGACTTACATGCATCGCAGGTGACAATGGCCAATGATCCCCCAGTGAAATAAACGGCTTTAGCTAGAGCAAGTTGTGCTTCTTCTAAGGCAAGCGTTCTGAAGCTCGTCTATAAGCTAACCTGTCTACTTTTTGACGATCCTACCTGAAAGTCAAGAGATCCATGGTTTGGAGGTGTAGCTTCATCGATATGAGAAGTTGGTTCCCTGCTTTGAGTGCTTCCATTGGTGGGCGTTACACCCAATGATCACTCATACTGGTTTGATCTTATCGATACCGGGGTGTGATGGTCGAAAGTAGAGAGTTTTGATCTTTTGCTCGTGGAAATTAGCTTACCAATTAAATCTTTTAAGCGCATAGCTTCTTCTTCTGCACCTAAGCCCTTGCACTTTCCTCCTTGGATTCTGGTATTACCACCTAGAAAATGATCCCTTATTCTTGGTGCTCCTCCAGATTTCTCTTCGCCACAAAAGTTACATTTCCAATCTTGATACTTATTTAAATTTGTGGAAAAATTCCACTGGGGTCCTGGACTTTTTCCACCTGCCTTTCGCTTGCCCTACGAAGTGGTGCCCTGCGAAGCAGGACCTGGCATCGAGGTAGGAGGTCTCCTCAAGGAAGCCACGCTTGAGACACCAACATCACCGCTCACATTCCCGGTGGAAGACATACTTATTGGATGCCTGCAATACCAATAAACATAGCTCAGTATGCTATCTCTTCTTTCAAGTATTATTCAAACCAAACATTAGTGTTATAATCAATATCACACACAAGCGTAGTAGTGAAGCCTGAAGGGAATAAACCTCAATCTACTCAAGCATGAGCAAGCAAATACAATGGTAAATCAAATATGTGATCATTCCATCCCAAAAGTAGAGATATCGACCCAAAGATTCACCTTCCTACCTCCTTTCATGAATCAGTCCAGTCCAAAAAAGAACTAATGACCCATGATTGGAGCTCTAATCAGAATAGCAATCAGAATAGATATCGACCCAAAGATTCACCTTTCTATTGTTTTTCAAGAATTAGTTCAGTTAAAAAAAGAACTAATGACCCATGATAGAAGTTCTAATCAATTTAGCAAATATAACAGTGAACTAAACATGAGATTAGTCCATCCCAAATGTAGAGATACCGACCCAAAGATTCACCTTTCTACCTCCTTTCAAGAATCAATTCAGTCCAAAAAAGAACTAATGATCCATGATCGGAGTTACATTAAGTTTTAATTTTTTTTAAAGACTATTCATTTTTTTACCTTTAGTTTTTCTTCTAAATTTTAAAGGATGACCAAATTTAGAGGAAGAGGTGATGTGATGTGATGTCTACTACAGGGTTATATAGAGCCGCCAAATATGGAGGGGGTACATGACGGGTCCGGCGGGATTCTTGCTTGTCCAGCCGGGCCCGTCGGGTTTCATCATAAACCCGCCGGGCTTGCTGGGATTGTTGGTTGTCCCACCTGTTCTACGTTTTCTACCGGTTTTCGTAAGTCATGACATTAGATATGTTATTAACATGAAAAAAATAGTGATAATAACAACAATAATTAACATTTAACAAAATGCGTCATCGCATAATTAAAATCCCTGCTTTGGGGTGTAGCCTCTCTGCTCCAGAAATCCCAACGAGAGGAAGGAGAGTCGGTGAGAGACTTTATTAGTCGCTTGAAGCATTTGAATTCTCGTTTTAATCCAAATGAGCACTTCAATAATAATCAATTCCTTGATATATTCATTAGGGGATTACGACATGAGGATATCTACAATGGCCTAGTCATTAGAGGTATCACCACCAATGCAATCCAATTGGAGGATGATTTAATGATTCAAGGAGAAAGAGTGTCTGTTGAGCCTAAATCTATTATCTCCCAAGAACCAAGGCATCAACCAATGACCCTAAACCCTATTGCTAAAGAGCCAAAGATATCTGAGATGACTTTAGCAGATCTCACCAAGGCTATTCAAGAGAGTCTTAGAGACAATTTTGCTCCTCAAACAATCATATGTATCCAAGAAGGGAGCAACAATGGTGCTCAGTATGCTATGGACCGCATAGTACCAGTGAATGCCCTACTTTTAGAGTAAAATTCAATGGGAATTGCAATGCATGCGGGAGGTATGGTCATCAAGCTAAGGATTTCATAGTATTTAAGCGCGCGATGGCCAATAGACCAACCTTAGCATGGACAGACACACCTCGAGTGCCTGCATTGATTTCGGACCCACCTCTTGAACAAACAACACAACACATGGTCCCTAGGGCCCAAAATGTTGTTCAAACAACACCCGTACCACCTCCAGTGCTAGGACTGCAACCACCACATCCGAGAATCACTTCTATGAATCAAGTGGATTGTGAGTCATCTATTGCTTGTTTGGAAGGCTGTGAGGAAGATATAGATCCTAATGTTGACTATGGGATGGATGTGCTTGAAGAAAGTCCACAATACTACATGGAGGACTATTGGGGACAAGTCAAACCTGTATATCAAGTAGCTGCTCTTGATGCAAGAGGCCAAAATATCAATTACACTGCTAAGAGACAACCTCTTCAATGCTATGAGTGTGGAGGTCCACATTGTGTAGCGGAGTGTCCTATTAGGCTACAAAAGAATGCCACACTAATGCAAACCAATCAAGCGAGCACGTCTACAATGCCAATACTCATGTGTAATTGATGTGGCATAGATCATTTGATTGCCCAATGTCCAAATAATCCAAATGCACCGAAGATCATGCCATTAAACTTGATTGAAGTTATCGAGGAGCCGTCACAAAGTACACCCGTGGTACCAATAAACGTACTCACACGATCGATGCTCCAAAAAAAAAATATACCCTTGGAAAGACACACGGCATCAATTGACCAATCTCAGAAAAAGAAGAAACACGAAGGAAGAGATCACAAAAAGCAGTGAAGTCAGACCCCAGTTTAAAGACCAACATAGGGACTGGTGACGACCCCGTATTTATGAACGACGCTGAAGAGGATTCTAATTCAGGTGAAACCATGGAGACCAAAATGACCACTGAGATACAAACCAACAAGGAAGATCTTCATGAGCCACAATGGCCAGGATCCAAGAAGAAGATAGGAACTTATCCAAACCCTACAGAGGAGATCGAGCGAGTCAAGAAATTAAGGAGTTCGGTAGAAGATACCCAAAGGGATCTAGAACCAGCACCTAGGCAGATCCAGATTACAAACACCATGTTCCCTATGCAACAACAACCTCACCAAGTCCATAGACCCTTGGCCATACCTAGTGTCATCCAAGAAGAAAGTGACTTAAAGTCATGGGAAAGTGGGTGTACTCACTTCTTGATGGAAAGAATGTTTATAGAGGGACTACCTGATCCTATCAAAGAAATGGAGATCCCATCTTCCCCACGTCAAGGGAATGAAGTCCAAAAGGTTCCGTTAAACATTTCCAAATTGATGGATTTCATGCCTTCAGAAGTTAGAACCACCATCATGTCCAAACTATATAAAGGCCCTGAGCTAGTTGCAGCTCTTCGAGCCTTCCTCAATGGAGAACTAAAGTTTGGTCTACCACAATTTGCACAGATGGATGGAGCTGGGGAGATGCCAATAGAGGAGGAACACTTAGATCCACAACCCAACCTAGATGAGAACCTTGTTATAGAAATACCTGCTAACAAGTTGGGACAATACTTTGAGGGTGATGAATCCAATGCGACCATACCAATCACTACTAAGGGATTAACTATGAAGGGCAGCCTTGATGGTGACTAAAAATTGCTGGGAAACTGTGGGAAGACCTCACCTTGCGACCACAACCATAGTAGTGAAGATGGCCAATGGGTCTATTGTTAAACCTATTGGGATGCTAGAAGATCTCAAGATCAAGGTATTTGGACAAAAAATAAGGATTACCTTTATTGTTATGTATTTATCCAAACATGCTATGGCATCGGAGATGATCTTAGGACGTTCTTTTATGAGGGAAGCAAAAATGGTGCATGACTGGTCTAAAAACCATGTCTACTTGCAGCTCCAAGATTCTGTCATTCCAATGGATCTTGTGATTGGTCGAGCACATCCTCTAGGAAACAAGTTCTAATTGATCATAGATCTGACACCACACTTCACTCGGCCCCATTGCAATATTGTTACATGTGTAAAGTGGACACTGATATTGGGGAAGATTCTTCTTATATGGTCGTACTACCTGAGATGACTGAGTCGGAAAATGTGGATTGGTTCCACTTAGTAGCAACCATAGACACTTGGGGAAATAGGGGGATGACCTGGGTAGCACCTGAGGGGGATGAAATTCCCGTACCCTTAAATATTCTACAAGCAATGCATATAGCTTCTGACAAGACTTATCCTAATATAATGAAGAAAACATACAAGTGGGTCCCTAAAGCTTCTTTAGCGACCATAGCTAGTGCTAAAAAACAGAAGGCTTATAAGAAATGTCCCACTTGCTCCAAGAAATGTAAGAAAATGTGGTGATGGATTCCTAAACGACTATTGGAAGCCCAACGCTACTATCAAGTAAATGATCAAATCTGGGTGCCAAAACGTAGATTCTGTTCCTGCTTGTCACCTGACCCATGTGAGCCCAATCCCGTAGCTCTAAAACAAATCAAAGATCATAGAAAGAAAAAAATCACATAATGCTACACACCTGCTCCAGAGCTGGTTTGGGTACCGAAGAAAGAACGATTTGTTTCACCTAGCTCAGGAAGGGGGGAGTCCCATGAAGCTTCTAGCTCCTCATGTAATGCATCCATAGAGGTAAAACATTCTCCACATCCTCCACCTACAATAGTGGACCTCCATGAAGCTACAAAGGAACCCACACCTCCCAGTGTTCAAGAATCACCTGATGAATCACTTCAAGTTTGACCCTGAGAGAGTACCTTACCACCCTTGCAACTCAACGAGGCGCCTAAGGTAATAGAAAACTATTGGAAAAAATCCTCACCTATTACCAACTGTAACAATTGGTTTCAAAGGGTGACAAGCGCATTTCAAACAGTATGACCTACCCAAGGAAGGGGGGAAGTTTTCATTCACGTCAGCCTATGGAATTATTCCCCTCTCAACCTTCCTCCTTGACCTCTCAATCTCCCAATCTTAGGGAATGTATATATAAAGATTTATACTCACAAAAAACAAAAATAATAAAGAGCAAGAGCAATTAGCAAACGAGTATGTACAATAAAAGTCAAAACATTGACCCAGACCTACACATTCACATCCGGTACACTAAAACAAAAACCTATGTCATCAAACACCTTTGATCCTCAACACTCGAGTGATGGAGGGTAGCTAAGATTAGTAAGATAGGAGTGTTCCTATTTTAGAGTTGAGTGATTATCAAAGTTCTTTTTTCCCATTGATGTGCCTCCTAGAGGTATTCTTGTGTTTCATAGTGTGTACAGGAACATGTTGCTGTTGTTAGGATTTGGACCTTCATGGAATCTTTCTCTCGTTCACACTTCAAATCAAGCGTGACCATCAACACGAACAGGTGTTTCTTGTCCATTAGCATTGCCCCTTATCTATGTTGCATCCATGTTTGTCTGCTTTAATTGTGATTGGTAGCATATTATTCAAGGCATTTGCTTAGTATCAAATACAATTTTCAATGTAATTTTTTGTCATAATCACTTGTCTAGGTTTAAAAATCAAGCAGTCCGACTAAGCTAGTTTGACCAAGCTAAGCGTTAGAGATCTTCTCTTAATACCATGGGGAATGCATTCCTAATAATCAATGGTTACTTAGGTTCTTAATATGATTTAAGCAGCATTGTGTGAAATGTACTAGGGCTTTCTAGCGGGCTTAGTCCCTATTGACCTTTAGCTTAAGTATTATAAAGGGAGTTTACTAGTGTGATGAGTCTGGGGAGGGTAACAGTGTTATATGACCCCCCACAGTTACAAAATTAAAATACTGAAAACGAAAAAAAAAAATCAAAGTACCACAATGTAAAATCTTAAGCTGGAAGAGAAATCTCAACTTGATTTGGTACTCCACTCACATGTATCGTCTATGGTACTAGAGCCCTAGAGGTTCCCAGTGTGGGCGCTTTTTCTTCAAAAGAAAAAAACCCAAGGCATACAAAATAAGCACACACATCAAAATTGAATCACTGTGAAAATACTTTGGGGGGTCAAAGAAAGGTAATCTATCATGCGGTAATTTCATGAAAAAATCCTTTCATCGTAGCTTAACTACAAGGTCTTCTAGGTATAGCCTCTAGTCAGCCCTCGGACATGAAATACTTGGCTCTTGCGATTAAACAACTTAATTGACCAGAGAACTTAAGAAGCTTACCCATGGTATTAATAGCCGATCTTTAGTACCTTTCGACCGTTAAATTAGTGATCCTAGACTTGTTTAATTTTTTACCTTTACAACTGTTTATGCATTTGATTATATTGCAACTTAATGTTTATGGCTGACAAATGGTATAAATTTTTTGTTACCAATCAAATTGTCTGCCTACAACGGCATTTGATTTCTAATTGTATATAATAATACAATTACTGTGCCAATGTTGTTTGATTTTGCAGTGGCTGAAGAAGGCTAACGACACTCATCTCAAAGGCTCTTTCACCTCGATGAACGAGCTTCAACTCAATGGCTTTTGAGGACAGAATCTACATCAGGAAGGGGGGCATGTTAACCCTCATGGCTCATGGACACCCTATCACCTACGATAGACGTTGTACTATTTACTTGGTAGAGTCAAGTACCTGGCTTTTTGGTCCAATAGGAATGGTTAACAATGATCACCGATGAGAGGCACACTCTAAAACTGGAACGTATAACGTTTGGGTAAGATTGGCTAAGTGTGGGCACCCAAATGTGAACGGGCGAATCCATATAAAAGTCAATCTAAACCTAAAATACCTTATTCTCTCATTTGTGCAATTGAAGAGTGCTCTTGCTCCATCTCCATCTTCTTCTTCTTCATCTCCTTGTGTGTGTGTGTGTGTGTATGCGTGAGAGAGAGAGAGAGAGTGCGATCGAGCATTGCGGTGGCACAACAACGGCGAGGCGGTACGGTTGAGCGCGGCATATATAGCGGCATCTCCTTCTTATTCATGGCGAGGAATCCTCCACGACAGGAAGCGTAGAGCGGTGAGTGACACACCAACGCCATCTTTGAGCTTTCTAGTTTAGCCTTGTTGTGTACTTGGAGCCATTTGTGGCTCGCACACAGTGTATTGGCAAGTTCCTTGCGCTGACACGTGCAACATACACGCACAGTACAGATTTCAAAATTTATCAAGTTTTTGGTATGTTTTGTGATCCAAACTCTATGAGCCTTCACAAAAGATGTTTGTAATCATGCATAGAGTCTTTTGGGATCAACCTTGCTCCATTTTGACTCAAAAGCAAAAAATATAATTATTTACTTTTGACCTAAATTGAATAATTTTTACAAAATTTTCACTAATCAGTCTTTTTGTGACATGTTTTAAGCCTCTAAGTCAAGTTTCACCAAATTTGAACAAGATCTATCAAGTCAAACTCAATTTCTCGACAATCTATACAAATTTTATCTTTTATCAAGTTTTTGGCCTGTTTTGTGATTTAAACTCTACGAGCCTTCACAAAAAGATGTTTATAATCATGCATAGAGTCTTTGGTATCAACCTTGATCCATTTTGACCCAAAAGCACAAAATTCAATTATTTACTTTTTACCTAAATCGAATAATTTTTGCAATTTTTTCACTACTCAGTCGTTTTGTGACATGTTTTAAGTCTCTGAGTCAAGTCAAAACTTAAATTGGCCTAAATTCTCAAGAAAATATTGAGGTGGTCCGAGGCGGGCAACAAGAGAGGCGACCTCTAAACACCTCTCAAGGCTCCCGTGCTGCTCACTTGGGGCAGGGGCAACCACAAGCAAGAAACAACAACAACAAACCCACAGCCAAACAAATGAAGGGGCACCACCTAGTTATGGTATACGAACTAGGACGCAAGAGAGATTTTGGCACAACCAAGAGGATGCACCACAAAACACACACAAGCAACCTCACACCAAGACTCACATAAAATGGGCCAGAGAGAGCTAGAGCAAAGGGAAGAGAGAGAAGAATGGATCTTGCGTAATACCTTATTTGTGACTTGAAAATGGAGATGGTTTGTTGTGTTGCTATCGTAGAGCTTGTACAAAACTCATCAATGCTTAGTGAATGCTAAACATTGCCAACACACACACACACTGTCTTAGGGTGTGGGAGACCTCTCACCACAATACCCTCTTACAATGGACACAGAATTGGCAATGAAAACACACTAAAACACTTTCTAAAACATGATAAACGATAAACCTCAAAGTACACAAGTCACCTTGAATTCACTAAACCATATCGCACAAGTGGAAGGACAAAGATTTGAACATCGAATCACGCCTTTGATGCACCAAACCTCAATTTATTGATGATGGAGGAACATATACAATAGTGGTTTTGAGATCTTGAACTCACGCTCTCTCACTTGCAATGTGTAGCTTGAAAGCTTCTCTCACACCAAGAGTGAAGCTCGCAGAGTGGTTGCTACACCTAAGTCTCTCCTCACGCATAGAGTGTTGGGGTGCTATGTGAGATATTGGAGGTTGTTTTACAAGAAGGAGAGGGGCCTATTTATAGGTTGGAGACCCTCATTAAGATTATTTGTAAATCCTAATTTACAAGCTAACAAATCAGGATTATGATTTTTTCAATATAAAAACATTGCGGACCTTCTTTGTCTTCTTGAGTAATGGATGTGGGCTCAAAAAAGAGCATTATTGATGGTAGATAAGGTGAAAGTAAAGTTTTAAGTAAGAAGAGAGAGAGAGAGAGAGAGAGAGAGAGAGAGAGAGAGAGAGAGAGTTACTATACACATGTCTTGAGGTGAGATGTCTTTCATGGTTAGGTCAATAGCTATTTTGTGTTAGTATGTTAGTGGCTAGTGTTAGTAATCACTAGAAGGTTAATGATATATTTACAATGGGTAGAATGGGGTGGATGGTTGAATGAAGTGAGGAAATCCTTGTGATGGTGAAGCTTGAAGATGTTTTTGACTTACTTGTGTAGGTTCTCAAAATGATTATCGATCTTCTTCTTTGTCTTCTCTTCTTTACGCCACCGCCGCCAAGCTTGATTATCGCGATGAAAATGGTAATTTGGTTGATGAGATTTTACAATTTGCAGAGGTTAAGCATGGTTTACATGCTGAATTTTATGTATATAGAGAAGGGGTAAGATGGAATTGTACTTTGGAAGTAATAGAGAGAGGCATAGAGATGGTGTATGTACATGGAGAACTCATATGAGAGCTATGGGAGTAAGAGGGGAGGTTAATGGTGAAGAAGGTGAGAGAAACCATTGAAGGTGCAGGTTTAAGTGAGGTATTGAGAGGAATGAGTGTGTGTGTGTGTGTGTAGAAGTGTGGAAAGAGGTGAGAGAAGACTATGCGCTACTTGTGAGAAAAGTGGGCAGACTGGGGTACGCTCAAAAAATCATAGCTCACCGGTGGTTACTTCAAAAACCATGAAAAAATTTGAGGTGATTATTCAGTTTATGGGATACATTTTCTCTATTGATCACTACTCCAAATTTGGAGTGGAGATGGGTGACAAAAATCTCACCAAAAAGCCTGTTTTTATACCTGCAAAAGTCTTTTAGTGGCCCCCTCCTTTGTTGAATTTGTACAATGCATCCAAGAGTGAGCCCCTCCTTTGTCATATCATAATACAAAGCATCCAATTTGTCCTTTACACATGCATGGAGGAGGCTTATTGGTGAATAAAGAAATATATACATGGTGGGACTAGTGTATGGACTATTCATGGATTTTAGCTCAATGAGTACATGGTATTAGAATAATGAGTATATAATAATTAAAAAATATGGAAGAATTATGGATATGAAAATATATTTGGAATCATATGATATGGTCCCTCTTTGTATTATTTTGGGTGAAAGAGGAAAAGGTATGCAAGTAAATGAAAATAATATAATAAACATGACTAAGGGAGTAGAAATCATTTTTTGTTTTCACAAGGGTGAGGGTGAAAATGTGGGAGTGATTTGTATAAAAGAAAAATATGAGGTTGAAGTATGTACACATTGGATAATATATACTTATGGTGTAAGAGGATGAAAGAAGGCATACATAGGTTTAATAAAACACACACCGAAGTATAAATATTTAAATAAAATATCAAAATAATTATAAAAATCCCTATATTTAGGCCATATATACAATGCAATATTTACACACAAATAGGCCATAATATATTTTATTATTTTTATTTTATTTACTTTTTTGGCTCAACTGGCCCAGTGACTAGCTAGCTAAGGGTTTGAAGAAGATATGGGAAAAGCCCTCACATACGCCTATGTACAATGAAAAGGTAAGGATAACCAAAATGTTTGAGTGATTTGATAGGGTGAGGTAGCTTACTATGGAAATTATAGAAAGCCAAAAAATGGCTATCAATATAAATAATCTGATTCTTTGTAAACTCTTGAAAATTTATCTCAAATGCATCCTTAAGCTTACCCACTGGTTCATACAACTTTTATGAGCATAATCTACAACTGGATTCAATGGTTGATAGTCTTTTGGTGTTGTTTCAAGCCGTAGCCCTGAAATTCTGCAGCTTTACATAAACAACTACTTGTAGGTTCTTCTGCAATTGGGTTGTGGAAAGTGTTCACAAACACTTGTTTTCTTGCTTTTTATGTTTTCTAAGCCTTGATCTTAAGACTTATCTCGTCCATCAATCATTCTCAAAATCCTAACCTAATCCTACAATCCTACAAGGTACTTAGCAAAGTACAATCTACTCCCAAGCTACCTCTACAAAGCAAAAGACAACATTCTTAAGCTATGCGGTTTTTAAGAGAAAGTTTAACTCTAGGTGAACCTAGAGTAATTGACAACTACACTGGACGCTCTATTTTTTCCTAGTTTAGATCTACTCGTCCCTGAGACGGTGCCAAATGTGGGATGAGTTTCTTACCTCACTCCTATCTTATTGCAGACATAGAGAGAACCACGAACATAATTATCAATCCATGGGACGAAGCTGACTCAACAGTGCATAGAGGCTACAAGAGCTTATCAATATCTTTGAAAACAACAGACAACTTGCATCTAACACAAGCTACACTCAATTGATCTTAGTCATCAAAAGCTAGTCACTAATCTGCAAAAAAAGCATGATCGTTACAACATCAAACGACATCCAAATGTTACGAAACTTATACGACAAGTATATAAGACCTAAACATACATGTTTATGGTCTAAAATCTCACTTTTGATGAAGTGCAAAAATTACGCAATGAGTTTTTAACCTGGTTGCTTTTGACCCCGAATGCATCTAAATGCTTAGCAATGATGCCCCAATAGCCAGCCTATGCTTACTTTGTGTTTTATTGGCTTGAATGCCTACTTATAATGAAAATAGGCCACGGCTTGGTGATGCCAAAAGCTACAGTTTACCATGATATGTTTACCTCAATCTGTAGAGCTCTTACCTACGATTGCAATGCAACAGACAGCACTGCAATGTGACAACCAAGAAGGGAGTAGGAAGCACGCGAAGGAGAGAAATGAGTGTCGTTAGCTCATGCTGTGTTTCTGTTATCCAAAAAATTAATCAAAACTTTACAAAAATGGATTTTATACCTTAGCCAAGGTCTAAAATGTGTAATGTCCGGTGCCCAAGACCTTTGAGGCTCCACAACTTACTGTATCTTCAAGCTAGGTACACTAATTAACCTATTCTTTACATCTTGCAACTCTTATTGAGCCCGTAACACGTTCCAATTATCAAAATAGCTAAATAAATTGGGAAATTACAATACATGACCATTTTGAAAAAATGTGTAACTTCAATCTTCATTGCTTCTTCATATTGATCTTTGATGTGCTTCATAAGGCTTTGATCTTTAGCAGCTCCTATTAACTGACTTCGGCTCAGTTAACATGTAATCCATAGCATTTTTCTCAAAAAGATTTGTAAAAGAAACATTATGATTTTTAGGAGAATGCTGTAAATTTTAAGATGTATTTTGTTTCATGAACCTAAAAGTTTTGCAAGTCAAAAAGACCTAGCTATAAATCTCAACATCCTTAGTCTGAAAACATACATTGTAACATTATCCAAAAGTTGGAAGAGCTTTTTGTACGTACGACTGTGAGTTGTAACTTGTAATTGATTTTTCAACTCATCTAAAAATCATAATTCTGTTCAAAGAATTGTATTGTGTTCCTCGTCTCTTCCTCTATCATTTAATTATAATCATTTTCAATTTTGATGCGGTTTGCCACTACCCATTTAAGAGCTAAATCTGTAGAGTTAAATGTCAAAATGATTTTTTTAAATATATTTTGACCCGAGAGCAGTGTTTCTACACCATAGGGAAACCTATTTGGACTGTTATGTTACAATTTTTAGAACTTGAACAATGATGAATCGAAACTTGAACCATGTGATTTGCAACTACCTGACCGTGAGATAAATCTACAGACTTGAGTGTCATAATGGTTCTTTTTTTACATTCTGTCCATAGAGGAGTGTTTCTAGACCGTAGGGCAACCTATTTGGATTGTTTAGTTACATTTTTTAGGATTTGGACCATGATGGATTGGGATTTTGATACCTTGTTTGATGACCTCCAAACTTTGTAGATTAGTACCCTTAGGCTTGATACACCTTCATCTAATGTTTCATAGAAATACGAGTTCATTTGGTTAAAAAAATGGCGTAATGACTTAGAGCAGTCATAAGCTGATTTTCCAGACTAGAGAGTGATACTTTGCTAGTTATGTTGATACTTTAGTTCACTAGGTTGACTTCTTGAGGTTGACACCCTCAAAGAGTCTTTGTGCCCCATTTGCGTCACTTCCACATCATGTTAGTTCCATTTAGCTATGCTATAGACGTCCGATCATGGTGATCTGCTAACATTAGTGTTATTGTTGGGGATATGATCCTTAGTTGGTGACTAATCTAGTCATATTCATAGCCTTCTTTTCTAGAGATTTTGTTACTTGTTCTGTTTACATCTTAGCGATGAAGTTGCTAGCGACGAGGTCTAGTGCTTACTAGATGCTAGAAGTCAAGGATTTGCTAGATCTACTCTTGATAGACAAAGAGAGTTGTGAGTAGGATACAAGAGGCATTTCATTCTTCGATATTCTTGATGGTTTGAAAGTATTCTTCCATATTTGATTTCACTTTCAAATTGCACTAATTTGTCTGTTTTTATTCATAGATTCATTTTAGTACCTAGTAGTAGGGTAGGCAGCAACTCCCATCATCAAATTTGGGTTGAAAGTTTAGGGCAAAAACTATCAGAAACCATATTGACTATAACTCTAGAAAAATAGAAAATTTGATGGTCAAATAATAAAAGCTGATCAAAATACAAAAATTTGGTGCCAAGGGGTATCAATAAACTCATTGGAAACAACTAATATTTTTTACCCAGATTTGTGGAGAAACATGGATCACGATCCATGTATCTTTGGGAGAGGTTGACCAGAAACTGACACCATTTGGTAGAGATTTCTTCCACAAAATAATGTCATAATAACTAATATCCAATTCTCGTAAATGATTTTTTGATGTTAAACTGATCATTTAATATGGGGAAGTACCAAGGGAGAAAAGGCTAGATTATTGGTAAGGCTAGCAGACTGGTCACAGTAGGGATCTAAAGGAGGAAAATAAGGATTCAAAGGGGGACCATCTGCAAAAGAGCAATGTGCAACAATGGGCTTCAAAGACCCTAAGGTTCAGCCCATTAAGACTTCCAAAATTCTAAGGTTCCAAAATTCAAAGGTTATGTCCAAATGGTCAAGCTTAGTGAAATTGGATGCTTTGTGAGAGTACATAAAAGTCTTCAAGACTCCTACATAGTAGGGGGCAAGCCTTGTAAGTAGGGATGAGAGATAAATACACACACACACACATGCAAGCCCTTCACACACACACACACACACTCATGCAAGCCCTTCACACAAAGGGAATAAGGGACACATGTCAGCTCCCTAGCCC
This sequence comes from Adiantum capillus-veneris, assembly GCF_014529385.1. Lineage (NCBI taxonomy): Eukaryota > Viridiplantae > Streptophyta > Polypodiopsida > Polypodiales > Pteridaceae > Adiantum > Adiantum capillus-veneris. The sequence continues at coordinate 32,517,514 of NC_140950.1, forward strand.
AGTTGTCCACAAGGTGCACTCAAATCCTATTGGGTGGGTCAATGAGAATTAGGCTAGAGTAAATCTAGTTTAATTCATTTAAAAACACTTGAAAAAAGAACCAATAAGAATTAAGCTCTCTAGAAGACTATTGGATAGTCTCCCAAGGGGCCTGATGAGCATTCAACAGCCCAATGGCTTCCCTGATTCCTACTGGCCAAAAGACAAAGGGGTCTAATGAGAGTTTAATTGCATTATTTAATTACCTAAAGATTTCACAAAAGGGGAAAGGGGGACACATGTCACAAAGCTATCATTTATGCTTCTCAATTATGATTGGCTAAGCTTTGCAGGGTCCAATGGGGTGCCAACAAGAGTAGTTTGCAAGAGGGGTCGACCAAGAGAGAGAAGGGGACTGATTTTGCCAAGGAATTATCACACACACACAGTCACACAATCTCATGTCTGAAGCAAGAAGACTCTCTCTCTCTCTCTCTCTCTCTCTCTCTCTCTCTCTCTCTCCTCCTCAAGCTTTAATGAAAATCTCATCATCTACTCTAAGCTTGTGAGAAGGGAGGCCTACACGAATAACTCTTGGCTTTGTGATGCAGATCCAACCAAGAGTCAAGCTTCAATGCATGCTCATCTCCTCTACCATGATAATTACTAAGCTATTATGAGTGATTATGTGAGGAGATATACTTCTTTCTCGTAAGACTACTCCTTCCTCTCAATCTACTCTCATATCCCGCTAGCTCTCACCATGTTCAAAGGTGTGTGAGGCCTTGGGTCTGAGACCATGAGGGAATTGATTTTGTGTATTTTAAGTGTTTGCTTAGTGCTTGAATCTTAGATCTTCATTGAACTATCTAGTTATTGAAGGAACACCAAGAATTGCATTGTAAAATGTGTCCCTTGATGGGGGAAACCTAAAATACAAAACCTTTTGGAGAGGAGACCGCCGGCTCCATGTAAATCCGGTCCTCAACTGCTGTCAATAGATTAATTTCTCTCTCTTTTGAAGTATTGTTCATGCCTATCTAACTAGGTGTTATGCTTTTTGTTGCTCTCTCATCCAAGCACTCTTGCTATGCTCATTAGGAATCTATTCTAATGAAATGCTCACTATGTTTATGCTATTTTCCACTACACACAAGTTACTAGGCCATTAAATGTTACATTGGTATCAAAGCACAAGGTTTCTCTTTTCTTGCTCAAGAAGGGAGGTCCTCAAGCTAGCTATAAGTGGTTGGTATTATTAATTGCAGTTGAGTAAGTAGAATAGGAAATTTTCAGCCTTGCAGTGCACCTGCCTTCGTGCAGATAACAGGGCATCACCGTCGAGAGCTATGGTCTTAATACTAGAGTCCTACGGGGCTTGCCTATGGTTTAACCACTATTGAGCTATTAGAAGCTTGACAGGAGCCGATACTATTTTGGTGTTGAAAGACCCTCTCTTCTATTCCTTGCAATTAATGATATTCGAGTTACGGGTACAAGAGCTTGAGTGCTTTTCTAAAGGGGTGAAGAGGAGAAGCAACTAGGGCTTGAAGTGCCAAAGTACACCTAAAAATTGTTAGAATGTCTAACAATACTAAAGAGAGTGAAATTAATGTTGATAGCTTTGATTTTTCTAATGAGCAGGCTACTAATGATGCCCCTATGCTTGTTAACTACCTTGTTTCTAGGTTTCAACAAGCCATGGGCAATCCATCCTCCAAAGTGAAAAGCAACAACAGCTTCATGCTCATGGGATTCTCCAAACTCCCCACCATGACAAGAGAATACCTAGGAAGCCTCCTCACGAGACTTCCAAAAGAGGCCTCTCCAATTTGGGAAGAAGAAGAGGATCCATACGAAGGGCTCAAAAATTTACTTCTTGATGACACATCTCCTTCCCAAAGAAGAACTCAAGAGCCCCCACCAAAGGAATGAGAAAGAAGTGAGTCTCCTGCCACCTCAACAAAGATGGCTCCACGAAGACGGCGGGAAAAACACTCTCCATCACCTCCTAAATGGAGAAGACCATCGCACACCTATCCACACCATAATTCAAAGAGGGATGACAGGAGACAAGAGAAGAAAAAGGCCAGAATGAGGTCACCATTAGGAAAAATTTGAACTCGTTTTTGGGCCTTTTAAGAGTGCCACATCATCAAAGTTGTTGAAAAAGAAATCAACCCGGTAGACCCCTCTAAATATTTCTCAGAACCCCACGATATGACCTATCATTGGAAAGTTCTTGAAAAATGGAGTCTAAAGAGCCAAGGTCCGAAAAGTTTGGATGACTTCTATGAAAGTTATGCCATTTTTTTTCAATCAGCCAGGTTTTTTTACCATTACGGTAATCTAAAATCACCTTTTTCTAGATCTACATGAAGGCGATGTCCGATACATGCATGCTATATATCAATAGATAGCATTTCAAGAGTAAATTCTAAATATCCAACCTCCGACAAGTTTGGATCTTATTTGCAAAAAAATTACTGATCCCCACTTTTTGAAAGCTATGCCACATCAACAATTCTTACAAGGCCCATTTTTGAGTCCAAACTTTTCCTAATGCCTCTTCTCCATCTTCTTCATCCTCTTCCTCTTATCAAGAAAGTGATGGTGCAGACAAGGAGGAACAAGGCAAGAAAGAGGTCACCCTCTTCTCCATCTTCCTCAGATTCTTCATCTTTTGAAGAAAATGATGGTGCAACTTTTGAACCATAAAAAAAAAGAGGCCATAGGAAATCCTATGCCGCATGGAAGAGGTTGTCAAAGCTCAAGAAGTTTAAAGAGGGAGGAAAGAGCATCTCTTTTCTTACCTAAGATGGCACCATTGGTGCTATAGACAAAGCCTTGGCTTTCATCCAACAATTCGATGCGGTGTTGGGAGATGAGGGCTTCAAGGAGTCTTCTAAGCTATGCCATGTAGCTATGCATTTTCAAAAGTCCACCAGGCAATGCTGGTCTAGCCTACGGGCAAACGGTGAAACCCCACAAACATGGAAAGCTTTAAGAGCTTCCATCATGAAGCAGTTTTTGGACAGCAATGCCAAAGACAAAGTACTCACCGAATGGCAAAGCTTGAAGCTTTCTCCCTACCAATCCATTCATAAATATATAGACAAGTTTTGAGACTTACATCTCAAAGCCACTCGATCTATTAAAAAAGATGGATTTTGGAGACCAAAAACAAAATTTTTGTGCGGGATTAACTGAAGAAATGGCAAAGTATGTCAACTCCCAAAGACCATGTGTGCATCCATCGCACGTGTCAATGCAAGGGACTTGCCGTACACTGTGTGTGAGCCACAAATGGCTGCAAGCAGACAACCAGACTAATCTAGCAAGCTCAAGAGAGCAAGGGTGTGTCACTCACCGCCCTACGCTCGCCTTCGTGGAGGATTCCTTGCCGCAAAGAAGAAGGAGCTACCGTCGTGCCCTGCTAAACCACCTCGCCGCCGCCACTATGCCGTCATCGCAATGCTGGATCTCTCTCTCTCTCACACACACACACACACACACACACACACACACACACTGAGATGGATCAAGAGCACTCTTCAACTGCACAAATTAGAGAATGAGTGATTTTTAGGTTTAGGTGACTTTTATACGAGCTTGCCCATTCACACTTGGGCGCCCATGCTTAGCCAACTAACCCTTGAATGTTCCAGTTAGAGTGCACCTCTCATCAACAATCACTCTACCCTTTTCCTATTGGACCGGCTTGGCCCATGACTAGTAGAAGTGGATGCCAGTGGGTTAACATGCCCCCCTTCCTGATGTAGATTCCACCCTCGGACTATAACCCACACCATCAGGATCCATGATAGGATTACATGTGTCAGAAGAAAAGAAACATTGTGAAAGATCAAAGACAGCATGTGCAGGCATGCAATAAGTGAGATGCATACATTATATTCTAGGAAATGCAAAAAAAATCATGAACTGTAACATTGCCAACTAGAACAATAGAAGTACCTGAATGAAATGCAATTGAGTTAAGGTCATTCTTCACCTTTGAAAAAAAGTGCAAAGGTAGATATAGACCCAAAATAGTCACCCACAAGACAATATAACCATTATCCATCATCCATAGTACGTATTGTTTGACAAAAAAAAATACAAAGTGACAAGCGTGAATTGATGAAAGTAAATCAATGACAATTGTACACATAGGAAAAATCACTTGATTGTTAAACTTTGCAAATGTAATAGTTACAAACCATTATCATTATTTAAAAAATATACATGGTTTTCAAAAAGACGTGTAAAAGTCATCTCATGATACATAAGCTATGATAAAAAGAAACTAATGCTATCTAGCTATGGCTAAACTGATGTCGTCTGATCAGATGTCTCATCGCATCCAAGCGGCGTATTTGTCGGATTCTGAAAAAACAAACAATAAGACAACTTTTTGTATGTATAAACATATATAACGACGTTTATAAAACAATACAACAAATAGAAAAGAATAAATCCTAATACTAACCATGCTGCCGTGAGAACTCAGAATATCTATAAGGGCATTTAGTCCCTTCCAACCTGCGTACTCATGATCATACGGTGTGGGATCACGTCCTGTAAATGACCACTATCAAAACATACAAAGAATCCATTATGTTAGAATTTAAAAACCCGTAAACCCTAAACTATCAAACATAGAGAGCAATGCGAAAACACTTACAAAATCCGCCTGAAATGATGCCCACCCGCCGCTCCCCAAGTGGTGCGAACTCCCTACCTATACTCGCTCTCTGGCTGCCTCCTTTTGTTGCTTCCACTTGTCGAGATTCTCGCGCGCTGCTTTCTTCCCATTCTTCCAATCTTCTTTGGCCGGCCAATCTGGTTTGTTCCACCCATGCTTGTTTGCTTTTTGCACTTCGGAACGCTTGTGCTTGCAGTATTCGCGCATTCGAACCTTCATCACGTCTTCATTGAAGCTGTCCTCCCGTGTTGGAACGGGAAACTCGTCATGAAGCATGCTGATGACTCTGTCTTTTAAATCATTCGGTACTTCACTCCAGGTGTTTAGTATGTAGTGTCTAAACACCTGAGAGCAAAGACCGCGCATGCGTGAAATCACCTTCTTGCCTTCATCATACAAGATGATGCCGTGATGAAGTCGACGGAGTAAGTCGATGCAAATCCTGGTGTCGATGGCGATGCCGTGGCTGGTGTCGAGACGAGCAAAGAAGGGGAGGTAAAGAGCCTTGTCGAACACAAGGCGGTGTCGAAGCATTGGTGGTGGCACCCCTACAACAACCGCCACCGCCACCACTAGAGCGCCGACACTTAGACGAGTGTGAATATCGTCTCATCGACACCAAAGATTCGTAGCGTGCTGAGGACTCTGAAACAGAGGGAGATGCGGATGGAGTAGAAACGCACAATGGTGCGCCAGAGCGATGACGCTCCACGTACCACTGTCTCTACTAGGGTGACAAAGAAGAAATAAACTCCTCATCATCCATACCTGCATTAAACACACGAACATTTAAACTTAATATTGAATGAATGGAGTAGAAAACATGGACAAGTAGATAGATAGAGAGAGAGAGAGAGAGAGAGAGAGAGAGGAGGAGGAGGAGGAGGTGCTCGTCCTCCTTGATTGTGAGAACATACCTAGAGCATACGTACCTGGAGTGGACGCAAAGACCATTAAATACAATGATGCAATGACGCATATAAATACAATGACGCAATGACGGGTTCTTCTTCTATTCAACTTGAGTGATGGAAGAGGCAAGTCGATAACTCAGAATTTTCAATCAAAAGAGAGAGAGAGAGAGAGAGAGAGAGAGAGAGAGAGAGAGAGAGAGAGAGAGAGAGAGAGAGAGAGCACAATCAAATCTTGCAGTCGAAAAACCAGGTGGTGGAGTTGCATGTGGCTATGGATTGCCCAGGATATGAGCGCAAAATCAAAAGAGCGTTATACAACATGGAAGGTACTTAGAGAGCTAGAGTTTTTACAAAACGGAGCAAAATTTTTCAAATACAATATTTATGGCTTTAAAAGATCTCTCTCTCATCCTCGCATAGCTCATCATAACTTCCTTTATCTATATAGAGCTCGCCGTTTAAACAGATGTCCTCTGTTTCATTTTGTAGATCCTCTGCATGCACCCCATAGAGAGTAGCAGCTTGATGTTTTTCTGGCACCACCTCAACATCTTCTGACTGAGCATCTTTTCCGATCTCCTCCATTGATGCCACTGTGATTGGCACATGGTAGCCTTCATACGTCTGTGCACTACGAGGGGCTACCTCTATGACGTACCACCAATTTGATGCAGACTTTGTAGGATGAAATATCACCTGCTAGATCCACATAACTTACATGAGAGCTTCCAAGCACATAAATTCTAAAATGGGATGTTAACTATTTACATTCTTACTTGTTCACAATGCTCGGGTAGTATGAAAGTGTCTCTTAGGTCAGTCCATTTCTTAGTTGAATCCACCTTAAGAAAACCAGACTATCATCTACGCATAGTAGCGTTGCGACCCTCCATGATTATCTTGAACCATTGCACGTCGAAAAAGTCGACAAAAAATCCTCTATAATCGATCCTCAAAATCTCTTGTATCATGCCGAAGTAAGTGAGTTCTGCCACCACAGGACCGTCGTCGACTAGATTGTTCAAATTTTGCCATGATTCCACAATCTTAAGTAAAACGCTTTTTGTCGATCCGTTCCACCCTAAAATGTCGACCTTTACACCATGTTGCTGTGTATGACTTATACTACAACCAACAAAGATTATGAGTGGCCATTCAAACATCTAGAAAGTAACTAGTCGTACATTGCAAACTTACCTTGGTCACGCAACCTCGAGAGTACTCCCACTCTTCCTCACTCACTTCTTCACTGCACTGTTGTGCGCTTTTCAATAGGTTGTGCGACCATCTTAAGCTCATGAATGTTGGTAGGCTCTCCAGACCCGTTGGATAGTGCATCGGTGGTCGTCTTCCCCGTCTCCACTCAATTCGCATCATTTGTCGCTCTTGCTTTGCATCCTCATATTGTGAAATCCACTTTTGCATGACTCCATTGTGAAGCATGCAAAATCGGTTGATTTTAGCCTCTAGATCTTCCGTCATCTTCTTCTCAACACTGAGATTGCACATGACAATCCCGGGCTTTATCAAATCCGTCTAGCCACTCTCTAATGTACTCTAGGGACTCTGATACGAGCCAACCTTCTGCCATGCTACCCTCCGGACGTGCCTTCTGACACACATATGGCTTGAGTGTTTTCATGAAACATTCTAAAAAGAACATCCATTTGAAATGTACTGTGCTAGCTATTTCCACCTCATCAACTATGTGAACAAGAAGATGCACCTAAATGGTTAGCATGGTAGTAGGAAAATGTTTCTCAAACATGCACATAACCTTCGCAGCGTTTAGTCTGGCGAATGGTATGGAGTCTATGTTGATCTCTTTTGTGAGATCCATTGCACCAACTTCGGAAGTTTGTAGATTGTGTTACGGATGTCAAGAGACAAACATCCCTCAACTGCAACCCGTAAAATAAACTGCAAAACACGTGCAACAATGATATTAACGTCCACACACGAATTTGTTACACAATTCCCACTATGATATATTCCACTATAAACATACCCGACACATTTTATGCCAGTGGTGTGACTTCAAACTCGTAAGATTTCCTTCTTTAGTAAAACACGTTTAGAGCGAGTGCATTACGCCAGTAGGGGTCCGAAAAGATCGAATGGTCTCTTTTACTTTGTGTTCTTGGGATCCTGTGAAAATTCATGGTGCTTTAGGGAGTTTTATCGATCCATCGGACGCTGTTTGCGGCCCATATTGCTCCATACGATCCACATTTCTAAGGTCAACTCTGGCTCCCAAAGTATCTTTCCTGCCGGTCAGATGGTCCCATAGTAGATTACCCACATTCTTGAATATGTGCATTGGATCGAGCAAGTGATTGATCATGAGTCGGGACCAGTATGGTAACTCGTACCATAGAGATAGTCTCTTCATCGTTGGGGGCAATACGTCATCAGACATCTCCTTCTGCTCTAACCATGCTGGTGCAGACATCCTCGATGGCTCTCTGCCCAAAAATCCATCGCGTAACACATGATTCTCTGGAAGGTACGCTTGATGAACTTCGTAGATTTTCTTCTTTGATGAGGGCGCCCTACGTGTATTCAATCTAGGTCCACATGTGACACATGCTCTGTATCCGCTTGTTTGAAGCCCTGCATGTATATGCATGATAATAGATTAGCTTGAGAAAAACCAAGATTTACAGTGTCAGAGTGAGGAGTGTAAATAGATCACCTGAGCATTCTATTAGTTTGGGATAGTCATGCATGATCCACATTAGGATGCCTCTGATCAAAGCATTCCGTTGACCTGTGTGTCAGCTCATATCCACCACTTCTATGCCAATCCACAATTGTTGTAGCTCTTCCAATAGTGGACAAAGATACACATCCATATTATTCACTTTATATCGCCCCGGCACAATCAAGCTTAGCCATAAGTGCCCCTTCTTCGTAGTCAACCACGGGGGAATGTTGTAGTTGACGATGACAACGGGCCATACAATGTAAGATGTTGATCTTTGACCAAATGGATTTACGCCATCCATAGCCAGGCCCAAGCACAAATTTCAAGCTTCCCTAGAAAAATCCGACCATGTTCCATCTATATGTTTCCAGGCTGCACAATCTGCAGGAATCTGCATCACACCATCCAAAGATTTATTCTCCTCATGCCATGATGCTAGGGCGGCCATGGACTTACATTCGAAGAAATGCTTGATGCGAGGAAGCAGAGGAAAATGTCGCAAAAACTTTTGCGGATGTTTTTTTCCATGGAGATCTACTCGATATCTCTCGGAATCACATTTCAGGAACTTCTCCATGTCTATGTATTCCCCTCTGAAAAGAATACAGTCATTAGGACAAGCATGGATCAAATTGTAATCCATCCCCAAGTTTTGCAAAATCTTTCTTGCTTCCTCTCGGGAATCTGGCATCACATTATGAGTTGTTAGTATGTGCTCTTTGAGGAATCTACACAACATAAAAATACGGTACAATTCTGTAAAAATCTATCAGATTATTATGCATTTACAGTTTTATTAAAGTAAACTAATTGTAATAGATAACCTGAAAAGCGTTGTGATGCTAGTGTCACTCCATCCAAACTTTGTCTGCATGTTGAGAAGAACCAGGTGCACTTTCAATCTAGACACACGTGCTTCATTATACAATGGAGTGTAGGCTTCACTTTTCATATCATCATAGATAAGCCTTTCTGAATCCATGATTGTCTCGATCATTTCATCAATCTCGGGCTCAAACATTGCCTCGTTGGGAATGTGGTCTGTATGATCATCCCCCGAGATTTCAGAGGCTACATCTTGTGGCCTCACATATGCTGCTTGACCAAAGCGCCTGCAAACACATCTATTGGGTTGCAAGATTGCTATCTGTTGGCCAAGGTTAGAGTCCGTCGAGTTATAATTGGCAAAAACTCGATCTATAATAGATGGATCAAACTCACTAAATTCGCGAACGTGCTACAAAGAAACGCATCTTGTCCGTCGCACAGCATGCTTGCATTGATTACAAGGACATAAGATCCTCGTTGACGGCCCCACATCCTCGTTTCGGTTGGACGGCCCCACATCCTCGTCACTACTCATAATGAGGGCAAAAATCTTATAACCTGGACAACAAATTTAATCTTCTATTGGCATTCTTCGTTCTCTCTCTCTCTCTCTCTCTCTCTCTCTCTCTCTCTCTCTCTCTCTCTCTCTCTCTCTCTCTCTCTCTCTCTCTCTCTCTCTTTGTTCACACTGTAAACTACCTCACATTCTCTAGTCATGTCCAATCCCCGCACACCTCGGTCTAGAGGTGCATGAAGATCAATGCCTGTATTTGTGGGTACAAGAAATCTACACACCCATGTCTACATGATACTGCATGTAGTGGACAAAACCCCTTTGCCTCTTCTCTAGCTGTAGCATCTCACAACATCTTAATATCTTCATAGTAGATCTTTGTCTGTAGCATGCAGGTACGCCATTTTTTCAATGTAGCTGATGCCTACTCAAAGCACTTAATTCTTACTCCAGATTTGACGGGTTGTGTAGTGTGTGTGTGTGTGTGTATGTCTGACCCTTGGAATCCTCATATTGCATCACTAATTTTTTTGTAGCTGAATTTTCTCTTCCATTGGCTGATCATGATGGCTTATTGTATGGTAGCAGCAGTCAAACATGGAGGTGGAATTGCTAGTCCGCATGGGCTGTCGAGGCTGTGAGCATAGGAAATTTTCTCATGTAGGAAAACGGAGTCTTTTTCGGTGTTTTAATTCATATGAGCAAGTGTTTTTCATACAATGCTTAACATCATGAGCGCACCTTCATTGACATGCACTAATATCTAACCTAAATCTAAAAAAAGCTAGTCCATCGAACATAAATCTAGATATAATTTAGTCTTAAACCCAAAATAAACCAAAATCTAATCTAATCTAACACAAATCTAAATCTAAGGTAAATAAATCTAAATCTAATCTAACGTAAATCTAACTCAAAGAAACGTAAATCTAATCTAATTTAACTTAAATAAACCTAAATCTAATCTAACGTAAATCTAAATAAAACCTAATCTTAAACTCAACATAAAAATAAATCTAAATGTAATCTAACCTAATCTAATTTAAATTTTAACATAATCTCTTTCTCTCTTTGTTTTCTCCCCTTACCTCTCTCGTAAATAAAATAAACCTAATCTAAATCTAACATAAATAAACCTAAATTTAATCTAATATAATGTAAATCTAAATCTAGCGTAAATAAACCTAAATGTAATCAAGCATAAATCTAACTAAAAATAAACCTAAATCTAATCTAATTTAGCTTAAATAAACCTAAATCTAATTTAACGTAAGTCTACATCTAACCTAATCTTTAACGTCTTTTGGGATAGTTTCCTATGAAGTTAAAACTCTCTTCTTGTTGTGTGTGTGTGTGTGTGTGTGTGTGTGTGCGAATAAAAAGAGAAAAATGGTATAACCTTTCTATCACCCAAGTGTGGTAAATTGGTTATGCCATTTCCCTCTTGAATAACAGGTCTTGAGTTCAACTCCTCCTCGGCTAGATCTTTAGGTCTTTTTAATTAGTTTCCTTCGATGTTAAATTGAACTCTCTTCTTCTCGGGTGTGTACACGCCAATTAAAAAAGGAGAAAAATGGTATAAATTTTCTATCAGCGAAGTGTGATAGATTGGTTATGCCATTTCCCTCATGAATAATAGGTCTTGAGTTCAACTCCCGTCGACTAAATCTTTAAGGTCTCTTGGGATAGTTTCCTACGATATTAAGACTGTCTTCTTCTTCTTCTTCTTCTCTCTCTCTCTCTTTGTTTTATATCTTTCTCTTTCTCTCTCTCTCTTTTCCTCTCTCAATGTTTGTGTGCATTCTTTGTTTCTGCATGTGTGTGTGCGTTTTTATGCATGCTCTCTCTCTCTTTTCCTCTCTCAATGTGTGTGTGAATTCTTTGTTTATGCATGTGTGTGTGCATTTTTTGTTTATGCTTGTGTTCTCTCTCTCTCTCTCTCTCTCTCTCTCTCTCTCTCTCTCTCACTCAAAAACACAATGTGTGTGTGTGTGAGAGAGAGAGAGAGAGAAAGAGGGGAAGGGAACATGAGAGTGAGCAAAGGGAAGGATCATACTTGGCTCTCCTTCCTCTCCTCGTGTGTGTGTGTGTGTGTGTGTGTGTGTGTGTGTGTGTGGAGAAGAAAGAGAGAGAGAGGGAGAGAGAGTTACCTTGCTTGCTTGAGCGCTGAGTTTCTGAGATATGAGATCTGAGTTTTTGGACGCTCTCGTTTATTTTTTAAAGCCCTGACGGCGTCTCTATAGGAGTCACTATGAGCGACGCTAAATTACTTGTAATTTAGCGACGCCCATAGCGACACCGTGGTTTTTCACATTTGAGCGTCGCTACTATTAAGTACCTCTTGTAGTGTATGGTTCAACCTCCTAAACATGCAATGGTTTGGCTTTTATTTCCTTAAGAGGCAATATCTCAAGGACTATGTCTGGTGTGGTAGGGCTAAAGGTTGGTTCTGCGTTGGGACACCCCCAGTTCCCCAATCAATAATGCATTTGGTGGCTATCATCCACGTGCGTCTTAGGTTTATATTACCCTTGATAGTTCTAGTAGGCATGACCAAAAAGTCTTGAGCTACAACCCCATTGTCATAACTAACAAAAGTGTGTCAGATTCCAAAAATCGTAGTTTTTTTCTTGTTGACACCCTTGACTTGGATAATACTCTCAGATAGAGGTGTCCTTCCCAGCTGACACCACACCCCATATGATAGAAGATTATACTTAGTACCCGTGTCCAATAAGGCATTATATAACACTTTTCCATAGGTACTATTTAGCTCAATTGGGTATCATAGAGGTGTATCAAAGTCCAACCAATCATCCTCTGTTTCAACTTGGAATGCATGTGTAACTCCAAGGTTAGCCTCTCGTTGGCGTCTTATGCGTTGTTGTCACTCCTTAGCCTCAGCTTCAGCTTGTACCTTCTTCAATTCTGTTTGTGCCTTGGCTGCCTTTTTTTAATGGATGGCACGTAGTTCCTCTTGGCTTAAAGGATCATAGTATCTTTTAAATTTTGTCCCATTGAGAAATCCAACGGTTTTACTTCCATCAAAAGTATCCACACAAATGGTTCCTTGTGGGGCGATTTCACATACTCTATATGGTCCTTTTCCTGCATATTTCAACTTTTTCTTCTCGTTACACACTCCATACATAAGGACTTTATCACCAACATTGATATCCTTGTTCTTTAGATGACGGTAAAACTATTTCTTCCTTCTACCTTTCTTCACAAGTGCATTTTGCATAGCCAGTTGTCTTTCTTCATCTAGCCTCTCAAAGATATATAAGCACTCAACTAAAGGGTTACCATCCCAACCTTCTTGTGAAGCTACACACAGACTAGGAATTACAAACTCCCATGGTATTACTGCTTCTTGGCCATATAACATTTTGAATGGTGTATAATTAATAGCCACTTTGTAAGAAGTACGATAATTCCATAGGATTGAAGTCAGCTTCAGATCCCAATCTGTGCAATGAGCTTCCACCGTTTTGGTCAAGATAGCAATTAAGGTCTTGTTGATGCTCTTAGCTTGACCATTTTCTTTCTATCATGAAGTTGGTAGTGAGTTCTTTATCACTCCATTTATAAAATGAGTGAAATTGTCACTCACAATCTCAAAGGGACAACCTAATCTTGTAATAGGGTCAAAGCATGGTTTGGTGGTACAAAAAGAAGTGTCCTTGACACAAAATATGCTTGGTGATTCTTGTGTGTAAAAAGCATCGGTATTTTTTTGGAATTGGGAAGGGCAAATAAACTTCTTTTTTAAGTGGACGTTTTTTTAACTTTAGAAGCATGCAATCCTAAGAAGAGGTGGGGGGTGACGACGGGGCCGGGGGGTGGGGTTACGGTTGGGAGCTTTCACTCCAGCACCTCTCTCTCTCTCCCTCCCTCCCTCGCACGTTGTCGTGTTGTGACATGTACATGGTGGGAATGCATGCTACAAGAGTTATCTTGTCACTTTTTAGATACATAATTATATTTCCTATTATGTACATATGCATATGTAAGTATAATAATAATCTTTCTATCTCATCCTATTATTTATCTCAAGGGTAACGTAGTCTTACTTTACCATAAAAAAGTACTATGGGAAAAGCGTCAATAGCTCCGCCTCTTTAACTTGGGGCCAAAAGCATTGATTCTTTCTTTCTACCATCTCATTATTATCTCACACCCTATCTAGATCCTATATCTAGTGTAATTTTCAATCTATATATATTCTATGTATTTTTCATATTTTTCTTATATTTCTTTGTAAATAGCTACTAGGAGGGAATCAAATCCTAGTGGGACACTAGGTGGCATGATTTCAAAGATACACTTATTTTAATGCATTATTGCAAGCATGATTACAAAAATTTATGAAGGAGCAATGTCATGCTTTCATATGGCATGAGGTGTCCATTGGAATCAAATGAAAGTCTAGGCTAAGGGGACCACAGAAAGACTTTTGCTGCCAGAAATGGACCCTATTTTGATGATTTTTTTACACAAGGTTTCAATCCGAATTGGAAAATGTATATAAAAAGGAATTCGTAGGTAATGAGCTGAAATTTTTGCCCATATTTTAACTTTTTTATTTGAAGCCACGGTTGAGGAGATATGATAAAAAATACTGGACCCCAGTCTGCCCACATCATGCAGGGACAACTCATTTCCAACTTTTCTAGTTTTTGTTCACACTGGCTCCTCTCTTCTTGTGTAAACCCTTGTGGGTTCCCTTCACCTATAAAAAGGGAACCTCTTCTTCCTTGAAAAGAACTCAAGCATTCAAGCCATTGATGAGAGGAATTCATGAGGGAGTGAGTAGTAATGCCAAATTGTACTTACCCATTAACATAAGCCTAAGCCTACACTTTCTTCTAGAGGAAGACTAGTCATTCTTGCATGCTATCCTTGGAAGATCAACTCTAATCAAAGAAGGTCTTGGACTTGGCGTATTAATCAAAGTTGAATTCTCCCCTCTTCTTCTCTCTCCCCATCAATAATGGTGCCGAAGGGTCTCTCAAATAATTGATGTTTTCTTGGTTCCTTGTTGTTTTTTTTTTCATCTCTAATCCAATATATATATATATATATATATATATATATAATCTCATCTCCTTAACCAAACCTATCTCTCTCACTCTTAGTAATACATCCTCTCTACCAATTCTAGGTTCTCCTCGCTACATGTACATCTCTCCCCTTAGTATCCTTATTGCCTACGGGCAAGAATAGGCCTTGGGAGGGAAACTCTCTTCTCTTCTCTCATATCAACATTTTTCACATACTAGAGTTATCCTAGATGAATAATCCACATGATGATAATTTCTATCGCTTTCACTCTGTACGATCTATTGGAATCAACATATGGACTAGCCGTAAAATACACTTTCAACAATGTATAGTGTTTCTCTTTGGCCCAAAAAGGCTCAATGAAATACTTCTATCACCGGATCCCATCATACTACCTCTCATAGACTATAAATTTTCTTTTCACGTAAGCGTAGTTATCTTGCTATGAACGAAGAGGATTTGTACACACAATTAATCCCAATCACTAAACAAAATGTATATATTATGGTAAGCACAAAACTACAATTCCAAAGAACAATTCGTAGCCTATTTGGTCAGCCAAGATTGAATGCCATTAACTCATATATTAACCCTTTCATAGTACCCATGATACGATATGACCATAGCCTTGATGTTTTCATGTTTGTGTTATTTTGACATTTTCTTCTATGTTCTTTCTTTGTGTGTGTGAGTGCAAGAGAGAAAGAGTGGGTCTTCTTTGATTGCACTTCTTTCCAAACCCTAGTCTTCATGGCATCTATGGTTTAACCCCTTCATATAGTTTTTTGGAGTTCTCTCACAAGCTCTCACAACCATAAGCCCGGTGCTGTCCTGGCAAGATCGCAAATTCCTCGATATATTTTTGGTGAACCAGACGCGAATTTGCCAGGGTGCAAGTTTGTGGGTAACCATGGGTGATCATGTTTAGCAACAAGGTATGCATTTTGACCCAGCAACAATGCAAATGTTTGAAGCATTTGCAATGTTCGTGCAACAACAACATGCCACCGAAAGAAGGGAGATTTCAACAACAAATTCCATACAAGCAGTCGTCAATAGAATGGATCAATTCAATGGCAAAGATTTAACCAAGTACTTACGCGAGTATGTGAAGGAGATGGAGCTGCATCGCGTGTCAGAAGGTGAGATGATTCAAAGCTTTGAGCTAGTTGTTGCTCCAGAAATTAGAGAACGTGTTAGGGGAATTAAAGATGGACATGGGAGAAATTGGGAAGAACTCAAAGTAGCTTTGAAGGAGGAATATTTCATGGAGGACTCTGAGAGAGTGACCAAAAGGACATTCTTAGAATGGGTAGTCAAGCCAAAGCAAGGACTATCAATAACAAAGCTACTTATGGAATTTGAGCGGTGCTATGCACAACTCACAAGGACAAAAAGGGCCACACTAGATGCAGAGAAGACAGATCTTTTC
The DNA here is from genome assembly GCF_014529385.1 of Adiantum capillus-veneris. Classification (NCBI taxonomy): domain Eukaryota; kingdom Viridiplantae; phylum Streptophyta; class Polypodiopsida; order Polypodiales; family Pteridaceae; genus Adiantum; species Adiantum capillus-veneris. The sequence goes on from NC_140950.1 coordinate 32,533,657, forward strand.
TTACAAGCTGCAGGTAAAGAGTTTCAAGAAAATTTGGAGCTTCTTCTTGAAGATAAAGATGCTGAGCAAGGACTAAAGACCGATTGGAATGAGGTTGAAGGTGCTGTCTCACTGCTTGCCAAACGACAAAGAAGAAGGGACAAGATGGTAGTAAACACTACAAGTCCTTCCACCTCAACTCCTGACAAAATGGTAAAGTCTACTTTTATCTTTCCGAAGTTTGATGAGTCCATGCTAGATGAGCTTGTGAAGGGAATGTGTGACTTGAAGGTGAAGCCTGCAAAGCTTGAAGAAAAAGGCCCACCGTCAGGGCCACTTTCTAGGCAAAGACAACAGCCCAAAGAAGGGTTTGTTAATAGATGTATTTGGTGTGATAGTAGAGACCATGTAAGAAGGGATTGTGATGATTTTAGTGATGCTTTGTCAAAAGATGTTGTCTTTTTTAAGGATGGTAAAATCCACTTAAGAGAGACAGGTCTACCCTTGAGAACTAACTTTGGGAAGGGGGGAATGCAAACCTTAGTTGAAGATATGGCAACTAAGCATGCCACCTCTTCAGTTGAGGCAGCTACTTACGGAGTAAAAATTGAGCATCTTAGTGATGAACATGTGAGTGACCATCATGGTCAATTTTGGCCAAGTGTCATGCAATTAGTCAAAAATGGAAAGCTTACAAAAGAGATTCTACATGAAGCAGGTGATTGCATACGTCTAGAAACAGGATGGAATGATCCAGTGGACTCATTGTCAGTGCATGCCTACATTACAAAATGCCAACAAAATGAGGCAATTGTAGAAGAGAATCGTAGACGTGAGAATGCTGATGAAGGACCATCAAAAAGATCTTCTAGAAGTGGGGGAAGAAGCGACTCAATGCCTTCTCAAAAACCCTCAACACAAGGAGCATCTCCACCTGAAGTACTCATGGAGGAGTCTACAACAGGAAAGAAGAAAGATCCAACAAAAGGTAAGACAAAAGGCCCAACTTATAAACTACAATTTGATATTGAGGTTGCTACAGATTTAAAGAAAGTCTTGGAGGAAAGGATTTTGAATAGCAAGATTGAGTTCACTCTGGGAGAAGTCCTTGGCATTGCAAAGCGTGAATTCCACGAGGATATCATTGACATCATCAAGAGAAAGAGGAAAACTCTCGCTGAGGTTGCTCGTCCATAGGTTGACGGAGAAACCTTGAAGACACAAGGGATGTAGTTGCAAAATAAGGAGGATGATGGAGCAGTGGTACGATGCTACCAATCTAGTGGGAGAGTGAAGCAAGTGCATTTCTCAAATGATGATGAAGAAGTTGAAGATATTCCTAGGAGCTACTATTCACGAAGTCACTGGGCAAGGCCTACTACAGAAACTTTGGTCAAGGTAGGTGACCTTGAAGAGCCATTTGTTGCCTTGATTGACCATGGTTCAGAAATAAACATAATGTCAAAAATTCTCTACAACAAGTGAAAATGGCCGATGGACACAGATCATGGTTGGATGGTGAAAGTGGCAAACAATTCATCCAATGAATTGTATGTAGCATGTCCAGGTGTGAAGGTAACAATAGGTGATGTAAAGATTGACCAAAACTTCTTTGTACAGGATACATCTTCATATCATCTCATCCTTAGACAACCCTACATTGTGGGAGTTCGAATGGAAAAAAAGGTAATGGATGATGGTTCAGCATATGCTAGGATACATAGCAAAGATGGTAAATGAGCTGTCCAATTTCTTGACAACCTTAGAGAACATCCTCTACCAAAGGTGAGCAAAGAGTTTCATGATCATAGAGAAATGATGGGTTTTGGCCAAGTACCATTGTAAAGCGGGATTGCAGTGGTACAGAAAGAAAAAGGGTCTCGCCTAATCCAAAAATAGGTGCAACTTTCTCAATGAGCTCCTTGGTAACAAAGAAATGGATCAGTATGTTTTACAAAACTTGAAGATTTGAAGAGATGTGAGAGGCAATATGTACATAATGTAAAAAAGGGCATGAAAGAGAGTGGGTTGCTAGAGCCTACTGAAATGTTTTGGGTTTGTGCGAACAAGTTTCTTTTGTAGATACTATGGGTGAGCTTGATGTTATAATGGGGTCTAGTTTGCATCTTGAAAATGAAGTTGTGGATGTATGCTCTATGGAAATGTATGAAGTAATAGAAGCCTTTAAAGAAAGCCAAACAATTGGCCCAGAAGTCCATGTTGAAACTAAATACAAGAGTGTAGTAAAGAAGGTGAAACCAATAGCTTCACTCTTACCACCTAACAACAGGTAAAAGATTGAGCAGACTTCTTTACAACCAAGTTTGAGGGATCCTAAAAATATTGGGCATACCTTCACAAAGGAGTCTTTCCAAGAGTTGCAGATTGGTCGCGAGGAGTTTCTAACACAGGAGGAGACAAAGTGCTTCAAAGAAATGCTTTCAAAGCATGGTAAGGGTTTTGCATTTGAGCCACATGAGATAGGATGTGTTGATCCTTCTATTGTAGCTCCTATGGTAATTTTCACAATACCTCATGTGCCTTGGAATCTGCAGCCTATTCTAGTTCCAAAGGCTCATTTGCCAAAGTTAGTAGAGCTACTGAATGAGAAAATCAAAATGGGAATCTTGGAGCCTTCTTGTGCTCCATACTCAAATAGGTGGTTCACAGTTCCAAACAGGTGGTTCAGAGTTCCAAAGAAGAATGGTTCTCTACGCTTCATCCAAGATATGCAACCAGTGAACAAGGTGACAATTAGAAATGTAGGTATAGGTCCAATTGTGGATGAGTTTGCAAAGGCATTTATAGGGAGGGCAATCTACTCAATGGGGGATCTCTACTCAGGGTATGATCAATTTCAGCTTGCAATTGAAAGCAGAGACTTGACAACCATGAGGACACCTTTGGGTTTGGTAAGGATGTGTACCTTGCCACAGGGAGCAACCAACTCGGTTGCACATATGATGAATGGGATGAATAAGGTCTTACGTGACTTTATTCCTCAAATCACATGCCTTTCATTGATGATTTTCCTATCAAAGGATGTGAACAAAGTGACAAAGATGAAGCTTTGGATCTCAAGGGATGTCGCAGGTTTGTGGTAAATCACATAAATGATTGCGATAAAATTTTGTCTAGGTTGAAGAAAGTGAATCTTACTTTGTCAGGGAAAAAGTCTACCTTTGGTGTCAATGAAGTGCTCATTGTGGGGCACATGTGCGGGCCATATGGTAGGAAACCTTGTCCAACAAAGGTAGATGCCATCCAAAGAATGAAAGAAACATGCACTAGCATCACAGAGGTTAGAAGGTTTCTGGGAGCATGTGTCTTTTTTGTTATTTGGATTCCACATTATGTACATGTAGCTGATCCTCTTTATCAGTTGCTTAGAAAGAATCAAAAGTTTAAATGGACAGAAGTACATGTAAAAGCCCTGAAAAAGCTAAAGGAGCTGCTCCAGTTAGCACCAACTTTGAGAAAGGTAGACTATGAGTGTCAAAGGCCAGTAATTGTGACAGTAGACACTAGTCCTACATGGATTGGATGGGCTAAAGGGCAAGATGACGAAGAAGGACGCAGGTAAGATTTGGAGCAAAGGTACTAAGTGCACGCCAAAGAAACTATCCACAAATAAAGAGAGAGCTATGGGTTATGGTTACACCCTTGAAAAGTTTGAAAGAGTACCTAATTGGTGCATATGTGGTTTTATAAACAGATTGTCTACCACTTCTTAGGATGATTACAAGCTGCTCAACGCCAGACATTGCTATGTTGCGGTGGATTGCCTACATTAAGTCCTTAAATCCCGAGTTTAAGCACATTGTAGGTAAAGACAATACAGTGGCAGATATGCTATCAAGGGCAAGGTATGAAGATGAGTCACAAATGATTGATGAGGGAGATGATGTAGGCACAAAGTTCTATTCTATCTCTCATGTCAAAGGTAACAATGTCTGCATGACTAATTCACTTGAATTGTTCTTGAAAGATCTTTATGAAGGTGATTGGCTTTCTATTGGAAGCTACTTGAGTACTCTAACAAAATAGGATGATTGGTCTGAACAAGAATTTAGGAGGATACACAGGAAAGCATATGGGTACTTTTTGAGGGATGGTTACTTGTGGAAGCATCCTAAACAAAAGGGTGCTACACCGCAATGGGTTATATGTAAAAAAGAGACTCAAGTAAAGCTCATGCAAGAGTTTCATGAGATTCTATGGGCTGGACACAGGGGTGTGTGGGCAACCTTCTCCAAGTTGAAAGAAAAATACTGGTGGAAGGGTATGTATAAAGATGTATCTCAGTTTGTAGAGTCATGTGTAACTTGTCAAATGTATTCAAATGTTTGACATCATGATGGATTGCACCCTACATATCCACTATCCATGCACTATAAATGGGTTGTGGATCTAGTCACAATGCCTCTAGGACTCTGGCAGATGAGATACTTGGTTCTCGTACGAGAGGACCTAACTAACCAGGTTGAAGGAAGAGCATTCAGAGCTAAAACCACAGAAGATGTGTGCAAATTCCTTCTTGATGAGGTGATTTTCCGTTATGGTTGTGTGGGAAAGATCACTGCAGATAGAGGTGAGCTGGATGCTAAGTAAGCAAGGGAGTTCTTTACCAGATTAGGAATCAATCTTTCTCTTACCACAGCTTACAACCCTGAAGGCAATGGAAAGAGTGAAAGAGGGCATCCTCCTATCATCAAAGATTTGGCCAAGGCTTGCGAAGGAAGAGTTGGTGAGTGGCCAAAGCAGTTACTATATGCTTTATGGGTTGATCGTACAACACATAGCTCAATAATTGGCTACATGCCTGCGGAGCTAATGTATGGTCAAAAGCCAATGATGCCGATTGAAGATACAATTCCCACATGGAATGTACTACCTTGGCAAGAATGGCTTAGTAGGGAAGATCTCCTTGCACTGCGTATAAGGTAGCTAGACAGAAGACCTGGAGACATTGAAGCTGCAAAAGAACGACTCAAAAATGCAAGGTTGAAAAACAAGGACTACTTCGATAAGCGACATCGGCTCAGGAGAAAAGCAATTAACAAAGGTGATTGGGTTTTAGTGTATGATAGTAGCCTTGATAACCAACACACAGTCATGCGTAAGTTTTCAAAAAGATGGTTTGGACCGTATGTTGTAAAGCATGTGCATGAAAATGCTACTTACAGCTTGTCCGAACTAGATGGTACAGAAGTAAAGATTCCCATTGCAGAAAAAAGGATCAAAATGTTTAAGAGAAGAGGAGACAATGATCCAGAAGATGTTGATGAGGAAGAAGAGCAATACACAAGTGAAGATCAAAGTGAAGATGAAGCTCTTGAATCATCCAGTGAAGAAAAAATCAAGGAGGATATACAAGAGGACTGATCTCACAAAGGGACAATGTGGCACATACCGGAGGATGTGCAGATTTAGAGGGGGTGGATGTCGTGCTGTGACACGTACATAGTGGGAACGCATGCTACAAGAGTTATCTTATCACTTTTTAGATACATAATTATAATTACTATTATGTACATATGCATATTTAAGTATAACGATAAGCTTTCTATCTCATTCTTTTATTTATCTCAAGGGTAACGTATTCTTACTTTACCATACAAAAGTACTATGGGAAAAGCGTCAATAGCTCCGCCTCTTTAACTTGGGGCCAAAAGCATTGATTATTTCTTTCTACCATCTCATTATTATCTCACACCCTATCTAGATCCTATATCTACGGTAATTTCTAATCTATATATATTGTATGTATTTTTCATATTTTTCTTATATTTCTTCCTAAATAGCTACTAGGAGGGAATCAAATCCTAGTGGGACACTAGGTGGCATGATTTCAAAGAAACTTATTTTAATGCATTATTGCAAGAATGATTACAAAAATTTATCAAGGAGCAATGTCATGCTTTCATATGGCATGAGGTGTCCATTGGAATCAAATGAAAGTCTAGGCTAAGGGGACCATAGGAAGACTTTTGTTTCCAGAAATGGACCCTTTTTTGATGATTTTATTACACAAGGTTCCAATCCGAATTGGAAAATGTATATAAAAAGGAAGTTGTAGGTAATGAGCTGAAGTTTTTTCCCATATTTTTTCTTTTTTATTTGGAGCCATGGTTGAGGAGATATGATCAAAATACTGGACCCCAGTCTGCACACATCATGCAAGGACAACTCATTTCCAACTTTTCCAGTTTCTGTTCACACTGGCTCCTCTCTTCTTGTGTAAACACTTGTGGGTTCCCTTCACCTATAAAAGGAGACCTTTTCTTCCTTGAAAATAACTCAATCATTCAAGCCATTGATGAGAGGAATTCATGAGGGAGTGAGTAGTAATGCCAAATTGTACTTACCCACCATTTACATAAGCCTAAGCCTACACTTTCTTCTAGAGGAAGACTAGTCATTCTTGCATGCTATCCTTGGAAGATCAACTCTAATCAAAGAAGGTCTTGTACTTGGCGTAGCAATCAAGTTTGAATTCTCCCCTCTTCTTCTCTCTCCATCAATAATGGTGCCGAAGGGTTTGTCAAGTAAGATTTGTTCTACATTGATGTTTTCTTGATTCCTTGTTGTTTTCTTTTTCATCTCTAATCCAACATATATATATATCTAATCTCATCTCCTTAACCAAACCTATCTCTCTCACTCTTAGTAATTCATCTTCTCTACCAATTCTAGGTTCTCCTTGCTACAGGTACATCTCTCCCCGCAGGATCCTTATTGCCTACGGGCAAGAATAGGGCTTGGGAGGGAAACTCTCTTCTCTTCTCTCATATCAACATTTTTCACATACTAGAGTTATCCTAGATGAATAATCCACATGATGATAATTTTATCGCTTTCACTCTGTACGATCTATTAGAATCAACGTAAGGATTAGCCGTAAAATACACTTTCAACAAAGTATAGTGTTTCTCTTTGGCCCAGAAAGCTCAATGAAATACTTCTATCACCGAATCCCAACATACTACCTCTCATAGGCTATAACTTTTCTTTTCACGTAAGCGTAGTTATCTTGCTATGACCAAGAGGATTTGTACACACAATTAATCCCAATCACTAGACAAAATATATATATATTATGGTAAGCTCAAAACTACAATTCCAAAGAACAATTCTTAGCCTATTTGGTCAGCCAAGATTGAATGCCATTAACTCATCTATTAACCCTTTCATACTACCCATGATACGATATGACCATAGCCTTGATGTTTTCATCTTTGTGTTATTTTGACATTTTTTTTGTGTTCTTTCTTTGTATGTGTGAGTGCAAGAGAGAAAGAGGGGCTTCTTTGATTGCACTTCTTTCCAAACCCTAGTCTTCATGGCATCTATGGTTTAACCCCTTCATATAGTTTTTTGGAGTTCTCTCACAGCCATAAGCTTGGTGCTTTCCTGGAAAGACTGCAAATTTCTTGACATCGTCCCTCTCCATGTGTGTCTCTCTCAGTTTTGAACCTTCTCGCCTTCCTTGCCGCCTCCATATCCACCGAGCTGCTGTGTTCGAGAGCTCTCTCTCTCTCTCTATTTGCAAATGGATAGTAGCGCAGGAGATTACTAGCTTGGTGATGCTCAAGAACTTTCTTTCGATGAGATAGAAGGTGATGCTCAAGACCTCTCTTTCAATGAGGTAGAAGGTGATGCACAGCTCCTCTCTTACGAGATGGAAGGTGACGCACAGTTCCTCTCTTTTGACGAGGTACAAGGTGGCCCAAGCAATGTTCAACAGATGCACATCAATTCCATTAGCACCTGTATTCTAGCTGCATGTATCGATAATCGGGCTTTTCTTGTGATTATTGGGCTACAAAGAAACGCGCACAGAGAAGCAAGGAAAGACATCCTACATCTGCTCTTCGATTATCAGAAGCCAGGTCAAGAAAGAACATTTGTGCAGCGGTGGCTCGATGTTGGCACAAGCAAACAGTAGGGATTGCAAAGAATGAGCAGAAGGAAATATTTCGGCAACTCCTAGACCACCAAACATTTTCCTTGTTGCAACCATCAAATTTCAGCAAATTCGAAGACACTGTTGTATCGGGTGTGCGCAACACTTTGACTCAAATGAAGGTCCCTCATTCAGCAAGTGAACTTTTTGTAAAGAGAAGCTCTTTGGCAATGATTCTGAACAATAGTACAAACTCACAATCAGTAAACCAATCCAGAATGGCTAGTATCTTGGGGATCCATCGAAGGAATATAGCTATAGCAAGCTCACGGCCAGAGAATAAAGATGAAGATGAAGTGTTGCCATTCAGTGCTTGTGAGAGACAATTGCCATTAGGAACCGTTATTACCAATGAAATAAGAGATTTGGTATATGCCTTTTGGACATCAGAGAGCAGAGTTTCACCCAACAAGAAAGACATATGCAAGATGAGAATTGGAAGGAAAAGTGTAGTCAAACATCCTATACATCTACTCGACGAATCTCAGGTACCAACAACTTCTAGTAATTGTACATCTTTTTTGGTGCTACTTAAGGCTTATTTGGTCCAGACAGTACCAAATTTGGTAGTTTGTTGTACGACAGAGGGTGTTTACAGTACCCAAGACTATAGGACCAGGATCTATTTACAGGGTAACCCACACTTTAGATAGTACGAAAGCCTATATGTAGAGTACCAAATCCTGTCTATCGGGTACCAAAGGCTATCTATGGAGTACCAAAGTACATCTGTAGAGTACCAAATCCGGTGTATCGAGTACCAAAGCCTATGTATGGAGTACCAAAGCAGATATGTAGAGTACTAAATCCGATATATCGAGTACAAAATCATAGCTCTATCGAGTGCCAAAGCCTATCCATAGAGTTTCAAACCCTCTCGATAGAGTACCAATACCTATTTATCTAGTACCAATGCCTATGTATAGAGAACCAAAAACTATTTACAGAGTACCAAACTCATCGGATACCACCAAAGACTATCTCTAGAGTACCAAATATTCTTTGTAGAGTACCAAATCCTATCTGTAGAGTACCAAAGCCTATCACTATAGGACCAAAGTCTATTTACAGGGTACCCCACACTTTTGATAGTACCAAATACTGTCTCTCCGAGTACCAAAGGCTATCTATGGAGTACCAAAGCACATATGTAGAGTACCAAATCCGGTATATCGAGTACAAAATTGTAGTGATCGAGTTCCAAAGCCTATCCATAGAGTTTCAAACCCTCTCGACATAGTACCAAAACCTATTTATCCAGTACCAATGCCTATGTATAGAGAACCAAAGTCTATTTACAGAGTTCCAAACTCATCGGATACCACCAAAGACTATCTGTAGAGTACCATATCCTCTCTAAAGAGTACCAAAGCCTACCACTATAGGACCAAAGTCTATTTACAGGGTACTCCACACTTTTGATAGTACCAAAGCCTATATGTAGAGTACCAAACTCATCGGATACCACCAAAGACTATCTATAGAGTACCAAATCCTCTCTGAAGAGTACCAGATCCTATCTGTAGAGTACCAAAGCCTACCACTATAAGACCAAAGTCTATTTACAAGGTACCCCACACTTCTGATAGTTCCAAAGCCTATATGTAGAGTACCAGATAATATCTATAGAGCACCAAAGACTACCGACACTACCAAATCTACGGTACCATATTTGGAACTGTCTAAAGCCAGTTTTGTCACTACTATAGTAGTGGAATTTTACTAGTACCATGAAGTTGGTTTTTTTTTTGAATCGTTTTGTTTTTGTGCCATAGGTTGAGTTGTACCAAAGATTCAAGAAGGCTCACCCAACAATGCTAGTGTCTCTGAGATTCTTTGAGGCATTGAAGCCATACTTTGTACGGAAGTTGAAGGACATAAATACTTGATGTTGTGTGGTTCATGTGCAGATGCTCTATTTCAGAGAGGCCCTTACTCAAATGCGGCAGAACAAGTTTGGGCACCACGGGAAAGGTCACCTTTGCACTTGCTCTGTTTGTTGCAGAGGTGATGAGAGAGGAACGTGTTTTACAAACCAAGCAGTGTGTCAGCACATCATCGGTATGTGGGAATCCATAATGTGCCCAAAGACTCCAAATTGTGAATACCATGCAAAGAAATTCTTGATGGGGGACTGCTCACAACGTGGAGTACGGAGGTTGACATTTTGTCCCGATGAGATAGCAGAGGATAGCAAGGAGGTGTTTGTGAAGGTTTTCATGGAGGTTGGAACAGGACAGGTTCATGAAGGTGGGAGTGTGAAGAAGAGAAAGAACTTGATTGTGCAACAGATGAAAAGTGGGACTTTTCTTAGCCTATTTTCAGCCCATCTGACAGGCTTCATCAGACACAAATTTGTCTTCCGCTGGCAAGACCAACAATTGAAGGACTGTTTGCAGAATTTTCCTAGCAATGTTGTAGTATCTCTTATTGACTTTGCAGAGAATTATTCCTTTAAAGTTCAGAATGAAATTCAGTCAATGCATTGGTGGTCTACCCAAGTCACAATACTTGTGCACATCACTTATTTAAGAAATGCAGCAGTTGGTACACAGAAGACGCTACACTTCTACATATCTAATGACGAGCAGCATGACACATTGTTTGTACAACATTGTTTCTTGCTGCATGACAAGTGGCTGAAAGAACGAGGACATTCTCTGCAACAACATTGGGTTTGGTCAGATGGTGTTTCTTCACAATTCAAGGCCCGTACACCTTACTATTTTGTGGCTAGGTACTATCAAATGACACGCTTGCACATGATGCATAACTTCTCTACATCTGGCCATGGAAAAGGTGAGCATGATGGGACAGGGGTAGTCATCAAGAGAAATTTGATGCATGAGGAATTGAAACTAGATGGCTGGCGTATGAAGTGTGCAGCCGATGTTGTCAACTTTTTGAAAGCAACTTTTCAGCCAAGAGAACAGTCTCAGAGGTGTAATACACAAAAAGTCTTTTGGCTTATTGGCGCGGATGAAGTGCAGCGCAATCTTCAATGGGACTGTGAGTGCATCGTTGGCTCTCGCTCATTTCATTGTGTTGATGGCTGTTCACAGGACAACCGCACTGCCATACGCTTTTGATCACTTTCATGCTTTTCTGATCCGTGTATGCGTGGGTTGTGGAGAAGATGCCGGAACAAAATGCACATTGAAGAATGGAAATATGTTTGCATCAAACCATTTCCAGAGTCCGGGGATACAATTAGGGATGACGAATTAGATGACGAGGAGGAGGGTGGAGATTCAACATCGATTCCGATGAGCCAAGTGTCCAACCTTCCACTATATGAAGGATGCTGTGAAATGTTAAGTGGAATGCTGTCCATAGGGGATAATTTTGCACTGAAAGGAGCTGAGGAAAATGAAGACTTCTACATTATCAAATGCACAGAAGTGTTGTACCAAATGGTGAAAGCACAAAAGGATAAGTGGCATAACAAAATTGTTAGAGGAGGGAAGGTTGTTGAAGACTTTTTTTATGGCCAAGTTGAAGGAAAAGCTGATACATACCGGCTATTGGATCACACATCTCCGGTAATGATCTACTCACATCTTATTAGGGCCATACATTTCACGATAGAGCCTATTGTAGGATCTCTAGGTTAAATTTGACAATACTGAAGTATATGAGAGAATATACAATAGCATGCCATATCATGATGATGAGAGCGACGAAGGTGCGTCCATGTTACTTGAGGGCAATGAGAAGCCGTGATTGAACAACTGAATCCAGTAGTCAATAGTACCAAATCCGGTAGTCAATAGGAGCACATCTGATAGTCAATAGTACCAAATGTATTCCGCACTATGTGCTTTTTAGTGACTGAGTCAACTTGATTTTTTGGCCCTGAGATTTATCTGTTCTCTCTATCTAGTTCTGTGTTGGTATGTTACCTTTCATTACATTATTGTTTCAGTTGTCCTCACTATATGAGCATCAAAAAGTACCAAATTTGGTACTTTTTGGTACTGTTGAACTTAGGTGCACGTCTGTCCACTATTACCATACCAAATTTGGTACTTTTCGGTACTGTTGAACTTGGGTGCACGTCTGTCCATTATTACAGTACCAAATTAGGTACTTTTTGGTACTGTTGAACTTGGGTGCACGTCTGTCCACTATTACAGTACCAATTTGGTACTTCTTGAACTTTCTCTATCACTTATGGTTTACTTTATTTATTGGTATTTTTCAGTTTGTCTATTCGTATTTGATACGACCACCTTGAGCAATGTCTAGAACTACGTTGATAACATGAAAGGTATGCCAAACATAGATGCTATCTCCCTCAAAAATTAAAATGTTGGGCAACCTGGTTAGCTCCAAGAGGTTTCAACAGAATTAGTCAAAGGTTTCAATAGTAGAGATCAAGATACCAAGAAAGTCTGAACAAGAAAAGTGGTTTTCCATTATGTATAGTATCGGGTTACAAAATTCCACTATTTACATGATTATGGCAATCTCCTACCTCGGGGGATCAAATTTATAGGAGTACCCCTCCATTTCTATGAAGTAATCAGTAATGTACCCAGAAATATCATCTTCAGTGTCAAAGACTGGATTTTTGCGAGTGTACACTGTTGGGTACTGATCCCTTATCCACTCGAGCAACCAAGGCAAAACAAAATCCAGCAAGTAAAACGGGTGATCGGTTCCTACTACCATGGGATCGTATGATCGGATTGCCATATAGTTTTCATAGTCATTTTTAAGAGACTTGTATCTACAATCATCTACAAGAATAGTGTTGCTGGAATTGTACTTTGGGTGCCTTGCCCACAATGTCCGTAGCTTCTTCTAGAAAACGGGCTTATCGCCCATGTCTTTGGGCACAATCGGCACCTCCGACATATGAGGCTGCCATATTTCACAGTCCTGTTGGGAGAGAATATCTGCTAATTAATGCCAAAAAACTAGGTTAGAGGTATGCGTAACTTATGTCCTACAACATTCAAAGCGGGCATGCTTTACCTGCAAAATATTTTGCCTTCTATGGTTGGGGAAGCACGCGTTCACCATGTGTAACAGTTTTTCCCTTCTACAGTAGGACCACAACACTAGGCTGGCTTTTTGTTTAAGCCGTAGGATGAACTGCTCCGCATCCGGCCCTACCAGACAAATTACACCCGTGGCATGTGCTTCTCTTCCAGGCAATGAAGGGCTTCAGGGATTTTGTTGTAGCTGGTTATTAGAACTCCATTAAGATCAAGCACAATCATCCACCCGGGTCTAGCAGCCACATCAGGCTGCAGCAATGTGCTTGCCGGTGTCTCGTCTAGCCACCAACTTACCACAGCACCAACAGACATAATGAGTGGGTACAAATACACAATGAAAACATCATATCTAAAACAGTAATGTAACTAAAGGTAAGATACTAATACAGAACCAGATAGAGAGAACAGATAAAGCTCAAGGCCAAAAAATCAAGTTGACTCAGTCACTAAAAAGCACATAGTGCGGAATACAACAGATTCTCACTGGCTACAGTTTGCATGCACGGGATAATTGATCATGGACGCAATTGCACTTCTTTCTCTGCAAACCGAAAATTTCATGCAGGTTCGCGAAATCGTGGGAATCACCTCTCCTCTTCGAAACAGCATCGGCAACAGTAGAGTCAACGCCCCCGTCGGTGCTATCCACAATAGTATCATTCGCAAGTACTTCTTCCTGCTCATCCTCGGCCTCCCTCCGATCTTTGTTGCCTTCCGACCCCTCTTTGGCCTCCCCTTCACTCCCCTTTGTGGTTTCCACCCCCTCCCCAACACCCCCCTTCATGGCTTCTTCCTCCGTCCCTTTGGGTTCTTCCTCTCCCTTCTTGGCCGTTGCATCATCGAGCTTTGTGTTGGCAGCATCCTGGATTTCCTACGGATCCAGCTCCAGAACAACAGGGAATTTACCTTGCTCCTTGTCCTTAGTCTTTTTACCATCTCAGGCCTCCTCCTCACTTTTACTTTCACTGTCACCTGTCTTTTTATCATCTCTGGCCTCCTCCTCACTTTTACTTTCGCTGTCACCTATTGCCTCACATCTTTGCCCTGTCAGATTGTCTTTTCCTATAGAATTACCTTGCTTCAGATCATGGAGAACATCTGATATCTCCCTTGTCACCTCATCCACGTTGCATATTGAACTTGCAGCTGACTTTGTGGCGTGCTGGTCAGCAAACTGTAGCATCCTGCTCCTCTGCAAACACAAAGAAAGACAACACATAATAGCTTTTATGAAAACCTCATTCAGTTGCAAGTGCGTATATGTATTCAAAAATGCACACATACTTACTCTTGACAACTTGAAGCCCACTGGCCCAGGACTTTGCCAAATCAGAGATTACCATATTACAACCCGGCTTGATACACTGATCCCTGCTTTGTAACAGAGCACTGAAGCACAAGGGATGATACTGGTGTCGGAACTCTAGCATGAAGGTTCTAACTACATGTGCACACTCCAAGCGCTCACCGCATGCAACACACATACCAAACACCGTGATCACATTTACTAAATCATTAACCTAGGGCCTAGGAAATAGCAGGAACCTCTTCACAAGCCTGCTATCAGACAACATCTCCTTCACAAATAGGGTATTCTCTTGACCTTCCTTCCATTTTTTCTCCAGAGTTTCATACTCAGCCTGTTGACAACCAACGGTCCCAATTAGTTTCAAAAACTACCAAGAAGTCATACTGAGACTAGCACTTCTAAGTACTGTACTACCAAACAGAACCCAAACTACCAAAACCACCAAAACTACCAAACTCGGGAATCATATAGTACCAAAAACATATAAATACCGTCAATGCAGAACTAAACTACCCAAACCTTATCAAAACTACCAAAAGCCACTTTTTGTAGCACTTCAAATAGTACCTAAAAGTACAAAAACTACCAAAACTACCAAACAAGCTTTTTGCACCACTTTCAAATAGTACCAAAACTACCAAAATCAAACTACCAAAGCCACTTTTTGCAGCACTTTCAAATAGTACCTAAAAGTACCAAAATTACCAAAACTACCAAAGCCACTTTTTGCAGCACTTTCAAATAGTACCTAAAAGTACCAAAAGTACCAAAACTACCAAAACCACTTTTTGCAGCACTTTCAAATAGTACCTAAACGTACCAAAAGTACCAAAACTCCCAAAACGACCAAAATCAAACTTTCAAATAGTACCAAAACAACCAAAACTACCAAGACTACTAAAGAAACACTTTTTGCAGCACTTTCAAGTACCAAAACTACCAAAATCAAACTACCAATTACACTTTTGCAGCACTTTCAAATAGTACCTAAAAGTACCAAAAGTACCAAAACTACTAAAGCTATCAGAATAAAACTACCATAACACCTTTTGCAGCACTTTCAAAAAGTACCTTAAAGTACCAAAACTAGCAAAAAGTACTAGAAATACCAAACCATAAGACAGAAGGAAACCATAAACTACCTAGAATAAAAACAGTTCTACCATAAGTACCTAACACTACCAATCTCACCAAACCAAGCATAAACAATTCTATCAAAGATACCTAACACTACCAATCCCACCAAACCAAGCATAAACAGTTCTACCAAAGGTACCTAACACTACCAATCCCACCAAACCAAGCATAAACAGTTCTACCAAAAACTCCCAAAACTACTAGCACCTGTTGCTCTAGAATCTCCTTGTCGAGCAATGACGTGTCTTCACTGATTCCGTATCGGCATAGCATCCTTCGACTAACAGCCAAATCAGCTTCTATCACATTGATTTCTGCGTCATTGCCAGTGTTGGCCTCTCTCAGTGTTTCCAGCTGGGTCTCATATTCCTTGATGTCGTCCATAATCTTCTTGACAAGTTTATTGGAACCCTCCGCCCTCAAGAGTGTTTCCTTCTTCTGCTTCAGAGACATTCTCAGCTCTTTCAGCCTATCGGCTACCCCCACACATGTTCGAGGGACTCTCCCAACCATAGCTTCAAGGTCTGCAATATAATCAGGTCTCTTCTCCTCATGACGCTATGGGGGGGCTTTCTTTGTAGGGGGCATACCCCGGGGAGGTCACCTAGTAAAAATGTAACCTATCACGTGAGTTCAACAGAAGGGTATTTAAAGTTCTTGAAACTTACAGAAATATATATATAAAAGGGAATTATTTTTTCAAATTTGAAAAAAACTTACAGATTTTAAAAGAAAAGGGTACATTATATTCTTAAAAAATTTACAGATAAGGGGTTTTACAAACATGTCTTGAACGCACGTGATATGGTAGTTTTACCCATAGTGAACCCCCCGAGGGGCATACTACCGACTGGCGTAAGTCAGGGCTTCTTGGTAATTGACAGGTGGCCTCCTTGGAACGCACCATTTGCCTTTCGCAAATTCTCAACCTTCTTTTCCAAGCCTCCTGGTCGGGAGGAACACATGTTGATTACACTCTCACCAAACCTGGCCCATGCAACCCTGTGGCCCGCAGGGTCCTTTGTGGCTGCATGACACTTCTCATATGCAAAACAACGGGCAAATTTTATAGTGTTCTCCCCGCATGATGGTGGGGCTTGGTATACCTTATGGAACAGGAACCTGCATTCATCCTGAAGCCGTGGCTGCACGTAATTTAAGTAAATCTTTGTCTTCTTATGACTAGAATGCCTGAATACAATGAGTCACTAGTCATCGGGGATGTCATCTTCCGTAAGATCCTTTGGCAGCACCTCATCCATACTCAAATCCATACTCATCATGAAGCTCTTGTGCTGTATAGCAGAACTTTGTCAAGATAGGGTACTCCTCCATCTTGTTTTTTCTTGCGATGTGGAAACAACACGCAAGTAAAGACATGCCCTCATTCTAGCAGTCCAAATACCTGATTATTCTCCCTATTTGCCTCATTTCAGTTGTGAAAAACAAAACACATGGAATGAAATGAATTTATCTCATTCAGGTGACAATTGCAAAATTCAATTGTGTACAGAGCCAAATTTGGTAGTGGTTAGTATCAAATTTGGTATTGGTTAGTACCAAATTTGGTACTAACCAAATTTGGTTATACTGACAATCCTACTGAGCTTCAACTTTGTGCTATGCTCATGCACAACATATACTAATTTTTGCACTTGCATGCATGCAAGTTAGAAATTTTAAGAGCAGCTTATCCATGTAACTTTGTAACTTTCCTAAACCCTAAATTCCTAAGAAAATCCCAAACATGCACATGTACTTGCTACATGCAAAACAATCAAATGGAGACCTCATCCGATAAAAGACATGTAGAAGCTTGCATGCATGGAAAAGAAAATGGTAAATCCCAAGAAAAAGCAGAGCTCTCATAGCACCTACCTTTAGATGTTGTAGATGACCGTGGAGTCTCATCATCAGCAAACAGAGACCGAGGCTTAAATTAAGTCTCCACGGACACAACAGGTTTCTCCCTCTCCACAAAGGAGGACCCCTTGCTAGCCCTCGTATTTGGGGTGTCGATGTTTCGAGGGGATTTTGCATCCATTGTCCTCTTCTTTTTCTTCCCATTGTCCGGTGATGCTTTGGCTTGATCATTTCCTCGCTGGCGTCCTCATCTTCTTGATTGTGAGTAGCCAGGGAGCTTGATACCTGCAACTTTAGTGGTTTTCAAAAGGCGTTGTAGTAAGAGAGCAAGGCAGAAGCTGAAAAAATGTGTTGAGCAATTGCGCCACTCACAAATGCATGGTACTGTGATGGGACTTTTGGCACGGTTTCAAAACACCACTCGCATTACTTATTGCCCCACCCACGTTTTCTTTCACGGAAATTTTAAATCATACAAATTTCCCTTCTACCATTCTTTAACATAGATGAAAAAAAAGGTTCCCTCCAAAGTGGAGACATATGTAGAAGTACCAACCGGGTAGAAGCAAAATAGGTCTTTTTTTTGGTACCACCAAACCATGCTTTCACCCAATAATGTTCTCAAAGAGAAACTTGACAGTTGACCTCGCATCAGTCTTACGTGTCACCCTCGCTTCCACCCACTTTGTCACATAGTCAGTGGCAAGGATATATCGAGATTGAGTGCTACGAGCTGCCAGACTAATTGGGTCTACAAAGTCCAAACCCCATTTTTCAAATGGTTGAGTCACTTTAACAGGATGTAAGGGCATATTATCCTTTCATTGTGTGATCTTGTAATGTTGGCATTCATCACATCCTTTTGAAAAAAGTGATGCATCCTTGAATAAGGTAGGACACCAATAGCCTGATTGCAACACCTTTCTAGCTATTAGTTCCCTGAGAAATGTCCTCCGGATATACCCATGTGGGCTTCTTGCAGTATGTACAAATGTTCATCCTTACGGGCACAACATCTAAGAATATAATCCTTCCCTAGCTTGTAGAGAGTTTCTGCAATGAAGGAATAAGATTCACACCACATTTTTCGAGCTATGTCCTTACGAAGCTCTTTGGGTGGAAAACCATTAACTAGAAAATTCACAATTTTCTCACTCCATTCAGGTATGGTTTCAACTAGGAATAGAGAAGTATCGGGTAGTTCATCATCGACTCCAGAAGGGGCTCCACCATTGGGTGTACGAGACAAATGGTCCGCCATGACATGTCTTTTACTAGGTCTCACCACAACGGTAAAATCAAACTCAAGGAGAATTAACAACATCGTGTAATTCTTTCCGTGGAAAAGGTTTATTTACGAGATACAACAAGGCTTGATGATCCACATAGAAAACAAACTTGTTGGCAAGAAGGTAGTAGCAGAATTTCTTAACTGCATAAATCATAGCTAAACCTTCTCGCTCTATAGCGGTGTAGTTTCTCTCGACATCATTCAATTGATGACTTGGAAAGATAATGGGGTAGTCCAATTTATGTTCTCCTGGTTGAGCTAGAACACACCCAATATCAAAGATTAATGCATCAATATGCACATGAAAAATTACATTCCAATCCGGCACCCATAGAATAGGAGTGCTAGTCAAGGTCTTTTTCAATGACTCATAAGCATGGTCACACTCTGCGGTCCAGTGAAACTCAATAAGAAGCTTTTACAAAGGAAGAGCTATCTCGGAAAAGTTTAAAATAAACCACCGGTAATAACCAACATGGACCATGAACCTTTGAACTCCTTTATAGTTTGTAGGTGCTGGCAATTTAACAATGGCTTTAATTTTTCTCTCATCTGTGGAAATCTAATTTTTTGACACTATATGCCCTAAAATGACTCCATGTTTAATCCAAAATTGGCATTTGAAAGGGTTTAGGAAGATGCGATAAAACCTGCACTTCTCAAACACTTTTTGTAAGCATGATAGATGTTCTTCCCAAGAGGAATAAACACAAAGGTCATCTAAGAAAGATTCACAAAACCTCTTAAAATATTCTCTAAAAGCAGTGTTTATTAATCTTTGAAAGGTAGCAGGGGCATTGGTTAAGCCAAAAGCCATAACATGAAATGCAAACGCTCCAAATTTGGTTATAAATGCCGTTTTAACTTGGTCCTCTAGCGCAATTGTGATTTCGTTGTAGCCAGAGTACCCATCTAAAAATCCATAAGCTTCCTTTCCTGCAACTCTTTCAAGCACATGTTATGAATATGGCAAGGGGTAATGGTCCCTCCTAGTGGAGTCATTGATCTTCTTGAGATCCACGCACACTCTGAGTTTCCCATTCTTTTTTGGCACAATTAATATTGGAGACATCCATTCTGAGTGCTCAATAGGGTATATGAATCCACATTTCACAAGCTTTTCAATCTCTTCTTGAACGATGATTGCATATTTAGGATTCATTGGGTAGGGTCGTTGCTGAATTGGTTTAGCCATGATATTCATGGGAATTGTGTGTTGTACCATAGAAGGTGGAACACCTTTAATATCATGATATGTCCAACAAAATATATCCTTGAATTCCTTGAGAAGTTCTTTAACACTAGAATGGTAACCTAACAGGACATAAAAGTGTCCTTTCAGGGTTTTGGGAAAAATTTCCAAAACCATAGTAGATCCACTCATTTTGAAAAACCCTTTCATGAGCTTATAGTTCAATAACTACTACATATAAAAAAAATGAGAAACTTGTAATTTTTCTCATCCCTTGGTCACTACAAGACTCCAAAGTTGATGGACCAATGCATTTTGCCCAAAACAACAATTTCTTACGGTTGATTGCATATAAATAAGAGTGGATATTTTTGTAGGACATGAGATAAAAAGCCCTGTTAACTTCAATGGGTTTGTGACAAAAACATATGGTTGCTTTTACCTCACTAATTTTTTTTTGGGCAAAAAAAAAGAGGTACAAAAAAGTTGCATTTTTGCCATTCTGCGGACCTATCATCAAAGTTTCTATAGTCACGCTCAATACAGATACTATATACATGTTTTCTTAGTTCCCTTTGGGCCTCTGGATTCAAAAGGATCCATGGAGCATGTCAAAAGGATAATGGATCTCTTACAATTGGAATCTTGGGGGCAATGATAAAGTGCTAAATACAACAAACATGAAAAAACTGGGTTTAGCATTATGACCTCTAGAAACCCATAGAAACTACTCAATATCTAGCCAAGTTTGTAGTCTATGATTAGATATGGTCTCTACCTACAAAATACACACAATTGGCCTAAGAAACTAGCAATATTGAGAAAGTTATACTTGCTACTCTAAAATGTGTCATATTCTTCAGCAAACAATCAAAAAACTCAACCATCATCATATACTATTCTATATAGCATATTAGGTCCCCCAAAACTCAACGAAGATTAGCTTTATGTTATACATTACACTTACACAATCAAAATTGAATTTGGATATCAAGAAAGCCACCAAAAAAATCATAAAAGTGCTAATTTTGGCCAAAAAACAGGATTATGCAATTCTTGTAAATTGGTCATAACTTTCAATTTTAACACTTAGCTCTCTCCACAAGCATCAAAACATGTTGAGAACTATGAATGCCTAACGTCTAGCCATCTAAACCTCACAAACATGAACTTTAGAGTGGTATAGTTGCCAAAAAATTGAAAAAAAAAGCCAAAAACAAGACCTGTTTTTTCACACAGTTTAGGTTCAAAAATGTTGTGCAAGAGTAAGGTTAATGGTGAGATCGATACTAAAAAAAAAATGCTAAGTTTTTTTCATCTCATAAGGTAACTTTGTGGATATATAGCACCTAGAAATTCATTTTCATACTCTTCAAATAATTCAAGCAAAATGGTCACTTAAGAGGACACAAAAGTGTCCAAGGACATAAAAGTGTCATGTTACCATTCTAGTGTTAAGTACACGCTCTTCAGTCTTTGTAAGATCTTGGGCAATGAAAATAGGCTTGGACGCTTCTCTTGGGTGTGCTAGACCTATTTCCTTACCTATCATTGAACCATCATAGAGTTCATTGCTTCTATTGATAGGTTTTCTTTGAGCCTTTGTATACCCAACCTCTGTGGTGTAGGATTTGAAATGCTCAGGTGCAGGTTGTAAGTTTGCGGGGTCCTCTTGTTCTGTTGACTGTGATTTCACTTCCCGTTCCTTTTGTTTTTGAGATAACTCTCGATTTTGTCATCTCCTTACGGTACGGCTTAACTTTGGCTTCTCTATAGCCTCTGGTTGTGCAATGTCAATGGGTTGTGGACTACACCACATAACGCTTCGAAGGTATTCACCCCAGTTATCTACCAACTTTTGATGAGCATCACATGCCCCTATATAATTAAGCCATTCTCTGGTAGATTTCTTTTCATTTATTCTAGCACGCACATTTTCTCGATATTGTCACCTCTTATATCTCTTACTCTTCTTGTCTAATTTTTTATTACGGACGATCTCTAGTGAAGAGTCACTAGATGAATTGCTACTTGTATCTTCTGCTCCCTTGGATAGATTGTCATGTAGGGTACCACTGGGCCCTGAATGGTTTGTCCCCACATTTGGACTAAGATTTAACTCAAATTCTTTGTCCTCAGAGTCAATTTCAATTGATGGTTCTGACCCCAAATCGTGTAGGCTATAGTCTTGTGAGACGCTACTGGTTCCAATGCGAGTCAAACTTTCATCTTGTAGGTCATCAATAGCTATATGCAGTGCTTCTAGCATATTTAACACTAGAATGGTAACAGGGCACTTTTATGTCCTTGGACACTTTTGTGTCCTGTTAAGTGACCATTTTTCTTGAATTATTTAAAGAGTATGAAAATGGTTTTCTAGGTGCTATATATCCACAAAGTTTCCTTATAAGCTGAAAAAAAAATAGCATTTTTTTTTGAGTATCGATCTCACCATTAACCTTACTCTTGCAAAACATTTTTGAACCTAAACTGTGTGAAAAAACGGGTCCCGTTTTTGGCCTTTTTTCAATTTTTGGCAACTATACCACTCTAAACTTCATGTTTGTGAGGTTTAGATGGCTAGAGGTTACGACTTCATAGTTCTCAACATGTTTTGAGGCTTGTAGAGAGAGCTAAGTGTTGAAATTGAAAGTTATGACCAATTTATAAGAATTGCATAATCCTGTTTTTTGGCCAAAATTAGCACTTTTATGATTTTTTTGGTGGCTTTCTTGATATCCAAATTCAATTTTGATTGTGTAAGTGTAATGTATAACATAAAGCTAATCTTCGTTGAGTTTTGGGGGACCTAATATGCTATATAGCATAGTATAATATGATGATGGTTTAGTTTTTTGATTGCTGAAGAATACGATACATTTTAGAGTAGCAAGTATAACTTTCTCAATATTGCTAGTTTCTTAGGCCAATTGCGTGTATTTTGTAGGTAGTAACCATATCTAATCATAGACTACAAACTTGGCTAGATATTGAGTAGTTTTTATGGGTTTCTAGAGGTCACAATGCTAAACCTAGTTTTTTCATGTTTGCTGTATTTAGCACTTTATCATTGCCCCCAAGGTTCCAATTTGTAAGAGATCCAGTATCCTTTTGACATGCTCCATGGCTCCTTTTGAATCCAAAGGCCCAAAGGAAACTAAGAAAACATGTATATAGTATCTGTATTGAGCGTGACTATAGAAACTTTGATGATAGGTTCGTAGAATGGCAAAAATGCAACTTTTTTGTACCCATTTTTTTTTAACCAAAAAAAATTAGTGAGGTAAAAGAAACCATATGTTTTGGTCACCAACCCATTGAAGTTAACGGGGCATTTTATCTCATGTCCTACAAAAATCCCCAGTCTTATTTATATGCAATCAACCGGAAGAAATTGCTGTTTTGGGCAAAATGCAATGGTCCATCAACTTTTGGATACGAGTGGTGGCATTTCATCCCCCTCCGGTGTTACCCAGGTCGTCCCCTTGTTTTCCCAAGTGTCTATGGTTGCTGCTAGGTGGACTCAATCCACATTGTTCGACTCAGTCATCCCTGGTAGTACCTGGGTTGCATGATTCGTTATTTGACATTCATTTTATTCGTGAATAATGGTCGATTAGTACGTTCCAAAGATTTATTCATGTGTATTATTCTCTATCATGTCAACTTTTTTCAAAAAAACGTTTTATTGCTTACATATCGATCGATATTCAATCGATCAATAGGATTTTGATCCATAATATAAATAGATCTATATATTTTTGATCGACATAGTAGCAGTATATAAAGCTCAAATTATCGTGTTTTAGCTACAATTCCCTTCACCAAAGTGTTAGGCTACTTCCACCATAGAAAGATCGAGTTTTCAACTTAAAAAATATTTGATTTTTCAAGAAAATGTTATTTTTAATGTTTATACATTAAAAATAAAGTAATGATATAGATTTGAATCACTAATAATTCTTAACAATAGAAGTTATTGTTTAACTCTATTGATAAGATTAATAAATAATTCTAAACAATGGAGACTATACTTTAGCTCTACTTGTTTAAGAATAGATAAATAAATAATTGTATGCATTAGAGGCTATTTATTTGGCTATAGTGAGAATGTACAATTCTAAACATTAGAAGCTATACTCTTAGCTCTATTTGTTTTAGAATAGATACTAAAAGTGAGATTTGATTGTTAAAATCTATCATAGCTATAATATGTGCACAAATAATAGTGTTAGTTCATACATTCTGGAACATATACACATACATGTAGGGTCTTTTGGTTGTCATGAACAAATGTTCTTACCACCATATAGACATAGAATAGATCCACTTAGTGCCTCTTGGTTGTTATGAGATGATTCTCTTACTTCCAAGTGAGGTTTAAAAGGTATGAAGTAGGATTCACTTGGTTGCATAGAATAGGTCCACTTAGTACCTCTTGGTTGTTATGACATGATTCTCTTACTTCCAAGTGAGGTTTAAGGTATGAAGTAGGATTCACTTGGTTGTTATCGATCTTATGCTCTTAGCTCTAAGTGAATATAGTGGACTACCTATAGTATTCACTAGGTTGTGATCGAGCAAAAGCTCTTACCTCCTAGTGAATATTAGTCATGCATAGTACTTGGGAGTCACATGGATGTTATCGAGCTCATGTTCTTACCTCTATGTTGATATAGAAATTAGAGACCTCAATATTTTTAGGGTCGAGTGGTTGTGTTTGAGCAGTACCTCCTACCTCCAAGAGATAGATAGTGGAATGTGAGATGACTCCATCGCTCATCTAGGTTGTCTTGAGCAAACGCTCTTTAACACCTAGTAGCCAAGAATGATATATCCATTGGTGATCTTCCCTAAAATATTATCTTAACTCTATTCATTCATCATTTTAATTTAGCAAATCATATCTATAACCTTTTATCTTTCTCATTGCGCTATTATGGTGAAAAACTATAATAGTAGTGTATCTATTGATTGTAGGATATATTTTGTTGAAGTCAGAAAGTACGGTGCGAGGAAAAGAGTGGTTGTATGTGGAGGAAAAAGAGAGAGGCAAAACAGTTTTGTTTTTGGAATGTAAAGAACATTTATTCGGCACTAGTCCCAATGTGAAAGAATGTGGAGCACCACCTAATGACATATGGGTCCATTTTGCAGGGTATGTAAATAAATGCAAACATGCAGGACTTCTTCCTAAGAGACAGAAGGGCATGACAAGTACGTCATCTGTCAACATAGAAGAAGCGAGTGTGGATCAAGAAGACATGAGATCTAACCAAGGACCTTAAATGGGAACAACCCGGACACCTCAAAGTCCTTACACTTTTCCAAATGGTGCCATGGGAGGGATAGATGCTAATCCCAGGACATTCAGCAGATTCGGTATGCCTGGGACTCTACAGGAAACATTCACTCAAGAGGACATGCTCGAATTGCATCTAAAGTAGACACAAGCCTTCATGGATTGTGGAATCTCATTTAATGTCATAAGAAATCCTATTTTCAAAGATGCACTAATGTCAACTGCAAAAAAAGGATTCATCTATCCTGATTATAATAAAATGCGAACAGAGTATGTTGACAAAGTCAAGGGCAATAAAGAAGCGATTCTCATGCAAACAGTGCTTGACTTTGTTCCACCGTTTGGCTGTACCATAGCCCTCAACGGATGGACCAGCTGTCAAAAAAAACCATTGATTAATGTCATGGTAATTTGTCCCAAAGGTGCAATGTTTTTGGAGGTCATTGATACCTCATTGAAAGAGAAGACATCTCTCTACTTGACAAAGGTATATGAGCAAGCTATTGCTCGATTGGGTGGACCGAAGAATGTGGTAGCTAATGCTTCAAACTACAAAGAAGCGTTTTAGCCATTATGGAAAAGTACTCAAAAATTACATGGATTGGATGTGCAACTCGCACCCTTAATTTACTTCTAAAGGATATGGGCAGATTATCATTCATAAAACAAGTTCTTATTGACGCCAATCACATAGTCAAATTTATACGGGAACATCAATTTACATATCTTTTATTTTGCTCCAAGTCTCCAAAAAAAGCACTTCAAATCTTTTGTGCCACACGATTTGCTACATCATACTATGTTTTGAATAATCTCAATGAAGTGCAAGCAGCTCTTATATCAATTGTTGCAGATCGCTGTTGGGAGGCTTGGCTCAGCAAGTATCCAAGCCATTGCGAAGTAGCTCAAAAATGTGTCCTTGGTGCAATCTCCTCTCTTTTGGCAGAACATTGACAAACTTGTTGGGGTTACTAAGACCTATGTGGAACTACTAAGGGTTGTCGACATAGATAAGTTTGTCATTGGTAAGGTTTATTGGATCATGTCTGAGGTGTTGCATCAAACCAAAGAATACAACCACTAGAGTGCAAGAGAGAGATCACAAATCATGCATCTTGTGGAAAAACGATGGGCTCAAATGCACACACCATTGCATGGTGTCGCATTTCTCTTGGATCCAAAGTTCCAGATGAATGGACAAGCCTCCAACAAAGAGGTGATGAGAGACTTTAGAAACGTCTGCTCGCAATTGCTGCCAGGCGACGATGGCATGGATGCATTCTAGTAGAGGGTGAATTATGCTAATAGGGAAGGAACTTTCGGAGATCCTTGGGTTCTTAATAGCGTAAAAAAGATTTCAGGCCCAGCATGGTGGAAAGAATATGGAGGAGACGTAGTTGAGTTACAACACGTTGCGACCAGGGTGCTTTCGATCGCGGCATCTAGTGGTAGTTGTGAGTGCAATTGGTCTTCTTATGACTGTGTGCACTCAAAGTGCAGAAATCGCTTAAGTCCTGCTCATGCCCCAGACCTTGTGTACGTATTTTGTAACATGCGTCTCCTTCATGCACCCACAAAGATAGTCACACGTGCGACCGAAGTACACTTCGGAGTGCTTCAAACTCATGAAACTGTGTCAGAATAGAGATCTGTAGTGATGATGAGATGGAGTGGGAAGTGGCTACATAATTTTCAGACAATGAAGAGGTTGAAGACCTGGTGCGAGTGATGATAGATGGTGAAATGTAAACATCTTTCATGATAGTGTATCTTACTTTTTCTCACTTTTTTTATTTAGTAGCAACAAAATAAAGTATTGAAGAGAATTCTCATAAACATAAGTATTGAGGGCATTGCTTGGCAATCAAATAAAACGACATTGCTTGACTCTTAACAAAGTCATCAATTAGCAACTCCAGAACAAATTCATTGCCATAAACATAGAGAGAATACAATGCGTCTCAAGAGTATGAGGTAGAGAGTGTGAGCTCTGTGACAACTAGAAATCTCCAAAATCAAAATCGATTGAAAACGTATCGAGCAACGACGCGCATTTTTCTATATAATCGTATCGATCGATATTAAACCGATCGATAAACTATCGATCGATAGTTTATAAATTATTCAAAAACTCCACGTATTTTACGATAGTACGTGAATAATGATAAGTTATTCAGTAAAATAAATACAATGCAGGGTAGTACATCCATATAAGGAGAATCTTCCCCAACATCAGTGTCTGCTTTACACGTGTAACAATACTGCAATGGGATCGAGTGAACTATGGTGTCATACCTATGATCAATTATAAACCTATTTCCTAGAGGATGTGCTCAACCAGTTACAAGATCCACTTGAATGATAAAATCTTGGAACTTCAAGTAGACATGGCATTTAGACCAGTCATGCACCATTTTTGCTTCCCTTAGGAAAGGATGTCCTAAGATCATCTCAGATGCCATAGTGTGCTTGGAAATTTTCGTAACAATGAAGGAAATTCTTATTTTCTGTCCAAAGAACTTGATCTTGAGATCTTCTAGCATACCAATAAGTTTAACAATAGACCCATTGGCCATCTTTACTACGATGGTTGTGGTCCCAAGGGGAGGTCTTCCCATAGTTTCCCAACAATTTTTAGTCACAATACTAACCCCAACACTACCATCAAGGCTGGTATGGTTGCATTGGATTCATCACCCTCAAAGTATTGTCCCAACTTGTTAACAAATATTTCTACAACAAGGTTCTCATCTAGGTTGGGTTGTGGATCTTAGTGTTCCTCCTCTATTGGCATCTCCCTAGTTCCATCCATCTGTGCAAATTGTGGTAGCCCGACCTTTAGTTCTCCATTGAGGAAATCTCTAAGAGCTAAGAATAGCTCAGGGTCTCCATATAGTTTGGACATGATGGTGGTTCTAACTTGTGAAACCATGAAATCCATCAATTTGTCAATATTTAACGGCACCTTTTGGGCTTCAGTCCCTTGACGTGGGGAAGATGGGATCTCCATTTATTCAATAGGGTCAGGTAGTCCCTCTATAAACATTTTTTCCAACAAGAAGGGAGTACGCCCACTTTCTCATGACTTTAAGTCACTTTGTTCTTGGATGACACTAGGTATGGCTAGGGGTCTATGGACTTTTTGAGGTTCTTGTTGCGTAATAAGAAACACTGTGTCTGTAATCTGGATCTGCCTAGGTGTTGGCTCTAGATCCCTTTGGGTATCTTCTACCAAACTCCTTAATTGCTTGACCCGCTTGATCTCCTTGGTAGGGTTTGGATAAGTTCCTATCTTCTTCTTAGATCCCGGCCATTGTGGCTCATGACAATCTTCCTTGTTGGTTTCTTTCCTAGAGGTTGTTTTGGTCTCCATGGTTTCACCTGAATTAGAATCCTCTTCAGTGTCGTTCATATATACGAGGTTGTCACCAGTCCCTATGTTGGTATTTGAATTGGGGTCTGACTTCGATGCTTTTTGCGATCTCTTCCTACGTGTTTTCTACTTCTTTTGAGATTGAGCAATCGATGTCATGTCTCTTTCTTCAAGAATATAATTTTGTTTTTGGAGCATCAATTGTGCGAGTACATTTACTGGTACCACAAGTGTACTTTGTGATGGCTCCTCGGTAACCTCAATCAAGTTTAATGGTGTGATCTTTGGTGCATTTGGATTATTTGGACATTGGGAAATCAAATGATCTATTCCACATTGATTACACATGAGTTTCGGCATTGTAGATGTTCTCACTTGATTGGTTTGCATTAGTGTGGTGTTCTTGTGTAGCCTAATAGGACACTCGGCTACACGATGTGGACCTCCACACTCGTAGCATTGAAGAGGTGGTCTCTTGGGAGTGTAATTGATATTTTGGCCTCTCGTAGAAAGAGAAGCTACTTGATAGACAGGTTTGACTTGTCTCCAATAGTACTCCATATAGTATTGTGGACTTTCTTCATGCGCATCAATCCCATAGGCAATATTAGGGTCTATATCTTACTCACAGCCTTCCAAACAAGCAATAGATGAATCACAACCCACTTGATTCATAGAAGTGATTCTCCGATGTGGTGGTTGCAGTCCTAGAACTAGAGGTGGTAAGGGTGTTGTTTGAACAACATTTTGGGCCCTAGGGACCATGTGTTGTGACGTTTGTTCAGGAGGTGGGACTGGCATCAATGCAGTCACTCGAGGTGTGTTTGTCCATGCTAAGGTTGGTCTATTGGCCATCATGCACTTAAATACTATGCAATCCTTATGTTGATGACCATACCTCCCATAGGCATTGCAATTTCCATTGAATTTTACTCTAAAAGTAGGGCATTCACTAGTATTATGTGGACCATAGCATATTGAGCACCATTGTTGTCCCTTCTTGGATACATATGATTGTTTTGTGGAGCACGATTGTCTCTAAGACTCTCTTGAATGGCCTTGATGAGATATGCTAAAGTCATCTCAGATATCTTTGGCTCCTTAGCAATATGCTTTATGGTCATTGGCTGATGGCCCGATGCTTGCAAGCTAGTAGATTTAGGCTCAACAAACACTCTTTCTCCTTGAATCATTAAAGTATCCTCCAATTGGATTGCATCGGTGGTGAGTGCTTCCCAAAGTGGTGATACCTCTAATAACTAGGCCATTGTAGATATCGTCATGTCATAATCCCCTAATGAATCTATCAAGCAATTGATTATTATTGAAGCGCCCATTTTCATTGCAATGAGAACTCAAATGATTCAAGCAACTAATAAAGTCTCTCACCGACTCTCCTTCCTCTTGTTGGGATTTCTGGAGCTGAGAGGATACACCCCAAAGCACTCCCTCTCGTATGTATTCTTCTTTTAAGGATAGTCTCCTAAGAGTAGGGTAAATCATTTTTCCTTCCACCCTTAGGGTTCTATATCAATCCCCAACCTTCCCACTTAAGGTTAGTCTTAAAGAATTACTCTTATGCAGGTCATTGTGTTCTTCTAGAGAATCACATATTTGTTCAAACACTTTGGTATGCTTTCTCACATCCCCATCTTCACTAATTTTTTGTGAGCTTGGCTATTTGTATGGCCTTACTTTTAGGCTCTCTTTCAAGCGTGTTACGCATATTCTCAGCAATAGATCGACCAATATCTTGAGTAAATGTTGCCAAGTCACCTAAGTGAGTAGGGACCGTGGGTGAAAGTGCTCTTGAGAATACATGTGGAGTAGGTATTGGCATTGGGATTGGCGCATAGGAAGCCCTTGGGTTCGAAGCTTGGTACGGTGTTGTGCCATATGGTGGCCCAAAGTCTATATGTGTGGCCCTAGGCATAACGTTGGATGTGACATGCTAATGCTAGCCGGTATGGTCCCGCTGAAATAAGAGCTTGGGTGTTGTGGTTATGGATCATAGGTTGTTGAAACAATGGGAGGGTTAGGGAGTACATGAGTGCAAGGACCCATAGGTGTATACGATTGGTACACACTTGTAGGTATTGTCCTTGCAGGCATTGAGCTACCATGTAGTGGTGCTTTTCTAACAAGTGAGGTCCATGGAATGTTTCTCGGCATGCCCATCATTGGGGTAGGCATGGTAGCCATGGTGTCATCAAGGGAAAGATGAGCTAGACTTGGAAAAGTAAAGCTATCCCTTGTGGGTTTCAAATTGCATTGAGACCCCTGGCAAAACAACATATGGAGGATCCATTGGACTTACCAAGGGAGTCTCCATTTTCAATAAGGTTGGTTGTTTAGCCTTCCTTGTATCCAAGAATCTCATGAGACCCATTGAAGGCATGTGGATCCCCTTATTTTGTCTCTCTAGCTCAATAACCCCATGGATAACCTCACAAACTCTTTGTTGTTGATCCTCCACACTAGTAGCACCCGTTGTGGATTGTAGGACATCTAACCAACCCACATGATAGGTGTGACCTCCCAGTTCTCATTGAGTAATTCTCCATCTAGGATTGAGGTTCTAGGGGTCTCCTTTGGACTAGATGCAATGTGGATCTCTATGGGTTGACCCTTAGTGGTCGCTAATTCAAGAGTACTTGATTTCTCTCCTAGCAATGATATTGACATAGGCGCTTTTCCTTTTTACTCTCTTCATTGCTCTACCTTGCATAAGCTCTCAATTTACTTTTCCTTAGCCGCAATGATATATCGCTCAACCTCTTGCACTTTGTCAAGGTTTCTAGCATCAGGTAATATAACCTCGGAGAGAGAATAGCTTTGAAGAGTTAGGGGGTACAGTGAATGGACTATTCATGTGTAAACTCTTTAAGGGCATAGGTTCTATGTTGGCCATGAATGGAGAATTGACTTCCCCAGCCCCCTTATTTACTTCGTTAGCTCCATGTTTGGAGCGAGTGCCTCAACTAAAGGTTTCCTTCAAGCGGCTAAGCACGCTCGGCCCAGACAGTGGACCCATGGCATGCATTTCTTGGCTTGAGCTATCAAGATTAGGCATTGGGTAACCTTCCATGACGTCGTAGTCAGAGGAAGAGTCACTCGACGCAATATGCGGGTCCTGAGTGGTACTACCTTGGGTTCCCGCTGAGGGCCTAGAGCCTAAGGTAGATGGGTATTAAGAACTTGCATAAGTCGAAGTGCTCGTTATTTTCTCGGTCTCTAGCACATGACCAAAGCGAAGATGAATGTGCCTTTGGTACCCTACAAACGTCGGGGAATAACCTCGAAGGTTAATTGCTTAATTTTTTAGGCGTTTTGTACCCCATTTTCACTCATTTTTTGATGTTTTTTAATGATCGGTTTTTGGATTAGAGCGTGTGATAGCTCAAAATGAGTGTGTTGCTCAGGGGGTTGTGGTGTGCTTTACA
The DNA here is from genome assembly GCF_014529385.1 of Adiantum capillus-veneris. NCBI lineage: Eukaryota > Viridiplantae > Streptophyta > Polypodiopsida > Polypodiales > Pteridaceae > Adiantum > Adiantum capillus-veneris. Next base: position 32,565,518 of record NC_140950.1, read on the forward strand.
ACACTGTGGTCGGTTACCCGAAGCTCCATTGGTCCCCAAAAGGATCTATTTTTACTTCCGTGTGAAGCTTAAATAAGTAATTTCAAAGGGTGAATGAAGCCTGAGCCTGAGCGTGGGCTTGGGCTCGAGCCTCGTAAATATTCTTGAGCCCGGTCCTACCTTTATTTTAAATTTTTTTTTTTGGGATAAGGTCACCGTGGTCGCGCCACGCGTGAGAGTACACACACAACTAACCTACCTACTTACAACTAATAGCGCTACTGTTACACACTAACAACAACAACTAATTATCTAACAGGTCTACTTATTGTACCTTATAGAACTAACATAATAGCTCTACTACCTTAATTCTAACACCTTATGAACAGAAAACACAGTACCTTACAATACCTTATTAACAAAAACATTTCACTACAGCAAAACCACATCCTTCTCAACAAGCCACACACCTTCTTTCTCTACCTTTCCTACATTTTATAATGCATCACAAAGCAGCATAGAGTGTTGTTCGAGCTTAATGCAGGGAATTTTCCCGGCAGCGGTGCCAAAAATGTACACGTCTATCGCACGTGTCAATGCAAGGGACCTTCCATACACTGTGTCCGAGCCACAAAGGGCTGCAAGCACACAACAAAACTAATTTAGCAAGCTCAAGAGAGCAAGGGTGTGTCACTCCACCGTCCTACGCTCACCTTCGTGGAGGATTCCTCGCCACGAAGAAGAAGGAGCTACCGTCGTGCCGTGCTCAACAGCCTCGCCGTCGCTGTGCTGTCATCGCAATGCTCTCTCTCTCTCTCTCTCTCTCTCTCTCTCTCTCTCTCTCTCACACATACACACATACACAAGGAGATGAAGAAGAAGATGGAGATGGAGCAAGAGCACAAATAATAGAATGAGTGATTTTTAGGTTTAGGTGACTTTTATATGAGCTCGCCCATTCACACTTGGGCACCCATAATTAGCCAACTAACCCTTGAATGTTTGAGTTAGAGTGCGCCTCTAATCGGCGATCACTCTACCCTTTTCCTATTGGACCAACAAGCCCGGCCCATGACTACTAGAAGTGGATGCCAGTGGGTTAACAAACCACGCACCGTGTCTATGGTCATACACCATACTATGGTGGCTTCTTGAATCAATTTCAAAATAGGGGCTAAAAGAAATCTTAAGCTCACGGAAAACAAGGGTTCCAATGAGCCTAAGGGGAAGGAAAATGTCCAAAAGTCTCCTAAGTGCAATTCCAATAACAACAAAGCTAAGGAGAAGGGAGTTTACATAGTCAAAAACAAACTCTCTCTTGAAGAGCTTTAGTGTTATCACAAGGATAACCATTGTTTCAAATGCGGCGAGCAACGGCATGGGTACCATGCTTGCCCGCAAAACAACTCTCACCATGAGCCTCCTAGAGCTATCTTGGTTGAAATACAAGAAGAGGAAGCTCACCACAAAGGATCTCCTCTATGCCATGCTCGGGGAAAGGTAAGAGAACATGATGCTTTTATTCTCATTGACCCTGATTCTACTCACAATTTCATATCCATAGAGTTGGCCACCAAGCTAGGCATCCAAGCCTATGAGATGGGAGATGTCCTACCCCCCGTAGATGGTGCTTTCAGAGGGAAAGAAGCTTCAATCACTCTCTTAATCGGGATATTGAGGCTCCATGTCCAAAGCTATGTGGACAAAGAGTACTTATTTATCTCTCCTCTCAAGCACAAGGATGTAGTCCTAGGGGAACCATGGTTTGATCGCATGGCTGCCACTGTTAAATTTCCTGAAAGGAAAATATACTTTAAGTATAGGGAAAAGGATATGTACATTCTTGTATATGATTTTTGTTAAAGATTCTGAAAATGAACCTAATGTTTTAGCAAAAGAAAATATAAACAATCACAAAGAATTAGAGCTATCCAATTTTCTCAAGGGAATTCAAGATGTCTTTATTGACGACATCCCTTGGGAATTACCTCCTAAACGAGGCAATGATGACCGTGCCATTGAACTTCCAGGAAGTTCACCGCCTAACAAACCTCCTTATAGAGTTTCTCAAGCTCAACAAGAGGAGGCTATGTGGCAAGTGCATGAGCTAGTTGAGACAGGCATGGTTATTAGGCCTAGCTTATCTCCATTTTTCTCACCTGTGTTATTAGTGCAAAATAAAGACAACACATATAGTATGTGTATCGACTATAGAGCACTAAACAAGATCACTATTAAAAATAGGTTTCCTGTTCCATGGGTAGAAGACCTATTTGATAAGCTACAAGGGTCGACCTACTTCAGCAGGATTAACTTGAAAAGTGGCTACCATCAAATTAGGATAGTTGATCAAGACATTGTAAAGACCACATTTTGCACTACATTTGGTCTTTACGAATACATTGTCATGCCTTTTGGCTTAACCAATGCACCACCCACATTTAACCACTCGATGGAGAAGCTATTTAGGCCTCACTGAACCTTTATGCGAGTGTTCTTTGATGATATTATCATCTACTCTAATTCACTAGATGAACAGAATAAACACCTCCAGGTATATTTTAAATCTTAAGAGAGAGTAAACTTTATGTTAAACAAAATAAAAGTGAGTTTTTCCTACAAGAGATTCAGTATTTAGGTCATATTATCTCTCAAGATGGCATCCAAATGGATCCATCAAAATTACAGGTAATAAAAGGATGGCCTAATCCAAGGAATCTTCATGAACTAAGAAGCTTTATAGGTATGTGTGTATGTGTGCATACTATAGACGCTTCATAAAAAAGTTCTCACTAATAGTAGGACCATTATATGACCTAACAAAAAAAATGTTAGGTATACATGGTCTGCCAAGGAGAACAATGCTTTTGAAAATTCTATCTCGCAACCTGTGCTTACACTGTCGGATCTCTCAAAGCCATTTGAGGTCCAATGTGACACTTGTGGTGATTGCCTTGGAGTTGTTTTGCTCCAAGAAGGGCACACCATAGCCTATGAAAGTTGAGGGCTCAACCTTGTTGAGCAAGCTCTAGGCATATATGAAAAGGAACTCCTTGCAGTTCTACATGCCTTAGAGTCATGGAAGCACTACTTACTGGGGACCCCTTTCATTTTGTGGACAGATCACCAAAGACTTAAGTACTTCATGATGCAGACCAAGCTCTCTTGACAAACAAATGAGGTGGGAAAAATTCATTTTGCAATTTAATTTTCATATTGCTCACATTGCTGGCAAGCATAATCAAGTAGCCGATGCACTCTCAAGACTACTGCGAGTGCATGCCGTTTCCATAGCAACTCACAATGATCTATCTTCTATGATAGATGAGTATGCTATTGATACCAATTTTAGATATGTGATTTCAGCCCTTGCACTAGGGAAGAAAGAGGAACCATTTACTTTACAATATAGACTATGGAAATAGACTATGTGTTACTAACTTCGAAGGTATATGAGGTCTTGGATCTGAGACTGCGAGGGAATTGATGTTGTGTCTTATAATTTTTTGCTTAGTGCTTGAAGCTTCCATTTACATTGCACTAGCTAGTTATTGAAGGAACACAAAGAATTGTATTGTAAAATGTCTCCCTTGATGGGGGAAACCTATAATACAAAACCTTTTGGAGGGGGGACCGGCTCCATCTAAATCCGGTCCTCAACTGTTTTCAATAGCTTAATTTATCTCTCTTTTGAAGTATTGTTCATGCCTATCTAGCTAGGTGTTATGCTTTTTGTTGCTCTCTCCATCCAAGAACTCTTGCTATTCTCATTAGGAATCTATTCTAATGAAATGCTCACTATGTTTATGCTATTTTCTGCTACACACAGGCTACTAGGCCATTAGATGTTACAAACAAAACAAGAATTTGGGGTCAAATTGATATCAAAAAGACATTCAAAACAAAGAAATTGGACAAAACCTGCAAAAGCTTGGAAGATTGATCAAAATTTGGCGGTTTTCAACTTTTATTGATCCTAACTCAAAAAGTTTTGGGAATAAGCATCTTCAAGGCATAGACAATTAGCTGACCAAGTTTCATGTCAAAATGTGGATTGCGACCCATATACCTTGTCATGGCTTTTGGCTGAGATTTGAGCAGCAGGTAGCTCAGATCAATTGAAACATTTTTGCCAAAATGTATATTAAAAAGGTTGACCAAAAGAGCAAAAACCATAGAACAGAAAGAAATCTCCCTTTTGATAGGCAAAAAGTGATCGAAATCCAAAACGTTTCTGGGTGTAGGCTATTGACAACATAAGTAACCAACAAGAAAATTTCCAGGTTCATATCTTATGGAACATGGATCGTGATCCATGTACCTTTTGTGAGTTTTTGGACAAAAACTAGTTATATGATCCTGTAGCAGAGGTCAGTGTGACCAATACTACCCAAGGCAAGGTAGCCAATAAATTTCAAAAAGTAGGTCAAAAGGGGCGAAAACACTTCAATATCTAAAATCTTTAAGACAAACCTAGGGTTTGACTTTTGATTGACTTCAAATAGTCCGAACCATAAAAAAAGCATATACCTAGGGTCAAGGTACCAAGGGCAAGTTGTGTGTCAAGTTTCATCACATTTTGTTATAAAGGTATAAGGATCACAATCCATGTTCCTCAGTCATACACTGAGACCAAACTTGTACCATAGATAGAGTTATTCACAAGGATCACAATGGTCTTTTCAAAATTGAATTTGGATTTCATATGAGGATTCTACAGCTATTTTTATTTTTATTTTGCTAAAACCACGATAAAATTTTGTCGACTCCAGATTTTTGACTAATAGAGCGGTGGTAAACTCATAGCCACCAAGGTTTTTTTGTACAGATTGTAAAGCTTAAGATGACTTAAATTTGATGATTTGGGAGCAACCAAAGAGGTAATAGGTTAGGGTTTTGAAATAGTGCTTTTTCTAGATGTATTTGTGATCAAACAACAATATTAGAGTAGAAACCCACCTCTAGGAGACCAGGTTAGTCATGTTTCCACGGAAGAAAGTGTGAATTAGAGATCATTGTCAACCTTAAAGACAATTCCCAAGGAAAATCTATTTGACAATTTACAAGGATGGTATGGATTGTTGCTAAAATTAGAAGAAAGACCTAGTGAGTTCAAGGACATAATGCATGTGGACTACAATGGTGATCTATACTTTGATGATGAGGGTACAATGTATCTAGCTGTGAAAAGTCCTTGGATCGACAGGCCTGGAGACAAGCCATCAAAGCTGGAGGGCTGTAGAAGTATGAAAACGAAGAGAAGATGCTCTATTATTAGTGCAAAGAGCCCTACATTGGAGAGCAAAAAAGCTTGTTTATTTTTACATACATAGAACACACAGATAACCATGTAATCATGCTTGATAAGATTGGAGAAAGCTACTCTATTGTAGAGCATAAAGAGATGAAGAGATATACGCACGTTCGAGGATCACACCATCAGTATTATGTCATTCCTAGCACATTTAGGCCTTCCATTTTGAGATAAGGCCAAAAATAGAAAGAGTGAGTCATGTTTGAACTAGGGTGGAAGATTCATTCAGCTCAACTGTGTTTTTTAGTACCAAGATAGATGGGATCCTTGAGTTCAAGGGTTCCAATGATCACACACCATGGCAGTGAAGCTCTAGTCACAATCCATACTACAAGGCTTCTAGATACTTTGATTGAAGTAAGGGATGTGCGGCTAGATGAAATAGCTACATAGATAATGCTGACTAGAGTTACTAGGAAGGGTAATGAGGCTAGAGATATAGTTTTAGGATAACCTAGAGCTATAAGGATTGTAGCAAAAACAAGATGGATGAAACCATCTCAAGTGGAAAAGTGTGTTTTCAAGAATTACATTGGGTTAGAGGATCCATATGCACATGTCTCACTCTTTAAGCAAGGCTTCAAAGCTTAACAAGTAGAAAAGTTTCACACTCAGTATGAGGGATGTGGGTTAACCTTAGAAGGAACAACATTGACATGGCTTCATCCAGTGAATAGCAAAGGATTCCCAAATATGCATTAGAACCAAAGGCGGCTAGAAAGGTTGTTTGTTAATCTAAGGATTAAATACTAGTTCAATAGTCATTTTAGATGTATACAAAAGGATGAAACTCTTGTCTCCTCTATCTTGGGTCTTGATGGTCCTATTTTTGTGGAGAACTACTAAATGTCTTGATCATAAGGCCAAAGCTGCGATATTTAGGTGCTTTTAGCGAATAAGCCCATTAAATTTGTGGCTCAAAGTACCAAAGTTTGACCTTTTGATCTACTTTATATTTCACAAAATCTTTGTCAAAAGATAATAAATCTATATGTTTGAAGGATCTAAAAACAAGGTCATTTATGACAAATCTCCTACTTTTTCCAAACGTCTACTTTTTTCACCTTCCCTCCATTTTTTGAGAGCTTTGTCTCTTTCCATCAATGTATTTTCATTTCTCCTATCCAATCTCCGAGTTTCCATGGATTCTTCATTTTTCGTGTGAATAATTGGGTAACAATGCTTCCTTCATGCAATGGTGTATATACAGAGTAAAGAGAACCAAACAAGATAAAATAAAAAACCATTGAAAAGTTCGTGTTCTTGCTTTCAAAGTGATTGACAATGGTTGGGGCTAGCTAAAGTTCAACATGTGTAGAGGGCCAAGGATATGGTGTTAAACTTGGATGAACATCCTACACTCCATTTGTATAAGTAATGGAAAATCTTATTTATTTGATACAATGAATTTAACATTATCCCATTGTTCTTTCTCATTTTTTATTCCATTTTAGATATCTTTCCTTCAACAACTGTGTAGTGGCAGCTCGTGGAGAGCCTCAGTGGAACATTCAAGTCAATGCATAAGGGGATTGTAGATGTTATGTATGCTAACATTCCACCTTCTTTTTACAAAAAAATGAATTTAAGACCATATTAGGTATTATGGTAGAAATCCCACATTCTGGGAATCTCCAAATTGACCAAATTCGTGTAATTTGGGAATTTTCAACTTAAAGTGGGAAAAAAGGAGACAAACGTGCTGATAAGATAGAGTGAAAATCTTATTGGATTGTGCTGTTGATAAACACCAAAAGTCAAGAGGATGAACAAAGCATGAATTTGAAGAAACTCTCTTAATTAAATAAAAGAAAGAAAGGTTGATACAACTAGAGATCTTGTTTACAAAATTGACTCTTATAGTCACAATAGAAGCTCCACATAATCTACTCCAAATTTGATGCCATATCCAAATTTTGATCCAAGCATGGACGATGTGCATGAGCAAGACTTGGTTTATCTTTTAGAGCATGCCTTTATGGAATTTTAATTCTAGAAAATGGTCCTTCTTTGTTGGGTCTCCATGACCAAACAATTGCACCTACCGTTTCCCACACTTGTGGGTCCTCGTAGTTGATAGCCCAAGCTTGAGTATCCGTCATCCCACTTTTTTTTGCACAAGGTGCCCAATATTGAATCAAATTTTTTTTTTAGTTTGGTGATGTAGGCTCGTTATCAATGCCTGATAAAGCCATTGCGAGCCAAACTGGATAGATTTCCAATTCACTTGGAGCTAGCATAACAAAGTCACGTTGGTGCACATCAGGCATAGGGTCAAACTCTTCACCTTGGTGCACATCAGACATAGGGTAAAAATCTTCCCTTGGTCTATCTCGTTGAGGACCACAAAAATGATCATTCAACTCTTCAAGGCCTAGGAATCTTTCTGCTCCTTGTTGTAAGCTCATTGTAGTGGATTGTAGGTGACAAGAGTCCTGAGTTGTTGGCCAAAAATTTTCATACAAGCCTCCCTCTGATATGGTTGCTTTTCCAAGATCTTCAATCACCTTACTCTAGTAATCTATCACAAGTCTATAATACCATGGCACATTTGAACCATTCCCTAGATTTTGCCAAACCTTAATATAATTCTTCAACCCTATAATCACTTCTTCATGAGCCTTGACATATTCTTCCATTAGCACCAAAGGTGGATCTCCATGTGGAAGCATTGGATTGCCTTCTATGTTTGTTTTCCAAAGGCGAATGCTTCCACTTCAACTTGATACACCTACATGTGCCTTCTACTACATCATTGGTGTCTCATCTTGCATAAAAAACCTAAATTGAAGTGCCTTGGAATGTCCAACAAGTATCTTGTCCATCACAAAGATAACCATCACAATATTGCTTGAAATTGTGGACCTTTTCAAGAAAAAATGGGGCGAGAGATGAAGATGATCTATTTCGTAATGTATCCATCAAGTGTGGCAAAGTATATGTTTGTGTAACTCTCAATTTCTTTGAAAACTTACTGAACATGGCATCTATGTCCTCATGTGTATGCCTAACCATCAAAATCCTAGTTGGATGGTTTTGAAAACACCCCTTGCAACAAGCATTGACAAATTGGCTCGATTTTTGTTTTCCCCCTGCACAATTATCAAATTGTAGTAACAAGTTCTCTAGAAACTTGCAAAATGTTGACCCCGATTTTGCTTCTGTACTGTTGTGCCATGTGAACTTCCCTTTCTCTCAAGAGAAGAGATCTCTCTTCAAGAGAAGGTTTAGCTTCTAGCCTTGCCTTGATTGAACTACAGACATTGCACTTAGAGAACTCACTTGTCTTTGTTAAAGTGGCATGTGGATACTCTTTGTTCCAAATTCTACCAAAAGAAGATTGAGATAACTTCTTCTCATAGCCCATTTGGTCCAATGTTGTGTTGATTTCGCTCAAAATGTCAACTTGTTTGTACATTGATGGGATCACTAATTGAGTCTCTCTTGAGCAATCTAGTAGTGTTCTACTTGTACGTGGCATCTTCTCAGAGTTGTTATTCACAAATTCATTAATAGTGCTCTTGCTAAACTAGTATGTTGAAATCCTCTTCTCAATGTACATGTGTTACCATGCACATATTGGCGCACACCGTTTTCAAAATTTTCTTTGTAGTAGTAAAATGATGTCTTTGGTATTCCATGTAGCTCATACAATGCTCTGCAGCAAACAATAGAGCCATTTATCTTGAATTGGTATCGCATCTTCTCATCTTTCTGATAGCATATAGACAGAACATCATATACATAATTTGTGCGTGCTTTTTGAGACTCTCCCCAAAATTCTTGTTGTAATCTTGTCACCAAATCACGATCTGCAAACTAACAACATTTTTTTCCACAATAATCAATGCATGAAACCCTTTGAATTGACTCAACTGAAAGATAAAAAGTAGAAGATGGTGTTGCTTGCACTTTTTGAGTCCTATTGATGAAACTGTATCGTCTCTTCCTTAGCAAGGGAGCATCAACACTACCATCAAGTTTTTTTCTCAGCATTGTCATCATTGGATACATCCTCACATCTAGTATGAATCCCATCAATAGGAACAAAGCATTGTAGTGGGCTCCCATCCGACATGGTTGTCTATTGGATGGGCCACTTTAGCAAAGTAATGCTTCCCACTTCAGGCATATTCTCACTGATTGCATTCTCCCTTTCAATACCTATGTCCACAAAATCATCAGCAAGTACTTGAAAATTGACATAATCATGTGGAAATACATACAAGATGGTCCCTTCATTCACAATGTGCATCATTGTGTCATCCTTTAAAAGGACCCTTCGATTTCTCCAAGATTCGCGTATTGACATTTCAAAATCTGGGCTTGTAATAGGTATTGCATCTGTAACTAGAGGATCAAGATGATCCCCTTGTTCATCAACATTGTAGCTTTTATTTGTGTCAATTACATTGTCATTCATTATGGATTTCTGCAAAAGAATCCTAGGCCATCAAACAACACTCCATAATGAGCTTTGGAGAGATGTAGCATCCCCTTGTAGAAAAAGGGAGGACCACATCCTTCAAACATTCATCCACTAGTATAGATACATTTCCTTGCCCTATCTTTGTACCGCCACAAGTAGAATCAAGATTTTTTCTACACACACAACCAATACCAACAATTTCATGATCAAGTACCATATGCAATTTCTCCCCAGATTCAAAGTCCATCCTGTAAGTTGAAAAGAAACACCTTGTTAAGTTCAAATTATAGATAGATTCTCTTTGGAAAAAAATGTGTAAGTTATATTACACATTACACAAGGTTTGTGAATACCATAACTCTATAGACATTTCTATATTAGATCATAGCTTGGACAAGTGGTGGACCTAGTTGTAATGGCCAGTGTCCAAGGTGCTATTTTAGGAACTTTCTTGTCAATGTCCAAGTATCTCTTGCTTTTTCAAATGGAAGTAAGGTTGGACAAGGGGGGATCCTAAAACCAAAAGCCCCTTTGTATATGAGGTAAATCTTGGAGAAATGGTGGACCTAGTTCCAATGGCTATTGTTCAAGGTGCTATTGTAGGAACTTGCTTCCCAATGTCCAAATATCCCTTGCTTCTTTCAAAGGAAGTAAGGTTGGACAAGTGGTGGAGCTTGAAACCAAAAGTCCCTTTTTCTATATGGGAGTCAACCTTGGACAAGTGATGGACCTAGTTTTAATGTCAAATGTCCAAGGTGGTACTGTAGAATCTTGGTTCCCAATGTGCAAGTATCTCTTTCTTCTTTCAATGGAAGTATGGTTGGATAAGTGATGGATCTCAAAACCAAAAGTCCCTTTCTATATGATAGTAAATCTTGGACAAGTGGCGGACCTAGTTAATGTACAAGGAGGGTCTTGGTTCTCGATGTCCAAGTAGCCCTTACTTCTTATAATGGAAGTAAGGTTGGACAAGTGGTGGAACTTGAAACCAAAAGACCCTTTTATATATGAGAGTAAAGGTTGGACAAGTGGTGGACCTAGATTTATTCTCCAGTGTCCAACGTGGTATTGTAGGATCTTGGTTCCCAATGTGCAAGTATCACTTGCTTCTTTCAATGGAAGTATGGTTGGACAAGTGATGGATCTCAAAACCAAAGGTCCCTTTCTATATGAGAGTAAAGGTTAGACAAGTGGTGGACCTAGTTAATGTCCAAGGTGAATTATTGTATGGTCTTGGTTCTCAATGTCCAAGTAGCCCTTGCTTCTTTTAATGGAAGTAAGGTTGGACAAGTGGTGGATCTTGAAACCAAAATTCCCTTTTATATATGAGAGTAAAGGTTGGACAAGTGGGGGACCTAGTTTTAATGTCCAGTGTCCAAGGTGCTATTGTAGGATCTTGGTTCCCAATGTGCAACTATCTCTTGTTTATTTCAATGGACGTATGGTTGGACAAGTGATGGATCTCAAAACCAAAAGTCCCTTTCTATATGAGAGTAAAGGTTAGACAAGTGGTGGACCTAGTTAATGTCCAAGGTGAACTATTGTAAAGTATTGGTTCTCAATGTCCAAGTAGCCCTTGCTTATTTTAATGGAAGTAAGGTTGGACAAGAAGTGGAGCTTGAAACCAAAAGTCTCTTTTATATATGAGAGTAAAGGTTGGACAAGTGTTGAACCTAGTTTTAATGTGCAGTGTCCAAGGTGGTATTGTAGGATCTTGGTTACCAATGTGCAAGTATCTCTTGCTTATTTCAACGGAAGTATGGTTGGACAAGTGATGGATCAAGAAACCAAAAGCCCCTTTCTATATGAGAGTAATGGTTAGACAAGTGGTGGACCTAGTTGATGTTCAAGGTGAAGTATTGTAGGGCCTTGGTTCTCAATGTCCAAGTAGCCCTTGCTTCTTTTAATGGAAGTAAGGTTGGTAAACCCTTGCTTCTTTTAGCGGAAGTTTGGTTGGACAAGTGATGGATCAAGAAACCAAAAGCCCCTTTCTATATGAGAGTAATGGTTAGACAAGTGGTGGACCTAGTTAATGCCCAAGGTGAAGTATTGTAGGGCCTTGGTTCTCAATGTCCAAGTCGCCCTTGCTTCTTTTAATGGAAGTAATGTTGGACAAGTGGTGGAGCATGAAAAGAGAAGTCCCTTTTATATAAGAGAGTAAAGCTTGGACAAGTGGTGGACCTAGTTTTAATGACCAATGTCCAAGGTGAACTATTATAGGGCCTTTCTTCTCAATGTCCAAGTAGCCCTTACTTATTTTGATGGAAAAAAAATTGGAGTAGTGGTGGATCTTGGAACAAAACCCCATTTCTTTATTTGAGAGTAGCTTGGACAAGTGGTGTGTTGGGGTGTAAGCTAGGTGGCCATGGAAAACCACCCTTGTACACTTGATTTCACCTAATCAATATAGGGAGAAAAAGAGAGAGAGTTGACTCTTCTCTTTCCAAGGTGAACTATTATAGGGCCTTTCTTCTCAATGTCCAAGTAGCCCTTACTTATTTTGATGGAAAAAAAATTGGAGTAGTGGTGGATCTTGGAACAAAACCCCCTTTCTTTATTTGAGAGTAGCTTGGACAAGTGGTGTGTTGGGGTGTAAGCTAGGTGGCCATGGAAAACCACCCTTGTACACTTGATTTCACCTAATCAATATAGGGAGAAAAAGAGAGAGAGTTGACTCTTCTCTTTCTTCTCCACTAACCCAAACCTAGGTTGTTTGTGGATCACCCCCTTCCCCCTTCTCCTTCCCTCTCTTGCACACTCTCCACCTACGCTCCCACAATTGGTATCAGAGCTCAAGAGGAGGACTCCCAAGCCTCGGCATCCCCGTTTCCACCGCACATGTGCAACAACCCCGAGCAAAGGGAGTTTGGAAGTTATTTGCATAAATCGGACCATGAGGGGAGTAGCGAGCATGAGAAGGCATGGAGAATCGGAGCTGGAGTTGGAGCAAGCAAGTCCAAAGTAGTTGAAATCAACAGCTTGAAAGGCCTTCAGCAAGATAATCGAGGGTAGTTGAAATCAAAACTAGGTAAGCTTGGAATCGAGACGTAAGGGGGGCTTGAGGCAACACTCCCAATAGGGCTCCGTTAGGAAGGAAATCCAGTCCGTCATCGAATCACAGTAGGAGCAGAATTGGCATTGAGCTTGTGATAGTGGGAGCTTAGCAATCGAAGCTTGACATTGAGCAGGAGGAAAATCGGGCTGCAACAAAGAACGCGAGCATACAAATAGAAGATAGTGCTGCTTGATTGAGAAGGTATTGAGGGAAATCGGGTTGCAATCAACATTCAGGCTGCAGCTAAGCTTGAAGCAAGCAACCACACATACAATGTGTGTGTGTGTGTGTGTGTGTGTGTATAAGCAGGCAATCACAAACATTGCTTTAATCATCCTGGAAGCAAGTGAATAGGCAGCAGCCAGCTGAGGTTGTCGAGCAGCAACTCTGACAATGGTGGAATTAGCATGAAAAGTCGATCTCTCTCTCACACACACAGAGACTCGTCGACTCTGAAGCAACACCGGGCAGCGAGTTGAAGGGAAGCAGAATCGGGAAGCGTCGAATCACAGGCTTGGGGGATTGCAGCCGGCGGGCAGTCCGAGCCTGGTATCACACACACACTCTGTGTGTGCTTGGCATTGAACGAGCTGCAGCAGTAGAGGACGACGAGTGCGAGCGACACACACTCACGCACACACACAAAGACTCATCGACTTTGAAGCTGCAGGCAGTAATCGACAAGAAATAAAAAATAAAAAATCACCTCATTACACTATGTGTGTAACCCCCCATTCCCACCACACCCTTCGATAGTCTCACACACAACTCTCTTAAACATCGACAGAGAAAGAGAGAGAGAGAGTGAGAGAGAGAGAGAGAGACAGCTTGATTAAGAGATTGGAAGATACCAGAGTCTCATTGTTGACATCAGCGATTCTTCTATTTCTTCATCGACTTCTTCGACATCGTCATCCGACTTCAACATCCACACACCGAGTCCGACAAGCTTGAGAGCAATCTTGACAAATCGAGCGAGATTTGTGATTAATACTGATCGGACTCGGCATTGACCATTCAATACTGGCTTCAAGCATTGGCATTTTACGGCTACTGGGCTAGCCACTTCTGCGCGGCGGCGAAAGGTGACATCGACATCGACACCGCTCATGCGCACCGGCTTGACACTGCTCATTGCAGCAGATCTCCGACATCCGATCGAGACACTAAGTGTTTCTCCAGACGAGCGTGTTTCCATGATCGACGACCGTGCTTGCGACATGCATGGGTGAGGTACCTCTATCATAGAGGAATGACACCCGGCATCGGCACCGAGTGCAGCGATCGCACTATATGACATAGTTTACAAATACGAAACCTTTGGTGGCTATTCAACTAGCATATTTCTGCCCGGTGGCAGGCAGAATCGATACATAGCGACACCGACACGTAGGTTACAAGTTACATGGTGTTTTTTAGCCCATTCAGTCACAAATTCTCCAGGTTACTAGACACATCGCTTTCACAGGCGATTTGGCCGTGATTTCAACAGCAGATTCTCTACAGATAGATGCGTTGACAGATGCATTTTTGTTGTTAGCACACCTAGTGCTGCTGAGCTCTTTTGAGAGTAGATATCCCCGCAAGGATCACTTTTACTGCATGGAGCAGTTCTTGGCACCTGTTTGAGCGCTGTTTTACTCATGTCCCGGGGGATTCACTCTATATAAAATCGGGATGCCACCTGCGAGCAAAAAACTTTGATAAAATCCCTATATACAACTCATATTAGGGAATATGACCCCCCTTTCTACGCTTATACGACAATCAATGCAGAAAATTATCATACCCCTATCTTACATATAAAATTTAGGTCTCAGATGATCTAGCTAAGTAAAACTAGTCAAAGAGCGAGCAGCATAGTGACTGGCAGCGTACTAAGGAACCACTAATGTTGATAAGTAGATGTACCCTCAATGTGTCTTAGTTTGAATTTCAAAGTATGTACCCGCTGAACTTACACTCTGGCTAATCGTCCAATTCTATCCCATCTAAATTACTCAAAAAACATGGTCATAAAGTTGTCCTATACAACTCTTTATAGATTTCATCCCTCAACAAATGAACTATAGTCACAAAACAGCAATTGATACAAAGCAGTGCTAGTTCTTGCATGGATCTTTGTAGCTATTGACTCAAAAGTTCAAGGGAAGACTCTTTTGGGAAGCCATAATTTTTAAACACAAAAACATGTTCTCATTCTTTCCTTTTTTCACTGCCCCCCCCCCCCCCCCCCCCCCCCCCCCCGCAAACCAATAAATATAATACCCCCTTCCTTATTTTTAAGCTTGGGAGATAAATTATTGGGGGCTTGCCCCTAACTTATATGCTTATGTAACTTGTGAAAAAAAACCCCTCCCTTGCACTTACGTGGTGCAGTAAGTTTTCTATGGTGAATCCCCCGGGACTCATGTACGTTGAGTTGCGGACACTGCCCACTGTACTACGTGTGGAGCATTTTTGGCTATTTTGGCAGTTTTTCTCGATCGTTTTTGAGACTCGGACCGGAAGAGCCCTTTTTGAGACTATGGCTAGTCCATTTGTGTCTGCGTTAGCCTTTGGAGGGTCGATAGCATGAGGGTTTCTTTGAGCTGGGGTGTGCTCGAATGTTGAGACACTTTCAGTGATACAGGTAGCTAGAGTTCCCCTTTACGGTACCCTCGCCATAGGATATGTATCTGGACGGTTATTTATGCTTTTGACACCGAGTTGGTGGTCACACAATAGTGGTTTTGTGCAGCAGATGCCCAGTTAGTGCAGTTTGCACATTTATGTGTATTTTGAGTTGAGTTTTGACTCCTCACACAAAGGAGACTTTGTCGGATTTCCTTCCCACAAGTCGTGACTTTCGTTGTTGGCACTTTTGAGTCTATTTTGATTGACATTTTACTCCCGATACAAAGGTTACTTTGCCCAAATTTCTACAACTTCTCGCCATAGTTTGGCACCTCTCAAACCCTCTTGTCAGTGATGGATTCTTCTTCAGAAAAGGAGGAGTATTTCATTCGCAAGTTCGATGGAAGAAACTTCACCATGTGGAAAGAGCGCATGAAAGTTGTTTTGATAAACAAAGTCCTCTCAGAACCGTTGAAAGAGCGTGCAGAGGATGATGACTATACACAAGCTCAGTGGGAGGTTTTGGATGCGAAAGGGATGGCTACGATACGTCTACATCTAGCCGAATTAGTGTTCTTTACTATCATAGGGAAGACAACAACCAAGGAACTTTGGGATAGCTTATGTTCAGCATGGGAGAGCAAAAGTGCATCCAACAAATTTTTTCTCATGAAAAAACTTATGAAGCTCAACATGAGAGAAGGTAGCACAATTTCAGGTCACTTAATGAGTTCAACTCCTTGTTGAGTCAGCTGACATCTCAGAGCTTTAAGGAGTTTGACAACGAACTCAAGTCTATATTCTTACTATGCTCTCTACCCAATTCATGGGATATCTTTTGCACAGTCATTAGAAATTCGGCTCCAAATGGCAAGTTAGAGTTCAATTCTTCACAGATGCGTTGCTCACTGAAGAGATACGACATAAATCTCTTGATGGTGCTAGTCATGGAGATGCATATATAGCTGGCAGTTCAACAAAGGCAAGAGGCCGTGACAGGAATAAATACAAAATCAAAAGTAGAGAGCGAAATCCTCGTAGTCCTAGCAGACACAGGAACCAAAGTAGAGACCGTAATGTCAGAAATATCGAGTGTTACTATTGCCACAAGAAGGGTCATTACAAAATGGATTGTCCTAGTTTCTTAAGAGATCAAAAAAGCATGAAAAAGGATAATTCTTACAAAGGAAAAATTATGGTAAAGATTGAGGAGCCCAATGTGGTTGAGTCTCCCATACCTACCACTGTAGTAGAGGATGCTCCTCCTCCAGTGGTGATGATTATGCCCACAGAGATTCATGCCGAGGTGACAATAGATCTCACTCCATATGCTTTAGTTGCACAGGATGAGGGTTATGCATAGAATTGGATTCTTGATTCTGGTGCAAGTTTTCATGTCACACGGCATAGAGAGTGGTTTTCCTCTTATGCATCCATGCATGGCATAGTCAAGCTTGGTGATTCCTATGAGCTTGACATTATTGGCATTGGTGATGTGAAACTTCAGATGCATAATGGAAGTACCTTTGTGTTACAGAATGTCATACATGTGCCCAAGCTTACAAAGAGCTTGATTTCTATAGGGCAATTGGATAATCTTGGCTACACTACAGTTTTTGGTAATCGTTCTTGGATGATCCGCAAGAACAACCTTATCATGACGAAAGGTAGTAAAAATGGATCCTTGTACTCTTTGTTTGTTTTGAGTGTCAATGAACACTCTATCTATGTTACCGAGCTACCGTCTACTGAGTTGTGGCATAGCCTGCTAGGGCATATTAGCCAAAAGGGAATGAAAACACTTCAGTATTTTGGCTACTTACCTCTGTTAGATGACACGGACTTTCCATTATCTGAGCATTGTCTATATCGCAAACAGACTAGGCTGACATCTTTGCCATTGAATAAGAAACTTAGGGGAACCTCTAGAATTGGTGCATAGTGATCTGTGTGGTCCAATGCCACATAAAAATCTAGGGGGGGCGAACTACTTTCTCACGTTCATAGATGATTCTACTAGAAAGGTGTGGCTGTATCTCCTTAAGTGTAAGGAAGAGGTCTTTTCGACATTCCAAAAATTCCTCGCCATGGTTGAGAACCAATCAGAAAAAAAACTCAAAGCTTTTCGCACGGACAATGGTGGAGAATACATCTCCATAGAGTTCAAGGATTTTTGCAATAGAAGAGGCATTCGGCGGCAGTTTACTGCTCCATACACACCTGCACAAAATGGGATAGCTGAAAGAATGAATCGCACGATTCAAGAGCAAGTTGTCTCTATGATGTCTATGGCAAAGCTTACTCTAGAGTTTTGGGGGAAAGCTATTCTAACAGCAGTGCACATTATCAACAGGTCACCTAGTTCTCCTTGAATTTTAAAATTCCAGAGGAAATATGGACTGGCAAAATGCCAAGCTATGAGCATTTACATGTATTTGGATGTGAGGCATATGCACATGTGTCAAAAGAACTTCGCCGCAAGTTAGATCCCATGTCACACAAAAGCATTTTTATCGGCTATGGTGCAAATGGAGAGATGGGATATCGTCTCTGGCACCCAGAATCAAACAAAGTCATTCGTAGCTCACATGTGATTTTCAATGAATCAAAAATGCACAAGAATCCCATCAAAGAAGTTGAGTACAGACGTGTTTGTTTTGAGGATGTGGCCTCCGAACCAACTCAGTTCAATAGTTTTGCACCTACTCCTCAAGTGCAAGATACTACTATTGCTCCAGAGAGAGCAGAGCACTGAGACGCTCTGAGAGAGTATCACGTACGCACGAGTGGCTTGAGCCGGGTATACACCACATTTTGGCCAACCTGCTACAAAGAAGCTATACAAATGGATGATAGCGTTAAGTGGGAGCAGGCTATGCAATCAGAATACAATTCGATTGTGGCTAATGAGACAAGGGATTTTGTTGAATTACCAAAAGTCAAAAATGCTTTACCTTGCAAGTGGGTATACAAGAATAAGTATACAGCAGAAGATCCCAAGCCTAGATACAAGGCTCGTCTAGTTGCCAAGGGTTTCAAGCAACAGAAAGGTGTGGATTTTGATGAGATTTTCTCTCCAGTAGTCAAGATGACTACACTTCGCACTGTGCTTGGTTTGGTTTCTATCGAGGACATGGAACTTGTCCAAATGGACGTGAACGCAACATTTTTTCACGGGGATCTAGATGAAGATGTCTACATGAAACAACCAGAGGGCTTCGTATGTGAAACCCAAAAGGCAACGAGGGACGAATTGGTTTGTAGGCTTAAAAAGGCACTCTATGGCCTCAAGCAAGGTTCAAGGCAATGGTATCAAAAATTTGACAAAATTCATGCATTCTCACGGTTACATAAGAAGTCAAGAGGATCATTGCTTATACACGAAAAGATTGAACAATGGTTCTTTAATCATCTTGATCTTGTATATAGATGACATGCTTATTGCAGGCAAATCAATTGATGACATCAATCAATTGAAAAAGATGCTAAGCACTCAGTTTTCCATGAAGGATTTGGGAGATGCCAATCACTTTCTTGGTATGCACATCAAGAGAGGCAGACAACATGGCATTCTTGAATTACCTCAAGAAAAGTACATCCACAAAGTATTGCAACGTTTTAGTATGCATGGGGGGAATTCATTGAGTACCCCAATGCAAGCATACTCCAAACTTAGCAAGGAAGATTCCCCCAAGACAGTGGCTAAGAAAGAGGAAATGGCGAAAGTTCCATATTCTTCAGCACTTGTTGTTGGCAGTTTGATGGACGCTATGGTAGCCACAAGACCAGACATTGCACATGCAGTGGGAGTGGTTAGTAGGTACATGGCAAATCCTGACAAGAAGCATTGGGAAGCAGTGAAGAAAATCCTCAAATATTTGAAAGGTACAACTAGCAAGTGTTTATGATTCGAAAACAGTGATGCATCTATTATAGGTTACACGGATGCGGATTATGCGGGTTGCGTGGATCGTAGAAGATCCACACCTGGCTATGTGCTCATGTTTGCTGGAGCAGCTATCTCTTGGAGATCATGTCTCCAGGATTGCATGTATTCATCTACTACTGAGGAAAAATATGTTGCTGCATCTGATGCGAGCAAGGAAGCCATATGGTTGGCTCATCTAGTGGGAGATTTGGACATTCACGACGTTCCAATACTGCATTGTGATAGTCATAGTGCCATTGCTTTGGCAAAGAATCCGGTGTTTCACTCAAAGTCAAAACACATAGAGGTCAGATACCATGTCATACAAGATGCATTGGCTGGCAAGCGCATCGAGCTTGTCAAGGTTCACACTGACGACAACCCCGCAGATGCTCTGACAAAGAGCCTAGCCTCGAAGCGATTTACACATTGTATAGAACTTATGGGTGTAGGATGAAGCCTCGGTGATGCTTCATCAACTTTGTATAGACTAACTATACTGACTCTACTATTGGCCACCATGACCTTCAAGTGGGAGGTTGTTGGAGTGTAGGCCAGGTGGCGGTGGGAAACCACCCTTGTACACTTGATTTCACCTAATCAATATAGGGAGAAAAAGAGAGAGAGAGTTGAATCTTCTCTTTCTTCTCCACTAACCCAAACCGAGGTTGTCTCTGGAGAAGTGGTGGATGTAGTTTTAATGGCCAATGCTGAAGGTGAACCACTAGATGAGCTAGTAGCTTCCTAAAGTTAAAGAAGTACTTGCTTCAACAAGGACAAGTCGTGAATCTTGAAACCAGGACAAGTGGTGAATCCCTATGTAAGAGTCTTGCTTTGAAAAGTGGTGGATGTAGCTTTGATGGGAAATAGAAAAGGTGTACTACAAGAAAGCAACATTGGTTTTTAATGTCAAAGTTGAATGCAAAAAGGGTTGGAGTAGTGGTGGACCAAGTGGTAGATTTTAACATAGAAGACACCTTGCTATATTAGATTATGGCTTGGAATTGTGGTGGACTCAAGATTTCGGACAAGATCCAAGGTGAATTATTTCATGACGTAGCCATTGCTTCTCTTGATAGCAAGATTTGACAATTGATGAAATTTGAAACAAAAACCCCCAGATTGCTATGAAGAGAATAGCTTTGAGCATAGTTTAGGCATGTTGTCGATATGGTAAACGTTGGTCTCAATTTTGAGTTTTGAGCTCCAAAATAGAGTCATTTTCCACCACTTATTTATGTTGATTGTCCTTCGTGAGTTGTGAAGCAAGAAAAGAGTAGGTTTTAGATACATAGCTTATCTAAGATAGACCACAATTGAGAAAGTGGAATAGGGTTGTGCAACAAGAGTTTAGATTGGATTTTGGTGCAACACCCAAGCGGGTCGAGAGGCAGCACCCCGTGCCTTTTTTTAAAAAATAAGAAGTTTTTAATGTAGAAAATCAATGAGGTTTTATCTCTTTTTAACATGATTAGGACACAAGAATCTTTAATTGAATGGTCTGCCAAATTTTTAATTTTTTTTTAAAACTCGGTTGGTCAAAACGAAAGCAAATCGCTCAAAAGGTAGATGAGTTTTAAGTAGTACACGTGGAATTTTAGATAACCCTACCACAGAAACACACAGCGAACGAAGCGAAACATAGACGAAACAAGGGAGATTTTTTGTTGCATACACAGAGATATTTCTTGCTTGAGCACATAAGGAAACCATAGCGCATGCAAAACAGGTTGTGCACAGCACGATAAGAGCGACATCGCATTCAAAAGAGTGACTTCTGGCTTGCGCGCATACAGGGACCAGATCGTGTGAAAAACAGCGTGTGAAAAACAGAGCGTGAAAAACACGACAAAGGCAATCACACTCAGGGCTTCAACATCACAAACATCAGATTCTTTTACTGTTTAAATCGAAAGCGTTTGACAAGGTGCATTTCATCTCCCTCTCTCTCTCTCTCTCACTCTCCATCTACATCAAGTTTTTGTCTTTATGTTTTTCTCTCTAAGAAACCAAAACGGTTCTCTTTCTCTGTGTTGCCTTCTTACACACACATATACATGGATGTTTTGCACATACACACAACCCACACATAAACATGATGAAAACTCCTTTCCTTCACACTTTTCACCTTCCTTCCTCCCATAAAGACCCACATACACACCAAATCACACATATTTACATAGATACTCTATCGCTCTCAGACTTACATTACACAAATTCCAAATTTCTAATTGCTCTATTTATCCTACTTCTGTAGGTGCATCCATTGGTAATAAATATTTATGTAGTGTATGCATGTTGTGAATATGACTGGTAGTGTGTTCTCTTTGCCTATGTATGTAGGTACATATGTTTATGTATATGCGTGGTAGAAATGTATACTATCTCATGGTTATATACATACAGAACATACAAATACATATACTTGTACATGACATAGTATGGATACATGATATATATACATATACATAAAAACAAGATTGTACATAAGCATGTAAATTTCAGTAGTTGACTTATTTGTGTATTCCAGTGAAGTTGCTTTCTTTGGTATTTTGCTGTTTTCTGTCCAACACCTCTGTAACTGTGATTCCTTGTTTAATTTCTCAACAAAGGTACCATAGATTAATGAGGTTTCTAATGAAGATGATGGTTGAAACTAGGAGAGGCTCATAGATAATACATGAAATGACAAATTTACCTACTATTGGGACGACAAGTGGTGGACCTTGCTCTAATACTATAACATCTCCCTCAAGTAGAAAATTTTGAATTGAAGCGGGAAATTTTTAATTTAAGCAAAAAAAATTGAATTTTGAATCCAAGCGGGAAAATTTAAATCCAAGCGGGAAACTTTTAATTTAGGTGGGACAAGTGGTGGATCTAGAAACCAAGCAATCCATGTTTCTAGATATAATAGCTGATGATATATAGGTTGTACATGTGGTGGACCTTGCATAAATTCTCCATGCTTAGCTTAGACTATGGTCCTTGTGGCTCTCTATGCTCCAATGGAGTGTAGATTGGACAAGTGGTGGACCTTGCATCAATTCCCCATGCATAGCTTAGATTGTAGACCTTGTGGTTGTCTATACTTTAATGAATCTTAGATTGTACAAGTGGTGGACCTTGTGGCTATCTGTGTGTCAATACTAGAGTTTAGCTTGGAGAAGTTTCAGAGATTGTCACTCTTTTTGCTTCAATGATAGAGTTTGGCTTCACCTTGCATCCATTATTCATGCCTAAACTAGATTGTGGACCTTGTGGCTCTCCATGCTTCAATGGATCTTAGCTTGGACAAGTGGTTGACCATCTGGCTCTATATTCTACAATAGAGTGGGTCTCTATGCTAGAATAAATCGTAGCTTAAACAAGTGGTGAACCTTGTGAGTCTCTATGCTTCAATAGAGCTTAGGCTTGGATAAATGGTGGACCTTGCATCAGTTCTCCATGCATATATTAAATTATGGACCTTATAAGTATTTATGATACAATGGAGATTAGGTTGGACAAGTGGTGGACCTTGTGGCTCTCTATGCTTGAATTAGCTTAAGATGTGGACCTTCTGCCACTCAATGCTTCAATAGAGATTATCTTGAATAGGTGCTGGACATTATGGCTATCTATTCTTAAATGAAGTGACGCTCAATGCTTCAATGGAGCTTAGCTTGAAGAAGTGATGGACCTTGGATCGATTTTCCATGCATACCTTAGATTGTGGGCATTCTGGCTCTGTGTGCTTTGGTTGGACCTTGTGGATCTATATGATGTAATGAAGATTAGCTTAGACAAGTGGTGGACCTTGTGGATCTCTATCCTTCAACAGAGCTTAGGGTTGGGCAAGTGGTGGACCTTGTGGATCTCTATGCTTCAATAGAGCTTATGTTTGGACAAGTGGTGGACTTTGCATCAATTCTCTATGCATAGCGTACATTGTGGGCCTTGTAACTCTCTATGCTACAATGGAGATTTGGGTGGGATAAGTGGTGAATCTTGTCGCTCTGTAACAAAGTAGCTACACTCCATTCATTGACTTTGAAACAATATAAATAACTTCTTTAAACAGAGCTAGCTTGAACATGTGGTGGACCTTCAAACAATCTTGGACTAAAACCTCCATAAAACAATGGACAGTAGGGTGGAAGGGTAGTGGACCTTTTCCCCAAACCATCCATGGCAGTAAAGAAAGTACCTACACTCCATTCACACATTCACTTTGAAAAAAAAGAGATATCTTTGTTCAATAGATCTAGCTTGAACAGGTGGTGGACCTTCAACCAACCTAGTCTAAAACCTCTAGAACGCAATGGATAGTAGGTTGGAAAGATTGTGGACCTCTGCCCCATACCATCCATGGTAGTAATCCTAGTAGCTACACTCCATTCACACATTGACCTTCAAACAATAGAGGTATGCATTTTCAATAGAGCTAGCTTCGACAGGTGGTGGACCTTCAAACATCCTAGGGCTAAAACCGCTAGAACACAATGGATAGCAGGCTGGAAAAGTGGTGGACCTCTACCCCAAACCGTCCATGGTACTAAACATAGTAGCTACACTCCATTCACACTTTGACCTTCAAAGAATAGATATAGGACTATTCAATAGAGCTAGCTCAGACAAGTGATGGACCTTCAAACCACCATGGACTAAAACCTCCATAACACAATGGTTAGTAGGTTGGAAAAGTGGTGGACCTCTACCCCAAAACATCCACGTGATCAGATAGGACTATTCAATAGAGCTATCTTAGATAGGTGGTGGACCTTCAAACAACCTTGGGCTAAAACCTCCATAACACAATAGATAGTAGGTTGGACAAGTGGTGGACCTCTGTCCCAAACCATCCATTGTAATAAAAAATGTAGCTACACTCCATTCACACATTCATCTTAAAACAATAGAGATAGCTTCTTTGAAAGAAGCTAGCTTGGACAGGTGGTGGACCTTCAAACCACCTTGGGCTAAAACCTCCATAACACAATGGTTAGTAGGTTGTACAAGTGACGGACCTCTGTCCCAAACCCTTCATGGTAGTAAACATAGTAGCTAGACTCCAATCACACTTTAACCTTCAAGCAATAGTGATAGATTCTTTCAATAGATCTAGCTTGGATAGATGGTGGATCTTCAAACCACCTTGGGCTAAAACCTCCATAACGCAATGGTTAGTAGGTTGGACAAGTGGTGGACCTCTGTCCCAAACCATGAATGGTAGTAAACATAGTTTCTCTACTCCATTCACACATTGAACTTCAAACAATAGAGATAACTTCTTTCAATAGATCTAGCTTGGATAGGTGGTGGACCTTCAAACCTCCTTATTCTAAAACCTCCATAACACAATGGATAGTAGGTTGGCCACGTATAGCACCTGTAGCCAAAACCATCCACACTATCAGAGTCGAGATAGGACTATTCAATAGAGCGAGCTTGGAAAGGTTGTGAATCTTCAAACCACATAGGGCTAAAACCTGCATAACACAATGGATAGTAGGTTGGACAAGTGATTGTCCTCTACCCAAACCATACATGGTAGTAAACAAGGTAGTTATACTCTATTCACAGATTGACCTTTAAACAATAGAGGTAGCTTCTTTCAATACAGCTAGCTTCGATAGGTGGTGGACCTTCAAACCACCTTGGGCTAGAACCTCAATAAGACAATGGATAGTTGTTTGGACAAGTGTTAGACCTCTACCCCAAACCATCCACGCTATTAGAGTAGAGATAGGACTATTAAATAGAGCTAGCTTGGACAGGTAGTAGACCTTCAAACCACCTTGGGCTAAAACCTTCATAACACAATAGTTAGTAGGTTGGACAAGTGATGGACCTCTATCCCAAACCCTTCATGATAGTAAAAATAGTAGCTAGACTCCATTCACACTTTAACCTTCAAAAAATATTGGTAGATTCTTTCAATAGAGCTAGCTTGGATAGATGGTGGATCTTCAAACAACCTTGGGCTAAAACCTCTACAAAGAAATGGTTAGTAGGTTGGAAAGTGGTGGACCTCTGTCGCAAACCATCAGTCGTAGTAAATGTAATAGCTCTACTCCAGTTAGATATTGACCTTCAAACAATTGAGATAGATTTTTTCAACATATCTACCTTGGACAGGTGGTGGACCTTCAAACACCTTGGGCTAAAACCTCAATAACACAATGGATAGTAGGCTGGAAAAGTGCCGGACCTCTACCCCAAACCATCCACGTCATCAAACTAGAGATAGGACTATTCAACAGAGATAGCTTGGAGAGGTGAAGGACCTTCAAACCACCATGGGCTAAAACCTCCATAACACAATGGTTAGTAGGTTTCACAAGAGGTGGACCTCTACCCCAAACCATCCACGTGATTAGACTAAAGATAGAACTATTCAATAGAGCTAGCTTGGAGAGGTGGTGGACCTTCAAACAACCTTGGGCTAAAACCTCAACAACACAATAGATAGTAGGTTGGACAAGTGGTGGACCTCTGTCCCAAACCATCGATGGTAATAAACAAAGTAGCTACACTCCATTCATACATTGACCTTGAAACAATAGAGATAACTTCTTTCAAAAGAGCTAGCTTGGACAGGTGGTGGACCTTCAAACAATCTTGGGCTAAAACCTCCATAACACAATGGATAGTAGGTTGGACAAGTGGTGGAGCTTTCCCTTAAACCATCCATGGTAGTAAACAAAGTAGCTACACTCCATTCACACACTCACTTTGAAACAATAGAGATAGCTTTCTTCAATATATCTAGCTTGGATAGATTCTGGATCTTCAAATCAACTTGGGTTGAAACCTTAAAAACAAAATGGAAAGTTGGTTGGACAAGTGGTGGACCTGTACCCCAAACCATCCATGCTAGTAAACATAGTAGCTACACTCCATTTACAAATTGAACTTCAAACAATAGAGATAGCATTTTTCAATAGAGCTATCTTGGACAGGTGGTGGACCTTCAAACCACCTTGGACTTAAACCTCCATAACACAATAGATAATAGGTTGAACAAGTGGTGGAGCTCTACCCAAAACCATCCATGGTAGTAAACATAGTAGCTACACTCAATTCACACATTGACCTTCAAACAATAAAGATAGAATTTTTCAATAGATCTAGCTTGGATAGGTGGTGGACCTTCAAATTGCCTTGGGCTAAAACATCTATAACACAATGGATGTTAGGTTGGACAAGTGTTGGACCTATAGCCAAAACCATCCACTCTATTAGAGTAGAGATAGGACTATTCAAAAGAGCGAGCTTGGACAAGTGGTGGACCTTCAAATCACACAAGGCTAAAACCTGCATAACACAATGGCTAGTAGGTTGGGCAAGTCATGGTCCTATACCCAAACCATCCATGGTAGTAAACATAGTAGCTACACTCCATTCACACATTGAACTTCAAACAATAGAGATAGATTCATTTAATAGAGCTAGCTTGGACGAGTGGTGGACCTTCAAACCACCTTGCGCTAAAACCTCAATAACACAATGGATAGTAGGTTGGACAAGTGCTTCACCTCTATCCCAAACCATCCACGCCATTAGACTAGAGATAGGAATATTCAATAGAGCTAACTTGGATAGGTGGTGGAACTTCAAACCACCTTGGGCTAAAACCTTCATAACACAATGGTTAGTAGGTTGTACAAGTGATGGACCTCTGCCCCAAACCCTCCATTGTAGTAAACATAGTAGCTAGACTCCATTCACACTTTAACCTTCAAACAATAGTGATAGATTCTTTCAATAGGTCTAGCTTGGATAGGTGGTGGATCTTCAAATAACCTTGGGCTAAAACCTCTACAACGCAATGGTTAGTAGGTTGGACAAGTGGTGGACCTCTATCGCAAACCATCAATGGTAGTAAACATAGTAGCTCTACTCCATTCACACATTGACCTTCAAACAATAGAGATAGATTCTTTGAACAGATCTAGCTTAGATAGGTGGTGTACCTTCTAACCCTTGGGCTAAAACCTCAATAACACAATGGATAGTAGGCTGGAAAAGTGTTGGATCTCTACCCCAAACCATCCACATTATCAGACTAGAGATAGGACTATTCAATAAAGCTAGCTTGGACAAAGTGGTAGACCTTTGAACCACCTTGGACTAAAAACTTCATTACACAATGGTTAGTATGTTGGACAAGTGGTGGAAATCTTTCCCAAACCATCCATGGTAGTAAACGTAGTAGCTACACTCCATTCATAGAGTAACCTTCCAACCACATAGGGGTAAAATCTCCATAACACAATGGACAACAGGTTGGAAAAGCGATGGACCTCTAACCCAAACCATCCATGGTAATAAACATAGTAGATACACTCCATTCACACATTGAGATTTAAAGAATAAACAAAGCTTCATTCAATAGGGCTAGCTTAGACAAGTGGTGGATCTTCAAACCACCTTGGACTAAAAAAATTGTAACACAAGGGATAGTATGTTGGACAAGTGGTGGAAATTTGCCACAGACCATCCATGGTATTAAACATAATAGCTACATTGCATTCACACATTGACCTTCAAAAAATAGAGATATATATATTAAATAGAGCTAGCTTTTGGAAAAGTGGTGGATCTTCAAATCATCTTGGGCTAAACCCACCATAACACAAGGGATAGTAGGCTGGACAAGTTGTGGACCTATGCCCCAAACTATACATGGTAATAGAGATAGTAGCTACACTCCATTCACACATTGACCTTGAAACATTAGAGAACTAGCTTGAACAGGTGGTCCACCTTCAAACCACCTTGGGATATAATCTCCATAACATAATTAATGAATAGTAGGTTGGACAAGTGGTGGACCTATGCTCCATACTATCCATGGTAATAAACATAGTAGTTACACTCCATCCACACATTGACATTCAAATAATAGAGATAGATTCCTTCGATAGAGCTAGCTTGGAGAGGCGGTGGACCTTCAAACAACCTTGGTCTAAAACCTCGATAACACAGTGGATAGTAGGTTGGACAAGTCAGTGGACCTCTGTCCCAAACCATCCATGGTAGTTAACAAAGTACCTACACCCCATTCACACAATGACCTTGAAACAATAGAGATAGCTTCTTTCAATGGAGCTAGCTTGAACAGGTGGTGGACCTTCAAACAATCTTGGTCTAAAACGTGCATAACACAATAGATAGTAGGTTGGACAAGTGGTGGATCTTTTCCCCAAACCATCCATGGTAGTAAACAAAGTAGATACACTCCATTCATAGATTAAATTTGTAACAATAGAGATATCTTTGTGCAATTTATCTAGCTTGGATAGGTGATGGACCTTCAAAACAACCTGGGCTAAATCCTCAAGAACACAATGGATAGTAGGTTGGACAAGTGGTGGACCTCTGCCCCAAACCATCCATGATAGTAAATCTAGTAGCTACACTCCATTCACAAATTGACCTTCAAATGATAGAGATAGGACTGTTCAAGAGAGCGAGCTTGGACACATGGTAGACCTTTAAACCACCTTGGGCTAAAACCTCCATAACACAATGATTAGTAGGTTGTACAAGGGGTGGACCACTGTACCAATCCATCCATGGTAGTAAACATAGTAGCTAAATTCCTTCCACACATTGACCTTGAAACAATAGACATAACTTCTTTCAATAGATATAGCTTGGACATGTGATGGACCTTCAAACCACCTAGGGAAAATACCTCCATAACACAATGGATAGTAGGTTGGACAAGCTAGAGTAGGTTGGCTACATTCCACTCACACATTGAACTTGAAACAACATAGATAGCTTGTTTCAATAGAACTATCTTGGACAGGTGATGGACCTTCAAACTACTTTGGCCATAACACAATGGATAGTAGGTTGGACAAGGGTGGACCTATGCCCCAAACCATCCATGGTAGTAAACATAGTAGCTACATTCAATTCATAGGTTGACCTTGAAACAATAGAGATAGCTTGTTTTAATAGAGCTAGCTTGGACAGGTGGTGGACTTTCAAGCCACCTTAGGCTAAAGCCTCCATAACACAATGGATAGTATGTTGGAAAAGTGGTGGACCTTTGCCCCAAACCATTCATGCTCATAGACATAGTAACTATACTCCATTCACACATTGACCTTGAAACAATAGAGATAGCTTGTTTCAGTAGAGCTAGCTTGGACAAGTGGTGTACTATATTATTTAGTAACAACTGGAATTTTTTTTT
The DNA here is from genome assembly GCF_014529385.1 of Adiantum capillus-veneris. Classification (NCBI taxonomy): domain Eukaryota; kingdom Viridiplantae; phylum Streptophyta; class Polypodiopsida; order Polypodiales; family Pteridaceae; genus Adiantum; species Adiantum capillus-veneris. The sequence continues at coordinate 32,595,034 of NC_140950.1, forward strand.
TCTCTAGGAAGATATGGCACCAAAAAGAAATGTCACCAGGGTGGCTGTCTCGATTGACTATACTTACAATGATCAAAGGAATGGGTATCTGGATATACATGGTGTGGAGGGTGCACAATTTCATAAGGTGCATCTATTTATTGCAAATAAAGAGACTGACAGTCTATTTGAAGATGTTGGCCAAGTAGTGGAAGCATTGATATTGTAGTCCCAAAGAATCAAGAATTCCAATTATCTCCATAAGCATATGAATTTTCACGCATGTCTCAAAATAAAGATGAGACAATGTTTTCTCAAGGATGGAAGATTGAAGAGTCAACTCAAGGTGTCACAGTAGATCAACTTCAAAGCTCCATCATAGCCACACTACAAGGAAAGAAGGTGAAAGCTTCACGACCACCAATAAACAAGAAAGTCAAAGTACAAAAATTAGCACCTAAGGAGACTAGTTCTATTTTGGATGTAGACAATGCATCTCTAGCATCCTCAACACAAGGTTCAACGTCCAAGATGAGAATCGTGGATCCAGAAACTCTAGAGGCAGAGGCCGTGAAAGGACAAGAAAAAGATACAGGTGGAATGAATAAGTATATAATCTAGTCCATACTCACAATTATTTTGGACTTAAATGGTCTCTATTGAAACGTTTCCCTCATCCATCTTCACACCACTAGTCAATGCAGCCAGATCCAAAAATATATATTATACTTAGGCCAGGTTGCTTCCAATTATTGAAGACTATATTACATAGGTTTAATGTTGCAATTTGGTTGACGACTACTAGGAACAATGTGCTTCAAACTCTTAAAGACTAGAGAGCTTAGCAAAAGGTACATTGCCTTTCTTTGCAATTTGGAATCAAGAAGGTTTCTACACTTGTCAAAGCAATAAATTATTTAGACCTGCCAATCCAACCATTCAGGCAATGTTCAAGCCTCTAGCTAAAATTTCCATGGGGTATGAATGTGACCCACGAATAACAATGCCTATTGATGACTCTCCTTACAAGGATGCATTTCCCCAACAAATAATTGTATTTTTCCATCCCAATTTGATGGGGAAAAATTGGTTGACAATATGATCTTGGAGGAGTTGCTTCCCTACTTGTTTGAGTTGGATGAGGTAAGGGATGTGCAGAATTTCATTACCTCTAATCATTACAGACATCTAGCATTGACAAATGAGAGTGAATATAAAGAAATCAAAGAGAATTGGAAGCAAAAACAAATGATGCTTGGTCAGCCAAGGTGTTATTTACAAGAAGGATAACTCCTGCAAAATATGACAAAGGTGAAGCTATACTTGAAGGCAGACACAATTGAGCAAGTGACAAAACTGACAACAATGACATCAGACAAGCCCAAATACAAGAGATACTGTAAAAGGAAGGTATAGCTTTTGAAAGCATGAAGGCACCACAATTGATCAATCTAGCTAGGCAATTGGGATGAACTACAAAGGGGCCATTGAAGGCAACCACTGCAAAGGCTTATGAACAAGGTCAAAGCTGAGAACAATCTTCTAAGACTAAACATAACACACCCTTAAGGTATCTTTTATGACTTGGACCTTGTTTCACATACTTGAATATACGTGTGAATGGTCTCAAATTTTTCTTTTTGTTTATTCTTGCAGATCTCAAAAAAATATTTCTAGATATTCCATGGAGCAAGCTTGGACAAGTGGCAAACCTTTTGGTAAAGCCCCTTATCACAAGTCCTCCATGCAGTGAGAAGGAAAACATTTAAGGAAGAGCCAAAGAGGTTGGACAGGTGGTAGATCTTGCACCTTTTCTCCCATTCCCAATTGATTCTAGCTATACACCACTATATTGTATAAAGTGTAGCTTGGACAAGTGGTAGACCTTGAAACAAGAGACCCCTCATCATCAAGCCTAGTTTTGACCTATGGTAGATCTTACTTTTCTCCCATTCAAAGTGGATCCTAGCCTAGCCAGGTGGTAGACCTTACTTTTCTCCATGCTTCAAAGAAGCATAGCTTGGAGAAATGGTGAAGCTTTGTAAGGTTTTCAATTGGGATTTGTTTATAGCAATGAGTAAGTTGAAGATGGACTTTGGCATCTAATAATATCATAGTGTAGAAAATGTAGAATTTGTTTGTATTCTTTGAAACATTTAATAAATTTCTCACTTTTTAATTGCAGAGTCATCACTACAAGAAAGTGGCCGGTCGACTATCTTTAGGCATAATTTGAAGAAAGGTTTTGAAGAACCCAACCAACCTCATCCAGGGCCTTGTCGTATATATCAATCACCTCCTTGTCACCTGCCACTTGGTGTCAAGAATATCAAAAGAGTGCTTGTTTTGGACCTTGAAGGACTTCTTTTGAAGATGGTTGAAACAAAACATCGAGATTCTATGCCATCTTGGGCTCAACACATGCGTCTTGTGGAGGATAAAGATGAATTTTATCATGCGGTGCGCCTAGATGCATAAATGTTTTTGAATTTATGTGGTGAATACTTTGAGATGTGGATATGGAGTTGCTATAACCTAACAAAAGTGCAACATATTACACAAAAATGTTTCCTAAAGCATTATAGCAAGCTCAAGATCTTTATGAGTAACAAGTGTTGCCAAAATCCAAACATCATGTTAGGATTTAGAAGGGTTTAGCATAAAAACTTGAGTGATATTTGAAAGATGTTTGAGGACTTGGATGCAAAGAATACCTTGATTTTTTATGATAGTCCATATAGGATGATGTGGAATATGCCCATATATTATATTTCCATAGATGTGGAGGCAAACACCTGAGCAGCTTCAAAGATTCTTACAAGAAACAATTATTCCATGGTTACTTGGATGGTTGTATGCAAGAGACAAGAGAGATTATACCGGTAGCACAATTATAAATTAGTATAGTGATCTTATGAAAAACCATGTCCTCCATGTGTACGTTTCAAGGAGATAATATTAAAGAAGGTTGACAATGATCCTTTTTATGGCCATATGATGTCTCCTTTTAGTATGATGTGTATTTGTATTACTATATTTTAAAGATTATTTTTAAACAAAGATATGTCAATTTGATGAACACTTTCGTGGAGTGCACCCTACTCTAAGGGGACTTGCATGTATTCTATATGGTATCTTATTATAAAGAAAATTATTTGTACATGGAGTGCACCCTTCTTTAAGGGAACTTTCACATATTACTCCAATGTATGCTATTATAAGGAGAATCCTATGTGATGGATTGTTCTCTGTTCTAAGGGACTTGTAATGGAGTGCACTCTACTCTAAGAGGAATTCCATGTATTACTATAGTGTATCCAATTAAAAGGAGAATCCAATGTAATGACAAAGCATCCTGCTTTAGAAAAAAAATGTGTCGATGGAGAAGTACTTAGAGAATTTTTTATGTAAACACATTTGCTTACCCTTTTACTAATTGTACCTTAGATAAGAAGTGGACTTTGCATTCCTCCATAGCCTATCCTAGACGAATGCACCTTGAAACTAGCCCTCCTATGTTGCAATTGATATATGCTACAGATTTTATAAATGGCTTGTACCTTAAGTGAAGAATTTCTAGATTAGAGGTGTGTGTTGCTTTGATGTCATGCAGAAGTGGTTTATTTCTCAATGGGTGCTAGCTTGGACAAGTGGTGGACCTTGAACTAAAAATTCAAGTACTCCATTTGACATTAGCTTGAACAAGTTGTGGGCCTTCAAACCAATGTATCCATGTTAAGATAAGTTGTAGGTAGGACAATAGAGTATAAACAATGACAATGGAGCCAATTTCCTAGGATCTTGATGGTGCAACCACCCAAAACCATAATTTTTCTTGGCCAATGTTTCTTTCAAACGTTTAGTCTAGTAAAAAACATCAACACCTTGTACATGATATATTGAAAGTTGTCCAATTTGGGAATTGGGATTTCTACGCCTTCAAATAGAAAGAGAGAAAAAAAGTTAATGAACTTTCACTTCACTTCAAGCAATACATTGAGAGATGTCCTACTAGAGATGTACCACAATACAAAAGGTTATCAGTTCTCTTCATAGAAGGATTAAGAAACAAAACCCTCAAAAAGAACCTGCACTTGAAAGCGTGCACCACATTTAAGCAAGTTACTAGAGAAGCATTGTATATCTAGCTGATAATTCCAAGCTTTATGGAGAGGTGTCAAAAGATGTGGACATGACTACCAGTAGTACCTCATTAATCACAAGAAAATCCACAATGAAGCAAAGTGATTTGATCTCAAATGCATCAAATGTTGATCAGATGGTCAAGAAAGTGATGAGGAGAATGAACCAAAGTCATCAACAAAATCAAAACCTACAACAACCACCACCACTAGCAACAAATGTACCACGATCCTTGAAGTGGTATGCAATTGAAAAAAAATATACTAGTCATCATGAGATAAATGAGTGTTTTGACAACAAAAATTACATGAGGAAAAGACCATATGGACCTTCGAGGGTGCAACCTTTTCTGCCACCACTGAGGTATTAAATAGGCCCAAATAATGCAACATAAGAGGGAGATAAGCCTCAACTAGTCTTGGATCAACATACTCCTTTAACTCAAGACAACAGCGAGATTATTCTATATATGCAACCTATAGAAGCCATCACGAGTCAACAAATGTTTCCACCAACTTTGTATTATGAAGAGCCATTGGAAACCTATGTATGAGAGCTTAAAGGAATTGAATATGCAAACAAGAGTTATCCTTCCTGGGGATAAGCTTTGACAAGGTTATGGAACCTTTATACTGTTGAGAAGACAGAGAAAAAGAAGAACAAAGAGTGAAACCCCAAAGTGTGTAGAACACGCACACAAGATGGTATATATATAGAGATGACCCATGGATATATTTAGAGTAGAATCACATATAAGCTCAATAATCCCACTCAAAGAAGGGTCCCTAACTATGGATGAAAAAACCCTTGGGGACTCAAGGGGAAAACCCACAGTCCTATATATATCCATCATTATATTAATATATAGGTTCAATGAAATGATCTGATTATCTCTTCAAATACTTCAAAGAATGCTTTGGATCATCTTCAACTTTGATAAATGTATGCCATATTTGAGATGCTTCACTTTTTCTTTGAGTTATGTATACTCTGTCAATATCACAAAATCAAAGAGCACAAGATGAAAATCATATCAATGTTAGAGAAATACAACAACATTGTGTCTTTGGAGATGGTTTGTAACACTTCAACCCACAAAATATAGTAAATCAAGATTAAACCCTTGTATATATTATACAATCTTCTTAACATAAAATACATGTAATATGTGCACATCCTTACAAATTTGGTACTCATTCTTACCATGGGAGTTTCTTATTTTGTATGGATTGTATTCAATGTAAGTTTTTCTGGATCCTAAATGAATCACCATGGAATGATGTCATGGAGAAAATATATGAAGAAATAAACATCTCAAATATAGAAAAGTATCATGAAACAAGATAATGAAATAATATCATGACATCATGAAACGATCATCTGAATCATTAAAAATCAATAAGATAATAAAACAATATCACCACTTCATGAAATGATTATCTCAATCAATAAAAACTAAAATGAAATAATATCATACCATAATAAAGCAAAGCCATAGAATAATATTCATTTCAATCATAAAAAAATATCACGAAAAAGCAGCCACTACAAGAGGTTGTGTGCTCTTGTGATGCTGTTAGCGACGGAAATACACTGGGTTTTTATAACCCCCGGCGTCGCTAAAACCGTCGCTAATAGCGTCGCTACGAGAGCGTCGCTATAAGCGTCGCTATATAGAGACGCTCATAGCGACGGTCATAGCGACGTTTACACAGAAGTCTGTAGCGACGCTCATAATGATGCTACAGAGCCATAAATAGCGACGGTTATAGTGACGCCCGAGAGAAATTTTTTTTGGTGATAGGGCATTGAATGCCTTGCCACCCATCAAGCATATTGTACTTGATTCACTTTTTAAAAAAAGTGCAAGGGTAGATAATAGACCCAAAATAGTCACCCACAAGACGCATTGTTTGCAAAATTGACAAGCGTAAAATTGACAATTGTACACATCATAGGCAAAATGAATTGATTGGCAAATGTAATAATGACAATTGTACAACATCATAGGCATAAAGAATTGATCGGCAAAATGAACTGAGTGACAAATGTAATAATAAACATGGTTCAAAAAGACGTATAAATTTTGTCTCATGATACATAAGCTATGAGAAACCCTAAAATAATGCTATCTAGCTGCGGCTAAACTGACGTCGTCTAGTCAGATGTCTCATCGCATCCAAGCGGCGTATCTGTCGCATTCTACAAAAAAAGACAATAAGACAGCTTTCAGTAAGTATAAACATATAACGACATTTATAAAACAATACAAAAAATAGAAAAGAGTAAACCCTAATACTAACCATGCCGCCACGAGAACTGAGAATGTCCATCAGGGCGTTTAAGCCCTTCCTACCTGCGTACTCGCGCTCGTACGGTGTGGGATCACGTCCTGTCATCGACCAATGTCAAAACATACAAAGATTTCATTATGTTAGAATTAAAAAACTCATAAACCCTAAACTATCGAACATAAAGAGCAATGCGAAAACACTTACAAAATCGGCCTCAAATGATGCCCATCCACCGCTCCCCAAGTGGTGCGAGCTCCCTGCCTCTACTCGCGCTCTGGCTGCATCCTTTTGTTGCTTCCACTTGTCGGGATTCTCACGCGCTGCTTTCTTCGTATTCTTCCAATCTTCTTTGGCCAGCCAATCTGGCCTATTCCACCCATGCTTGATTGCTTTTTGCTCTTCGTAACGCAGCTTGTGTTTGCAGTATTCGCGCATTCGAATCTTCATCAGGTCTTCATTGAAGCGCTGATCCCGTGTTGGAACGGGAAACTCATCATGAAGTATGCTGATGACTCTGTTTTTTAAATCACTTGGTACTTCACTCGATTTGTTTAGTATGTAGTGTCTAAACAGCTGAGAGCAAAGACCACGCATGCGCGAGATCACCTTCTTGCCGTCATAATCCATGATGATGCCGCCGCTGAAATCGACGGAGTAAGGCAAGCCCTCTGGCCGGTGACGCGTGAACTTGGGTGTCCCAACAGGTGTCTCTAGCGTCATGTCGATGGGGGCACGGACGTCAGGTGTCTCCACCGGTGTCTGGGCCCCGAAGCGAGGAGTGTCGAGTGGGGTGGCTCCTGGCGGAGTAGGTAGAGGTGTGTAGCTGCTAGGAACAGTCAGCCGCGCAAAACCTGGTGTAGATGGCGATGTTGTGGCTGGTGTGGGGGCGGGCAAAGAAGGGGAGGGTAAAGAGCCTCGTCGAACACGAGGCGGTGTGGAGGCATCGGCGGCGGAATCCCCACAATAACTGCCACCGCCACCACTAGAGCGCCAGTGTCTAGACGAGTGTGAAGCTCGTCTCGTCGACGCCGAAGCTTCGGAGCGCGCCGAATGCTCCGAAAGAGAGGGAGATATGGATGGAGTAGGAACGCGCGATGATTCGCCAGAGCGATGATGCTCCACGTACCACTGTCTCTGTTGCGGTGACAAAGAAGAAAGAAACTCCTCATCATCCATACCTGCATTAAACACACGAATATTTAAACTTAATATTGAATGAATAGAGTAGACAATGACGCAAAGACCATTAAATACAATGACGTAATGACGCATATAAATACAATGACGCAATGAATTGAGTGATAGAAGAGGCAAGTCTAAAACTCAGAATTTTCAATCAAAAGATGTGAGCGCGAGTAGAAAAGAGCGTTATACACCATGGAAGGTACTTAGAGAGCTAGAGCTTTTACAACACAGAGCAAAATTGTTTAAATACAATATTTGTGGCCTTAAGAGATCTCTCTCTCATCCTCGCATAACTCAGCATAACTTCCTATATCTATATAGAGCTCTCCGTTTAAACACATATCCTCTGTTTCATTTTGTAGCTCCTTTGCATGCACCCCATATAGAGTAGTAGCATCTTGATGCTTGTCTGGCACCACCACAGCGGGTTCTGATTGAGCATCTTCTCTGATCTCCTCCATTGATGCCGTTGTGATTGGCACATGGTAGCCTTCATACGTCCTTGCACTACAAGGGGCTACCTCTATGACGTACCACCAGTTTGATGTAGACTTTGTAGGATGAAATATTACCTGCCAGAGCCACATAACTTACATGAGAGCTTTCAAGCACATAACTTGTAAAAGGGGGATGTTAACTATTTGCATACTTACTTGTTCACAATGCTCGGGTAGTACGAAAGTGTCTCTTAGGTCAGTCCATTTCTTAGTAGAATCCACCTCAAGAAAACTAGACTCTCCTCTACGCACAGTAGCGTTGCGACCCTCCATGATTATCTTGAACCATTGCACGTCGAACAAGTCGACAAAAAATCCTCTGTAATCACTACAAGAGGCTCTTCACATTAGCGACGCTCACACAGCGACGCTCAAAAAAAAAATTTCCCGGCGTCGCTATGAGCGTCGCTATAAGCGTCGCTATGAGCGTCGCAAATTTACAAAGAAATTTGCGACGCTCATAGCGACGCTTATAGCGACGCTCATAGCGACGCCAGCTGGGGTAAAAAAAATAACCGAGCGCGCCCAAAAACTCAGATCTCAGATCTGAGTTTTTCGGCGCCCTCAAGCAAAGAGCAGGTAACGCTCTCCCTCTCTCTCTCTCTCTCTCTCTCTCTCTCTCTCTCTCTCTCTCTCTTTTTCTTTTACACACACACACACACACACACATACACACACACGAGGAGAGGAAGGAGAGCCAGGTATGCTCCTTCTCTCTCCTCATTCTCATGTTCCCTTCCCCTCTTTCTCTCTCCCTCGCTCTCTCTCACACACACACATACACACACACACATAGTGTTTTTGAGAGAGAGAGAGAGAGAGAGAGAGAGTGCAAAAACGCACACACATACATAAACAAAGAATGCACACACACATTGAGAGAGAAAAAGAGAGAGAGAGCATGCATAAACAAAAAACGCACGCATTGAGAGAGGAAAAGAGAGAGAGAACATGCATAAACAAAAAACGCACACATTGAGAGAGGAAAAGAGAAAGAAAACATGCATACGATCCAAAAAAACGCACACACATTGAGAGAGAAAGAAAGAGAAACTAAGGGAGCGTCGTAGGAAACTAATTAAAATTAAAAGACCTAAAGATCTAGCCGACGAGGAGTTGAACTGAAGACCTATTATTCAAGAGAGAAATGGCATAATCAATCTATCATACTTGGCATGGGTGATAGAAAGGTTATACCATTTATCTCTTTTTATTGGCACACACATCCACACACGCGCACACACACAGGAAGAAGAGAGTTATAACGTCGTAGGAAACTATCTTAAAAGACGTTAAAGATTAGGTTATATGTAGACTTACATTAAATTAGATTTAGGTTTATTTTTAACTAGATTTACGTTTATTTAAGCTAGATTTAGATTTACGTTATATTAGATTAGATGCGGGTCTCCATAGACTGCGATGCCTGCATGAAGCGGGTGAAGAAAGCCCTCAATGGAATATAGGGTATTGCTGCCTTCACTCATGGTGGGCTCCGTCGATCCAAAAGTACTGGTGAAATGTCTTCAGAAGATAAGGAAGAAGGTGGATCTTCAGGGCGGCAAGAGTCACTACATCCCCGACACAATGACCATCTAGACAACCTCTAGTCATTAGACTTACGTTAAATTAGATTTAGCTTTATTTTTAGTTAGATTTACGTTTATTTAGATTTACGCTTATTTACGTTAGATCGAGTCCACGCAAGAATTACTTACGGTTTAGGGTTTAGAGTTAGACGAACAGTGAAAAGATCTACTGTGAAAAGATGTTAAGATGAAGTCAAGTGCTACAGCTAGAGAAGAGGCAAAGGGATTTTGTCCACTACATGCAGTATCATGTAGACGTGGGTGTCTAGATTTCTTGTACCCACAAATATAGATATTGACCAATAAAGACGAGATTATAACCCGGTGGTTCTGATCTCCGTGCACCTCTAGACCGAGGTGTGCGGGGATTGGACATGACTAGAGAATGTGAGGTAGAGAGAGAGAGAGAGAGAGAGAGAGAGAGAGAGAGAGAGAGAGAGAGAGAGAGAGAGAGAGAGAGATAAGACGAAGAATGCCAATAGAATATTAAATTTGTTGTCTAGGTTATAAGTTTTTTATCCTCATTATGAGTAGCGACGAGGATGTGGGACCGTCCAACCGAAACACCTATCTCTCAACGAGGGTCTTATGTCCTTGTAATCAATGCAAGCATGCTGTGCGACGGACAAGACGTGTTTCTTTGCAGCACGTTCGCGAATTTGGCGAGTTCGATCCATCTATTATAGATCGAGTTGTTGCCAATTATAACTCGTCGGACTCTGACGCTGGCCAACAAGCAGCAATCTTGCAACCCAATAGACGTATTCGCAGGCGCTTTGGTCAAGCAGCATATGTGAGGCCACAAGATGTAGCCTCTGAAAGCTCGAGGGATGATCATGCAGAGCACATTCCCAACGAGACAATGTTTGAGCCCGAGATTGATGAAATGATCGAGACGATCATGGATTCAGAAAGGCTTATCTATGATGATATGAAAAGTGAAGCCGATACATCATTGTATAATGGAGCACGTATGTCTATATTGAAAGCACTCCTGGTTCTTCTCAACATGCAGGCAAAGTTTGGATGGAGTGACACTAGCGTCACAGCGCTTTTCAGGTGATCTATTACAATTAGTTTACTTTAATAGAACTCTAAATGTATAATGATCTGATAGATTTTTACACGACTGTATCATATTTTTATGTTGTGTAGATTGCTGAAAGAGCACATTCTACCAGCTGACAATGTGATGCCAGATTCCCGAGATGAAGCAAGAAAGATTTTGCAAAACTTGGGGATGGATTACAATTCTATCCACGCTTGTCCTAATGACTGCATTCTTTTCAGAGGGGAATACACAGACATGGAGAAGTGTCCGAAATGTGATTCTGAAAGATATAGAGTAGATCTCCACGGGACAAAAATTCCACAAAAGGTTTTGCGACATTTTCCTTTGCTTCCTCGCATCAAGCATTTCTTCGAATGTAAGTCCATGGCCGCCCTAGCATCATGGCATGAGGAGAATAAATCTTCGGATGGTGTGCTTAATGCAGGTATGGATGATGAGGAGTTTCTTTCTTCTTTGTCACCGCAGCAGAGACAGTGGTACGTGGAGCGTCATCGCTCTGGCGCATCATCGCGCGTTCCTACACCATCCGCATCTCCCTCTCTTTCGGAGCATTCGGCGCGCTCCGAAGCTTCGGCGTCGACGAGACGAGCGTCACACTCGTCTAGACACCGGCGCTCTAGTGGTGGCGGTGGCGGTTGTTGTGGGGATTCCGCCACCGATGCCTCCACACCGCCTCGTGTTCGACGAGGCTCTTTACCCTCCCCTTCTTTGCCCGCCCCCACACCAGCCACAGCATCGCCATCTACGCCAGGTTTTGCACGGCTGACTATTCCTAGAAGCTACACACCTCTACCTACTCCGCCAGGAGCCACCCCACTCGACACTCCTCGCTTCGGGGCCCAGACGCCGGTGGAGACACCTGACGTCCGTACCCCCATCGACACGACGCTAGAGACCCCTGCCGGGACACCCAGGTTCACGCGTCACCGGCCAGAGGGCTTGCCTTACTCCGTCGACATCAGCGGCGGCATCATCATGGATGATGACGGCAAGAAGGTGATCTCGCGCATGCGTGGTCTTTGCTCTCAGCTGTTTAGACACTATATACTAAACAAATGGAGTGAAGTACCAAGTGATTTAAAAAACAGAGTCATCAGCATACTTCATGATGAGTTTCCCGTTCCAACACGGGATCAGCGCTTCAATGAAGACCTGATGAAGATTCGAATGCGCGAATACTGCAAACACAAGCGTTCCGAAGTGCAAAAAGCAATCAAGAATGGGTGGAATAGGCCAGATTGGCTGGCCAAAGAAGATTGGAAGAATGCGAAGAAAGCAGCGCGCGAGAATCCCGACAAGTGGAAGCAACAAAAGGATGCAGCCAGAGCGCGAGTAGAGGCAGGGAGCTCGCACCACTTGGGGAGCGGTGGATGGGCATCATTTGAGGCCGATTTTGTAAGTCTTTTCACATTGCTCTTTATGCATGTTCGATAGTTTAGGGTTTATGAGTTTTTTAGTTCTAACATAATGAAATCTTTGTATGTTTTGACAGTGGTCGATGACAGGACGTGATCCCACACCGTACGAGCGCGAGTACGCAGGCAGGAAGGGCTTAAACGCCCTGATGGACATTCTCAGTTCTCGCGGCGGCATGGTTAGTATTAGGGTTTACTCTTTTTTATTTTTTGTATTGTTTTATAAATGTCGTTATATGTTTATATTTACTGAAAACTGTCTTATTGTCTTTTTTTGCAGAATCCGACAGATACGCCGCTTGGACGCGATGAGACGTCTGATTAGACGACGTCAGTTTAGCCGTAGCTAGATAGCATTAGTTTAGGGTTTCTCATAGCTTATGTATCATGAGACGGATTTTATATGTCTTTTTGAACCATGTATATTATTACATTTGTCACCGCAATTCCTTTTGCCAATCAATTCTTTATGCCTATGATGTTGTACGATTGTCATTATTACATTTGCCAATCAATTCAGTTTGTCTATGATGTGTACAATTGTCAATTTTGCAAACAATGCGTCTTGTGGGTGACTATTTTGGGTCTATTATTTACCTTTGCACTTTTTTTAAAAAGTGAATCAAGTACAATATGGTTGATGGGTGGCAGGGCATTCAATGCCCTGCCACCAAAAAAATATTCTCTCACGCGTCGCTATAAGCGTCGCTATTTATGGCTCTGTAGCGTCGCTATATGCGTCGCTATACTCTTCTGTGAGAGCGTCGCTATCTGCGTCGCTATAGGCGTCGCTATGAGCGTCGCTATATAGCGACGCCTATAGCGACGCAGATAGCGACGCCTATAGCGACGCAGATAGCGACGCTCTCGTAGCGACGCTTTTAGCGACGGTTATAGCGACGCCGGGGGTTATAAAAACCCAGTGTATTTCCGTCGCTAAGAGCGTCACAAGAGCACACAACCTCTTGTAGTGAATCGATCCTCAAAATCTCTTGTAGCGTGCCGAAGTAAGTGAGTTCCACCACCACAGGATCTGCATCAGAGGAACGTCGTCGACTAGACTGTTCAAATTTTGCCATGATTCCACAATCTTGAGTAAAACGCTTTTTGTCGATCCGTTCCACCCTAAAATGTCGACCTTTACACCATGCTGCTGTGTATGACTTATACTACAACGAACAAAGATTATGAGTGGCCGTTCAAACGTTTAGAAATAAAGTCACTAGCTAGTCGTACATTGCAAACTTACCTTGGTCGCGCAACCTCGAGAGTACTCCCACCCTTAAGCGTTTTCATGAAACGTTCTAAGAAGAACATCTATCTAGAATGAACTGTGCCAGCTATTTCCACCTCATCAACTATGTGAACAAGAAGATGCACCTGAATGGTTAGCATGGTAGTAGGAAAATGTTTCTCAAACATGCACACAAGCTCCGTAGCATTTAGTTTGGCGAATGGTATGGAGTCTACGTTGATCTCCTTTTGTGAGATCCATTGCACCAGCTTTGCAAGTTTGTAGATTGTGTTACGGATGTCGAGAGACAAACATCCCTCAATGGCAACCGGTAAAATAAACTGTAAAGTATGTGCAACAATGATATTAAAGTCCACATTTTATGCAATGATATTAAAGTCCACTATGAAAGTACCTGACACATTTTATGCCAATCGTGTGACTTCAAACCGGTAAGCTTTCCTTCTTTAGTAAAACAGGTTCGGAGCGAGTGCATTACTCCAGTGGGGGTCCGCAAAGATCGAATGGTCTCTTTTACTTTGCGTTCTTGGGCTCCTGTGAAAATCCATGGTGCTTTAGGGAGTTTTATCGATCCATCAGACGCTGTTTGCGGCCAATATTGCTCCATACGATCCACATTTCTAAGGTCAAATCTGGCTCCCAAAGTATCTTTCTTGCCGGTCAGATGGTCCCATAGTAGATTACCCACATTCTTGAATATGTGCATTGGATCGAGCAAGTGATTGATCATGAGTCGGGGCCAGTATGGTAACTCGTACCATAGAGATAGTCTCTTCATCCCTGGAGGCAATCGGTCATCGCACATCTCCTTGTGCTCTAACCATGCTTGTGCAGACATCCTTGGTGGCTCTCTTCCCAAAAAGCCGTCGCGTAACACATGATTCTCTGGAAGATACGCTTGATGACCTTCGTACATTTGCTTCTTCAGTGAGGGCGCCCTACGTGCATTCAGTCTAGGTCCACATGTGACACATGCTCTGTATCCGCTTGTTTGAAGCCCTGCATGTATACACATGATAATAGATCAACTATGGGAAAAAACAAGATTGACAGTGTCTGAGTGAGGAGTGTCAATAGATCACCTGAGCATTCTGTTAGCCCGGGATAGTCATGCATGGTCCACATTAGAATGCCTCTGATCAAAGCATTCCGTCGTCCTGTGTGTCGGCTCATATCCACCACCTCTATGCCAATCCACAATTGTTGTAGCTCTTCCAATAGTGGACGAAGATACACATCCATATTCTCCACTTTATATCGCCCTGGCACAATCAAGCTTAGCCATAGGTGCCCCTTCTTCGTAGTCAACCACGGGGGAATGTTGTAGTGGACGATGAGAATGGGCCATACACTGTAAGATATTGATCTTTGACCAAATGGATTTACTCCATCCATAGCCAAGCCTAAGCGCAAATTTTGAGCTTCCCTGGCAAAATCCAACCATGTTCCATCCATATGTTTCCAGGCTGCGCAATCTGCAGGAATTCGTAGCACACCATCCGAAGATTTATTCTCCTCATGCCATGATGCTAGGGCGGCCATGGACTTACATTCGAAGAAATGCTTGATGTGAGGAAGCAGAGGAAAATGTCGCAAAACCTTTTGTGGAATTTTTGTCCCGTGGAGATCTACTCGATATCTTTCGGAATCACATTTCGGACACTTCTCCATGTCTATGTATTCCCCTCTGAAAAGAATGCAGTCATTAGGACAAGCGTGGATAGAATTGTAATCCATCCCCAAGTTTCGCAAAATCTTTCTTGCTTCATCTCGGGAATCTGGCATCACATTGTCAGTTGGTAGTATGTGCTCTTTAAGCAATCTACACAACATAAAAATACGATACAGTCGTGCAAAAATCTATCAGATCATTATACATTTAGAGTTTTATTAAAGTAAACTAATTGGAATAGATCACCTGAAAAGAGCTGTGACGCTAGTGTCACTCCATCCAAACTTTGCCTGCATGTTGAGAAGAATCAGGAGTGCTTTCAATCTAGACATACGTGCTCCATTATACAATGGCGTATCGGCTTCACTTTTCATATCATCATAGATAAGCCTTTATGAATCCATGATCATCTTGATCATTTCATCAATCTCGGGCTCAAACATTGCCTCGTTGGGAATGTGCTCTGCATGATCATCCCCCGAGCTGTCAGAGGCTACATCTTGTGGCCTCACATATGCTGCTTGACCAAAGCGCCTGCGAACACGTCTATTGGGTTGCAAGATTGCTGCTTGTTGGCCAGCGTCAGAGTCCGACGAGTTATAATTGGCAACAACTCGATATATAATAGATGGATCGAACTCGCCAAATTCCCGAACGTGCTGCAAAGAAACAATTCTTGTCCGTCGCACATCATGCTTGCATTGATTACAAGGACATAAGACCCTCGTTGAGAGATAGGTGTTTCGGTTGGACAGTCCCACATCCTCGTCACTACTCATAATGAGGATCTTATAACCTGGACAACAAATTTAATATTCTATTGGCATTCTTCATCTTATCTCTCTCTCTCTCTCTCTCTCTCTCTCTCTCTCTCTCTCTCTCTCTCTTTACCTCACATTCTCTAGTCATGTCCAATCCCCGCACACCTCGGTCTAGAGGTGCACGGAGATCAGAACCACCGGGTTATAATCTCGTCTTTATTGGTCAATACCTATATTTGTGGGTACAAGAAATCTACAGAACCATGTCTACATGATACTGCATGTAGTGGACAAAACCCCTTTGCCTCTTCTCTAGCTGTAGCACTTCACAGCATCTTAACATCTTTTCACAGTAGATCTTTTCACTGTTCGTCTAACTCTAAACCCTAAACCGTAAGTAATTCTTGCGTGGACTCGATCTAACGTAAATAAGCATAAATCTAAATAAACGTAAATCTAACTAAAAATAAACCTAAATCTAATTTAACGTAAGTCTACATCTAACCTAATCTTTAACGTCTTTTGGGATAGTTTCCTACGACGTTAAAACTCTCTTCTTCTTGTGTGTGTGTGTGTGTGTGGGTAAACCTAAATAAACCTAAGTCTAATCTAATATAGCATAAATCTAAATCTAACATAAATTATGTTATATTAAAAACAAAGAACTAAACTAACAGGGATTATAAGAACCTTAAAACTGATTTAACACATAATTTTTCACATAACTCGGCAAGATTTGGCATTCTCATCACTAAAGATGTGAGAGTTAACTTCCGGCGGTGACGCTGCCTCATCTCCATCCACATCTGACGACAGCAATTGGCCCTTTGGACCGTTCTTGCTCTTGTTACTAACTTTGAAGTTGCTGTTGAATGACTAGAGGTTGTCTAGATGGTCATTGTCGGGGATGTAGTGACTCTTGCCGCCCTGAATTTCCACCTTCTTCCCTATCTTCTGAAGACATTTCACCAGTACTTTTGAATCGACGGAGCCCACCATGAGTGAAGGCAGCAATACCCTATATTCCATTGAGGGCTTTCTTCACCCGCTTCATGCAGGCATCGCAGTCTATGGAGACCTAAATCTAATCTAATATAACATAAATCTAAATCTAGCGTAAATAAACGTAAATCTAATTAAAAATAAACCTAAATCTAATCTAATTTAACTTAAATAAACCTAAATCTAATTTAACGTAAGTCTACATCTAACCTAATCTTTAACGTCTTTTAGGATAGTTTCCTACGACGTTATAACTCTCTTCTTCTTGTGTGTGTGTGCGTGTGTGGATGTGTGTGCCAATAAAAAGAGATAAATGGTATAACCTTTCTATCACCCATGCC
This sequence comes from Adiantum capillus-veneris, assembly GCF_014529385.1. NCBI lineage: Eukaryota > Viridiplantae > Streptophyta > Polypodiopsida > Polypodiales > Pteridaceae > Adiantum > Adiantum capillus-veneris. The sequence goes on from NC_140950.1 coordinate 32,612,239, forward strand.
AAGTATGATAGATTGGTTATGCCATTTCCCTCTTGAATAATAGGTCTTGAGTTCAACTCCTCGTCGGCTAGATCTTTAGTTCTTTTAATTTTAATTAGTTTCCTACGACGTTAAATTAGTTTCTCTCTCTTTCTCTCTCAATGTGTGTGCGTTTTTTTGTTTATGCATGTTTTCTCTCTCTTTTCCTCTCTCAATGTGTGCGTTTTTTGTTTATGCATGTTCTCTCTCTCTTTTCCTCTCTCAATGTGTGCGTTTTTTGTTTATGCATGCTCTCTCTCTCTTTTCCTCTCTCAATGTGTGTGTGCATTCTTTGTTTATGTATGTGTGTGTGCGTTTTTGTTTATGTTTGTACTCTTTCTCTCTCTCTCTCTCTCTCTCTCAAAAACACTATGTGTGTGTGTGTGTGAGAGAGAGAGAGAGAGAGGGAGAGAGAAAGAGGGGAAGGGAACATGAGAGTGAGGAGAGGGAAGGAGCATACCTGGCTCTCCTTCCTCTCCTCGTGTGTGTTTGTGTGTGTGTGTGTGTGGAGAAGAAAGAGAGAGAGAGAGAGAGAGAGGGAGAGCGTTACCTGCTCCTTGCTTGAGGGCACCGAAAAACTCAGATCTGAGATCTGAGTTTTTGGGCGCTCTCTGTTATTTTTTTAGCCCAGCCGGCGTCGCTATGAGCGTTGCAAATTTACTTGTAAATTTGCGACGCTCATAGCGACGCCGGGTTTTTTTTTTTTTGAGCGTCGCTGTGTGAGCGTCACTAATATGAATACTCTCTTGTAGTGACCATGGCATCACTCTTTCAATCATAACAAATATACATCATGAAACATTGACATGAAATCATACAAAAATAATCTAAAGCATTGTGAGTCAATGTGAAAGAGTATCATGGCATAATGAAGAAACTCCATAGAGAAATGATTCTTTCAATATATTTAATTTCATCAATGACTCAGCACAGGAGATGCATATCAAATGGACTGCCATTTGTGGAGTCTACCCCACCAACAATTGATGTAGCATTCTAAGAAGTTGAGATGGAATAAATATTGGATTCCTTATTTACCAATGTTATGCTGATTGGTAGCAATTCAAGCCCAATCTAACCTTTTGGGGCCTTTTGGTATTATTTTGCATAAAGAGAGATTTTTTCACTTCGTTTTTTCATTGAAGTTGGAAGTACATACAAGTACAATAGAGAGTAGTCTCAGTATATTGAGCTATTCCATGGTTGTGTGTATGTCTTGGATCTACATGCTCATAGACTTTAGGTATGCTTGGTGAGCATAATATTTTCTCTATTGCAGTTATGGCCGATAGCATGCTTGGGTGGTACCAAAAAGGAGTGTCTCTTTGGGAGGAGATGAAATGGGAGGTGGGTTATTCATTTTCATTTCATATCAACAAAACATAAAATATTTTTGGCTAAAGGTTTGAATTTATGAGGGCTAGAAATTCCATTTCTCTTTAATACTAAAGCTTAACACTAGTTCTGTAATTGGACACTTAAGTGTCTTGAGACACTAAAGTGTCCTGTTTTCCTTCCAAGTTTTGGCAGTTTATTTGTCAAGCTAGAAAGAAGTTTTTTATACCTTGCTTCTACCACAGGTTGGTTATGATGGAAAGAAAACACTCGATTTTTCTCCATGTCAAAATACAATCTATATGGATAGAATTCTAGTAAGTTCTAAGTCATAAATTTTAGTAAAATTTCAAGTTGTTTTGCCAAAAAAATCATAAAATTCTTATATCTTTTCGTAGAGATGGCCCTTTTCATGTTTATAAAAGCCAAGTGTTACAAAGCAATGGAATGCACTTTAAATACAAGTTTCAAAGTCACATGCAAGTTATAGACATAATTTCATACTTGAGCACGTGCTGAATTAGAGCATAATTTTGGTCTTCCAAAGCTCCCCTCATGGAATTGGGGCTATTCTAATGCAATTTGACAACTACAAATGACTTTATATGTTGAATCCAAGAAACTACGTATTTTTTGGGCTCTCTAACTCAATTAAATCTCGTTGCTTGAACTCTATCTTGAATTTTTTATCCGTGGAGAAACTCTTGAAAATCTTGAGTTCTCCATAGTAACATGAAATCCAAGGTTTTGGGCACCCCAATTGTGTATGTACCATGTAGTTTGATGCATTTAGTTGATCTACATAGAAAGTTCTCCATAGTAACATGAAATCCAAGGTTTTGGGCACCCCAATTGTGTATGTACCATGTAGTTTGATACATTTAGTTGATCTACATAGAAAGTTTGATATTATTTGAGGTTTTGAATGCTTATATATCAAGAATAAAAATATCAAAGTTCTCTATTATGCTAGTTTGAATATTAAAAATAATCCAATAATTGTTGCATACCAAAGCACACCTAAAATTTTCTACAAGGTCGCTTCATTTTTTCTTGAGCTTATAAAGTCGATTTCTTGAAATCATCAATCGCAGTCTTACAAGGGTCAACTTGATGAGTATAGTTCTTGATCATGGTAGATTCTAAAATTCAAGGTTATATTTTAAAAAGACCCTCTAGCTAACATATTTTAGAATATCAAGAGTGTTTTCTTAAATAAACTGTCTAATGCTGAGGCGGTCCGGGGCGGGCAACAAGAAGAGCAACCTCTAGACACCCTTCAAGGCTCCCGTGCTGCTCAATGGGTTGGGGTTGGAAAAAAATAACAAACACACACACAAACCCGCAACCTAACCCTACACAAATTTGGGGCACCACCTAGTTTTGGATGCGAACTAGGACGCGTAAAGAGAGAGAGAGAGAGAGAGAGAGAGAGAGAGAGAGAGAGAGAGAGAGAGAGAGAGAGAGAGAGAGAGAGAGAGAGAGAGAGAGAGAGAGAGAGAGATAGTGATCGGGCTGCTTTGAAACGTATCGGCAATGATCAAGCAAACACAACTATATATTTAAGAAAGAGAGAGAAAGGGGGAGGGGGTGCTTGTTGCATTAATACCTTCTTACAAATCTGTCATGACAAATGAAAGTGAGATTAGTATTTGTTCAACATAGCTTGCGTACATTTCACCACAACACATCACAAGAAAAGCCACCCCAATCACTGTCTTAAGGTCAGGGGAGTCCTCTCCACCCTGTGGCCCTCTTACAGTATGTGGGATTTATGGCTAGATTGATGACAACACCAGAGACAAGCTATCAAGAACTTAACAAAAAACACCAAGACACTTACGTATCATTGTTTTCCATTACTTCACGTTGGAAGGGAGACAAAGTATCCAAGCTTAGTCCAAATCCACCCTCCTTGATTCAGCAAATGTTGGGCTTACACTAGTAGGAGAAATGATAGATTTCCTACTCTCAATTGAATGATCACTCTCTCTCTTACAATGGCATAGAGTTCCCTTGCTAATCCCCTATTACAACACATGCACATGCATAAGACAATGAGCTTCCACTCAAGAGCTCCTTCTAGAGAGGTTGAGCTTGGCTTCTCAAACTATAGGATAGTGCTCTTGCTTATGGCTCTCCCCTTTTGTGCTAGCTACAGCCTCCTTTTATAGCAATTTTTAAGGCTAGGGTTACTCCTCTAACCATGGTTGGGTTAGATTTTCAGCAATTTATCTAATTTCTTTTGCTTGGAATTATCAAGAAGTTGGTGGGGAAAGAGAGAGGAGAGAAATGGAGGTGATAGGACTTTTCATAGTGGGTTAGTGTTAGTAGAGTTAGTATTAATTTACAAATGGAATTGGATATTTACAATGGGAGTATCCATGTAGGATACAAATAAGGAAGAAAACTCTTAAGAGGTAAGAAAAGGTGGATTTCTTACAAGGTTGATACTCCAAGTGTCTTGAGTAGGGCCAATTTTTGACGCTTGTTGACGGTCCACTAGCTTTGACGGTACATTTTTTCTCCACTCTTGACCTTCCTTGAGAGACAAGGTAATTGAAGCTGAGTAATCAACCACCATGATGCTGTCTTTTAAGAGAAGAGGCTGAATTTTGTGGTTTTTTTGATAGATATGGGTAAATTGGAGGAGGAAAAATGAGACTAGGTGGTCAATTTTGGAATGGAATTGTGTGTGGGAGGTATGAGTTCACCATGGTTACTCTTATTCTTCAAGGTTGAGGAGAAGGTGAGTAGGGTGCAGAGAGGAGTGGTGAGAGAGGTGGGGATGATGAGTGGAGAAGTGTGTGTGAAAGAGGAAAATGATAAAGTGGAAGAGAGAGTGTGGCTGCATAGCATGGGAAAACTAGGGTCCACTAATAAAATCATAGCTCACAGCTCGTAGCTCAAAAAAATATGAAAAAATTTGAGGCAAAAGTTCAGCCCACAAGCTACAACTTTTGTTTGTATCACCTTTTCAAATTCGGAGAGCAAGTGAACTTTAAAAATTCAGCAAAACCGATCAATTTTTTCCACTGCACAAGGTCCTTGTGGGGTCCTTCTTTGGATGATTCTTTTGAATACCTCCAAGAGTGATCCCTCCATAGTGCATGTATGCATGCCACCTACCCTTGACCTTATTTGGTAGGTCTATAATTGAAGATATTGTTGAGATTATGATATAAGTGAATAGTACAATTAAGAAAATCAAATATTGAGGGGTCTAAAAAATATGTACATGTCAAATATAAGTGGAAAAAATATAAAGGGGTCCTTCAGTTTCTTGTCAAGCTTCTCCTTTGTCTGTGTGGCTTTCCTCTTATAGCACTCGTATGCTGCTTCTCTTTTCACTCAAGCTCAGCTAAGGTAAGAAGTCGATCCATCCATGCTTCTTGATCATCTTGTGTTGATTTGCCATGAAGTCGCATTGTTGGAATGTTTAGCTCAATTGGCTGTAAAGCCTCTTGACCATAGACCAAGTGAAATGGTGTGAACTCCGTGGCTTCCCTATATGTGGTTCGATACGCCCACAAGGCACCATCCAAGAAGTCATCCCACAACTTTGTCTTGTTTTTCACCATCTTTCTAATGATGCCTGCAATGACACCATTAGCTTTTTCTACCAAACCATTTGATTGGGGATAGTAGGGTGTACTGTGATGATGTAGAATGCGAAGTTCTTCACAGACTTCTGTGAGCAATCCCTTTCTAAACCCTGGACCATTATCAAAAACAATCTCCAAAGGTGTGCCAAATCTACAACAAATGTGAGTGTAGACAAATTTGCTCACTGTCTTCTCATTTATCTTTGCCACACTTTGTGCTTCCACCCACCTAGTCATATAGTCTACAGCCACTAGAATGTAGAGTTTACCATTTTTTGTCCTAGGCAGAGGACCCATAGCATCAATGCCCCACTTTTCAAACGGTCCATTTGCAAGCACGATTTGCCTTGGACCATAAACCAATCTTCTATTCCCATTTACCTGACAATTGTGACAACTTTTACACCAATGTTGGACATCCACATGCAGACTTGGCCAAACATACCCCGCAAGCAAAATCTTCTTCACAGTTAATTCTTGGGCAAAATGACCACCACATGCTTCTTCATGCAAACCTTTTAGAATGGCTGGAATTTCCTCAATAGTTGGTACTCTTCTACATACTTGATCCCTCCCTCTTTGATAGAGGGAGCCTTCTAGGAAGAGATATGCGCTTGCCTTCTTCATGAGTCTCCTCTTCTGAGCCTTCGTGAAGTCTTGTGGAAACTCACCCTCCAAAATGTAGCTAATAATGGGAGTCAATGACTCCAATCCCTGGTATCTCGGTTGCTTGACAGTTGCTGCCACCATGATGACCTGCACTTCTTTCTCAACACATGTAACTACTTGCTGTGCAAGTAAATCGGCATCTTCATTCTATTTCCTAGGAATATGATATAGCTGCACTTCTTCAAATTGATTAAACAATCTACGAATGGCATGAACTTTTGTCCGTAAACTTTCATTCTTGCATGCCCAAATGCCTAAAAGCTGTTTAACAATGAGAAGTGCATCTCTCTTTACCATGAGGCGTTGTATCCCTTGGCCAATGCATATTTTTAAACCATGAAGTAGTGTGTCATATTCTGCTTCATTGTTGCTAGTTGAACTTGGTAGATTGAACTTCTCTTTCATGACCACCTCTCCACTTGGGTTGAGCAACACTAGCCCTCCCCCTGCTTTTCCTGTGGCTCGACAAAAATCTCCATCAAAGAACAAGGTAAAAGCATTAGGAATACTTTTTGGTGGTGGCAATGGTAGGGTCTTTACTTCAGGCACCTTAATCTCCTTTTCATGCACCCTATAAGTGAGAATCCCTGCCAATTGTGCACGCACACTATCTTCTACCTTGAAAGAGTATTGAAACTCTTGCAACTCCATAATCCACTTTGAGATCCTAGTACCAAGATTCATTTGAGATGACACCCAAGGGAACAAATTCTCTGCAGTGAGAATTACAAAAGGTTTTGGTAGCAGGTAGGATCTAAACTTTCTCACCGCAAACATGAGAGAAAGCATCATGAGTTCTGCTTCTGTGTAGTCTCTCTCCAAAGCATTCATGACCCTACTAGCAAAGTAGATGGGTCGCATCCTTGTACTGTGGGGATCTTGTTGTAGCAACACAACACCAATTGTTTCCCTTCCAACACTAGAGCTAACAAAGAATGTGTACTCCCAACAAGGAGGCATGAGTGTTGGTAGCTCTGACAAAATGACTTTAATGTTACAAAAATACTCTTCAAGCTCATCAGACCATGCAAATTCTACTTGTTGTTTCAAATTTTGCAAAGGATGAAGCAACTCCGAGGCTAAGTGAATGAAGCGTGACATATACTTCACCTTCTGAATGAAAGAGATGACCTCCTTAAGACTCTTCGGTGATGGGAGCTCAATAAGAGCCTTTGCCTTTAAAGGATCCACCTCAATGCCTTTATAGGAAACCTTGTGACCGAGCAAGATCACTTCATCCTCACCTATGTGGCACTTGTCGGGGTTGAGTTGACCTCCCATGTCGTAGAGCTTCTTTAAACCTTCTTCTACCCTTTGTAGATGCAATGATTTTGAGCTATAAATACAAAAATCATCAATGAACACTTTAATTGACTTTCCAAAGAATGCTTAAAACACCATGTTCATGAAACGTTGGAATGTTGCAGGAGCATTTGTCAGACCAAATGGCATGACTCTAAAAGCATAACAACCCCAAGGAGTGATAAAGGTTGTTTTCAATTGATCCTCCAATGCAATCCCTATTTGAAAGTAACCTGAGTAGCCATCACACACATTGTACTTCTCATGACCAGCTACTTCATTTAGTATCTCATCTTGAAATGGGAGGGGAAAGTGATCTCTTTTTGTTGCCTCATTGAGTGGACGGTAATCCACACACCCTCCACTTTCCGTTTTTCTTAGGAGTGACAAAAACGGGAGAGACCCACTCTGAATTCTCCACTGGATAAATGAAACCTGCTGCTAGAAGCTTTCTTACCTCCTTGAGTAAAGCCTGCTCCTTGATGACTCCTAGCCTTCGTAGCTTCTGAGCCTTAGGTGTGGCCTCTGGCTTCAACTCAATTTTGTGTTGAGCAGCATCTACTCCACGCACATCGGTGTAGTCTTTAGCAAAAAGCCTAGGAAACTTCCTTAGCACACATTTGAACTCCTCTCTTTCATCCTTTGTAAGTGTTGTTGATAGCATACCTTCCAGCATCCCTTCATCTTGAACACCTTCATTCTCTTGAGGACCTACCTCCTCCAAACCTCGACAAGACGTCTCTTGGTTGCTTGGCTTAAACCTTACCCCCATGACTTCGATGGAAGACTCCTCTTCAGTAATGCTGCTGCTACTTTCTTCTTTTGAAGTGCTATCGGTCCAACCTTCTTTCGTCTCACTTTGAGATGATTCTTCATGGAGCTCCTCTTGGCATTGCTCCTTCATGTCAAAGACAACCTTCTTATGATTGTCATTCCTGCAAATTAATTTCCCACTCTCCCAATCCTACAAAGCTCGCATTTTCATTATCCATGGTCTTCCTAGGATAAATGGATAACCACTTCCCTTGGTCGACATAACATAAAAATCCACTTCCTTCTTAATGCCAAAGGCCTCCACAAAAACATTTTTACAATGCCTACGCACCTAGCCTTGCTATTGTTTGCCATTTTCACTTTGATTTCAAGTGTCTCATGGATGTACATGCCTAGTCTTTGCATGAGCCCTTCTGTCATGATGCAAATTTGTGCACCCCCATCCACTAGACCTTTCCTAACCAATCTTCCTTTTATGTAATATCCTTGTTCATTTCAGCATGTGCAATTTTTACAACAGGAAAACTCTCTTTTACCTTTCTCCTAGTGCTAACTGCCTTTGTTAAATCCCTCCTAACTTGTGGGCATAATGCAAGAAACTGAGGCCATGAGATATCAGGACCCTTACCTCGCATGTCTTCCAACAGGTTGTATGGAGCCATACCATGTCCAAGAGGGAAGTCTTGGAGATTGATACGACGTCGAGTCCTCTTAGCTTCCTTGGTCTCCTTTGCCTTCTTGCCTTGTCCATGGTCACTCTGTGATGGGACACCCTCTTTCTCTTTACCTTTTCCTTGGCCACGCTTAATGCCATTGGCTTCCATGTCAACCTCATTTGAATTTGTCACCTCTACCACATGCACATTTGGATCTGGCAAAGGTGGAACTCCTTCTACCCCTTGTGGAGGTGGTCTTGGTCCATTTGGCCTTTGTAGAAGCCTTGGTTGTTGACCAGCTCCTTCTCCTGCATTCATCACTGGGTAATTCATGTTAGGTCTCCCTGGCTCTCCACGGGGCCAAGGACAATTATACATCCCATGTCCAGATTCTCCGCAATTCCAACATTACAAGACTCTCCTAGGTCGTGGATCTCGCTCTTCAGACTTCTTTGCTTGTTCCTTTGGACCTACAGGTTGTGCAAGGTGAATTGACAGGCTGCTTAAAGATTCGTTTAACTTCTCAATTACTTCAGCCGTTACCTCAGAAAGATCTATCGATGTTGATGCTTGTGACTTACCTTTGGGTCTAAGACCTTCTATTGGAACCTCTCCCCTTAAGCACTTGAGTTTCCTATATTTCTCAGCAGCCCTAGTTTCAGCTGCATCAAAGGTAGCAGGTGCACCCGCCTCAACTTTTACCTTAAGGTCAGGAAAGAGTCTGGCTATGAACCTCTCCTTCTTTAGAAATTCTGCACCATCACCAGGGTTAGCAACATTTCGTATCCATAGAGCCCAAAGACGTAGAAACTCTTGCTTGTACAAGTAGTAGTCATCTAAGTCTTTTTGCTTATGAGAAACAATGTCTTGCCATAATTTTTGAGTGTTTTTTGGATCAAAGAAGTATTTCTTGAAACGATTTAAAACTTCTATATAATTCCCCTTAACTTCCTCAGGCAAAGAGTCAAACCAAGTGCTAGCATCTTTCCTAAGGACCACCTCAAACATTTCTATACGTTCTTGATCAGTTATTATCCTCTTGATACGGCAAGACATCTTGAAATTCACTAAAAATAATTCTGCATCCTCTCCAGGCTCTCCAAAGAAAAGAGGATACCCAGACATTTGGCGTTGGCTTTCCATTGAATTGATTTCAAAGTGACACCCGTTTTTGTTTTTCTTTCTTAAAAAGATTTACACAATAATGTTTTCTAGCTTGCAATCTATTCTACAACAAAATAAAGATATTCACATCAAACGACCTATGATAATCAATAAGAGGTAGGATGACAGGGTTTGGTGATGCGAGAATTTCTCCTACTCTTTGGGCACCAAACATGAACACCATACGTTGTTGAAAATGGATTTTCCTACTAATTGCAATGTTTATTCTAATGTGTGGAGTGAAATGGAAGGGGAAAACCTCTATTCTTGTGCCATTATCCATGGTCTATGCATGACCTAATGCTTAAAACAAAACAAAAATATAGACGTCTAAACTAAGGTCGTACCTAATGAGAGGCAAAATAAAAGGATTTACTGAAGCGTTTATCTCGGCCAACCTAAGAGGACCTAAAATTCTACGAATGACACGTTGAAATTGCAACTTAGTACTAACAATTATGTGTACCTTTTGCCTTGCAATGGGAATGAAGGGATCATACAAATTTTCGTGATTCATGCAAACTACTCGACTATGCTAAAGGTTGATTCTACACAAAAATACACAAGCCGTCCTCAGTGGGGGCACCAATTTGAGGCGGTCCGGGGCGGGCAACAAGAAGAGCAACCTCTAGACACCCTTCAAGGCTCCCGTGATGCTCAATGGGTTGGGGTTGGAAAAAAATAACAAACACACACACAAACCCACAACCTAGCCCTACACAAACCCACAACCTAGCCCTACACAAATTTGGGGCACCATCTAGTTTTGGATGCGAACTAGGACACGTAAAGAGAGAGAGAGAGAGAGAGAGAGAGAGAGAGAGAGAGATAGTGCTCGGGCTGCTTTGAAATGTATCGGCAATGATCAAGCAAACACAACTATATATTTAAGAAAGAGAGAGAAAGGGGGAGGGGGTGCTTGTTGCATTAATACCTTCTTACAAATCTGTCATGACAAATGAAAGTGAGATTAGTATTTGTTCAACATAGCTTGCGTAAATTTCACCACAACACATCACAAGAAAAGCCACCCCAATCACTGTCTTAAGGCCAGGGGAGTCCTCTCCACCCTGTGGCCCTCTTACAGTATGTGGGATTTATGGCTAGATTGATGACAACACCAGAGACAAGCTATCAAGAACTTAACAAAAAACACCAAGACACTTACGCATCATTGTTGTCCATTACTTCACGCTGGAAGGGAGACAAAGTATCCAAGCTTAGTCCAAATCCACCCTCCTTGATTCAGCAAATGTTGGGCTTACACTAGTAGGAGAAATGATAGATTTCCTACTCTCAATTGAATGAGCACTCTCTCTCTTACAATGGCATAGAGTTCCCTTGCTAATCCCCTATTACAACACATGCACATGCATAAGACAATGAGCTTCCACTCAAGAGCTCCTTCTAGAGAGGTTGAGCTTGGCTTCTCAAACTATAGGATAGTGCTCTTGCTTATGGATCTCCCCTTTTGTGCTAGCTGCAGCCTCCTTTTATAGCAATTTTGAAGGCTAGGGTTACTCCTCTAACCATGGTTGGGTTAGATTTTCAGCAATTTATCTAATTTCTTTTGCTTGGAATTATCAAGAAGTTGGTGGGGAAAGACAGAGGAGAGAAATGGAGGTGATAGGACTTTTCATAGTGGGTTAGTGTTAGTAGAGTTAGTATTAATTTACAAATGGAATTGGATATTTACAATGGGAGTATCCATGTAGGATACAAATAAGGAAGAAAAACTCTTAAGAGGTAAGAAAAGGTGGATTTCTTACAAGCTTGATGCTCCAAGTGTCTTGAGTAGGGCCAATTTTTTACGCTTGTTGACGGTCCACTAGCTTTGACGGTACATTTTTTCTCCACTCTTGACCTTCCTTGAGAGACAAGGTAATTGAAGCTGAGTAATCAACCACCATGATGCTGTCTTTTAAGAGAAGAGGCTAAATTTTGTGGTTTTTTTGATAGATATGGGTAAATTGGAGGAGGAAAAATGAGACTAGGTGGTCAATTTTGGAATGGAATTGTGTGTGGGAGGTATGAGTTCACCATGGTTTCTCTTATTCTTCAAGGTTGAGGAGAAGGTGAGTAGGGTGCAGAGAGGAGTGGTGAGAGAGGTGGGGATGATGAGTGGAGAAGTGTGTATGAAAGAGGAAAATGATAAAGTGGAAGAATGAGTGTGGCTGCATAGCATGGGAAAACTGGGGTCCACTAATAAAATCATAGCTCACAGCTCGTAGCTCAAAAAAATATGAAAAAATTTGAGGCAAAAGTTCAGCCCACGAGCTACAACTTTTGTTTGTATTACCTTTTCAAATTCGAAGAGCAAGTGAACTTTAAAAATTCAGCAAAACCGACCGTTTTTTTCCACTGCACAAGGTCCTTGTGGGGTCCTTCTTTGGATGATTCTTTTGAATACCTCCAAGAGTGAGCCCTCCATAGTGCATGTATGCATGCCACCTACCCTTGACCTTATTTGGTAGGTCTATAATTGAAGATATTGTTGAGATTATGATATAAGTGAATAGTACAACTAAGAAAATCAAATATTGAGGAGTCTAAAAAATATGTACATGTCAAATATAAGTGGAAAAAATATAAAGGGGTCAAAAGAAATCTCTCTCATTATGAGGCTACCATTAAAAGATAAATCTTTTTGGTGTTCTAATTTTTTAGAAAAAAAAACAAAATAGATGTAGGAAGGGAAAAATCACAATAGTGAAAAAATATACACATAAATAAAACTAGTTTTGTTGGATTTTTGTTGGGGTGGAGCTACACCAAATATAAGAGAAGCTTAGATGAAAATATTTCTATATGGAATAAAGAGTATGAAAAATGGTAAGAAAAAATTGTGGTAATGGTGAGGCAATGTACAGAGCATAAATAACACACACCTAGGTAGAAATATTTAAATAAATAGCAAAATAATTATAAAAAAATCTTTTATTTAGGCCCTATATACAAAGAAATATTTACATACGCATGGGCCATAATATACTTATATTTTTTATTTTATTTTTTATTTTTTTGGCTCAACTAGCCCAATGACTAGCTAATTGAGGGTTTTTTAAGAAGATATGGGAAAAGTCTCGTGACTCACGCACGCCTATGTACAGTGAAATGGTAGGGATAGCCACAGTGTTTGGGTGATTTTGGTAGGGTGAGGTAACTCACTGTGGCAATTACAAAGAGCCGAAAAACGGCTATCAATGCAAGTAGCATTTAATTTAAATTTGTTAAAAAAGGACACTTACATGTCATGTTTTGGTACCAAACTAGTGTTAAAGTAGCAAACTACCTGCGCATTTCAATCCCCTCTAGCCGCCACTCCTCTAGGATCTCTGTAGTGCTGCCTCAATGGGTCCCTTCGCCTCTTGTGCCCATCTCTGTGTCTCTCTCTCTCTCTCTCTCTCTCTCTCTCTCTCTCTCTCTCTCTCTCTCCATCCTTCTCTCTCTCAGTCCTCCGTAGCTGCTGTAGGTGCTTGCGGGTGCAACACAAATTCATATCAACCAGATCCTCATTGCCAGCCATATTCAACTTCAACAAAACCTCTCTCTCTCTCTCTCTCTCTCTCTCTCTCTCTCTCTTTTTCTCTCTTTGAGTACTATGGCACTGTTTTGACTCTCTTCATTGTCGTGTCAATAGCATCCTCGCATGTTCCACATGGAATCCACAAATCCCCTTTACCTTCCTCCAGTATCTGCTACACGGCATATCCCAAGGGATCTTCTGTCGAGTCTACGAGGAAACTACTACGTTGCAAAGAAGAGGGAACATAGAAACATGCAAAAAAGGATGGCACGAGCATGAGAGGATGGTGACATTGATGAGCAGGAGGCAAAGAAAATATGTAGGGCAGTTGCTAAGTATTGGAGTAATCAAACAAACGGGCTTTACGAGGGTCTTCAATGGAGTATTCTACAACAACTCTCACTCATCCAACGTTCTTAGTGTTGCAATCCACATCGGAGACAGTTGAGAGGCTGATTTTTTATAGCATTTGTCATACACTGTTTGAGGTGAAGACTCCTCGTTCAAACAATGAGTTATTTTTGAAACGGGCTACTGTCATGGCATGCCTCAATGGAGTCAATGGGGCTGAAAATGTAATGAGCAATAATGATGTTGCAAAGCCATTAGGACTTCATCGAGAAAATGTTGCACGAGCCAGTTTCCGGCTGCAAACTGATATGGAGGAGGGGTCACTTCCCTTAGACACGTGTCAACATGAAAAACATAGGACCACTACCTTAAGAATCAAAATCAAAGAGATTGTGTTTCAATTCTGGTTAGTGGAAACTCGCATCTCCCGAAACAAGAAAGATGTCGTTCGAAAGAGAATCAGCAAGAGGGCACATGTGGTGCATCCGGTGAATCTCCTCGATTTCTCTCTCTCTCTCTCTCTCTCTCTCTCTCTCTCTCTCTCTTTGGGATAAAAGTTTTATGCTAGATATTATATATTACATCACATCTTCTCTAGTATCATCTTGGCTCTATCTCTCATACTTGAGTTAGATAGAGCCATGATATCTCATGTTCCCTTTCAAGATGTGTACTGAGATACTATTTTTTAAAATTTATTTGTTTTTCAAACAACCTGATTTCTCGTGTGCCATACAAACCATTTAAACTAGAAATCATATAAACAAAGATAGAATTGCATAGCCTTATCCTCCTCTTTGAGGAGACCAAACACTAAAAGGGATCACTTGGTTACTAAAGTCTTTTTTTGACATCGTTGGTGAGCGTCAAAATAAGCGTTGGTAAAGATGGAGGGAGACAGTGCTCAATTCATACATTCAAATTTAAACTTTCACTGCGTATGTCGATGCCAATATCGCATATACGGACATAGCCTTTCTTGACACCTCCTTTATTGACGTGTATATTGACTTCTATGTCGGTGCATGTATAGACTCGCTTTTTTATAGTATCCGAGAACTCATGTTGCATTTTCTCTCTTCTCCACACTGCTTCCATAGCTCCTCCTCCTGCCTTGCAAACCTTCATGGAGTTGCCTCTTCTAATCTCTGATCTACGCTTCGACACATTTCTACACAAATAAGATACATATTACTATTATATTTGTGTGAAAAAAATTGTGTTTGTGTGTGTGGGTAACTCCATGCTTATACATTGTCTTTGCAGGTATTTGCTCGATCCTTCATACTCCTCACACACTCGCATTCTTTAAATGTGAGTGCTCTTTCTTTTTCTTTCATGCATGTATTCACACAACATAAATATACATAAAATATAACTACACACATAATCACAACCACACACACTTTTATTGTTATGCTTATTACAAAGGTAATGGTTACAATTTTGATAATGCTTATATGGTTATGGTTTATTTTTTAGTATGTCACTCACATTGGTTATGGTTTATTTTTGGTTATGCTAGTGACACTGGTTAAGGTTTTCACAACGCTTTTATGGTTTTAGGTATGTTTATGCTTATGCTTATGATAGTGGCAACAGTTCTGTTTTTTTAATGGTTATGTCAGTAGCAATGGTTATGGTTTTGACACCCTTTTACGGTCATGCTTATTCTTGTGGCTATAGTTATGATAATGGCAATGCTTATGGTTTTGTTTATGATTATGCCATTGGCATTGGTTAACACTAGAATGGTAACCTAACAGGACATAAAAGTGTCCTTTCAGGGTTTTGGAAAAAAATTCCAAAACCATAGTAGATCCACTCATTTTGAAAAATCCTTTCATGAGCTTATAGTTCAATAACTACTACATATGGAAAAAATGATAAACTTGTAATTTTTCTCATCCCTTGGTCACTACAAGCCTCCAAAGTTGATGGACCAATGCATTTTGCCCAAAACAGCAATTTCTTACGGTTGATTGCATATAAATAAGAGTGGGGATTTTTGTAGAACATGAGATAAAATGCCCCGTTAACTTCAATGGGTTGGTGATCAAAACATATGGTTGCTTTTACCTCGCTAATTTTCTTTTGGAAAAAAAAAAGGTACAAAAAAGTTGCATTTTTGCCATTCTGCGGACCTATCATCAAAGTTTCTATAGTCACGCTCAATAAAGATACTATATACACGTTTTCTTAGCTCCCTTTTGGCCTTTGGATTCAAAAGGAGCCATGGAGCATGTCAAAAGGATAATGGATCTCTTACAACTGGAACCTTGGGGGCAATGATAAAGTGCTAAATACAACAAACATGAAAAAACTCGGTTTAGCATTATGACCTCTAGAAACCCATAGAAACTACTCAATATCTATCCAAGTTTGTAGTCTATGATTATATATGGTTACTACCTACAAAATACACACAATTGGCCTAATAAACTAGCAATATTGAGAAAGTTATACTTGCTACTCTAAAATGTATCGTATTCTTCAGCAATCAAAAAACTCAACCATCATCATATACTATGCTATATAGCATATTAGGTCCCCCAAAACTCAAGTAAGATTAGATTTATGTTATACATTACACTTACACAATCAAAATTGAATTTGGATATCAAGAAAGCCACCAAAAAAATCATAAAAGTGCTAATTTTGGCCAAAAAACAGGATTATGCAATTCTTGTAAATTGGTCATAACTTTCAATTTTAACACTTAGCTCTCCCTACAAGAATCAAAACATGTTGAGAACTATGAAGGCCTAACCTCTAGGCATCTAAACCTCACAAACATGAAGTTTAGAATGGTATAGTTGCCAAAAATTGAAGAAAAGCCAAAAACAGGACCCGTTTTTTCACACGGTTTAGGTTGAAAAATGTTGTGCAAGAGTAAGGTTAATGGTGAGATCAATACTCCAAAAAAAATGTTGAGTTTTTTTCAGCTCATAAAGCAACTTTGTGGATATATAGCACCTAGAAATTCATTTTGATACTCTTCAAATAATTCAAGCAAAATGGTCACTTAACAGGACACAAAAGTGTACTGTTACCATTCTAGTGTTAAGGTTATGGTGTTGTTTATGGTTAAGGCAATGATTATGTTTAAAATTAAGGGTTATGGTTGTTCTTACAATTATCAATATTATTATGGTTATAGTTATAGTTTTTGGTTTATCTATGCCAATGGTAATGGGTATGGTTATCATGGTTTTGATTTATGGGTATGGTTATTGCACTTTGTATATTGAATGTTTCATATTTATGGTCATTTTATTAACACTTTTTTTTTTTAATGATGTAATATCAATCTATCTTACCACAAAATCCGATTACTTTTGAATTCTTCTTTTGAGCAGAGAGGTGTGGCCTTTGTCCCTATAACACATGCAGCAACAAATGGCATTTCTTTCTGGTTCATTTTTTTTTAACAGGTATAGACGTCTAAAGAGGAGTTTTTACAAGTGTCTTATATATAGACATCTATAGATGCTTCTATACAAGCATCGATGTAGGCCTTCGTATACACGTCAATATAGGCATCAATATATGTGTCAGTATAGGCATCTATATAGGCGATGATATACATGTCGGTATAAAAAACTATCATACTCACGCCTATACTGATGATATGAACCAATGCTTATACTGACGTCTAAATATTTTAGACCCCGACTATTTTCATCGATATAAACATTGATTTTTTCACGAAATGTTGTAGTGAAAGGTATCTAGGAACCTTATAATTTTGACTACCCATGTCTAACTCCACCACTATTAATCCCATTTCCACCATTCTGCTGCAATTTTGCAGTACCCAAAGAGATGTTGATGTGTTTCTTGTTTTGCACATCTATCACATTCTCCATCCCCAATGTTTCTTGTAATCATTTTCTCAGCAATAGACAAACCCCCCAAAGTACTCTCCACTGAAAAAATTTATCCTTGAAGGTATGATGTGCAACCCAAATGTTATGGAGCACCTTCACCTCCCATTCCTTGGATTTATGCATGCTCCAAGCTCTATTACATTTTATGTGAATGAAAAATTTCCCAGCCAACCAATTAGCACCACGATTTGGCATTACCTAATCCTCCGAGGGTGCACTATGTAATCATGTTAATGTATAGCGTGAGTTCAAAAGAAGGGGTTTAAAAATGCAAAAAAATAGGCAATTTAACATAAATACATTAAAATAAGGGGTATTTATATTCATAAAATCCCAAAACAAACACCAAAATCAAGTCAAATTGACAGATTCAGGAAATCAAGCACTTCAGACCAAAAAACTGTAAATTCTTGACTTTTTTGAGTCCAAAGTCAAAAAGATTTGGCAGGTAGTCTTAAAATAGCCTAGTGAACAAGCTAGTGAAGTTTCATCCAATTTGGGCTCCAAAGTACGATCGCGATCGGTGTACCTAAGTCCCAGATTTTGACCAGACTTTACCCACACATACACCTAGGTTATATAAGATACCAGGAGTTTTCAAAATTCAAAAAAGTGACCAAAATAGCCAAAAATAGCAGACAGACAGAAAACCACTGCAGCAGACCAAGATCTGGTGAAAACATAACTTTTTCTTGTCCAAATTCAAAAAGATTTGGGGAGTAGATTGTACACATCATTGTCTACTCTATCCACAAGTTTCATCCAATTTGAGCTCAAAAGTACGATCGCGATCGGTGTACCATACTGAAATTTTGAGTTGAGACTTGGTGAGTAGGTAGCTGATGACTAGACAAACAACTTTCTCAAAAGAACGAGGGTCAAAAAACCAAAATACAGTTGTCAAATAGGGCGAACACTGATCACTGATCCTCCAGACCAAAATTTTGAGAAAATTCAAGTTTTTGTGATCCAAATGCAAAGTGGGTTTGGGAATAGACTAATCATACCCATGTCTATCAACTCCTAAAACTTCATCCAATTTGGGCTCCAAACTACGATCGCGATCGGTGTACCCCAGTGACATTTTGGACTGAAAATTTTTGAGTAGGTAGCTGACATCTAGTGCAACATATTTTCCAAAAGGAGCAAGGTCAAAAAAGCAAAAGAAAGTGGTCAAAAGTCCCAGTTACACAATCAGGCCAATAACCGCAGAACCACCTGGGATTTGGGTTTTCATTGGTCAAAACATCTCCAAATTCAAAAATACAAAGACACTTGGTATCAAGACATCAAGGGCTAGATACTGTGCAAAAATCTTCCAAATCTGTGACATGGGGTCAACGATCGCGATCGGTGTACCTCTACACAGTGGGGAATTCTGACTTCATAAGTTTGTAGACCTACTTGAGTACATCCCAAATCTCAAGTTTGAGTGAAAAATACCCTCTGGAAGCCAAGATACAAGCCAAAGTTCCTGTGTTCTGGTCTTAAAATTGTTTTGAGTGCTGTTTCAAGTGCAGTTCACCAAAAGTGCTCTAACTTTTGATAGACAACTCCAAACTGAGTCAGGTATAGCTAGGAAGAAAGCTTGTGGGCAATAGCTGAATTTTACTAGGTTTCCTAAATCCAAACTTTTAGGGTACCCAGAACCAATTTCCAGAGACCAAAAAGTCACAAATTACTGAATTTTTAGAGCTTTAACCAGGGGCAAACCAGGGGCAAAAAGGGATTGTGTGCACTAAGCCAAGGTGTTCTTATCAAGGACCATCTTGAGAGTATTGAGTGAGGCTTAATCATGACAAATCATCCATCATTAGGGTTTCCCACTCAACTCAGAGCTATGCCACCTACACAAACAACCAGAAATACTACAACACCTATAACAAGAGGGTTGAGACAAGACCATGAGGCTTATCAATCATATCAAGCCAAACCTCAAGGCATGGCTCATGGATATTTGTCAAGTGATCATGTAGCTCACTGAAAGCCAAACCAATCAACTAAAATGCGGGAGTTTGAAAGAGCAAAAGTGGAAATTGCTGGAGACTTAGAGGAGAAGCATCCTCTAATCAACAAACCCAACGTGAGATTCATCAAAACCAATGAAGCCACGAGAGTTCTAATGGATTACACTTATGATGGCCTTTATAGGTTACCTATTGGGGATCAAAACAACTTCCACTACAAGAGGCTATTCATATTAGCGACGCTCACACAGCGACGCTCAAATTTTTTTTTCCCGGCGTCGCAAATTTACAAAGAACTTTGCGACGCTCATAGCGACGCCGACTGGGCTAAAAAAATAACAGAGAGCGCCCAAAAACTCAGATCTCAGATCTGAGTTTTTCGGCGCCCTCAAGCAAGGAGCAGGTAACGCTCTCCCTCTCTCTCTCTCTCTCTCTCTCTCTCTCTCTCTCTCTCTCTTTCTTCTCCACACACACACACACACACACACACACACACACACACACACACACACACGAGGAGAGGAAGGAGAGCCAGGTATGCTCCTTCCCTCTCCTCACTCTCATGTTCCCTTCCCCTCTTTCTCTCTCCCTCTCTCTCTCTCTCACACACACACATAGTGTTTTTGAGAGAGAGAGAGAGAGAGAGAGAGAGAGAGTACAAACATAAACAAAAACGCACACACACATACATAAACAAAGAATGCACACACACATTGAGAGAGGAAAAGAGAGAGAGAGCATGCATAAACAAAAAACGCACACATTGAGAGAGGAAAAGAGAGAGAACATGCATAAACAAAAAACGCACACATTGAGAGAGGAAAAGAGAGAGAAAACATGCATACGATCCAAAAAAACGCACACACATTAAGAGAGAAAGAGAGAGAAACTAATTTAACGTCGTAGGAAACTAATTAAAATTAAAAGACCTAAAGATCTAGCCGACGAGACGTTGAACTCAAGACCTATTATTCAAGAGGGAAATGGCATAACCAATCTATCATACTTAGCATGGGTGATAGAAAGGTTATACCATTTATCTCTTTTTATTGGCACACACATCCACACACGCGCACACACACAAGAAGAAGAGAGTTATAACGTCGTAGGAAACTATCTTAAAAGACGTTAAAGATTAGGTTAGATGTAGACTTACGTTAAATTAGATTTAGGTTTATTTAAGTTAAATTAGATTAGATTTAGGTTTATTTTTAATTAGATTTACGTTTATTTATGCTAGATTTAGATTTACGTTATATTATATTAGATTTAGGTCTCCATAGACTGCGATGCCTGCATAAAGCGGGTGAAGAAAGCCCTCAATGGAATATAGGGTATTGCTGCCTTCACTCATGGTGGGCTCCGTCGATCCAAAAGTACTGGTGAAATGTCTTCAGAAGATAGGGAAGAAGGTGGATCTTCAGGGCGGCAAGAGTCACTACATCCCCGACACAATGACCATCTAGACAACCTCTAGTCATTCAACAACAACTTCAAAGTTAGTAACAAGAGCAAGAACGGTCTAAAGGGCCAATTGCTGTCGTCAGATGTGGATGGAGATGAGGCAGCGTCACCGCCGGAAGTTAACTCTCACATCTTTTGTGATGAGAATGCCAACTCTTGCCGAGTTATGTGAAAAATTATGTGTTAAATCAGTTTTAAGGTTCTTATAATCCCTGTTAGTTTAGTTCTTTGTTTTTAATATAACATAATTTACGTTAGATTTAGATTTATGTTATATTAGATTAGACTTAGGTTTATTTAGGTTTACCCACACACACGTACACACACACACAAGAAGAAGAGAGTTTTAACGTCGTAGGAAACTATCCCAAAAGACGTTAAAGATTAGGTTAGATGTAGACTTACGTTAAATTAGATTTAGGTTTATTTTTAGTTAGATTTACGTTTATTTAGATTTACGCTTATTTACGTTAGATCGAGTCCACGCAAGAATTACTTACGGTTTAGGGTTTAGAGTTAGACGAACAATGAAAAGATCTACTGTGAAAAGATGTTAAGATGCTGTGAAGTGCTACAGCTAGAGAAGAGGCAAAGGGGTTTTGTCCACTACATGCAGTATCATGTAGACATGGTTCTGTAGATTTCTTGTACCCACAAATATAGGTATTGACCAATAAAGACGAGATTATAACCCGGTGGTTCTGATCTCCGTGCACCTCTAGACCGAGGTGTGCGGGGATTGGACATGACTAGAGAATGTGAGGTAAAGAGAGAGAGAGAGAGAGAGAGAGAGAGAGAGAGAGAGAGAGAGAGAGAGAGAGAGATAAGATGAAGAATTCCAATAGAATATTAAATTTGTTGTCCAGGTTATAAGATTTTTATCCTCATTATGAGTAGTGACGAGGATGTGGGACCGTCCAACCGAAACACCTATCTCTCAACGAGGGTCTTATGTCCTTGTAATCAATGCAAGCATGCTGTGCGACGGACAAGACGTGTTTCTTTGCAGCACGTTCGCAAATTTGCCAAGTTTGGTCCATCTATTATAGATCGAGTTGTTGCCAATTATAACTCGTCGGACTCTTACGCTGGCCAACAAGCACCAATCTTGCAACCCAATAGACGTGTTCACAGGCGCTTTGGTCAAGCAGCATATGTGAGGCCACAAGATGTAGCCTCTGACAGCTCGGGGGATGATTATGCAGAGCACATTCCCAACGAGGCAATGTTTGAGCCCGAGATTGATGAAATGATTGGCATAGAGGTGGTGGATATGAGCCGACACACAGCACGACGGAATGCTTTGATCAGAGGCATTCTAATGTGGACCATGCATGACTATCCCGGGCTAACAGAATGCTCAGGTGATCTATTGACACTCCTCACTCAGACACTGTAAATCTTTTTTTTCCCATAGTTGATCTATTATCATATGTATACATGCAGGGCTTCAAACAATCGGATACAGAGCATGTGTCACATGTGGACCTAGACTGAATGCACGTAGGGCGCCCTCACTGAAGAAGCAAATCTACGAAGGTCATCAAGCGTATCTTCCAGAGAATCATGTGTTACGCGACGGCTTTTTGGGAAGAGAGCCACCAAGGATGTCTGCACAAGCATGGTTAGAGCAGAAGGAGATGTGTGATGACGGATTGCCTCCAGGGATGAAGAGACTATCTCTATGGTACGAGTTACCATACTGGCCCCGACTCATGATCAATCACTTGCTCGATCCAATGCACATATTCAAGAATGTGGGTAATCTACTATGGGACCATCTGACCGGCAAGAAAGATACTTTGGGAGGAGCCAGAGTTGACCTTAGACATGTGGATCGTATGGAGCAATATTGGCCGCAAACAGTGTCTGATGGATCGATAAAACTCCCTAAAGCACCATGGATTTTCACAGGAGCCCAAGAACGCAAAGTAAAAGAGACCATTCGATCTTTGCAGACCCCCACTAGCGTAATGCACTCGCTCCGAACGTGTTTTACTAAAGAAGGAAAGCTTACCGGTTTGAAGTCACACGATTGGCATAAAATGTGTCAAGTACGTTCATAGTGGACTTTAATATCATTGCATAAAATGTGGACTTTAATATCGTTGCTGCACATACTTTACAATTTATTTTATCGGTTGCCATTGAGGGATGTTTGTCTCTCGACATCCGTAACACAATCTACAAACTTGCAAAGCTGGTGCAATGGATCTCACAAAAGGAGATAGACTCCATACCATTCGCCAAACTAAATGCTGCGGAGCTTGTGTGCATGTTTGAGAAACATTTTCCTACTACCATACTAACCATTCAGGTGCATCTTCTTGTTCACATAGTTGATGAGGTGGAAATAGCTGGCACAGTTCATTCCAGATGGATGTTCTTCTTAGAACGTTTCATGAAAACGCTTAAGGGATATGTGCATCAAAAGGCACGTCCGGAGGGTAGCATGGCAGAAGGTTGGTTGGTATCAAAGTCCCTAGTGTACATTGGAGAGTGGCTAGACAGATTTGATAAAGCCCGGGACACGCTATGGCGAACCATAGATGATGAGCGCATATCTGGGATTGTCATGTGCAATCTCGGTGTTGAGAAGAAGATGACGGAAGATCTAGAGGCTAAAATCAACCAATTTTGCATGCTTCACAATCCAGTGATGCAAAAGTGGATTTCAGAATATGAGGATGCAAAGCAAGAGCGACAAAGGGCACGAATCGAGTGGAGACGGGGAAGACGACCACCGATGCATTACCCGACGGTTCTCGAGAGCCTACCAACCTTCATGAGCTTAAGATGGTTGCACAACCAATTGAAAAGCGCACAACAATGCGGTGACGAAGTGACTGAGGAAGAGTGGGAGTACTCTCGGGGTTGCGCGACCAAGGTAAGTTTCCAATGTACGACATGCTAGTGACTTTATTTCTAAACGTTTGAATGGCCACTCATAATCTTTGTTCGTTGTAGTATAAGTCATACACAACAGCATGGTATAAAGGTCGACATTTTAGGGTGGAACGAATCGACAAAAAGCGTTTTACTCAAGATTGTGGAATCATGGCAAAATTTGAACAGTCTAGTCGATGACGTTCCTCTGATGCAGATCCTGTGGTGGCGGAACTCACTTACTTCGGCACGCTGCAAGAGATTTTGAGGATCTATTACAGAGGATTTTTTGTCGACTTGTTCGACGTGCAATGGTTCAAGATAATCATGGAGGGTCGCAACGCTACTGTGCGTAGAGGAGAGTCTGGTTTTCTTGAGGTGGATTCTACTAAGAAATGGACTGACCTAAGAAATGGATTCTACTAAGAAATGGACTACCAGAGCATTGTGAACAAGTAAGTATGTAAATAGTTAACATCCCCCTTTTACAAGTTATGTGCTTGAAAGCTCTCATGTAAGTTATGTGGCTCTGATAGGTAATATTTCATCCTACAAAGTCTACATCAAACTGGTGGTACGTCATAGAGGTAGCCCCTCGTAGTGCAAGGACGTATGAAGGCTACCATGTGCCAATCACAACGGCATCAATGGAGGAGATCAGAGAAGATGCTCAATCAGAAGCTGCTACGGTGGTGCCAGACGAGCATCAAGATGCTACTACTCTATATGGGGTGCATGCAGAGGAGCTACAAAATGAAACAGAGGATATGTGTTTAAACGGAGAGCTCTATATAGATATAGGAAGTTATGTTGAGTTATGCGAGGATGAGAGAGAGATCTCTTAAATCCACAAATATTGTATTTGAACAATTTTGCTCCGGGTTGTAAAAGCTCTGGCTCTCTAAGTACCTTCCATGGCGCTCACATCTTTTGATTGAAAATTGTGAGTTTTCGACTTGCCTCTTCTATCACTCAATTCATTGCGTCATTGTATTTATATGCGTCATTACGTCATTGTATTTAATGGTCTTTGCGTCATTGTCTACTCTACTCATTCAATATTAAGTTTAAATATTCGTGTGTTTAATGCAGGTATGGATGATGAGGAGTTTCTTTCTTCTTTGTCACCGCAGTAGAGACAGTGGTACGTGGAGCGTCATCGCTCTGGCGCATCATCGCGCGTTCCTACTCCATCCGCATCTCCCTCTATTTCGGAGCATTCGGCGCGCTCCGAAGCTTTGGCGTCGACAAGACGAGCTTCACACTCGCCTAGACACTGGCGCTCTAGTGGTGGCGGTGGCGGTTGTTGTGGGGATTCCGCCACCGATGCCTCCACACCGCCTCGTGTTCGACAAGGCTCTTTACCCTCCCCTTCTTTGCCCGCCCCCACACCAGCCACAACATCGCCATCTACGCCAGGTTTTGCACGGCTGACTGTTCCTAGCAGCTACACACCTCTACCTACTCCGCGAGGGGCCACCCCACTCGACACTCCTCGCTTCGGGGCCCAGACGCCGGTGGAGACACCTGACATCCATACCCCCATCGACATGCCGCTAGAGACCCCTGCCGGGACACCCAGGTTCAGGCGTTGTCAGGAGTTTTTTGGAGCAAGGGATTGCGCATATGTACATATACATGCATGGTGCATCAAATAAAGGATTGCCCATTTTCCTTAGCCAGGTGGTTATGTGGGGCCCACATGTGTACAGGTAGGACAACATGTACATAGTGCAGCGATTTTCACTATTACCAGTACCAGTGTGTTTTTTATACAATAATGAGGAGTTGGTAGCGCGTAAAACTTCTCGAGGAAGCTATCCGCTGGCCGACGACGTGAGGTCAGCAGGTGCGTCAGATGGCATCTAGTGGCGTCAGGAGGGCGAACGAGGTCAATATTTGCACGCAGATGAGGACGGACACAACGTGGGTGTTTGCTTGTGAGAATTATGCAGAAAGGTCATCATGAGGACCTTTTTTTGGGGCCACTTCACGTGGTGGCGAGATGCATTATTGGAAAAAAGCTGAGTGCCAGGTGTGCGAATGATGCAAAAAGGTGACAACTATGCACTGCGAGGTCAGTTTTTGGCCTGTTCGGGGTCCGTTTGAGGTCATCTAAAAGGCCAAGGGTGCCCAACTAATAAGGCTAAGTGTGGGAACTGAAAAAACAGAGAGAAGACCAGAAAAAACGTGGAGAAGAGAGGAGGAACAGCCGCAGGTGTGTTTTTTGGGTTTTTGGAGCCTGTTTTGGCCGTAAACTGCTCATCCGAGGTCGGATTTGAGCACTTTGACATTGTAGACTGGGGTTTTGGGCCGTTCCGGACGCGATGGCGCTGTCCATTTTGCCAAATTCCTCACTCTTTTTCTGCTGTTTTTCTGTGTAATCTTCTCCGGTGAGTGAAGCTTCTTCTCCAATTTGTGATTGTATCTGGTATCTTGTACCCATATTGTGTGAGCTGTTTGCCCCATTGGTGTTGGCCCAAGCTCATTTGTATCTAAACATCAGAATTTCTTCTCTTTTGAGCTGAGTTTTTGTGTGTGTGTGTTTGTGTGTGTGTGTCTCTGTGTGGAGTGGGCAAGTGGATAGTCTCTCTCCTCTCACTCCAGAGGTGTGTTCCCTGTCTCGGCCAGGTGTGTTGTGTAAGCCGAGTGGTGCCCCATAGTGTGTGTGTGTATCTTCCCAAGAGTGTGTGTCGGGTCGTTATAGAGGCGCTGTGTGTGTTTTCATCCCGCTCACATTCTTTTGGCGCCCCCACGGAGGATCTTCTTCGAGTACCTTCTGCTTCGAGCTTCGAGCTTCGGGATTACAGGTTACAGGTTACAGGTTACAGGAACAGGGACAGGGACAGGTACAGGTGATTCACACAGGTACAGGTAGCTGGACTAGTAGTGATGTCACTTGCAGTTGTTGTGGGAATGCATCACTTGGCGCCTATTTGAGCGCATTGTTTGTTGGATTGTACGTTACTTGTGGAAACTGCCATTGTACGCATTTGTGGAGCCATATATGGTTTTATTTGGCAGTCCCAGCCATTTCTGAGACTTGGTCTGGAAGATAGTCATTTCTGAGACTTGACTATACGCAATTTGCATTAGCCTTCGTGTGAGGGTCGATAGCGTGAGGTTTTTATTGAGCTGGGGGATTCTCAAATGTGGAGATCCTTTCGGTGATACAGGTAGCTGGAGCACCCTTTTCGTGACCTCGCCATAGGCTATGTACTAGTGAGTCCTACTTGATGCTCGGGTTCTATTGTTGACAGTTTATGCATACATAGACAGTCTATATTTTGGGTTCCTACTGCTCTACTTCTGGGGAAACTCTGTCGAAATTTTCCCAAGTTATGATGGCTGGTTTTTTGGTATTTTGAGCCATTTATGTTGTTATGCTGCTGAAATTTTGGCAAAATCAGAGGTTGAGTCAGGTGTGCCTTCTTGGGAGCTTCATGGTTGGCTTTAATGGATGATCAAAATGGCCCTCAGTTCACTCCTTTTCATTTAACGCAAAGAATTCAGATTAATGTTCATGTGTCCAGGAAGATCTTTTTCCAGCAGCGCATAGTCTTTATGTTTGGGCCAAGAAGATTGAGAGAGATCCTGGAATGTCCTTTGCCTGTTGTAATTCCGATGATCAACTATGAAAACTCATTTGATGTGCATGTGTTTGTTCTCATCTAAAGCTGAGCTCCATTGAGGTTTCTGGGGATTGGGTAGTAAAAAGTTTTGGGTTCTTGCACTTGTGTTCGAAGGGGTTCTCAAAGCATCATAATTTGGGTAGCCATGGCTTTCTCTTATCCCGAGTTTCATGGAAGAAGTGATGAAGATGTGGAAGAATTTTTGGAAAAGATGGAGGTTGCCTGCATTAGCAACCAGATTCATGACCCTACGCAAATGTTACGCCTTCTCCAAATTTGTTTGAAGAGTGATGCACGAGTTTGGTCCAAGGCATTTGAAGAGGAGTTGCGTGCAGCAGATCCACCTATAAGATTGAGTTGGGACAATCTAAGGCATGGATTGGAAGTGGAGTTTGTGAAGATAGAAGATCCTGACAAAGTGTGGCAAGAAGTACAAGGTTTGGTGCAGAAGGAAGGTGAGCCAGTAGATGCGTACATACGTAAGTTTTCATTGGCATGGGAGCGAATGTGCAAGGCTTTAGCACCACAGGTACCCCCGCCTGACATGATGAAGAAGGACAGGTTCTTGGCTGGTCTTTGGGAGAATATACGTTGGAGAGTAGAGCTAAAGAAGCCTAGGACATATGAAGATGCACTAGAGGTAGCAAGGAACAAAGAGTGGAAGCTGAGGAAAATGAGCCAGTTAGGGGTGGAGTCTTTGCCAATGAGGTCTGAATTTCAGCCTATAGAGTCTTTACAAGGGCGCATGTCAGGGGTTCATCATGAACCAGTGGTTCCTGTTACTACTCAGGTTATGCCAGCAGTGGTCACTACAGCAGTGCAAGATGATGGCCTAAGGCAAGACATGAGGCAAGTGGTTGATCTGATGAAGAATCTCAGCCTAAACATGCTAGGTCAAGTGGGAAATAATCGAGGTCGAGGGCGGTTTGCAAATCAGCCAGGAGGTGAAGAAAGACCTAGGAATGGTGCTGGACAAAGTAATAGTAGGTTTTGGAGGCAGACGCCCACATGTTATAATTGTGGAGAGTTGGGTCACATCAGCCCGCAATGTGATAAGCCACCAAGGATGGGGGGAGACATGTATCCATTGCCAAGACAGGTGCTAACTAGATCAAATGATTATGGCATCGAAATTAAGGGAGACGAAGGAACCAGTGGACTGACCCAGGAGGAAAAGGGAAAGACAAAAGTGCTAAGTGTAGTCACCTTGGAGAAGGCATCAAAGCTAGAGGATACATTAGTGATGCCTATTGGGAAGAGGACCACAGAGGATAAGGAAGGAAGAAGTGCCCCAGGTCCTAGTAAGAAGAAAGGAAAGAGCCATGAAGGCGAGGATGTCAAGGCCAAGAGGAAAAGGAGAGCTCGTCGAAAGTTTCATGTTTCAGATTTTCCACTAGGGGATGGGCAATTAAGCTATGACTTGAAGGAGGATCTAACGAGCAGGAAGGCAGATGTTACTTTTGGGCAGCTTATAGAGATGGTGCCTAAGCTAAAGCGACAGTGGAAGAGGATGGTTAACCCAATGGAGAAAGAGCCAGAGAGAGGTTCAGTGAAGGTGTTGGCAATGGACGAGCTACCAGACATTTGTCCAATAGTAGATGTGTGGCATAAAAGGAAAAATTTGGGACAAGGTTATGTGGATGGCGGAGCCCAAATATGCGTCATAACACACTCATGCGTTGAGAAGATGGGTCTCACAGTGGCTGGGGTGTCAGGTTTTCGGATCAGATTGGCAAACCATCAAAAAGTAAAATGCTTGGGTGTTGTAAAGAGCTTAGAAGTGGAGGCATATGATGCAAAGGCAGTGGTTGATTTTCATGTGATGCCAGCAGGGTTGGGAGCATATCCTATTATACTGGGCAGACCATGGTTACGTGCAGTGGGAGCTATTCAAGATTGGCGACATGGTACGATTAGCCTCTATGGAAAGACAGGTACAAAGAAGCTTTATAATATGGACACAAGGAAACGATTAGAGGAGCTTTATGAAGATGAGGATGAGTCTAGTGATGAAGACTCTTCCACGGTGACAGATGAGGACAGTGATAGCACTACCAGCAGTGATGAGGATGTTGATGTTGCATTTCTTTTGATGGATAAAGAAATCCAGGAGATTGGTTTAGTCGCATTTGCGAAGGAAGTTGAAGATGAAAGTGAAGGGCCTTATGAAGTGATTGAAGGGCTGATGCAAACCAAGGTTGAGTTGTTAAAAAAGCAGGAATTAATGACGCAAATGATTAGTGGAGACCTCTCAGCTATGGAGAAGGATATATTTTTGCATATGCTGGCTAGTTTTCCTGATTTGTTCATTACTTCATATGAAGAGATCAGAGGGTTCAAGGGCGAAGAGATGCATATAGAGCTGAAAGAAGGTTCTAAGCCAGTGCGGCAAAGGCTAAGAAGGATGGGTCAAGAGCAAATGGAAGCCTTGCGGGAAGAGGTGGACAAGTTATTGAAGGCAGGGTTCATAGTCCCTGTGGAGACCACAGAATGGGTGAGTCCAGTAGTAGTCAGTCCAAAGAAGGATGGGAAGTGGAGAATTTGTGTAGATTTTAAACCCTTAAACGCAGCCACTAAGAAGAACCCATATCCTCTTCCATTCATCGATCAGATCTTGGATTCAGTGGCAGGTTATGAGAGGTACAGTGTGTGTGATGGTTTTTCAGGCTATTTTCAATTGAAGATTGCTCTTAAAGACCGCACAAAGACAACATTTATTACGCCATGGGGCTGCTATTGCTACACAGTGTTGCCGTTTGGGTTGTCAAATGGACCATCTTTCTATCAAGAAAGAGCAAATTGGGTGCTGGAACCATTCATTGGTAGTTGTGTTAAGGCTTTTATGGATGACTTCTGTGTTTATAGCAGTAGGGCTGAACACCATGAGAAGCTGCAGATGGTATTGGCTCGATATGATGAATGTGGAGGACAACTAAATCCAAAGAAATGTCATCTAGCACAGCCAAGGGTGAAGTTATTGGGCCATATGGTGTGAGAAAATGGCATTGAGGCTGATCCAGATAAGGTGAAGTCTATTATTCTTCTTCCATCACCTATGAGTACGAAGCAATTGGCAACCTTTATACACAAAGTGAAGTACATGGCACGGTTTATTCCATTGTCTTCGCAGCTTCTTTATCCATTACAACAAGTGGCAAAGCATGATCCATTGCAATGGGATGACAAGTGTGAAGAAGTGTTTCAAGAGGTGAAAGAGGTGTTAGGGGGGTTGTCAGCCATGCAGGCTCCTGATTGGGAGAAAGTTTTTTATGTAAATCCATCAGTAGGGGATGATGCCATTGGAGCCATGCTATTGCAAAAGGGGAAGGGCAGCCATTATATGAGGCCAGTGTATTGTGCAAGCCGAGTGAAGTTGGTAGCGGAGAGAAAGTTATCGGAAGTAGAGCTAGTGATGGCTAGTGTAATATTTGCTTGTCGACGATTTCGTCATTACTTGCTACCACGGCCTTTTGTTTTCTTGACGAGTTATGCCTTTTTGCCACAGTTAATTAATGGTATTAACATGTCAAATGTGGTGAAGAAATGGGTAATTGAGCTGCAAGAGTTTGAGTTCTCTTTTCTAGTGGAAGATAGTACAAGGGCTACCCTAGCTGATTTGTTGACCTACAAGGAGAATCCCCTTATTGTTAAAGAAGAGGTGGTGAGAAAGGTAGTTGAAGAAGTGCCACAGATCAGCAATGCACATGTGTTGTTCTTTGATGGTTCATACAGAAAGAGCCATGATGCAGCTTCAGGGGGTATAGCACTTTATGATCCAGAGGGGAAGCTAGTATGCAAGAGAGGGTTCAAATTGGATGCTCATAGTAACAATGAGGCTGAATATGCTACATTGGAAGCCGGATTACACATTTGTTTGAAGCATGGGGTTCGAAGGTTGAGCATAAAAGGTGATGCCTTGTTAGT
Source organism: Adiantum capillus-veneris (assembly GCF_014529385.1). Classification (NCBI taxonomy): domain Eukaryota; kingdom Viridiplantae; phylum Streptophyta; class Polypodiopsida; order Polypodiales; family Pteridaceae; genus Adiantum; species Adiantum capillus-veneris. Next base: position 32,643,402 of record NC_140950.1, read on the forward strand.
GGTGAAGCAAGTGTTGGGTGTGTGGAAGAGCAAGAACACCTCATTGAAGGAAATGTGCTTCAGAATTAAAGGCCTGTTAAAAAAGTTTGAAGCATGGAGTATCAGACACATTGAACGTGCTCTAAATGGAGAGGCACATGAAGCAGCTCAAGGCATGATTGGGGAGCTATTTGTGTTGAGGACCACTTTACCTCTTTATCATGGCCGGGAAAGTTTGGCTCAAGAAGAGGAGTTTTTGCTAACAGGAATCATTCCAAAGGAGATTCAGAAGTCTAAAAAGTATGGCTTTGTGCGTAGAGCATACAGGTACAAATTGATTGGTGATGTCTTATACATGAAAGGGGCTGATCTCGTGTTGAGACGTGTACCTTGGCGGGAGGAGCTTTACAGAGTGTTGGAAGAGAATCACGAAGGCGCATGTGGTGGCCATTTTGCTCTAAAGATCACCTTGCATAAGATTTTGCAAGAGGGGTATGTATGGCCTAGTTTGCACAAGGATGTTCACCATTGGTGTAGGTCTTGCAATAGGTGTCAAGCATTTGGGAAGAGAGTGTTGAAGCCAGAGCTACGAAAAACCATTATGGCGTTTGATGTGTTTGAAAAGTGGGGGATTGATGCAATAGGCCCGTTACCTATCACAAGCAGGGGCAAAAGCTATATTTTGACGGCAGTGGACTATCTTTCTAGATGGGCAGAGGCTACAGCAGTAAAACAGATCACTGCAAAGGATGTGGCAAAATTTGTGTATGATGAAATATGTTGCAAGTTTGGGGTGCCATTAGAGCTACTTTCAGATAAGGGGCCAGGATTTAGAGCTAAACTGCTAGACTTCTTATGCACAAAGATGAAGATTAGGCACCAGCATACCACTCCTTATTACCCGCAGTGTAATGGCTTAAATGAAAGGTTCAATGGTGAGTTGGTACAAATTCTTTCTAAAGTGACAGAGCACCAAGGAAAGAATTGGGATTTGGAATTGCCTAGTGCATTATGGGCTTACCGTACTTCGGTGAAGACAGGTACAGGGTTTACTCCATTTCATTTGGTGTATGGAAAGGAAGCACTATTGCCTGTGGAGGTAGAGTTGCCTGCGGTCAAGATGTTAGAGAAGTTGCTTGGGCCGCCTAGTGATGCATTCAAAGAAAGGCTTTTGCAGCTACAAGAGGTCCAGTTGGATAGGATGAGCGCATTGGAACATTATGGGCAGATGCAGGATAAGGCTTTGGCAAAGATAAATGAAAAGGTTAAAAGTAAGGGTATCAAGAAACATGACTTGGTTTTGCGCTACAATAGTAAGCTGGACAACACCTTCCAAAAGAAGTTTCAGATTAAGTGGGAAGGCCCTTTCAAGGTAGTGGAGTGTTTTCCAAATGGCACATATCAGCTGGCTAACCTGGATGGTGTTCTACATACGTCAAGGGTAAATGGATTGCGTCTTAAGTTGTATCATGCCAGGTTGATGATGGTGGAGCAAGATGAGCTGTCTGTGGATCAAGCTGTGTTGGTGAGGGATGAGGAGACCTGTGATGCGGCGAGTCTCATATCTCTCTTTGCTGCTGCTGATCATGAATGATCTAGCAGGCTAGGGGATGGGCAAATTATGTCAGGAGTTTTTTGGAGCAAGGGATTGCGCATATGTACATATACATGCATGGTGCATCAAATAAAGGATTGCCCATTTTCCTTAGCCAGGTGGTTATGTGGGGCCCACATGTGTACAGGTAGGACAACATGTACATAGTGCAGCGATTTTCACTATTACCAGTACCAGTGTGTTTTTTATACAATAATGAGGAGTTGGTAGCGCGTAAAACTTCTCGAGGAAGCTATCCGCTGGCCGACGACGTGAGGTCAGCAGGTGCGTCAGATGGCATCTAGTGGCGTCAGGAGGGCGAACGAGGTCAATATTTGCACGCAGATGAGGACGGACACAACGTGGGTGTTTGCTTGTGAGAATTATGCAGAAAGGTCATCATGAGGACCTTTTTTTGGGGCCACTTCACGTGGTGGCGAGATGCATTATTGGAAAAAAGCTGAGTGCCAGGTGTGCGAATGATGCAAAAAGGTGACAACTATGCACTGCGAGGTCAGTTTTTGGCCTGTTCGGGGTCCGTTTGAGGTCATCTAAAAGGCCAAGGGTGCCCAACTAATAAGGCTAAGTGTGGGAACTGAAAAAACAGAGAGAAGACCAGAAAAAACGTGGAGAAGAGAGGAGGAACAGCCGCAGGTGTGTTTTTTGGGTTTTTGGAGCCTGTTTTGGCCGTAAACTGCTCATCCGAGGTCGGATTTGAGCACTTTGACATTGTAGACTGGGGTTTTGGGCCGTTCCGGACGCGATGGCGCTGTCCATTTTGCCAAATTCCTCACTCTTTTTCTGCTGTTTTTCTGTGTAATCTTCTCCGGTGAGTGAAGCTTCTTCTCCAATTTGTGATTGTATCTGGTATCTTGTACCCATATTGTGTGAGCTGTTTGCCCCATTGGTGTTGGCCCAAGCTCATTTGTATCTAAACATCAGAATTTCTTCTCTTTTGAGCTGAGTTTTTGTGTGTGTGTGTTTGTGTGTGTGTGTCTCTGTGTGGAGTGGGCAAGTGGATAGTCTCTCTCCTCTCACTCCAGAGGTGTGTTCCCTGTCTTGGCCAGGTGTGTTGTGTAAGCCGAGTGGTGCCCCATAGTGTGTGTGTGTATCTTCCCAAGAGTGTGTGTCGGGTCGTTATAGAGGCGCTGTGTGTGTTTTCATCCCGCTCACAGCGTCACCGGCCAGAGGGCTTGCCTTACTCCGTCAACTTTAGCGGCGGCATCATCATGGATGATGACGGCAAGAAGGTGATCTCGCGCATGCGTGGTCTTTGCTCTCAGCTGTTTAGACACTACATACTAAACAAATGGAGTGAAGTACCAAGTGATTTAAAAAACAGAGTCATCAGCATACTTCATGATGAGTTTCCCGTTCCAACACGGGATAAGCGCTTCAATGAAGACCTGATGAAGATTCGAATGCGCGAATACTGCAAACACAAGCGTTCCGAAGTGCAAAAAGCAATCAAGCATGGGTGGAACAGGCCAGATTGGCTGGCCAAAGAAGATTGGAAGAATGCGAAGAAAGCAGGGCGCGAGAATCCCGACAAGTGGAAGCAACAAAAGGATGCAGCCAGAGCACGAGTAGAGGCTGGGAGCTCGCACCACTTGGGGAGCGGTGGATGGGCATCATTTGAGGCCGATTTTGTAAGTGTTTTCGCATTGCTCTTTATGTTCGATAGTTTAGGGTTAATGAGTTTTTTAATTCTAACATAATGAATTCTTTGTATGTTTTGACAGTGGTCGATGACAGGACGTGATCCCACACCGTACGAGCGCGAGTACGCAGGCAGGAAGGTCTTAAACGCCCTGCTGGACATTCTCAGTTCTCGCGGCGGCATGGTTAGTATTAGGGTTTACTTTTTTCTATTTTTTGTATTGTTTTATAAATGTCGTTATATGTTTATACTTACTAAAAGCTGTCTTATTGTCTTTTTTTGCAGAATCCGACAGATACGCCGCTTGGACGCGATGAGACGTCTGACTAGATGACGTCAGTTTAGCCGTAGCTAGATAACATTAGTTTAGGGTTTATCATAGCTTATGTGTCATGAGACAGATTTTATACGTCTTTTTGAACCATGTATATTATTACATTTGTCACCGCAGTTCATTTTGCCAATCAATTCTTTATGCCTATGATGTTGTACAATTGTCATTATTACATTTGCCAATCAATTCATTTTGCCTATGATGTGTACAATTGTCAATTTTACGCTTGTCAATTTTGCAAACAATGCGTCTTGTGGGTGACTATTTTGGGTCTATTATCTACCCTTGCACTTTTTTTAAAAAGTGAATCAAGTACAATATGGTTGATGGGTGGCAGGGCATTCAATGCCCTGTCACCAAAAAAAAAATTCTCTCGGGCGTCGCTATAACCGTCGCTATTTATGGCTCTGTAGCGTTGCTATAGACTTCTGTGTAAACGTCGCTATGAGTGTCTCTATATAGCGACGCTTATAGCGACGCCTATAGCGATGCATGTAGCGACGCTCTCATAGCGACGCTATTAGCGACGGTTTTAGCGACGCCGGGGGTTATAAAAACCTAGTGTATTTCAGTCGCTAAGAGCGTCACAAGAGCACACAACCTCTTGTAGTGTTCTATAGATGTTTAAATTCCATCATTAAAGAGTTGACAGACTACAAGAACCTCTATGCCTTCACATACACAGATTACCAGGGAGTGCAAGTTCTAATGGTAGATAAGTATGGACGAGAGTACAAACTTGTCGATCCAATTGACTTAGAGAGATATATATACAAGGGAACTCCAATTCCTACTTACTTTCAGCCAAAAACGATGCCAGAGAGCATATCGAAGGGGATTCCACCAGGATTTTCTCCAAGACGAGAAGAAGGAACAAGGGATGTCTTTGTGAGAGACCCCAACATGCTAAGATACATGGTTGAACCAGAACCAATGAGACCATATCAATTGGTCAAATGTGTCAAGAAGAAGTATGATGGATTAAGGGATCCATACGTATATGCATCCTTGTTCAAACAAGTGTTAAGAGCCGAACAAGTATTTTATTTTCATACACAGTATGAGGGATTTGGCTTAACCTTGGAAGGGATAGCATTGAATTGGTTCCAACAGTTGGACAAAAATGGCTTCTCAAATGTTGAACAACTGTTGCAAGAATTTGTTGTGGAGTTCTCTAAAAGGGGAATCAAGCATAACACAATGTCCCAAATCTATGCATTCAAGCAAAAAGAAGATGAGAGAGTGAAGGAAGCATCGCTACGCTTCAAACAATATATAGAGAGATGTCCGGAACGCGAGTTACCACAGGATGAAAGATTATCAATTCTCTTCATAGAGGGTTTGATAAATGAAACTCTCAAGAAAGATTTTCACTTAAAAGGATGTACTTCCTTTGAACAAGTCACGAGAGAAGCGTTATACCTAGTTGACAATTGTAAAGCCTATGGCGAGGAAATTGGTGATACAAAGATCACTATGGATAGTGCTCCTTTAGCATCTAGGGAAACCAACACAAGGCAAGTGGTTATGTCTCAATTAATGACCAACCTAGATGAGCTAGTAGCGCAAGTAGCACAACGAATAAAATGGTGTGCCATTGAGAAAAAGTGGACCAATCATGAGATGAGTGAGTGCTACTATAATCAAACCTACACGAGGGGGATACTATTTGGACATCAAATAGAAAAAAAATGCCATTACCAAATCATCCATTATTTCAAAATAGGGTTGTATTAAGGGCTTTACAAAGAGCCGAGGTATCACAACCTAGGCTAGGGTAAGAACCTATGAGAAAACTCTATTCAGTGAATGAGGACACTCTGATGTTCATAGCCAATAAAGAGCGTAGACCAGAGACCATTCAGGCTAATCAAGAACAACCATCAATTGTGCCACCTGTGAATCAACAAGATGGACCATGCTACAAGTGTGGAGGTAATCATTGGGCCAAGAATTGTTCTCGTGTAGAGATAATTGGATATTGTTCGGAGTGTGCCATTACACACGTTGTTCCTAATTGTCCAAAACACCCAAACAAACTGGGGAAAACAACAATGAATGTTGTGGGAGTGTTACCTTCTCCAAGTGGATCAGAGGGAGAACCCAAAATTCATGTGAAGGTAGTGACTAGAGCACAAGCAAAAGAAAATGCTGAGGACCAAGCTAATGAGGAGAGAGATCAACAACCCAAACAAGGGGAAAAAACTAGTGTGTCAGTGAGGACTGGGAGAAAATCTTGGAAAGCCAAAAGAGACAGAATTAAAGCAAAAACAATTACAAATCAAACTGCACTACAAACATAATTACAAGAGACAAAGGAGCAGTTAAAACAAGAACGGGAAAACAAAACTGTGGTGAGCGATAAGAAACCAAGGAAGGCGTCTTCCAGAGGATCTGTGTTGGTAAACAAAGTCCTAGAGCCATTAGATGCTGCATTGGAAGCATATGAAGCTAGATTGAAACCCAACCAAACCCTAGAGCAACGAGGGATGAAATATCCTCATGCTGAGGTAGAGACTGAGAGGTTGAAAATGAGTAAGGAATTGGTAAAAACGGCACAGGCAATGATGGAGCGTGAAGTACAAATTCCACCTCCAGAAACAAAACCAAAAAGTGTTGGATTTGAAATGCCTAATACAAAGGTTGTTGAAACATTAACTCGAAGAAACATTGAGCTAGAATCACAAAAGGAAGTGCAAGCAAAGACTGCAGCACAAGAAACCAACAACCTAGAAATTCAACTAGTTGCCAACACCACTAATGATGCAAGGTCAAGATCACAATTTATGGCACCTATCCCAGAGATAGATGAGCCATGACCAAAGGAATTGTGGGAAGCAATTAGAAGTGCAAAAGATGGAAGTGCGACTTTCCAATCTGCACCCATAGTTGAGGTCAATACAGGGCATGAAGTCTATCAGGGAGACATTCAATCTCTAAATGGAGATGCAGGGACGGAAGTTTCAATTGAAAGAAAACCATAGTCCTTGAAGACCTTACCCTCATACATAGGAGAACATGAGGCAGACTCGGAGACTAGAGTGGTTCCATCTCAGAGGAAAGCCATATCCAAGATGATGGATACAAAGAGTATGCAAGAGCTGATGTCAGCTCCAATACAGTGCACCATTACTCTATCTGAACTGCTTAAGATTAGACCACATGTATGGAATGAAGTAGGCAACAATTTGGGGAAGATGGGATTAAAGATACCTCTTCAAGATCTATCCTCAAATGAACAATCAAACAAAACTCAACAAGAAAGTGCAAACACTAAACTTGTGCCAATAAACAAGGTAGGGGAATACTGCGAAGGAGAAGAAGGAAACACCACCCTACCTGTGGAACACAAAGGAGTTAAAACATTGGCTATACTTGATAGTGGGACTGGAGTAGCCATATCCACAAAAAACGTTTGGGGAAAATGGGGTAGACCAGCGCTTAGGAAAACTAGAATGAAGCTGCAACTTGCAGATGGATACACGGAAAAAGCTCTGGGTATCCTAGAGCAAATTATTGTGACTTCTTGTGGAATTGAATATGAACATACATTTGCAATAGTAGATTTTGGAAAAGGGAACAATTTTGATATCATTTTAGGAAGACCTTTCATGCGTCAACTTAAGATGGTTCAAGATTGGGTCTATGACTATATCTACTTGAGACATAAAAAGATCACCACAAAAATAAGCAAAAGACCATAGCTATAGAGATGTGAATAAAACTCCTTTAGAAGAAATTGACTCTTCTATAGTCAATGGGAAAGAGATACCTGCGTGGCTACAAACCAAACAAGAACTTTGGATGTGTGGTGCTTCGAAGTATGGAAGCTCAGTGAAGGAGGATTGCATCCTAGAAAGATCAATGGACGATGAAGCTTACATACCAGAACCCTTTCCAGAGCAATTATTTGAGCCATTTGGATGGACTCAAATATTGGCGACTCTTGATGTGTGTGTGAATGAGGTGACTCCGACTAAATTTTGTGATGAGTAAGGGTATGATATAACTCCCGTATTTACGATAAAGGTGTTGAAGGAAGCTAATGAGATTTGTGAGTGTGAAGGCAAAAAAGGTGAAACAGATAGCTACGTCATGGAGCATGATGCCAAAGTGCACATGAAGAAAGCAGAGAAACCACAAGAATATGTCATTATTGCCATACTTGAAGAAACAAAGAAGCCGACTCCAGAAAAAGTGCAACTGAAAGTAGATGAAGGAGAAAATCTTCCAAGTTCAATGGAAAATATTCCACAAACGCAAGATCAAAAGAAGAACAGGGACAAGGAAGAAGATGTACTATCTCCAACGATGATCAAATTCAATTTATGCGGACAAACAGGGCTCAAGGTTACATGTTCGTCCGCGTTTGATCCTTATGCTACTAAGAATATAATGACTTATGGAACATGGATCATGATGGGAAAGCCACCAATCAATGAGCTAGAAGAAACAGTTTACACAAGTTCAAAAATGCCAATTCCTAGCTTTGGAGTGGCAGAAGTTGTACTCAAATTGAGTACCGGGGAGTATAAAGATACTTTCCACATAATCAACTCCCATCATATCAAAGAGAGCCTAGTCCCGACAGAAAGCTGGAGGAACATCTTCTTTCGACAACAATCAAAAGCTTCAACAACAACAACAGTAAGACTCCATGAAGATTCTCAAATCCATGCAGTGAAGAAATTGCCAACCATCGTGGAAAAAGGTAAAGCAAAGTTAAACATTGAAGTATACCAACCTCGCCAGACGACTTTACCTTCAACGAGATTCCATCAAATTTCCCACGAAGCCTCTACATCAAGAGCCACACCATCAACAATGCAATGGAAACCAAAGCAAAAAGTCTATCAATCAAAGTTTCCATCACAAAAAAGCATCCAGAAGAAGCCGAAGTATGTCAAGCAGGTGTTGGTATCCAAAGATCACATCCAAGTCAAAGACCCAGTTTGGATACATGAAACACGGGTTCAACCACAACAAAAAAAGGTGACAGGGTGGATAGCATCGAATGAGTCAATCACTATTCAAGGCTACTTCCAAGGAAACACTAATGTTTGGGCCAAAAAGCCTAAAGTAACAGCCTGGACCTACCCACCTCAACCAACGAGTTCTACAAGGAACAAAACGTGCTATCAACGGAATACAAAATACTCAAGGAAGCCAAAGAACACCAACAAAAGGAAAACAAAAAGACCTTCCAAGCGGGCAATGCGACAAGTTTGGGTACCAAAATCAGACTTCAACGAAGATAGCCAACACAAACAGGTGAATCAGTGGATGATTCCAGTGAAGCTACTTGAAGCAGAAGGATTTTATGAAGGTAACACACAAATATGGTTACCAAAAATTGTAGCTCAATCGGGAACAACGAAGATAAATCAAGCAACACAAGCTTCTACCCCAAAGCAAGCAATGACAACCAAAAGCCAACAGAAGCCAATTACAACCAAGGCTGCTGTAATCTACAGATGGATACCTTGTCATCAATTACAGAAGCAAGGCTTTTACAACGGAAATCATCAGGTTTGGATACCAAAGCCTAGTGTCCATCAAATCATAGAAGAAGATAAAATGTCAAAGACGGTCACACAAGGATCAAAAACAAGATGGGTTCCAAAATTGCTAGTGGAAACTCAATCACAGAGAACCCACACATCTCGACAATCGCTTCTCCTGGAATTAATGCAAAGGCTACATCAAGCCCTATCAAAGCTGAAGGACTTGTTTTACAAAGCAGTATCAACATACAACAAGCAAGTCAAGAGGAGCCAAAATATGCCAATCTACTCGACAAAATGGTGGCATCCAAAGACCAACACAATGGAAGAGGCCTAAATTTCAAGAACTTATGGCATTGGGTTTCAAGCCATGAACAAGTAAGTCCAAGTCGCCATTAAAAATACATGGCATAAAAGTCAAGAGTCGGGCAGCTGAGCCACTAAATGAGCAAGGCATTAGTCCCAAAGCTTCAAGTAATATTCTCTGTGGTCTAAGAGTCTTAGCTATTCTAGGTACTACTCAAGGTGGAGGAGTTGAGCATATTTATGTTGTTTCGCTCATGCTGGTATAGGTGAGCATAAAAGTCCAAGTCTATGTATTTTAAGTTTGGTTAAGTGAAGAAGAGAGTCCAAAAGACACTCACGCACCATGCATAGTGAGGAATGAGTGGAGAAGCTTCTACCTCGAATACCCTTCTTGGAAACGTGCAAGCTATTGATACGTCCTTTGATGTCACATGTGCTACATTTGTTCCTTGAAGCACCCATCAACTCCATCTTTTACACTACATGCTTTTGTTTGAAAACTTCTCATAAGCATATAGAGTGTCCCATAATTGGCACTTACATTAGGCACTCTTCCTTTGTTTCTCCCAAGCACTCCCCTTGCATGACAGGTACTTCCAGTCCAAATGCTCAACTCCAATAAGACCATATACCAAAGACACTTTTTTCCCACTGGGTTTTTTCCCTTTGGTCATCCGTTTATAAGACCCTAATGTAGACCTCATCATCAACTTCTTGTATATATTCCTTCTACATCAACAATAAGGAAAGGGCTACCCAATCCATAAACAACAACTTGGAGCAAAAACAGCAAGTCTCCATATGCTTATCAAGAGCATCTTTTATCTTCAAGGGTGACAACAAAGATCCATCCAACAATGGCACGTCAAAGAATGGCCTACAACATCAAGCAATGAGAAATTTAGCAAGCGAGCTATCCACAACAATCAAAAGTAGCTCACAGACTACTTCAACATTGGTGACCTATTAACAGACAACCGTCAAATTGCTGTGGACCTTGAAAGAATATCCATCATAAAGTCCACGCCACAAAGAGGATCAGTTCTACATGATCAAACACTTCAACATCTATATTTATGGCGGCTAAGATTGGCAACCAAGAGGCGAATGCACAACAAGAAGAAACGTTGCCTCGATAATCAAAGCTCAAATCAAGTATCAACGACATGACAGTTATGCATCACTCAAGGAAGGGGGGAGCGTCATCAACAACAACGCGTTCCCAAGATGAAGACCAACCTTGAAGACAAAGCTGAAGACAACCCTATGACCAGAGTGCACAAGGTCGTGTCAAGGGACAACACGAGCTAGGAAGGGGGGAGTGTTTGGAGGTGATAACAACACACAAGTGCCCACCTAGCCAAGGCGCCCGTTGGGTCATCCGGCCAAAGTTTTGATGTGGTCACATTATTTTTTCAATGTTTAATACATCAAACCCTGTAAAAGCCTAATGTCAATCGTCTATGTCAAGTCCGAGTCAAAGATGTAATTTCCCAGTGATGTATGTAAAGGTCCATGAGAAGTTGGCCGCCGGCCACTTTAGAAAGACCTAGGTATATAATACACTAAGGCTAGTGGGAAAGGGAGATCATTTTTTGAAGATAAGGGACTACTGCGTTACGTACAGAGATCTACCTCTTTGCTTCAACTTGTAATCATCGCTTCTGTGGCTACGGTAATCCAAATTCAGTTTTGCTTCTTGCATTGTGTTCCTCTTACTCTGCTCTTTCATTCAAGTGTAAGCATTCAAGATTCAGTGAAGGTTTCAGATGCATCCATTTAGGCCTTAAATCGTTGTTTTGAGTGTTTATATGCGTAATATTTTATGTTGTTTTGACCCTAGGAGAGGCTTTAGGGACCTAAAAACAACCCTTTAGGATCTTCCGTTTACTGTTTTTGCGTACTGTGGGACGAACGATCGTGATCGTGTACCTCTCCAGAATGCTATGACAGTGATAGGATATGTTCCTGATAGTCCTCTATAGCTTCCCTTCAAGTTTCGTGCGATTCCGATATGATTTGCATGGTGAACGGGCGTGATGACTGTAGAGCTGTGTAGAAGGACATAGGCAGATTACTTGGCTTTAGTGCATTTGATTTGCTTGTAGAGTTAGTAGTTGCATCTCTTCGAGTTCACTTCATTAGGATTGACACCCTAGTGAGTTTCCATGCCTCATCCGAGTCGCTTTCCCTGTATCGATAATTTTATGTTGATGCTTGAGAGCTATGCTATGGACGTCTGTCGCGGCGACCCGCAAACATTGTCGTTTTGGTCGTTGAGTGAGTCAAATAGGAAGACATTTTAGAGGTTGAATCTGAAAAAATATATGAGACTTCTTCAAGGATAGTGTGCAAGGAATTGCCGTTTGTCGTTTCAGTCTCTGAGTGAGTCAAATAGGAAGACATTTTAGAGGTTGAATCTGAAAAAATATATGAGACTTCTTCAAGGATAGTGTGCAAGGAATTGCCGTTTGTCATTTCAGTCTCTGAGTGAGTCAAATAGGAAGACATTTTAGAGGTTGAATCTGAAAAAATATATGAGACTTATTCAAGGATAGTGTGCAAGGAATTGCCTTGATTCACGCTTTCTTCAGTGGATACTCTACTGGAGGTTTCTCTAAATATGCCCTGATTTCCTAGTACCCGACCAGATCTAAGGTTCATAAAGACTTCCGAAGCCCTCGGTAGAGTACTTACCTTTCAATTGACTTGTTGTCAATTTCCACTTGACTGGATTGCACTTTCTATCAAGCTACCAATTCCTTGTCTGCAACCTGATTCATGTAAAAATTTAATCAAGTTAGCTATTCTTTCACAAAGACTGTATAAGTTTTGCTAACTATTGTGGTTAGTCTGTGTTTATCACTTCAAATTGAGCTATGGGAGTCAACTGTTGCAATTTTCAAACATGACTTTGGCAAAACATCAAAGGATTAATCTGCAACCTGGAAACTAAGTGAACTGCATGAACCAATTTGGATCCAATTGAACCCAAAATTGCGCGGTGGCTTTGTATTATGTTGGTACAACACTGTACAAGTTCAAAAATCAAAATTAATGTCCCTATGTAGTAGTAGTAAATAATCGTGATTATTTACTTTTGCGAGTTTTTTACAATTTTTGGCTTGGTTTTCCAAGTATACATCTGCTATGGTCCTTGGACAAGTTTCAATAAGTTTGTACAAAATCTGTTCAAGTTTATTAATTGTTTTGTGTCTGCAGACTCGATTTTCAAGAATCTGGCTTAAGTCTCATTTTTGTGATCCAAATTTCACCAAAATTGATTTTTGTGGTTTACTTGATGTGCTTGACCTTGTGGTATACTTAAATTTGTACAATTTTCAAGTTTTGAAGCAGATGTAAATAATCGTGATTTTTTACTCCATCTATATTTTTTCAATTTTTTGTCCCAACCTTGACATAGATCTATTAAGCACCTCAAGTGAAGGTCTCTAGCCAAGTTTCAACAATTTTGGACAAGTTTTGGTCAAATGGTCATCAGTTTTCTGTCCGCAGACTAATTTTGCAAATTTGGCCACAATTTCAAATCCAGTGATCCAAATCTTATCAAATCTGGTTTGTGAGCTTATTATAGCATGGTAAAGCTAGTGGTATGCCAACTTGGTCAAAAAAGTTGAAATATGAGGCAGATATAAATAATCACGATTATTTAATTTTGGTACCTTTTTCCATCTTTTTGGTCAACTGAGCATGTACACATGTTTATTACATTAATATAAGCCTATGAATCAAATCCCATCAAATCTGGACAAATTTTTCCCCAATTTACACTCAAGATTCAGAAAGTTAGTACAAACTTTAGTTTTTACCCAGTTTTTTGCCAGTTTGGTGATCCAAATCTTTTGTGCCTTTACAAAAGTTGTTTGTACACATGCAATGAGTCAATGGTATGAACCTTGGTCAAATTTGAGCTGAAAGTTAATAATCATGATTATTAGCTTCAGGCTTGAAATGAAACAATTTTTTACTTTTTTCAAGGACGGTCCTTTTATGGGTTATATTTTTAGCCTATGAATGAAATCAAAACTTAGTTTGGCCTAAAATGTCAGAAAAAAGTAAATAATCTAAGTTTTGGCCAACTATTGAAATTTTTACCTCAAAGTGTCCTTGACCTTACCCACTAGTTCAGACAACTTTTAAGCTTACTCTCGAGTCGGATTGAGTGGTTTGGAGTCTTTTCGTGCTATTTCTAGCCGTAGACCTAAAATTCTGCAACTTCGAATAGCAATTCTTAGCTATGCGATTTCTAGAAGAAAGTTTTTACCTCTAGGAGATCCTAGACGAAGTTAAAGGATAAATTTATAAGACGCTCGTTTTTTTCCCTAGTTTAGGTCTCTTCAATCCCCGATAGCGGCGCCAAATATGGGACGCGTGTCTAACCTCACTATCCTATCTTATTGCAGTTTTAGCGAGAACCAGGATTAAATTGTAAATCCATGGGACGAAGCTGACTCGACTAGTGCATAGAGGCTACGAGAGGTTGTCAATCTCTTGGAAAACAACTAACAACTCGCATCTAACTCAAGCTACACTCAAGTGATTGAAATCACCAAAAGCCAATGAGCAAACAAATCACATCCGTTACAGAATCAAATGACATCCAAACATAACGAAACTTCTAGGAGAAGTTTATAAGACCTAAGCACACATGCTTATAGTCTCAAACCCCACTTTAGGTCAAGTACCAAAATCATGATTATTAACAGCAGTGGATTTTTGACCTAGTAGTTTTCGACCCACAATGCATCTAAATGCTTAGCAATGCCTCCCCAATACCCCGCCTACGCTTAGTTTTTGGTTTTGAAGTGTAAATTCCTACTTATGATGAAATTTGGCCGTGGGTCAGCGACGCCAAAAGCTACAAAATACTGTGATGTGTATACCTCAATGCATAGATCTCTTACCTTCGGTTGCAATCCAGCAAGTGTGCTTGCAATGTGACAATCGGGGAGGAAGTAGGAAGCACGCAAAGGAGAGAAGTGAGCGTCGTTAGCTCACGCTGTGTATTTCATTATCCAAAACTTAATAATAACTTACAAAAATTGGTTTTCATACCTTAGCCAAGTTTTTTGGTGGTCAAAACTAATAATCTGGGAGTTCTACCAAAGATGGGTAATGACAGGTTGATACAATCTGGAAGCTTGTAGCCCTGGCTCATCAATTACAAGGTTTATCCAAAAAATAGGAGTTACAGTATTCTCAATTTATCAAAATAATAAGTGTTTTTACAATGAGAACTCCAAAAATGGTATACGTATTAGCTTGCTGTTAACAGTGTACTTATCCATAAACATAAAGCTAAGCCCTACACTTGCTCCTTGAGCAAGACTAGCCAATCTTCTAAGCATTCGTTGGAAGATCGTATCTAATCAAAGAAGGACCTGAATTTGGTTCATCAACCAAGGCTTGAAGTCTTCTTTATTCTTCTCTCTCCATAAAATTGGCAACAATTATCTCCTGAAGGGTTTATCAAACAAGGTGTGTTTTGATTTGTGATTTTGTTGGTTTCTTGATGTTTTTCTTTTTATCTCTAGTCCAACCTATATCTCTATCTCTATCTCCAAATCTATTCCCTAATATATCTATTATCCACTTCTAATTCTACACCCACCCTTACCTCTATCTCTACTTCTAATTCTATCTCTATCCCTATTTCCATCTCTCTTGTGTCCTAATTGTTGAAGGCATTCAAGCTAAAACACTCCCCGCTGTCAAAGCTATGAGATTTAACCTTCTTGGGGAGGTATGCTAATGCACAAGTTGAGTAGTCATATCTTCACACTCTCACAAATATCTCCCACTCTTATAATCTCATTCTCTATTGGGATCTCCTTGCTATAGTTACATCTCTCTCTATAGTATCCTTATTGCCTATGGGAAAGAATAAGATTTGGGAGGGAAAAATCTCTTCTTTTCACCTCTCTTACATATTTCTTTTGCACATTCTATTCTTTTTCTTCTACTCTGTGTGAGGGATTAGACATGAAATACACTTCCAACAACGTATACTTTTTCTCTTTGAGTGAGAAAGGCTTACTGAAATACTTCGCTTGTCGGATCCCATCATACTACCCCTTCTAGACTCTAACTTTTCTTTTGATATAAGTGTAGTTATTTTGCTATGAACCAAGAGGATTTTTACACACAATTAATCCCAATAACTAGGAAAAACATATATATCTTAGTAGTAAGCACAAAATTACAATTCCAAAGAACAATTCGTAGCTTGTTTGGTTGGCAAAGGTTGAATACCATTTACTCATCTATTAACCCTTTCATCCTACCCACGATAAGATATGACCAAAGCCTTCACATTTTCATCTTTGTTTTGTTTTGATTTTCTCTTTTGTGTATTTATTTTTGTGTGTGAGTGAAAGAGAGAGAGACAGTGCAGCTTCTTTGATTGCACTCCCTACAAAACTCTAGGCTTCATGGCACCAAAGCCTTGACATTTTCATCCTTGTGTTATTTGGGTTTTCTCTTTTTTGTTATTTATTTGTGTGTATGAGTGCAAAAGAGAGAGAGTGTGACTTCTTTGATTGCACTACCTACAAAACTCTAGGCTTCATGGCATCTATGACACAACCCCTTCATGTATTTTTTGGTGTTACCTCACAAATTCTTGTAGCAAGAGGCCCAACAGTTTCCTTGCAAGACTGCAAACTTCTCAACATAATTTTGGTAAACAAGACACAAAATTGCCATGGTAAGAGTTTATCATGTGGATCAACATGGCATTTTGACTCAGCAACGATGAAAATGTTTCAAGCATTTGCAATGTTCATGCAACAACAACATGACACTGAAAGAAGGGAGATTTTAGTAACGAAAGCCATACAAGCGGTTGCCAATAAAATGAATCAACTTGATGGCAAAGAAATAACCAGTTACTTGTGCAAGTATGTGAAGGATAGGGAGCTGCATTGCATGTCATAAGGTGAGATGATTCAAAGTTTTGAGCTAGTTGTTTCTCAAGAAATTAGAGAACATGTAAGGAAAATTAAACATGGACATGGGAAAAATTGGGAAGAACTCGATGTAGCTTAAAGGAGGAATATTTCATGGAGGACTCAAGAGAGTGACCAAAAGGACTTTCTTAGAATGGATAGCCAAGACATTTAAGGAGGGACTTTCAATAACAAAGCTACCTAGAGAATTTGAGTGGCGTTATGCACAACTCATGAGGATAAAAAAGGTCACAATAGATGTAGAGAAGATAGATCTCTTGTTACAAACTGCAACAGGTAAAGAGTTTCAAGAGAATTTGGACCTACCTCTTGAAGATAAACATGCTGAGCAAGGACTAAAGAACGACTAGAATGAGGCTGAAGGTGTTGTCTCACTACTTGCCAAGCGATAAAAAAGAAGAGACAAGATGGTAGTAAGTACTAGAAGTCCTTCCTGCTCAACTTCTGACAAAACGATAAACCCTTCTTTTGTAGATCCTAAGTTTGATGAGTCCATGCTAGATGATCTTATGATGGGGATGCACGACTTGAAGGTAAAGCTAAAGAAAAAGGAGAAAAGACAACAGTCCAAAGAGGGTTTGTCCATAGATGTATTTAGTGTGATAATACAAACCATGGTAGAAGGAATTGTTAAAATCCACTTAAGAGAGACATGTCTACCCTTGAGAACTAACTTTAGGAAGGACGGAAGTGCAAATCTTTGTTGAAGATATGGCAACTAACAATGCCATCTCATTAATTGAGGTGCTACTGAAGGAGTGAAAATTGAGCATCGTAGTGATGCAGAGATGAGTGATCATCATGGTAGTATTTGGCCAAATGTCATGAAATTAGCTAAAAAAGGAAATCTTACAAAATAGATTCTTCATGAAGCACGTGATTGCATACATCTAGAAACAGGATGGAGTGATCCAGTGAATGTTTGTGCACACCTACATTACAAACTACCAAAACCATGAATCCAATGTAGAGAAAAAGCTTAGGCATGAGAATGGTGATGAAGGTCCTTCAAAAAGACCTACAAAAAAGACATGCAAGAAGTGGAGGAAGTAATGATTCAAAACCTCCACAAGAACCACAAACACAAGAGACACCTTCACCAAAAGTGACCATGGAGGAGTCTATAACAGGGAAAAAGAAGGAGCCAATAAAAGGTAAGCCAAAGGGACCAGCTTACAAACCACAATCTAACATTGAGCTTGCTATAGACTTGAAGAAAGTTCTAGAGGAGAGGATTTTGGATAGCAAAGTTGAGTCTAATTTGGGAGAATTGTTTGGCATAGCCAAGCGTGAATTCCATGTAGAAATTATTGACATCATCAATAGAAAGAGGCAAACACTTGGAGAGGCTACATCATCAGTAGAAAGAGGCAAACACTTGGAGAGG
This sequence comes from Adiantum capillus-veneris, assembly GCF_014529385.1. NCBI lineage: Eukaryota > Viridiplantae > Streptophyta > Polypodiopsida > Polypodiales > Pteridaceae > Adiantum > Adiantum capillus-veneris. The sequence continues at coordinate 32,661,155 of NC_140950.1, forward strand.
CTATTCACCCACAAGTTGAAGGTGATATGGTGAAGACACAATGAGTACAAGCGCAAGCTAAAGAAGGTGATGAAGATATGGTAGGATTCTACCAATCTTCTTGGAAGGTAAGACAAGTGAAATTTGTTGATTACCATTGGGCATGACTAGGGTTTGCCCATTTGGACAAATGTCAGGCCATTCTAGCTACTTTGGCAATCAGTCAAACCTTGTGCAAGAGATTTAAGTCGCTCGTGTGCCTTTCTAGCCAACTCATGGTGCTCGTTATCTTGTCCGCATGCCATATCTACAAAAATATAGATGATATAATAAACTTGGTGAATGAAAGATTAATACATAAGACTTCCATCTCATTGATCTCAAAGATTGAAAGATGGAATGCAAAAATAATTGGAAAGCAATCCAATTGTTGTGGAATAGACTCCTCTTCTGAAATCATAGTTGCATCGTGGCCAGCATTACGTCATTCTTGAAATTGAGAGTATTCAATTAAATCCGATATGCATGTTTGGTCAAAATCTAGACCTTCTTGTCAGAAAGAATTGCTACAATGTTGTCATAAGAAGAATCCTTTACCGTATCAAGAAGAAGAGTAATTAGTTGTTCTTATTGAATAGGATCATGGGTAGCAACAAGTTAATTAATAATAGATTTGAAATATAGAATATGTCCTATCATAATAGTACCAACTTCATATTGTGACTTGGTAACCAAACTTCTCAAACGAAAGTTGAAAAAAAATAGAAATAAGTAATTTCATGTAAAATGGTTATTTTTTAAGAGCCATCTTTTAGGTACAATCGAACAAAAATTGCTCAATTTTTTTGATATCCCTTGTAGACCCCTTAAAAACCTTCAAAGCACATTGAAACAAAAAAAGATTGCATCGATATATATAAAATGAGAATCTATGAATATACTATTTTTAGGAAATAAAGTGTCAACTTGTTTTAGGCCTCAAAACCATGTATGATGTTAAATTTAAAAGCCAATTTTTTGGCTTCTTACTATTTTTTGAAAACTAAATTTTGTGATAAACGGTATACTAGAATTTTCCTCTATGTCATAGGATCTCAGTGATATCCTATGATCACGGTTTCTAGAAAAATAGACAATCTTAGAGCCAATTTTTATAGAATGAGGTGCCAAGCCACTTAAGTGGCTCAAACACAAACCTAGTGTTAACACAAAAAAACACTACTAACAAGAATCTCTCCTCAAAAAAAAAACATCAACTACAAATTTTGCAAACAAACCACATACACATGCGCTCTCGAAGACTGATTCATATTGAGCACAAGTTACATATTTATAGGTGAGATAGGGCCTAAGATCAAGAACTCTACTTATAAGAGAGAAGCCCCCATGTTATTCCCACTAGGTCATGCATGAACACCTTGCCTCACAATGTGTGCATGTATAAGTTTTTCTTTTAATTATGTGCATTTATATAGATGTGTGTGAGCATATAATGCATGTGCATATACGATGGAAAGAGAGAAGGGGCTAATGTGCTACAATGAAAAAATTACAAATGGATATGACTACATATCTAGTTGTTCACCAACTGCTCATAAATTCAAGTCAAAGCCACGAGACAAGGACTATGTAGTAAAACATATCCTTTTAAGTAGCTCAATGGAAAGCAGATACTTAACAATGACTAGAACACAATTTTATTCAAGCACACTTTAATGCCAGCCATGAATGGGTCTCAAAGCCTAGGGTTTCAAACTTTTTATTTTTACCCTCATGTATCTTGTAAAAATGTCTATGTATCTCCTGTGTTTATCTCAACTTGTCATTTTCCACTTTAACACTAGAATGGTAACCTAACAGGACATAAAAGTGTCCTTTCAGGGTTTTGGGAAAAAATTCCAAAACCATAGTAGATCCACTCATTTTGAAAAATCCTTTCATGAGCTTATAGTTCAATAACTAATACATATGGAAAAAATGAGAAACTTGTAATTTTTCTCATCCCTTGGTCACTACAAGCCTACAAAGTTGATGGACCAGTGAATTTTGCCCAAAACAGCAATTTCTTACGGTTGATTGCATATAAATAAGAGTGGGTATTTTTGTAGGACATGAGATAAAATACCCCGTTAATTTCAATGGGTTGGTGACCAAAACATATGGTTGCTTTTACCTCACTAATTTTTTTTGGGCAAAAAAAATAGGTACAAAGAAGTTGCATTTTTGCCATTCTGCGGACCTATCATCAAAGTTTCTATAGTCACGCTCAATACAGATACTATATACATGTTTTCTTAGTTCCCTTTGGGCCTTTGGATTCAAAAGGAACCATGGAGCATGTCAAAAGGATAATGGATCTCTTACAATTGGAACCTTGGGGGCAATGATAAAGTGCTAAATACAGCAAACATGAAAAAATTGGGTTTAGCATTATGACCTCTAGAAACCCATAGAAACTACTCAATATCTAGCCAAGTTTGTAGTCTATGATTAGATATGGTTACTACCTACAAAATACACACAATTGGCCTAAGAAACTAGCAATATTGAGAAATTAATACTTGCTACTCTAAAATGTATCATATTCTCAATCAAAAAACTCAACCATCATCATATACTATGCTATATAGCATATTAGGTCCCCCAAAACTCAAGGAAGATTAGCTTTATGTTATACATTACACTTACACAATCAAAATTGAATTTGGATATCAAGAAAGCCACCAAAAAAATCATAAAAGTGCTAATTTTAGCCAAAAAACAGGATTATGCAATTCTTGTAAATTGGTCATAGCTTTCAATTTTAACACTTAGCTCTCCCTACAAGCATCAAAACATGTTGAGAACTATGAAGGCCTAATCTCTAGCCATCTAAACGTCACAAACATGAAGTTTAGAGTGGTATAGTTGCCAAAAATTGAAAAAAAGCCAAAAAGAGGACCCGTTTTTTCACACAGTTTAGGTTCAAAAATGTTGTGCAAGAATAAGGTTAATGGTGAGATCGATACTCCAAAAAAAATTCTAAGTTTTTTTCAGCTCATAAGGAAACTTTGTGGATATATAGCACGTAGAAAATCATTTTCATACTCTTCAAATAATTCAAGCAAAATGGTCACTTAACAGGACACAAAAGTGTCCAAGGACATAAAAGTGTCCTGTTCCATTCTATTGTCAAGGATTATATATCTCACCAACCAAAAACCAGGTATGCAGGTTTCATAATTAGTGGAGCTCTAATTACTCTGGTGTCCCCATAAAAGGCTCCTATCTCTACAACACTAGATGGAAAGTGTCTGTATTAAGGTATGAGATGTTGAGAAAACATAAGAAAAGAACAAAGACAAGATGCATGGATAATGCAACCTCAAGTGTGTAGAATAATCACACTAGATGCATATATATTAAGCGAACCTAGGGGCTATATATATATAAAGCAACTATGAATGTATCTAGCTCAATAGCCACCCTCAAATAAGGGTCTGTGAGTGTGAATGAAAAACCCTTGGGGACTCAATGGAAAAACAAAACTTCTATATATACACATCATTATATTAAAATATCATTGAATTATTGCAAAGAATCCTTTTGAGGAGCTACATCAATCCTATCAATACAATGGCAACCTCACAAAAGGCTAAAAATAAAAACATCATATAAGACACTCTATTGAATTTATCTTCAAAAGTATTTGCAAATTTTACTTCAGCATATTTTAGCTATGTGTAGTCTACAACACATCAAAATCACAGAAAAAAATATAAAAAGTATTATGATGTTAGAGAAATTGACGAACACGATTTCTTTGGAGACAACTTGTACCTCCCTCATGATTTTTTTGTTTGAAGGTTTTCATCTCAATGAGCAAGCCGCAGATGTGGTCGCCATGGTGGTATTTTCTCTTGTTTCAAATTTCCAGGAAATCATTAAATCTTATTACAACAAAGATGGCCATTCTTGGACACATCAATATGATAAAGAGAATAACACAACCATAAAACAATCATGTTTATCTAGAGATTATTCTTCTTTTTGTTGTGATTATTGTAGATGATCTAATTATCCCTCTCACATGTGCTTTAAGTGCCAATTTGATGCAGATCAAAATAGACAATATATTGCTAAACATCATGATAACATTGTACCAAAAACAAGCTACATTTTATCTTCGATTCTTCTAGTATTAGAATACTTCATGTATGTGATGGATTTCTATTCATTATTAATTCTAGTGCTACAAGGAATATGCCATACTAATATAAATGGCTACGCAACTACCACTCTCTATTTGTTAATTAAGTGTGTTTTTTATCTTTTTAATGATACAACTTATCAAGGTATTGGATATTTCTATCTTGGTACATTACCTTCTACCACTCAAGTTCTGCAAGGGATTTTACATGCTCCACATCTTTGACATAATCTTTTCCATCAAGTGTAAGACTCATTGACCTTGGTGTGTTTGTGAGTTTTGATCATACCAAATGGTGCATGAGAAAGATGGACAGAATATTGCAATAGTGATTTATTTGAGCTCTCTCTTGATGATACTATAGAAAATTGTGTCACCACTACGAGTGACCATGATTGCAAGGTATGCCATCACTGTTTTTCTCATGCTGATTTCTCAAATCTCCTTAATCTTCATCGTCACGATCTTGTATATACATGGCCTAGATCTTAAAGCTTGTCTTCATGTGAAAATCTATGAATTTTTTCTCTTTAAAAATGTAATTTAAACCTTTTTCTCTTTCAAGTGATACATGTTCTCATGATCTTTTGGATCTCCTTCATATTGACATTTGTGGAGCTTTGCCTCCACAGAGACACAAGTGAAATCACTTTTTTATCTGATTTTGAAACCTTTGGATGCACTACTTATATTCATGTTTCCAAAGAGACATGAGCAAAACTTGCAATCCTGGTCTCAAAGTTATTTTTATTGGATATTTTGACACTTACAAAGACTACAAGCTCTATGACTCTTTCTCCAAGAAAGTAATCATGAATTGTGAAGCTACTTCCAATGAACATCTTATGAGACATTAATGGACCATGGATGATTCTAATGGTACTAAATACTTCTTTAGGCTTTTCCATTATTTTATAATGATGAACCTCTCTTTGAGAAGTAGCTTTCCACTTCACAGTCATCAATTTTGAATATTACCAATGATGATATTGATTTTGAGCATGGTTCTTGTTATGTTTGTGATGAAGATATCACTCATAGCGTTGTATATACTTTTGAATCTTTTTCTACCTATAGTGAAGCTTTGCCTTCTCCATAAAATAATCACTGGCAAGAGGCTATGAAAGTAGAGTATGATTTTCTTATTTTCAAAGGTACATGGATACTAATTGAATGTCCTCCTGGTCATAAAACAATTAAGCGTGAGTGGGTGTATAAGACAAAAGTTAAAGAAGATGAATCTTCTAAAACATTGAAGGCAGATTAGCTACCAAAGGTTACTTTGAGATTGTTGGCATTGATTATCAAGAGACCTTTTCACTAGTTGTTTGCATTACTAGTATTTGGGTCTTATTGACATTTTTGTTCACTTTCATTCAACTAACCTTTAGTATTTATTATCATTTTCAAACCGATGGGAAAATGGAGAGAAGTAATAAAATCATTGAGGACATGTTACAAGCTTATTGTATGCAAAAAAGACTAAGTAGATTAGATATTTATCTTTGGTTCAATTCCTATATAACTCTTCATTCCAATGTACAATTGGGGTGTCTCCTTTTGAAGAATTATATGGACAAGAGTGTCTTACTCCATTAGAGCGGACATATCCACTCATAATATATCAAGAATCCAAAGGTATGTTGGATGAGATGAAATTGCTCATACATATGGATATAAAGACTGCCCAAGAAAAACAAAAGAGTTATGAAAACCCTAAATAGTCTACTCTACTCTTTTAAGAAGGGGATATGTTATTTTTGAAATTGAATCCCAAAAGGAGTTCTTTATCAATGAAGAAGTGCAAGAAGCTTAGTGCAAGATATTGTGGATCTTTTGTCATCATAGAAAGAATGGTCGAACAAGCTTACCGACTGTTTTTACCACCATATATCAAGGTACATGATGTTTTTTACATCAGCTTGCTCAAGAGGTATGTACCTCATCCAAATCACATTCTTCACAATTCTTTGCTATCTACTTCAACGGATGGAAATTTTGAAGCACATTCTGAAGCTATTCTTTAAACTAGGAATAAATCTCTTTGCAAAATAGGACCATAACTGAACACCTTGTCAAATGGTGGGGTAAGTCCAACTTGTGGAAAATTGTGGAAAAGCTCTCTATCCACCTAGGAAAGATAATAGAAAGAGGAAAAAAACCTCTCTAGCCAATGATTGTAAAGCATTAAGCCTACTTGAGAGGCTGTTTTCCAATCATTGTTTTCATTTTGAGGTACCGTCAATGTGTCTACTCTCTACCTTTATTCTTTTTACTTAAGCTATAGCCTAACTCTAATTTCCATTGCTCTAACCCTAACCCTAGCATCATGGTGAGTCTAAGACTTAATCCACCATAGCCTAGCTCACAAATGACGCTTAGAATAGAGCATGCTTTTGCTCCCCAATTCTAACAAGTGGTACAAGAACCTATGGTTCTTCCCTACGCCTAGTCATATCTACTTTTCTTCCTTTTCCCTAGTCACCATCGTTGCTAATTAAGCTTGGGCATGCTCTTGGAAATACCAATGAGCCACTACCCTCCTTAATTTTGTGGAATTTTAATTTGTGGCTTAATAATCTTTTGTATGTTTAATCTTTTGAATTTTGTGGAATTTTGATTTGTGGCTTAATAATCTTGTGTATACTTGCTCATTTTTGCTTTATTAATCGCCTCACAAGTTTCGTAACAACCACCATTGGCTAGTGAAATTTGCGTGTGTGCAAAGTGCTTCTTGTCCCCCTTCCATAAAGCTTTTAAACATTAAAATTGGATGCCATTTGATTCTTGATTGAGCCTACCTAAATCCCTTTCTTTTTAGCTTATTAGAGCTCCTTGGTCTTTGTAAGTTCTTAATGTCACCTAATTGCTTCTCTACTATTAGGTGTGTATGGGCTTCTCCTTTCTTGGCTAGCTGGAAAGTAGTGAACATTTAGTGCCCAAAGTATATTTTTTAGTAAAGGATACCCATCAAACACATGGAAACTTGGAAATTTTAGTTGAGTTAGAAATCGGTCAAAGACCTTGTCAGTGGATTTTTTGCTAGCTATCAAACCCACTTCTCTTACCTAGCCAGGTTCAACTGGCCGAGCATCACCTCAAACTCCTTACCCAGTTGTGCTCCATTGCTCACACATGCACCTTTCCCACTCTCAACTATGTGTGATGCCTCGGGAATACCATCAACACCCATTGTTATTGGAAACTTGGAGCCCAAATCTGGATTTTTCCCGTCTACTCTTGCTTTTTGCGAAGTGCTACCTATCCATAGGCTTGTAAGTTGAAGTTGTGCTGCATTTGTCATCCCAACATCATCTCCACAATACATCTCTGCTACCTGCAATAACTCTTTACTCTCGACTACAACCCGAGAAGGCATAGCCCGATGCACCTTTGAATCCCAAACTTCAACTCAGTCCTCCTTTTGTTGCAAATATGTTGTCGAGAAGTTTGTGGTCTTGCTAGGAAATCACTGAGCCTCTTGCTACAAGAATTTATGAGGTAACTCCAAAAACAATATGAAGGAGTTATGCCATAAGTTTCGTGAAGTCTAGAGTTTGGTAGGGAGTGCCATAGAAGAAGGCTCTGTGTGTGTGTGTGTGTGTGTGTGTGTGTGTGTCTGTTGCACTCACACACACAAACAAAGAACACAAAAGAGAAAATCAAAACAATACAAAGATGAAAACATCAAGGCTTTGGTCATATCTTATCATGGGTAGCATGAAAGGGTTAATTGATGAGTTATTGGCATTCAATCTTTGCCAACCAAGCAAGCTACGGATTTTTCTTTGGAATTGTAATTTTGTACTTACTATGATATATATGTTTTGTCTAGTGATTGGCACTAATTGTGTGTACAATTAATCCTCTTGCTTCATAGAGAAATAGATACACTTATATCAAAAGAAATATAGTCTAGAAGGGGTGAGAATTACAAGAGTGCTTGGGTGGAGAGAGCAACAAAAAGAATAACACCTAGTTAGATAGCATGAAAAATACTTTCAAAAGAGAGAGAAATTAAGCTATTGACAACAGTTGAGGACCGGATTTGCATGGAGCCGGTCCCCCCCTCCAAAAGGCTTTGTATTATGGTTTCTCCCATCAAGAGAGACATTGTACAATACAATTCTTTGTGTTCCTTCAAGACTAGCTAGTGCAATGAAGATGAAAGCTTCATGCACTATGAAAAACACTTAGCAAACACAACATCAGTTATCCCCGGTCTCAGACCAAAGACCTCACACACCTTCAAAGATGGTGAGAGCTAGTAAGGTATGAGAGTAGATTGAGAGGAAGAAGGAGTATTCTTACGAGAAAGAAGTACATCTCCTCACATTATCACTCATATTAGCATAGCGTAGCTTAGTAATTAGCATGGTAGAGGAGATGAGCATGCATTGAAGCTTGGATCTTGGTTGGATTTGCATCACAAAGCCAAGGGTTGTTGGTGTAGGCCTCCCTTCTCACAAGCTTGGAGTAGGTGATAAGCTTTCCATTAAAGCTTGAGAAGGAGATAGAGTCTTCTTTACTTCACACATGAGATTGTGTGAGTGTGTGTGTGATAATGCCTTGCAAAAATCAACTCCCTCTCTCTCTTGAGCGACCCCTCTTGCTATTTGCTCTTGCTATCCTCTAACTGGACCTCCCTAGGGCTAGCCAATGACAATTAAGCAGCATAAGTGATAGCCTTCTGACATGTGTCCCCCTTTCCCCTTTTGTGAGAGCTTTAGGTAATTCAATAATTCAACTAAACTCTCATTGGACCCCTTTGCCTCCTGGCCAATAGGAATCAGGCAAGCCATTAGGCTGCTCAATGCTCATTGGACCCCTCGGGAGATTGTCCAATAGTCTTCTAGAGGACTTAATTCTCATTGGTTTTTTTATTAATTGTTTTTAAGTTAATTAAACTAGATTTACTCTAGCCTAATTCTTATTGGTCCACCTCCAAGGCCATTCAATAGGAATTGGGTACACCTTGTGGGCATCTGGGCTAGGGAGCTGACATGTGTTCCTCATTCCCTTTGTGTAATGGGAGCTTGTGTGTGTGTGTGTGTATGTGTGACTTTCGCTCTCATCCCCTACAAGCTAGGCTCGCCCCCTCCTATGTAGGGATTTGAAAAGACTTTTGGGACACACACAAAGTATCCAATTCCCCCCATGGTTGACCTTTGGACACAACCTTTGAATTTTGGAACCTTAGCATTTTGGAAGTCTTAATGGGCTGAACCTTAGGGTATTTTTAGCTCATTGTTGCACATGGCTCTTTTGCAGATGGCCCCCCCTTTGGATCCCTATTTTCCTTCCTTTGGATCCCTACGGTGGCCGGTCTGCTAGCTTAACAAATATTCTAGCTTTTTCTCCCCTGGCACATCCCCATATTAAATGATCAATTTAGCATGAGAAAATCATTTAGGAGAATTAGATATTGATTATTATGACAATATCTCCTCAACTGTGGCTCCAAATATTTTTCGCATGACATTGATCCTTGATTTTTTTTTGTAAGAATCCCCTAATAGTGGATTAAAATAGGTGCATCTGTGAAAATTATGCAAGCTAGTGTCCCACTAGGATTTGATATCTTCCTAATAGCTATCAAAAAAAATATGAGAAAATACATAGAAAATATATGTGTTGGAAATTACACTTGCTATAGGATCTAGATAGTTTTTGAGATGATAATGCGATAGTTGAAAATATTAGCACCAATTCCTTTTTTCCCATGTTAAAGGGGCATAGTTGTTGATGCTACAATAGTTTCTAATGGTAAAGTAAGAATATGTCATCCTTGAGATAAATACTAGGATAAAATAGAAAGCTTATTCTTATAGTTGGACATAAATATGTACATTATGGTAGATATACTTATGCATCTAAAAAGTCACAAAATAAATCTCTTAGCATTTGTTTCTACTATATACATGCCACAACACGACATCACCCCCTCTAAACCTGCACGACTTTCATTGGTAGCTTCATATTCACCTTGATCTTCACCTGTATATTTATCTTCCTCTTCCTCAACATCTTCTAGATTACTATCTTCTTGTCTCTTAAACACTTCAATCCTTTTTCTTGCAATGGGAACCTTTACTTTTGTCCCAACATGCATTACAACATACATTCCAAACTATCTTTTTGAGAACTTACACATGATTGTGTTTTGGTTATCAAATCTACTATCAGACACTAAAACCCAATCACCCTTGTCAATTGATTTTCTCTTGAGCCGATGTCGCTAATTAGAGTAGTCCTTATTTTCCAACCTTGAAATTTTTTTCATTCTTCTGTAGCTTTAACATATCTAGGTCTTCTCTCTCGTTGCCTTTTTTGCAAGGCAAGGAGACCTTCCCTACTAAGTCCCTCTTGCCAAGGTAATTCTTTCCATGTGGGAATTGTATCTTCAATTGGCATCACTGGATTTTGACCATACCTTAGCTCCACATACATATGGCCAGTTACTGAGCTATGTGTTGTGTGTGTGTGTGTATGCGTGTGTGTGTGTGTGTGTGAGAGAGAGAGAGAGAGAGAGAGAGAGAGGGAGAGAGAGAGAGGTAGAAAGAAAGAGAAAGAGATAGAGAGAGAGAAATAGATAGATAGATAAATTTATTATTGTCCTCTGAGGTCAAATACGACCTATGGAACCAGAGTTTTATGTGATTTGGTAATGTGTGTGGCTAATAAGTGACTCTTGATGCTCCAAAATTGTGGTGATGAGAGTCGCAATGGAGAGCCCACATTGTGGTTGGGAGAGGAAAGTTTGTAGGTCTATGTCACAGATGAAAATGTGTGGTAAGCAAGTTTGGACATGACCAAAAGCTGAGCACTCTAGTAGTGTGTGCTACTCAGACTCTCAAACTTGCATTCAACATAATGTGCATAGTCAATTTGACTCTTCTCCATTGCCCAAACGCCCTTTCTCACATCAAAGGGAGTGGGAGCTAAACAAAATGACTGAAATAGTGCTATTGTAGACAAGGGGATAGGCTCAAGCATGTAAGTGTAAGTATAGTTTCCTCTTTCAACAAAGAACATGGTTTTTTAGTTGGAGGCAATATGGGTGGTGTAATATATGAATTGTCACCCAACGGATTCCTCCCAAACCGTAATACATTGGTGTTGTATAAAATATTCATTCACTTGCGAGTCAATTGAGGCATCATGTAGCAAGTGTAATGCATCACATCTCCCAAACCACTTCTTAATGTGTTGCATCCATCCCGTGCTCAAGATCTTGCTTTTATGCTCTTTTGAACTTTGTTTCTTGCTTCCCATGCAATTGTAGAAAGTGAATGTGAGGGGTTTTAACACATCTTAATCATGTACTCCACAACCCTTTCCATGCCCATAACCTCAATTGGAAGAGACCCCGACTCAAGAAGTAGGAGCATATATTGTGTTTGTGTCTTAACTTGGAGAAATCTTGTAAGGAAATGCTTTTCGACATTCTCAAACTCTTTTCAAGGAGGCTTTGAGATGCTTCCACCACACACTTCAACTCCATAAAGAAGAATCAGTGTCACCAATGTGTCAAAAAGGTACTTCTTGAGAACGAAACACTTGATGTTTCCGCATTACACGTGCTCTCAAATGCATAGTATGCTCTCTTTCCCGCTTCCAAATGATGCATAGCACATTCATGCCACTTGTGATTGGCCGGAACCTCAAGGCCAAGGTACTTAAAGCTCTTAACAACGTCAAGTGTCTGATTGTTGTACACAATGCAAGGATTCTCCTTGTGGTTGGTTTTCACAAGCATAACCTTTGTCTAGGATTCATTCACAATCATCCCACTATGCAAGAAAAATTTCTCAAGGACAACCATAAGATTTTGTGGATCTTCTAAAGTGTGTGCTAGAAGCACTACATCATCCGTATACAACAAAAGCATGACTACCGCATTGCAAATAGTGACCTCTTCAATGCCTTCTTCTTGCTTAAAGTCAAGTACCATTTGTTCCAATTGATCAATGCATAGACCAAAGAGAGTTGGTGAAAATGGACATCCTTTCTTAATCCCAATAGTGCTTGAAAAATTTATGAAATTCCTCTTCCCATGTGCAATTGACAGATCACCTTCTCATAGATTGAGAAACCGCAAGCATAAACTAACTTGGCACTTGGAGGTCTTCCATCCGTCTCCACAAATTGTTTACATGGAATCATATCAAAGGATTTCTTAAAGTCCACAAAAAAACAATACAAATTTCCTTTCAACCAAATTTCTTCCATGAGAACATGAAGAGTGACAAGATGATCAATGGTGCGATGGCATCGACAAAAACCCTCTTGTCTTTTTCTACAATTGTCATTTTCTTCAACCCAATCACTCAATTTCATCTCCATTATGCACCTAAATAACTTTTCCATAAGAGACCCAATCGTTATAGTCCGGTAGTTGTTTACATTATTTATATCCCCTCCTTTATGCAAAGGCTTGACCCAATTAGTACTCCAATCATAAGGCATACCATGTTGAAGTGCAAGGTTGAACATATCACACATCCACTCATGTGTAAAATCTCCCGTCCATTTAATCATCTCCGCTTTGATACCTTGAAGATATTTCACTTTGCGAGTGGCCAATTTTTCAAGCCCACTGCATACATCCTCAATAGTAAAAGAAGAGGACATACATGGGAGTGAACCATAGAATGTATTTTTTGTAGCAATTGATTCTCATATAGTTTTGTACAGTGTGTGTACATATCCACAACTTAAAAAGTTATCAAAATTTTCAACCGGCTTGCCCCTCAAGTTTCTCCAAAATCTTCCACATGCATGTGCCTTTTCTTCGACTCAAAAAAAAATGTTTCTTTACTTCATATCTTCTTCTCTTCTTTTGAATCAATGCCTTATATGTATGCAAATGACTTTGATAGTTTTCTTTCTCCTTAGTTGCTTCAAGCTTTATCAAGGACTTTTGATCATCTTGACATTCTTTATCAAACCACCTTTTGTGTGATCTATCTTTGTTGATACCATGGACATGCTTTATGGAAAAGCATTCTTCGGTACAAGAAGAAATAACTTTCTTGAAAGATTCCCACTTAGTTTCCAATGGTGCATCATGTTGAAGCTTTGTCATCCATGACTTTTGCGCAACCATTTACATGTACATTGGTGCCCGTTTGAAATCTATACATAGTGATAAATTCTCTTCCCTTTGGATAAGAGTATCATGATTAGTTGATTCTCCACATGAAAGGTCAATGCATCAGGTCCGATGGTCTGATTTTTGGGGTCCATTGACCAAACACAAAGCTCTTTATGTGATATGTGATGTCTTTTGAGAGTAGCATATAGTCAATCACACTATCTCCATTATGTTTTCTACATATAAATCCATTGGTTCCACTCCACAAAGATGCAACATTGGAAATGAGCATACCTATGCCATTATACATGTGTAGAAGTAACTGTCCATAGTGATCCGGCTCTTTCTCATCCATTGAAGTAGGATCGTACAAGTGAACTTCCTCCAACTCCTTGAAATGTATGGCATATCAAATTCTTGAGTATCATGTTGCAATGTTTTTGTGTGAGCATTCATATCCCCAAAGACAATAACATCACCTTTGCCTTTGAAATAGGCAATGTCCTCTTCTAAATCAAAAAACGGATGATCTCTATCCATGCAAGCATAAAAGGGGAAATCATGATGAGGAATGTAACAACCAACTACAAAAATGGGCGTTCTTTTTGGTGTCATAATTTTCATCCATACATAACATTTGTACTTGTCGTCTTTCACAACAAAATCTTCCAATCCTTTTTCAACCATACATGCTACCCCTCCTTGCCCTCTTTGCTGCTTGAGATTCTTTGACCCCATAAATATGTACATCATAATCCTCTAATGCATTAATCCTTTATGTATCATGCTTCCAATTAGTCTCAACAAGAAGTACAACATCTGCTTTGCTTGTTAGTTCATCAATGCCAACCCTCCCATTCCATGGGTATCCATTGCAATTCCAAAATCATATTTCAATTGTAACTCGGCCTCATACGTCGTGCATTCCTATTTCCTAGAGGGACTTGCCTTCTCCTTTGGCGGCAAATTTTCTTCGTGAGATATCTCCTTGTTTTTCTTATTCCTCTCCTCATATGACGCATGTTTTGTTTCTTAATAGTGTGATCTTCACATACAAAACATTGTGTATCCCTCACATAGATCTAACTATTATCAAGGATGATTTTTTGTTTGGTCTCATCTGGCCTGGTGCATAGAATTGGCCATTATCCCTAGTGAGAATCTCCTTGCTTACCCACTCTATGTGCTCCATAGACCATAACTTTGGACATGCCAAAGTGGTTTTTGAAGAAATGTTCTCGATAACAATGGCAAGAGAGAGAGAGAAAGAGAGAGAGAGAGAGAGAGAGAGAGAGAGAGAGAGAGCGAGAGAGAGAGAGAGAGAGAGAGAGAAATACAAGGGGAGATAGAGAGAGAGAGAGAGAGAGAGAGAGAGAGAGAGAGAGAGAGAGAGAGAGAGAAATACAAGGGGAGATAGAGAGAGAAAGAGAGAGAGAGAGAGAGAGAGGGGAGAGAGAGAGAGAGAGAGAGAGCGAGAGAGAGAGAGAGAGAGAGAGAATGTGTGTGTAGAGATAGATAGTTAGTGATTAGAGCTTAGGTTTCTTTCTTCTCTACCTAAGAAGAGATGCACTCTTTTAATCTATGAAAGTTTGGAATTGTTCATTGTAATAGCGTAAGTGGGACTGGGCTTTGTTATCTTGGTTGGCATGCCAGTTTACAGGGTTTGGAGGAAACCATCAAGAACTATGGTCTTAATAATGGAGTCTATTTGAACTTGCCTAGAACTTAGCCATTATTGAGCTATAAGAAAGCTTAATAGGAACCGGTGCCAACTTAGTGCCACTACTCTTTGCAATAAACAATATTCTAAACCACGGGTGTAGTTACTTGAGTACATTTTTCCAAAGGCTAAGAGAAGTAGTAATTGAAGTTTTAATCTCTATTTATCTCTACCCTCTCTACACATTAAAGAGAGAGAGAGAGAGAGAGAGAGAGAGAGAGAGAGAGAGAGAGAGAGAGAAAATACATAGATACAATGGGTTCCACATGATGTTGAGAAGTCGTTGGTGCGACTAGTGCTGCGGGCAAGTAGCCTGTTGATGCACATAAAGTTATAAGTATGGATCAAAGCTCTCGAGTAAAGTTTTAAACTTTATTTATCGGAAAATTTTGGATGTATTCAATGGAATTTAAACTAATGGTGGAATGGTTAAATCCTTTGTGGTAGATGTACAGATTAAGTAGGCTGGTTAAGCCCAAAAGTTAAATTTCTTCTTGAGTATGGAAAAGCTTAGGTTCATTTGAGAAGAGTGCTATAGTAATGAGTTTTATACCATTGGATAGGCAGCGCCTGCTGCTCTCTACTCGGCAGCGCAAGAGAAGAAGCTCCTCCTTAAACAAGCTCAGCCTCCATACTTTAAAGGCGAAGGGGTTAATGTGGAGAGAGATGCGGAAGTATGGATGGAAGCAATGGACGACTATTTCGAAGCTGCGGGAACCCAACCCGTGAACCAAACCATGCTTGCAATGTTCCGCTTGTCTGGCGATGCCAAGATCTGGTGGAAACAACATTGTAGGGACTTGGATATCAAGGGATCTTCCCAGTCATGGGAAGACATCAAGGCTGTTGTGATGGAGCGATATTTACCACCTGCATATAAAACCTTGAAGATGAATGAATTCTTTTCACTTCGGCAGCTGACTTCATCTGTCGAAGAGTATTATGCAAAGTTTGTCACTCTACGGAGATATGCTCCTAAGATGACCTTGGAACAACAGGTGGCGAGGTTCTACCAAGGGCTAATCGATCCTTTGAATACTCGGTTGGAATCTCTCAGGCCGACAACACTACAGGATGCCTTGCTAAGGGCCAAACCGTTAGCTAAAGAGATTCAGAGGGCTACCCAAGATAGTCAATACTATTTGTCAAAGAGGGCCAGGACAGACAACTAGAGTAACAGACCAATCAACCCACCATACGACCATCGTCCGGTAGTAGCTACTACGGAAGCTACCGAGTTTCCCAATATAAGATGCCTTGAGTGCCAACAGTATGAACATTACAAAAGTCGATGTCCAAAAAGGATTTCCCAAACATGTGGTGCTAGCTAATAATGTACCTCTGAACATCAATGGGCGAGGTCAACCAAACGGAAGAGGAGGCCGAGGAAGAGGATACATAGGACAAGGAAGCGGAGCTTTCGCTAATGCCACAGTGAGACAACCAACTGTGGGTGATGAAGCTGATGAGAGAGAAGCAATGTATGATGCAAATGCTAGTGAGAAATAATTCAAGCACTAGGACCTCATCAAAGTTCAACAGAATAAGACGCATAAAACTAAAGATAATTCTATTATCAAAGGATGACTTTACTTTCGACAAGGGATATATGTACCTAAGTAGTTAGCATAGAGTTTATCCAGATGTATTCTTGAGATGAGGACATCTCAAAATTTTCACGTTGGGGAGGTTGTAAGGTCTCTGACCCCGATCAAAAGAGCACCATTGTACCTTGAAATGAATATAATGGAAAAAGTTACTATTTTTAGCAGTTTTTCAAATTCTGTCAGTGCCATGATGTTTAGAATATTTTTAAGCTTCGAAATGTGAATTAAAATAATTTTTGTAAAAAAAATCCAAAAATAGTAAGTTTTTGGTCACCCGACATATCCAGTTTTGACCATCTCGAAAAACTGCACCCGTACTCCAAATTTGAAAAAATGCATTTTCGAACCCCAAGGGGCTGCTAAATATGGCAGGTACTCGGTCCAGTTCGCCTTAGTTAGAGCTCAGTATAGCAATTTATGGCATCAAAATCCGACTCGTATGGCCCGTTTTAGCCTAAAACCAATTTTTCATAAAATTGGCTTGGGAGGCACCGGGGGCCCGAGGCTGTGTGGGAACAGGTTCGAGCCCACTCTAGCTTAGCTTTAGCAGCTAGGGGGCTCCTTCTCTCTTTGTGGGAGTCCTGGGAGAGTTTCCAAACCAGTAACTATGTGTCAGAGCCAGTTAACCAAGCCAACTAGACACTTGGTGGGTAGGGGAACTGGACTTGCCAATTGAGAGACTAAGTGCTCCCCCAGATGCAAATAGCAAGGCTGGTCGATTTTCAGCCTGTAGGAGCCTATTTAAAGTCATGCACACACACACACACACACACACACACACACATATGCTCACACACACATAGTGCACACACACACACACCTACACACACTGGGAAGGTGTTGCCGGTACAGAAGGAGAAGCAAGGAGGGAGGTGCTGTCGATTCTCGCCTCAAGAAGCTCGATTAGATCAGAGAATCGAGAAGATTATCAGGCCTTAATCACGGTAACCACGTTTTAATTAATGCCTTCTGTAAATTCTTTTCATTATCATCTAAATTCCTCGTCTATTGTGCTTACTCCTAGTCGTAATTCTCTATAATTACTCTCTAATTTCTCCTTAACCATATTCTAATATGTAATCATTACACCATAGCTAAATTATCAACCATCCATGATCTTTAATTAATGATTAGTGCATGATTAATAGATTTTTCTCTCTCTAGATAGCATAGTAATTAACCAGTAAGCCGGTAATTGTGTAGACTGACGAGAATCACACTCTTTTATCACTCATTAATATTGTAGCTGAATTAGATTCATTTGTCTTATGCAGTAAGATATAATTAAGGTAAGATTAATCTGTCATTAAGTCTCTAAGAGGTGGTTTTTCTCACACCTATGCATGCGGTGATTCTGCACCCTCTAATTGCTAAGAAAGAGATTAATCGTGCTTAATTCATATCTCTGGTAATTCCATTAGTGAAATCCTATTATTCTAATTCATCTAAACCGAGTAATTATCTTTAGTTCTATATGGAAAAATCTAGACCTCTCATATAGGAGGGATTATTTAATGTTGCTAATCTATCAATGGGTTTGTTATGACGCTTACGGACCTTAGCTCTTTTCTCCAAGCTAATTATTTAAAGTAGTGAATAAAATGGCCCCGGTTAAGAGAACTTGCTTCGGTGGTGCCCACGACCGCGAGGTGGGAACAAGCAATGTCAATGGAAAGGGAAAAGCTCCCATGG
Source organism: Adiantum capillus-veneris (assembly GCF_014529385.1). Classification (NCBI taxonomy): domain Eukaryota; kingdom Viridiplantae; phylum Streptophyta; class Polypodiopsida; order Polypodiales; family Pteridaceae; genus Adiantum; species Adiantum capillus-veneris. Next base: position 32,679,439 of record NC_140950.1, read on the forward strand.
ACGAACAAATACCGGCCATCTCACGGGCCATTGACGAAGAAATGGAAGAGGTAGGTTATAATTTTATTCAGGTCGTTTGAATTAACATTGCACACGTTTAGTTAGGAATGAACATATTCCCAAAACATGTTGGAGAAATCCGACGCAATGCCTATGGGGTGATGTAGCAATCACCTGTCGGGTCTTACCGCAAAACACTATGTCCATAGACACTCCGTAGTGCTATAGAGAGAGCAGGAGACCCACACAAGTGAACTACCGATCTCTTATGGACATCCATGCTTTCACAAATGATTGCTGTGCCTATACTCCGTGGTAGAGAGCAGGTGGTGTGAGTTTAAGATTATCAAAAACTCAACTTGAGTGTCGCACTGAAAACATGTAGTGCAAAAATGACACCCTAAACATCCGTAATGACAAGACTCTTGCTTGTCCATTAACGTCGATGTGTACTTTTGTGGGTATATCTTGAAAACAATCACCCAAAGAATGCCAATAGTTGGGTCTTACCCTTATCGTAACATCAACTCTTAGCCCTTATGCAAAATAGTGTTCAATCAACGAACCGATGAAGACTAATTTGAGTAGCATCTTAGCCATGTGCTAACTGTGATTTAGAGCACCTTGGATCAAGCTGATTCACGAGTAGAATATGTAGCAAAAGATTCTTAGAAGAGTTTTGTTATTCGCTCGTGAAAGAAATAAGAAAAAAGAGAAAAGAAGAGCATGTTGGGCTGAGGAACTTTCCTTAAATTTGTAGAGTGCGTGCCCAGAATGTGTGCTCTTAGACATCTTATACCTGAATTGCAGCTTATCCTATAAGCATTCCACAATCTGCCTGTATGACGCTCTCATCGAGAGAGGCAATAGAAAACAAAAGTTGAAACTTGACCATCTACCGTGTAGGGTCGTGACTGTATGGGGATGACTTGAAAGGGCACCTTGCACAATTGAAACTGGTAAGGATTCTATGAGCTGAGATTCCCTATTTTGCCAATTCCCTGAAGCCGTGCACTATGGCATTTGGAGCACATTACTGCTCAGATAGACGTAGAAAAACAAAGGAAAAGTTTAAGGCAAAAAATCTCGGGAGCGGTAATGCTGGAGTCAATACTCGCGGTAATGGTCCTTCAACAAATCTCGTGGTAATTGGCCCGGCTACATTTCCGTGTGTATTTCCGCACTTTTTACCGCCAGTATTACCGCGAAGATTACCGCAACCGGGAGTATTTTTTTAAAAAAAAAGCAAATGACCATTTGGATGGTCCTTGGTTGGTAGGACCCATCCAAATGGTCATTTGCCTTTTTTTTCTTATACATTTAATAAATAAAAAAACAACAATTTCATTGCACCAAAACTTTGGACCAAAATCAAATGTTTAATTATATTGGAGAAACTGTTCAAAAACAACAATTTCATTGCACCAAAACTTTGGACCAAAATGAAATGTTTAATTATATTGGAGAAACTGTTCATTACAAAATTGCCCAAATAGGCGATGCATGGTGGCTATAAAACTGTGGCCAAAAGAAGACTTTGAGCCAAAATCAAGTGTTTAATTATACTGGATATTACAAAATTGCCCAAATAGGCGATACATGGGGGCTATACAACTGTGGTGAAAAGAAGACGCACGCGCGGGTCCAAAAACACTTGGAGGATTGAGCTACTCGGATCCTGGGACCTCTCGAGGGACTCCTTGAATCTGGAAAAGAAAAAAACAACAAAATCTTTAATTAATACAAATGGATACATAAAGCTGCATGCAATGATTTTTTAAAAAACATTCACACTTACAAGCTGTAGTGTACGACATGCATTTTCAAATTCTTCGCGATTGATTTTGTTGTTTCCATATAGCCAATACCATGTCTGATATTCGGAGTGTCTCTCTCTGTATCTCTGGATCTCTCGGCTTGGACGGGTCATAGTAATATTTTGTTGTATATCAATCAAAAAATATCACAAACCTAACCTTATTACCACAAATTAAATCAACTCAAATGAAAATACGCACACTCACAAATTTATCTTTCCATGTTGCTTTTCCGCCCGAGCTGTAATGCGTGGGCGTTTGCTGCGCCCTCGCCTCCACCTGCCGAGTGTGCGTCCGAGCACCTGTCTCTCTCTCGTCCTCCAGCTCGCCCTAGGCTTTCTCCCACTCCTCATCGTGAACCGTTTTCCAGGGTGATAGTTGTGACCCTAAGATTCAAATGTTCGCTTTGCCGCCCTTCGCACACTGGACTTCTTATTTTTCAAGAAATTCTTGATGTATTCCTCGAGCCACTGCCTGGAGAACTCTTCCACTTGCGGATTAGGGAACCGCATGAGGAATGTCGTGTGAATGTACGTCACATTGAATGAGTCCTGATCTTTGAAAGATTTAAAGCAATCTTGGTATGTCGTGTGAATGTACGTCACATCGAATGAGTCCTGATCTTTGAAAGATTTAAAGCAATCTTGGTATGTCGAGTGAATCAGCTGGTTAAGGTGCCCTTGAAATGTCCTCCCCAAAGAGGAACCTAGATCCACCTCCCCCCCACGATGTATATAATAGTAGTAGCCACAAGAATCTGGGGCAGGCGCATCGTGGTGCTCATCCTCATGTGGAGCTCCAAGGGGTGAGCGAGGAGGTCGGGGTGTAAGAGGAGGTGAATCTGTAGCACTGCCCCCTCCACCACCAAAGCAGCACGAGCCACTACCTCGACAAGAGCGTGATCCACCACTACGGGAAGAGCGCTGGCCACCCGAAGAGCGCTGGCCCGAGCCCGAACCGCTAGGTGGTGTAGGCGACGGATAATTCAACGGTGCGAGCGTGGATCGCTGTGAATGCAAGGTGGAGGGAGCTACGGGTGAAGAGAAAGTTGAGGGTAAGGTGGAGGGAGGCCCACTGGGAGGCACACTCTGCACGATCGGAGTGCCGACGCCCGGTGTCGTAAGCGGTGAGAGCCCATAGGCAACCAACTATGCTGGTGTGTACCGCCCTCGAAGACTCTGCTGCGAGGATAGCCACTCTGCCTGGGCGTGGTATGCCCTCTCGAGGTCAGGGTCGTGTACTGCATCTCGGAACCATCGAAAGCCGAAGGTGGATTGTGATGGGTGCTATCACTTAATGAGCGGTGAAAAGCAAGCGAGGGACAAAAAGCGAGCAAACAAAATAGAGGGATGGAATTTTTTTATCACGTTTGAAGGGTTATTGAATTTTTTTTTCTCTTATGCATACATTCATTAAAAAAAAAATTCTACTTGTACATGGTCTCTATACACAAATTTTCTCTCTTGTATACTATATCTACATGTATGCACTATATTAAAAGGTTGTTTTTCCTTAGGGCTACATATTAAAGCAATTGAAGAGAAAAAAAAGCACCCATTTTTGGAGTGGTTACTAGCTTTTTCAAGCCTTCGTAAGCTCTTTATTTGATGCTATTATAAAATGAAGAATTAAGATATGTTTAGGAGAATAAGAAAGACTTTTTATTTTTTCACCAAACTTTTACCATTTAACTAAAAGCCCTTACTTCTAGAAGAATCTATTAATGAAGGGTGCACTATAGAAGTACACGATCACACAGCTAGTTTGACTTCATGTAAAAGATGACAAAAGCCATTTTCTCTTGGCTTAACCAAAAGATACTTTCTAGTCTTTTTGAAATGCTATCACTAATATAGTAACACATTTCCCATGTTCTTACCTTCTTTTGTCTACTACTGAGCTTGTAAGTCACAGGCAAAAAACTATTGTTTACCTTGTCTTGACCACATCCATGCCTTGAGTGATTAAATTCTCTTCACCATTGTCTTCATGCAACCATCATTGTCCACATACCAATGCATTGAGCACTTACCGATGCATTGAGAAAATATTCTAAGAGAATCTCATCTTATGCGTGGCTTGAATGTGCCAGGACCATAATCTATTTTCACCTGGTCATCGATCCCATGCGTGCCTTCTTCGTGCGAGTGAAAATTCAAAACAATCTTGATTTTTGAAGGGTTTGATCTCACGGGCCCTTTCCAACTTGCATTTGGAAACACAATCTGGTAGAGCCAAGTGAGAATAAATTCTCTTTTCTTTCTTTTTCAATCTGGCTACTGACATATATTCTTCTTCTTCTCTATGCACCCAACACCACACCCTCACCTCTTAGCTGATCCTCCCTTTGCTAGGTTGAAGGGGGAGCTCAAGACCAAGTCTAGATGCAAGGACCTTCTCTTATCCATTCATGTTTCTTTATTCAACAAGGATTTCCTTTTTGGTAGAAAAAATGGGACATCTACTGGCCACAACTCTTTGCTATGGACACACATGCCTCACGAAGTGGTGTAATGGCTCATGATCATCAACATCACCAATTGTAGCTTCAATTGGCATGATTGTGGAAGCCAACAATATATCCAACCTGATTTTCTTGCACAAAATGTCAGGGTGCCTCTGAACTGGCAATATTTTCAAATTGCTTAATGACATATACTTGGACACAAGGTCTCATTTCTCTTTTGTTACCACTTCAACACGAGGATATGGTTGAGGAGAAGGATAGGAGGTATACTCTCTTGACATGCCTATGGGAAGTTTCTCCTCTTCTTATTGGCAATCATTAAGGCCTCCTCGTGAGAACCCACTCTAACACACTAGCAAGCTATCGGCCCACAACTCCATTCATGTAGTAAAGCGTTGCTTATGTTTGTCTTCATTGTTCTTGATTTTCTGTATCAGCGAGACCTAGAAGCATCTTCTATCATGGCATGATGCTTGATTTTGCATCAGAGCTTTGCCAGCATCTTGCAAGCACTCCACTCTTGCTAGCATTCGCAAGTGCAAATCCTTCTCCTCATCGATCCCGCAACTTCAAATTGTTGAAATGCATGCACAAGAAGTTTTGGACAAATTCTCACAATAATTCCCACATTGTGACTTACCTCAACATCATGAGCTTTTGTGAGAGAGGCATTGCATACCTAGCTAGGTACGATTGGGGGCAGGGGACCGCCCACCCGGTGGGGGGGCCGGTGGTCCCCTGCCCCGCCCCCAATCGTATCTAGGTAGGTATACGGTGTGCATTGAGAAGAAGCTCATGATGTTATGAATTGTACGAAAAACACTAAAAAAGACTCCGCTTTCCTACATGAGAAATTTCTAATCTTCTTGTGATGCAAGATAAGGGTTTGAATGTCTGTGTTCTTGTACCTGCATGGTGCGACGTGCTTGCAGTGTTTCATATCAAAGGGTCGATGCTTGTAAATCTTCTACAAGTTTGGATTGTTTTCGATAATTTTTGCATTCTTTTATGGCAAGACTTTGCTTGACGTTAAGGTTTTTAATCCTGGAATGATTACAAAAATCTTACCTTCTTGCAAGCAGCTACAACTAGCTATATTGGCTTCATCTAACCAAGAACTAGAAAGCACGCATCCAAGAGGAGTTACAACTTCCAACCTGATAAACTAGCTATATTGGCTTCATCTAACCAAGAACTAGAAAGCATGCATCCAAGAGGCGAGGACGGGAAAAAATGCTTGTACATCTTGCTGGTAACAATTCTCCTATTATTGGCTTGGTTGCAATCATATTGTGTAATTAACAATGGTGTCAGAAGTGCACTATGGCACTATTGATTGAGTGCTTTCCTGAGCTCGGCCATGCTCGCAATGTCCTTCTCGTTCCATCCACACCCGTCTTATGTTTCTCAACTGCTCTCTCCACTTGCAAAATGGCAGCGTTTGATTAGCGGGTAAAAGGCTGGTTGTCAGCACCTGTTGGAAAGGCCAAATTAATGCTGGTTTCCATCTTTGTGCACCCCTCTCTTTAGTTGAAGGGATGCAACAGATACCAATGCACTAACATGACCGCCCATCAGATCGCAGAAGAAATGGTCCTTCTCAAGCACCGTTGTTCAATCAAGCACTCATGGAGGGGAGTATGGGATACACATGAAATAAAAAATTAGCGATAATTCTTATTGAGCCTGATAATTAGTCATGCTTTCCAAAGGCCTATTACTTGCTCGATTCAGTGGAAAGGAGCATGCTGACAGAAATGGAGAGGGTTCTACTGGAGAGTAGGCTGGAGGTGACGTGTCTTGGAGTGCCGGGGGAGGGTTGTGGTAGTTTCTCCAGAGCTAAGCTTGGCTTTGATTCTGTATTTGGACTCAGTAGTACCATTCACGCCTCCCATATTTTCTGTGCTCCCACCTCCTCCCTTGCCTCACCTTGTTGTTGTCGGTTCTAGCAACATTTCATTGAGCAAACCCCCTCCTTGCTTCATCTTGACCAAGCCCTACCAGCTTGCGTTTCCAAACGCAAGTTGGGAAGGTCCCGTGAGACCCAAACCTACCATCGGCTCCGACATTATTTCTTTGGGCATTTCCTCTTGGAAACATGCTGCCCGCTTCATACGCCTATCCTCACCATGCCCTACCAACTTGCGTTTCGAAACGCAAATTGAGAGGGGCTCGTGAGACCAAACCTATGGAACCCTTTGTAGCATTGTTGATAATGAATGGCTAACCCACATCCTCCAATCTCTTTGTTGAAGTGCTACTAGCATACCACCCACGCTTAATGATTACCATAACTAAGACCGCGGAAAGGTTGGATGTGGATGCTTTTGTGTTTCTCCTTGTCTATGATCTTGCTTTGAGGAGGAAGCTCAATGCTCTTTGAGGCTCTCATAAATGCTCACTCTTTCAGTCGAGGTCAATGATGAACTTTGCTAACACTTTGTCTGAATAATTGACGTTGGCTTCCAGTTCTGTGTAGACCTTTGAAACAATTATAAGTACTCTCAAGTTTTTTTGTGTGCTAATGTGTCATACCCTACAGGCGTAAAGGCTTCTACTCTATTTTGTGTGTGTGTGTGTGTGTGTGTGTACGCTCACTACAAGCTTAGCCATTGCGTCTTATTTTTGGCACTTTCTCCCTCGTTCAAATTAGCACGACTTGGTTTGCAACCTGCATATATCATCCATCGTCTTATGATCAATGATTGTGATTCTGCCAAGTGGCTTCATGCTCTACCTTTGTTTCAAAAAATGTTATTTGCCTAGGTAAGGCCAAAGTTCTGTGATAATTAATGACTATAAGTCTTTGCCCTATTCAAATCCTTACCTTAGCCTTTTGTGAGTGGTACTTTCACTGCCCCTTGGGAAGACAATTTTTGTTGACCGCAATTACATGGCAAGGCCTCACCTTTAACACACATAGGCACTAATGGAGATGAGTTTTATGTCATAGGATCAATCCCACTTGACTCAAATATATACACAAAGGCTCAAATTCAACATTTACTACTCAAGTGGATTTGGGGAGAGAGAGAGAGAGAGAGAGAGAGAGAGAGAGAGGAGAGATTAAGAGTCCCCTAAAAAGAGACTCATGTGATAAAATATTTTTCGCTCTGCTTGCCTAAATATTTATATCATCTTTTATTGCTATTATAACTCATCTTAAAAGACATTGATGAATGAAATGTACTCTTCTGGAAGCGTCCATCAATACTCCGCATGCCTAAATATTTTTACCATCTGTTATGGCTACTATAACTCATCTCCAAATAAATTGATGAGCGACGACATGTGCTCTTTCGACTCGCTTGGAAGCGTCCATAAATATGAGTGAGAGTGGTCATCTTGTCAAAGTATACATTTTGAGCTTGCTAAAAACACAAAGTGTTGATCCACTCATGCTGTATGCCATCCTTTTTATTGTCCCTCCACTCATGGAGGACAAAGGAAATAGAATAAAATATGGCTCATTCACCTTAAGCGTAGGTCAAATATGCCTATACCTAGACCAAGCACTTAGTATTTTGTGATAATTTTCTAAGCACATTGGGATTGCAATACTAAAGATGTAGCTAGATCGCTTGTCATATGGCTTGTCATATGTCACCAACCAATACACATATGGTGTCTCTTTTTATCTTGTCACATCTATTCTCTTTATAGTATTATTGCGATGACATATTTAAAAACTTGTCACATCTATAGCATTAAAGGGGAGCAAATAAGGTTCTAATTCTATAGGGTTCTACTCTTTGTCTCTCTCTCTATCTCTCTCTTTCTTTCTCTCTCTCTCTCTCTCTCTCTCTCTCTCTCTTTCTCTCTCTCTCTCTCTACACACACACACACACACCCTCCAAACAATAAGATCTATCAACCTTTTATCGGTAATGGATTCTAGTAATAAACTATAACTTGTTCTAATTTTTGGTTGCTTGTCATTACATTTCTTGTTCTTGTTTTTTATTCTATAATGCTCTTGTAATCTCTTTTTCATGAGTTTTCTGTGATATATTTTTTAACCATTTGAAAAGAAATGCAATGGTTGATGATTGAGAAGTACAAATAGCCACTCGAAGAGTAGGTGCTTTTGTTTTTCTCTTCAATTGCTTTAATATGTACCCCTAAGGAAAAACAACCATTTAACATAACGCATACATGTAGATGTAGTGTACAAGAGAGAAAAATTGCATATAGAGACCATGTACTAGTAGCTTTTTTTTTTTGAATGAATGTATGTACAAGAAAGAAAAAAAATCAATAACCCTTCAAATGGGATTAAAAAAACCATCTCTCTATTTTCTTCGCTTACTTTTTGTCCCTCGCTCGCTTTTCACCGCTCATTAAGTGATAGCACCCGATTGTGACTGGTGGGAGGAAGACTGCGAGTAGTAAGCATCACAAGCGTCCTCGTAAGAGAGGCCCTTGGCGAGAAAGTCCTCTATGGATCGATAGCTGGGCGTGGAAGAGGATGCCATATCCTACAATTTCACAAATAAAGGGACCCTAATTAACATTGGATTCTAGTCAAAGTGAGATTCTTCCTTGCATAGGATTCCTCCCTGCATAAGATTCCTTTTATCTCCTATTTAAGAAATGGTTTATGTGCTTATTTTTTTGCATCCATTTAGAGTGTGTGTGTGTGTGTGTGCGCTTCTAATTAATCTATTGTGTGTGTGTGTGTTAGTATGTGGCAAAGAAATGAATCTAGTGTGTTTGTGTTGGACCTTAATCTATCGTTGGGCTTCTCGGTGACCATTGGGGTCTCAATCAACTTGATCGTACACCCACATGGAGGTATGTTTTGGTATGTTAATGCTAATGGAGGTATGTTTTGGTATACTAATGCATGCCCAAGCACACACTAATGCATGCATTGGTGTGTTTTCACACACTAATTAGTGCACAAGCACACACTAATGCAAGCATTAGTGTGTGCAATTTTTTCACACACCAATGCTCACAATAGTGTGTGCTTGTGCAAGCATTAGTACGTGTGTGTGTGTGTGTATAATGCATGCATTGTGCCTAAAATAGTGTCTGAAAACACACTAATTAGTGCACAAGAACACACTAATTAGTGCACAAGCACACACTAATGCTTGCATTAGTGTGTGCTAGAGAGGTATGCACACACTAACACTTGCATTAGTGTGTGATTGGGCACAAATTAGTGTGTGGAAACACACTAATGCATGCACACTAATGCTTGCATTAGTCTAATTCCACTTGGGTGGATACACAATGCCATGACCAAGGACAAGGCACAAGGAGAACATATAAGCCCTAAAGAATGGGAGTACGCGCGAGGATGTCTACCAAGGGTAATATACTCAATGTGTTTAGTGTGTGTGTGCGAGTGTGTGTGTGTGTGGGTGTGTGTATGTGTGTCACCTCTCTCTCTCCCTCTCATCTATCTTGATTGGTTTTTGCAGGACTTCACATTCAACTCTATGTGGTCCGAAGGAAGTCATTTTCGAACCCGCAAGATAGATGAGCGTCGAACCAGTCACGATAGTGGAGATATGGGCAACTTTGACATGACAACACAAGAGGTGAGGAAATGTGGAACAATAGAAAGGATAATCAAAGTGGATTTCAGAACATTTCACAAATATCTCTTTGACTGTCGATGATTTGTGGGTGAGGTTAAGAGACATGAGAATGGACTCTATATGGTAGACTCCGGGAAATTTCATCGCGGGAAGACCGACAACTTGGTGCATCCTAGTAGTTGTGAGTAGGTAAAGTCCATGTGCAACTCACTAAAACATTATATGATACATAAAAAACTACATTCATGTTGTTGTTTGCTCTATGACCTACAGGTGTTTTATGTGCCTTGTATGTATCGAAGACGACTATGGTATGTTATTCCAGTCACACCACGGAGAAAATCTATCTTTGCAGATACAAACATAGAGACTTTAGCAGATCCCACCATACCATCTCAAGAAGACGCCAATGACGATGATACAGTTGAGGTTGAGGAGAACCAACCATTCCCAATAACCAACCATAGTGAGGAGGAGGACGAGGATGATGATGATTCAATAGGAGAGGCTATAGAGGATGAATCAATAGATTTGTTTGTTGATTTAGCTACCATGGGGTTGGACATGGATGTAAGCACTTGTAGAGATCTCTTGGAGGATGAAAATTAATAAATATCTTTTGGATTTTGACTTCTTTCTCTACTTATGCTGTACAAAAGGGCTATTTGTTTATGAACGCAAGACAATACAATTTTGATCATCGTTCGCTTGCCATTTCCATATGAATGCATAGTTGACATAAGATTTTGAGGTGGAAACAAAATATTTTTGTTTATAGAATCTCATGGAGTACAAATGAGCAGAGTAGGAGAATCATACCAATAGACAAGGCAAGCAAAGAGAAGAGAGGTACTAAAAATCCCAATGAGAATGGGATTTCTTACACTCCGTACAAAAAGGGGGTGACAATACAATTTTGATCATCGTTCGCTTGCCATTTCCATATAAATGCATAGTTGACATAAGATTTTGAAGTGGAAACAAAATATTTTTTGATATAGAATCTCATGGAGTACAAATGAGTAGAGTAGGAGAATCATACCAATAGATGAGGCAAGCAAAGAGAAGAGAGGTACTAAAAATCCCAATGAGAATGGGATTTCTTACACTCCATGCAAAAAGGGGGTACCAATTTCTGAAAAGTAACAAAATACAATAGGATTTATAGAAAGGGAAAAGTGGGAGAGGAATGGGCCACTTGGATTCTGTGGTGATTTCGGCGGTTATGATGGCGGTAATAAATGCGATAATACTCACGGTAAAACTGGGAAACGCGCCAACGGGTCTACACCATAGAATCTCTCTCTTTCTTGCAGCTCTCTCTCCTCTTATGCGGTAATGTTGTGCGGTAACAACACCATTCTCCCATAGTGGTGCTTCCTATAAAATTGCCAAGTAAAGTGAAAACAAAAAAAACATAAACTTGGCAAACCTGGTCGTTGTTGCTGCAACCAGTTTTTCATGAAATTTGGAAGGAAAAACTCATGCCAAAATGGCTTATATCCGTATCTGCACAGACGCCATCGTATATCCTATACACCCACCTGGTACATAATGAAATAACCTGCAATATGAATTAACCTGCAAACACATTGCCTATGTCTTCGCAATTTTGTATGCTCATAGCATATGCCAAACGCGCGAAGTCGCCACATACCCAAGCTTCACACATGAACCAACTCTCCAACATAAGGAGTAAGAGACATAGCGCCTAGTGCAGTCTCATCCAACGTAAGGAGTAAGAGACATAGCACCGAGCCTAGTCTCACAGTGGGCAAGCCTTATGTGTCTAACCTTACTAATGCCCTGCACAATTAGGTAGCACAATCTAGTGTCCTTGCATCGTACATGCCATCACCATGCCATGCATGTGACGCATGCTTTGACGCCTTGCATACCTCAAGCTCTGCTTGATAACTGCCTTTGAGACATGTGTGTATGCCCTGCACACCTTCATGATCTACTAGGCATGCTTACTGCTGCTTAGGCAAACATGGTGCCTGCTAGGCACACTTTTTCTGCCTTCGAGACATAGGGGTTACCTCGAGGATGGCCCTATCACCGGTTAGGCATAAGGATACCTCTTAGGATTACCCTAGCGTGTCCCAGGCATAAGGGTTACAACTTGCCTCAAGCAAGTCAACAACATACTCTACAGATATGACACATGCATTGATCGAGTAGACTAGAGTAGATGCAAGTACTAAGGACATCCCTGCATCATGCTACCAAAGCCATACCCTCCGCAAGCACACATGGTTATGTTCCCTCCTCGAGAGGCATGTACATGTCGTACATGTAGGGTAGAAGCCGTGACACACATGAAGTGTATTCCGAAGTTATTTGACACCCACATCCATCTACTACAACTCAACCATGTGCTCCACCGTAAGCATACCATATCAAGCATACAAGGTCGTATGAATTCTCTAAGGGCATTCCTTGTTATGTATGATATCAAAACATCTAATGTACACTATACTTGCAGTTGCGTGCAAAGTTTGTGCACATGTACGTTGCACTCATGGAGAGATATACATGTATCGAACACCATCAAGTTACAACACTATACTTGCCGTTGGCAAACAACATGCATCAACACATTGCATAGCTCAAGCCTTGTTTGAATTATTGTGGATCAGGTTCACAACCTTGTGTCAATACATGAGCTCTAGAGCATGACCAAGGAGACCATCATATGTGTTACTATGAGCGACATCTCGACATCTCTACGACTACTCAAGCGTAACTGATTGTGTCAAATGCATACGTGAAAGAAGAAAATATAACTTTAAAAAGTTACCTAGATTCCGTTTTTCTGGATTTCATTAATTCCAAGAGTAGGCGGTGATTGTAGTAAACTTGAGCTGGCAAAGAACCCTGGATAGAATTGGGAACTGCATGATTTCTCATACATGCTTTACAAGTATCTTTCAGGAGCTTGTGTGTTCCTTGAAGAGCGTGAGGCTTGCAACCGTATTGAAATGGCAAAACTGTTTTGAAATGGCCAAACTGTTTGCATCAAGATCATTCCCCTTGGGAAATCTCATGCATGCGGCCCCGAGGACCGTCTTCATGGTTTAGGCAAAGGCCTTGCTCGAAGCCGAGGTGTCGCAGGCCATCTCCTTGGTGGGATGGGCCCCTTGCCCTAGGGAGTCGAATTTTTTTTTTAATAAAAAAAATATAATGCCTCACCTCACAGTGATGGCGGCCGTCGTCTGCACAGAAGAAGAAGAAGCCCACGGCATGCCATACAGGGGGCGACCTAGTGTCTAAAAAGAGACCATGGGGTATGGCGAACAGAACGAGGGAGAGAACTCCCGATTTGATGATTGTCATCGCCACCCCATTCCTTGACTAAGAACCCCTTCCAGCGAGCTTCTATGTTGGCCTTGCTCGGCTTTGCAGGGGCCGTTTCCTGCTGGCCGGGAGAGACAAAGAGATCGGGAGAGGAAGAGACCATCTGACCACAACCCTACCTTGCCATGCAAGGCCATCCAACCACGTCCCCTCCATAGCTCGTGAGAGAGAGAGAGATTCCGGGAGAGAGAGAGAGAGAGAGAGAGAGAGAGAGAGAGAGAGAGAGAGAGAGAGAGAGAGAGAGAGAGAGAGAGAGAGAGAGAGAGAGAGAGAGAGAGAGAGAGAGAGAGTACATACCTTGAGAAGACAACCATGCCTTCTTCCCTGCCATGGCTCCACTCTCCTTCCTCCTCTCCACCTTGCTCTGATACTAGTGTAAGAAACTAGGAAACTAGGCTCTCCTGGATCCTCCTCCCAACCTCCCTTTATAGGTGGGCTCCTAGCCCCTTGCCCTAGACGGATCCCCTGTCCACACTGCCTAGCCCGGCCCTTGGCCGTAGTCCTTGCTTAGCCTAGTTCTTAGGGTACAGGACCCGTGTCGTGACACTCTCTCTGTCTCTCTCTCTCTCTCACTCACTCACTCACTCTCTCTCTCTCTCTCTCTCTCTCTCTAATTTTTTCAAGCATGATAAGTTGTCATTGCAACTACATTTTGACATTGCCCCTGGTAAGCTCTGCCTAGTCAATCATTAGACACCAAGTTAGCAAATTCGAGAGTCAATTCTAACTAACTCAGTCCTTGATCATCTCACATGATGGCTAGTTCATGATGGCAAAGTGTGGAAACACAAGGACTACAACAATGGAGGTAGAGGACACCTTCAACCGCTAACATGAGAAATGTTGGTGTTCCATGCCTCCTCCCATTTGCAAGAGAATGAGGAGGGTTGTTGCAAAAATGCAGGCCACCTATACATTGTTGGAGTCGATTCGCATGGTGTAGGAGCTCTGCCTACTGCTAAGATCAAGGGTTCCTTGCATGTCATGTGTTCTTTCTTTGCATACAATGTGTTGCAACATCCTAAAGCAAGTTCATGCTCAAGGAGAGTCTACCCATAAAAATTGAGGTTGTTCGCTTGACAATTTCTCTCACAAGAAGATAATGTGAGTTGCTCATCCCATTTGAGATTTGAAATGGGTACATACGAGCCCTCAAGATGAGCACCACCTTTCAACAAGGCATCAACAACTCCCTGTGCTAATCGATTTATTTGGTGTCAGTGTTAATATCTAGAAGATTAACAAGGACACCCTCATACACTCTATAAAAATCTATCAATCACTAGTGCATCGATCTTCTCTCTTGTTCAAGGCTCTTTGGATCAATTCTTTTGTTTTGTTCATTTTCTTAAAATTTTAAATAATGATCTTTATTTTTTATTCATAAGAAAAATAGAGGAAAATACTCAAATTTGAATGTTTAAGCGCCAAAGCGGCGGTCCGTAATAAGCGCAATAATAGTTGTAATAATTGAAGCTATAATAAATGCGATAATATCCATGATAATACTTGAAATGCAAAAATATTCGTGCCCCCTCTCTCTTTTTTGGCCAGCCCATTTTTGGAATCTCTCTCTACAAGCCGTGGAAAAAGGTTGCAGTAAACGTTTTCAAATTTTCATAGTGCGAGAGATCCACACACACACACACACACACACACACACAAGAAATGTCTGCTCCTTCCATGAATGTAACGATTCCACAACCCTTTATTTATTTACATTTCATCTAATTTATCGGTTTTCAAAATTGTCTAGACATATTTAGAGCGAGCGAGAGAGAGAGAGAGAGAGAGAGAGAGAGAGAGAGAGAGAGAGAGAGAGAGAGAGAGAGAGAGAGAGAGAGAGAGAGAGAGAGAGAGAGAGAGAGATGAAATGGAGGGAGGGAGGTTGTTGAATATCGATTGATGCTAGCGCTCCATGGCATCTGCTACCTAATTGAATGTGTGGGTCAATAGTTCAAATGTCCCACTCTATGACCGCATAGCCATGGCTCAGGTTCTTCAGGATACATCAACACGGACCATAAAGTTACGGTTCACCTCCCATAGTTTTGAATTGATTGACTATTTTCTAAGAGAGGGTCGTGGTTCTCTTTTTCATAGATAATCATTGCCCTATAGTTTAAAGACAATATAGCCACTCTGTAGGACTTCGATGAACACCTTGAGAGATTCCAATCTCTCTTCTTCTTTAATCATCCGGTTGGAAAACTCTTAGAGCCACTCGCACATGATTAGTATGAATGCGGTATGGGATCTTGTGGTGAAGAGCCCATCCATGGAGCACGAGGGGAAGAGAAATGGAGCGTGGCGTGGTTTGGGGATGCCCAATTGAAGAAGAGACTAGGAGGAAGATGAGCAAGGTGGTCGAGGTGGCGAGCGAGCATGGTTGTCATCTTTCAGAATGGAGAGGAGGGGTGTCTATGTACCCACACGCCAACTACTTTTTTTGGATCTTCTACACCCCCCAAAAGATTTTTCATGTAGGAAAGGAGGTGAGAAGGAAAAATTAGGAAAGTGGCCCTATAAGATAGAAAGAAAAGGTTTAAATTTGTATTATATATCAACAAACAAAGCATGTCCATAGTTCTACTCGAGATGTCATTTTTGTGGAAGATGTAGTTGAGTTTATGTGAGCTTACAAAAATTGTATGACACAAAGTTTCTTGTATTAAATGATTGGTATACGAATATAAGTGCTAGTATGTTTATTCAATACTTGAAAAAGTACTTTTCAAATGACATCTTCTCTACCACATACCCGAGGACGACTATGATTTCAAGAGAGAGGTAAAGCCATAAAAACGAATATTTAATACTCTTAAATGATTTTCTCATGTTAAACTGATCATTTAATATGGGGAAGTACTAGGGGAGTAAAAGCTAGAATATTGGTAAAGCTGCTAGACCGGTCTCTGTCAGAGATCCAAAGGAGGGAAAATAGTGATCCAAAGGGGGACAGTCTGCAAAAGAGAAATGTGATTCAATGGGGCTTAAAAGACCTAAGGTTCATCTCCATTAAGACTTCCAAAGGCTAAGGTTCCTAATTTTTTATTCAATTGTCCAAAGGCCAATGTAGGGGAAAATTGGATGGTCATGGGAAGACTAAAAAGTCTTCCAACATCCCCAGGAAGGAGGGGGCTACCCTAGATTGTAGGGGATGAGAGAGAAATAGACACACACACACACACTCAAAGGCTCCCCCTTTACATAAAGGGAATCATGGACATATATCAAGCTCCTAGGCTAGTTGCCCCCAACCTCCCCTCAAATCCTGGACATAAAGGGAATCATGGACATATATCAAGCTCCTAGGCTAGTTGCCCCCAACCTCCCCTCAAATCCTATTGGTGGACCAATGAGAATCGGGCCAGAGTAAATTTAGTCTAATCAATTTCAAAATGCTTGATAAAAGAACCAATAGAAATTAAGCTCCCTAGAGGACTATTGGATAGCCTACCAAGGGGTCCAATGAGCATTGAATAGCCCAATGGCTTGCCTGATTCCTATTAGCCAAAAGACTAAGAGGTCCAATGTGAGTTTAATTAAATTATTTGAATACGTAAAGCTATCACAAAAGGGGAAAGGGGGGCACATGTTACAAGGCTAGAAATTATGCTTCTAATTTATGATTGGATAAGCTTTATAGGGGCCAATGGGATGCCACCATGAGCAATTAGCAAGAGGGGTCGACCCAGATGAGAGAAGGTTTCTTTTTACTCTAACTCATTTGCACACACACTCACACAAACTCATGTGTGAAGTAAAGAAGACTATCTCCTTCTCAAGCTTTAATGGAAAGCTCATCATCTACTCCAAGCTTGTGAGAAGGGAGGCTATTGTCAATTGTTCTATTTCTCTCTCTTTTCAAGTAATTTCAATGCCAAATTAGCTAGGTGTAAAAATGCTTTCTCAATTAATTACTCTCTCTATGCTCATTAGGAACTTGTTCTTAATGAAATGCTCACTATGTTATCAATTTACACTATACACAGGTTACTGGTACATTAAATGTTAAATTGGTACTGGTTTCTCTTTTCTTGCTCAAGAAGAGAGGTCCTCAATATTGCTACAAATGGTTGGTGTTATTAATTGCAAAAGAGTAAGTAGAATAGGGATTTTTCATCCTTGAAGCACGCTTGCTTTATGAAGTTAACGAGGACACCGTTGAGAGCTATGGTTTTAATAATGGAGTCCTATGGGGCTTGCTTATGGCTTAACCATTATTGAGATATTAGAAGCTTGACGGGGTTCCTCTCTACTGTTGAACCCTCTCTTCTATTCCTTGAAATTAATAATATTGGAGCCATAGGTATAGATTCTTGAGTGCTTATCTTTGAAGGTAAAGAGAAGTAACAGCTAGGGATTGAAGTGCCAAAGTACAAGTAAAAGTTTACACCTAAAATTTGCTAGTATGGCTCACAAAGGAAAAGAGATTGAAAGAAATGTTGATAGATTTGATTTTGCTAGTAAAAGAGCAACTAATGATGCCCCTATTCTTGTAAACTATCTTGTTTCTAGGAGACAACAAGTCCTGGGCAGCCCATCCCTCCAAGGTGAATTGCTACAGCAATTGCGCACTCATGGTATTCTCCAAACTCCCCACCAGGAAGAGAGAGTACCTAGGAAGCCTCCTAGCAAGACTTGCAAAAGAGGACTCTCTCCTATAAGGGAAAAGAAGAGGATCCCTACGAAGGGCTCAATAATCTACTACTCGATGACGCATCTCCTTCCCAAAGGAGAACTTAAGTTTCAACGGTAGAGCCCCAACCAAAATAACGAGAAAGAGTGAGTCTTCTTCCACCTCGGTGGAGATGGCTCCACGAAGACGGCGAGCAAAACACTCTCCAACACTCCCAAATGAAGAAGACCATTGCACACTTCTCTACACCATAATTCAAAGAGGGACGAGAGAAAACAAGAGAAGAAAAAGGCGAGAAAGAGGTCACTATCCTCTCCATCTTCTTCATCCTCTTCCTATTCTAAAGAAAGTGATGGTGCATAAAAGGAGGAACAAGGGAAGAAAAAGGCGAGAAAAATGTCACCCTCTTCTCCATCCTCCTTATACTCTTCCTCTTCTGAAGAAAGTGATGGTGCAGCTCTTGAACCACCTAAAAGAAGAGGCCATAGGAAATCCTATGCCGCGTGGAAGAGGTTGTCCAAGCTCAAAAATTTCAAAGAGGGAGGAAAGAACATCTCTTTCCTTACCTATGATGGCACCTTTGGTGCTACGAACAAAGTCTTAGCCTTCATCCAACCATTCGATGCGGCGTTTGGAGGTGAGAGCTTGACAGAGTCCTCTGAGCTACGCTATGTAGCTATGCATTTTCAAAAGTCCGCCAGGCAATGGTGGTCTAGCCTATGAGAAAACGGTGAATCTACACGAACATGGAAAGCTTTAAGAGCTTCCATTATGAAGAAGTTTTTGGCTATTGATGCCAAAAACAAAGTACTCACCGAATGGCAAATTTTGAAGATCTCTCCGTATGAATCTATTTACAAATATGTAGACAAGTTTTGGGATTTACATCTCAAATCCATTGTCTTCAAAAAGATGGATTTTGGACAGCAAAAACAAAAATTTTGTGTGGGTTTAACTGAGGATATGGCAGAGTATGTTAACTCCCAAAGGCCATGCACCATATTTGCGATCATACACCATACCATGGTGGCTTAACAAATCAATTTCAAACAAGGGGATAAGAGAAATCTTAAGCCCACAAAAAACAAGGTGCGTAACAAGCGTAAGGGGAAGGACAAAGTCTCCCAAAGGCAACGCCAACAACAACAAAGCTAAGGAGAAGGGAGTTTATAAAGGAAAAAATAAACTCTCTCCTAAAGAGCTAGAGCGTTATCGAAAAGTGTGGGGAGCAAGGGCATGCCTATCGTGCTTGCCCTCACACGAATACATGTAATGAGCCTCCTAGAGCTACCTTGGTCAAAATTCAAGAAGAGGATGCTCATCACAAAGGATCTCCGCTATGCCATGCTTGGGGAAAGGTAAGAGAACATGATGATTTTATTATCTTTGACCCTAGTTCTACTCACAATTTCATAACCACAAAGTTGGCCACCAATCTAGGCATCCAAGTCTATGAGATGGGAGATGTCCTACCTGCAGATTGTTCTTTCAAGGGGAAATAATACTTTGTCACTCCCTTAATTGGGAAATTGAGGCTCCATGTCCAAAGCTATGTGGACAAGGAGGATTTATTTATCTCTCCTCTCAAGCATGAGGATGTAATCCTAGGGGCACCATCACTACAAGAGGTTGTGTGCTCTTGTGACGCTGTTAGCGACGGAAATACACTGGGTTTTTATAACCCCCGACGTCGCTAAAACCGTCGCTAATAGCGTCGCTACGAGAGCGTCGCTATAAGCGTCGCTATATAGCGACGCTCGTAGCGACGATCATAGCGACGGTTACACAGAAGTCTATAGCGACGCTCATAGCGACGCTCCAGAGCCATAAATAGCGACGGTTATAGTGACGCCCGAGAGAATTTTTTTTGGGTGACAGGGCATTGAATGCCCTGCCACCCATCAACCATATTGTACTTGATTCACTTTTTAAAAAGAGTGCAAGGGTAGATAATTGACCCAAAATAGTCACCCACAAGACGCATTGTTTGCAAAATTGACAAGCGTAAAATTGACAATTGTACACATCATAGGCAAAATGAATTGATTAGCAAATGTAATAATGACAATTGTACAACATCATAGGCATAAAGAATTGATTGGCAAAATGAACTGCGGTGACAAATGTAATAATATACATGGTTCAAAAAGACGTATAAAATCCGTCTCATGATACATAAGCTATGAGAAACCCTAAACTAATGCTATCTAGCTACGGCTAAACTGACGTCGTCTAGTCAGACGTCTCATCGCGTCCAAGCGGCGTATCTGTCGGATTCTGCAAAAAAAGACAATAAGACAGCTTTCAGTAAGTATAAACATATAACGACATTTATAAAACAATACAAAAAATAGAAAAGAGTAAACCCTAATACTAACCATGCCGCCGCGAGAACTGAGAATGTCCATCAGGGCATTTAAGCCCTTCTTGCCTGCGTACTCGCGCTCGTACGGTGTGGGATCACGTCCTGTCATCGACCACTGTCAAAACATACAAAGATTTCATTATGTTAGAATTAAAAAACTCATAAACCCTAAACTATCGAACATAAAGAGGAATGCGAAAACACTTACAAAATCGGCCTCAAATGATGCCCATCCACTGCTCCCCAAGTGGTGCGAGCTCCCTGCCTCTACTCGCGCTCTGGCTACATCCTTTTGTTGCTTCCACTTGTTGGGATTCTCGTGCGCTGCTTTCTTCGCATTCTTCCAATCTTCTTTGGCCAGCCAATCTGGCATGTTCCACCCATGCTTGATTGCTTTCTGCACTTCGGAACACTTGTGTTTACAGTATTCGCGCATTCGAATCTTCATCAGGTCTTCATTGAAGCGTTGATCTCGTGTTGGAACGGGAAACTCATCATGAAGTATGCTGATGACTCTGTTTTTTAAATCACTTGGTACTTAGCTTCACTCCATTTGTTTAGTATGTAGTGTCTAAACAGCTGAGAGCAAAGACCACGCATGCGCGAGATCACCTTCTTGCCATCATCATCCATGATGATGCCGCCGCTGAAGTCGACGGAGTAAGGCAAGCCCTCTGGCCGGTGACGCGTGAACCTGGGTGTCCCGACAGGGGTCCTAGCGGCGTGTCGATGGGGGTACGGACATCAGGTGTCTCCACCGACGTCTGGGCCCCGAAGCGAGGAGTGTCGAGTGGGGTGGCTCTTGGCGGAGTAGGTAGAGGTGTGTAGCTGCTAGGAACAGTCAGTCGCGCAAAACCTGGCGTAGATGGCGATGATGTGGCTGGTGTGGGGGCGGGCAAATAAGGGGAGGGTAAAGAGCCTCGTCGAACACAAGGCGGTGTGGAGGCATCGGCGGCGGAATCCCCACAACAACCGCCGCCACCACCACTCGAGCGCCGGTGTCTAGACAAGTGTGAAGATCATCTCCTCGACGCCGAAGCTTCGGAGCGCGCCGAATGCTCCAAAAGAGAGGGAGACGCGGATGGAGTAGGAACACGCGATGATGCGCCAGAGCGATGACGCTCCCCGTACCACTGTCTCTGTTGTGGTGACAAAGAAGAAAGAAACTCCTCATCATCCATACCTGCATTAAACACACGAATATTTAAACTTAATATTGAATGAATAGAGTAGACAATGACGCAAAGACCATTAAATACAATGACGTAATGACACATATAAATAGAATGACGCAATGAATTGAGTGATAGAAGAGGCAAGTCGAAAACTCAGAATTTACAATCAAAAGATGTGAGTGCGAGTAGAAAAGAGCGTTATACACCATGGAAGGTACTTAGAGAGCCAAAGCTTTTACAACACGAAGCAAAATTGTTCAAATACAATATTTGTGGCTTTAAGAGATCTCTCTCTCATCCTCGCATAACTCAGCATAACTTCCTATATCTATATAGAGCTCTCCGTTTAAACACATATCCTCTGTTTCATTTTGTAGCTCCTCTACATGCACCCCATATAGAGTAGTAGCATCTTGATGCTCGTCTGGCACCACCACAGTGGATTCTGATTGAGCATCTTCTCTGATCTCCTCCATTGATGCCGTTGTGATTGGCACATGGTAGCCTTCATACGTCCTTGCACTACGAGGGGCTACCTCTATGACGTACCACCAGTTTGATGTAGACTTTGTAGGATGAAATATTACCCACCAGAGCCACATAACTTACATGAGAGCTTTCAAGCACATAACTTGTAAAAGGGGGATGTTAACTATTTACATACATACTTGTTCACAATGCTCGGGTAGTACGAAAGTGTCTCTTAGGTCAGTCCATTTCTTAGTAGAATCCACCTCAAGAAAACCAGACTCTCCTCTACGCACAGTAGCGTTGCGACCCTCCATGATTATCTTGAACCATGGCACGTCGAACAAGTCGACAAAAAATCCTCTGTAATCGATCCTCAAAATCTCTTGTAGCGTGCCGAAGTAAGTGAGTTCCGCCACCACAGGATCTGCATCAGAGGAACGTCGTCGACTAGACTGTTCAAATTTTGCCATGATTCCACAATCTTGAGTAAAACGCTTTTTGTCGATCCGTTCCACCCTAAAATGTCGACCTTTACACCATGCTGTTGTGTATGACTTATACTACAACGAACAAAGATTATGAGTGGCAGTTCAAACGTTTAGAAATAAAGTCACTAGCTAGTCGTACATTGCAAACTTACGTTGGTCGCGCAACCCCGAGAGTACTCCCACTCTTCCTCAGTCACTTTGTCACCGCATTGTTGTGCGCTTTTCAATTGGTTGTGCAACCATCTTAAGCTCATGAATGTTGGTAGGCTCTCCAGAACCGTCGGATAGTGCATCGATGGTCGTCTTCCCCGTCTCCACTCGATTTGTGCCCTTTGTTGCTCTTGCTTTGCATCCTCATATTGTGAAATCCACTTTTGCATCACTGGATTGTGAAGCATTCAAAATCGGTTGATTTTAGCCTCTAGATCTTCCGTCATCTTCTTCTCAACACCGAGATTGCACATGACAATCCCAGATATGCGCTCATCATCTATGGTTCGCCATAGCGTGTCCCGGGCTTTATCAAATCCGTCTAGCCACTCTCCAATGTACACTAGGGACTCTGATACCAACCAACCTTCTGCCATGCTACCCTCCGGACGTGCCTTTTGACGCACATATCCCTTAAGCGTTTTCATGAAACGTTCTAAGAAGAACATCTATCTAGAATGAACTGTGCCAGCTATTTCCACCTCATCAACTATGTGAACAAGAAGATGCACCTGAATGGTTAGCATGGTAGTAGGAAAATGTTTCTCAAACATGCACACAAGCTCCATAGCATTTAGTTTGGCGAATGGTATGGAGTCTACGTTGATCTCCTTTTGTGAGATCCATTGCACCAGCTTTGCAAGTTTGTAGAGTGTGTTACGGATGTCGAGAGACAAACATCCCTCAATGGCAACCGGTAAAATAAACTGTAAAGTATGTGCAGCAATGATATTAAAGTCCACATTTTATGCAATGATATTAAAGTCCACTATGAACGTACGTGACACATTTTATGCCAATCGTGTGACTTCAAACAAGTAAGCTTTCCTTCTTTAGTAAAACACGTTCGGAGCGAGTGCATTATGCCAGTGGGGGTCCGCAAAGATCGAATGGTCTCTTTTACTTTGCGTTCTTGGGCTCCTGTGAAAATCCATGGTGCTTTAGGGAGTTTTATCGATCCATCAGACGCTGTTTGCTACCAATATTTCTCCATACGATCCACATTTCTAAGGTCAACTCTGGCTCCCAAAGTATCTTTCTTGCCGGTCAGATGGTCCCATAGTAGATTACCCACATTCTTGAATATGTGCATTGGATCGAGCAAGTGATTGATCATGAGTCGGGGTCAGTATGGTAACTCGTACCATAGATATAGTCTCTTCATCCCTGGAGGCAATCCTTCATCGCACATCTCCTTCTTCTCTAACCATGCTTGTGCAGACATCCTTGGTGGCTCTCTTCCCAAAAAGCCGTAGCATAACACATGATTCTCTGGAAGATACGCTTGATGACCTTCGTAGATTTGCTTCTTCAGTGAGGGCGCCCTACGTGCATTCAGTCTAGGTCCAAATGTGACACATGCTCTGTATCCGCTTGTTTGAATCCCTGCATGTATACACATGATAATAGATTAACTATGGAAAAAAACAAGATTTACAATGTCTGAGTGAGGAGTGTCAATAGATCACCTGAGCATTCTGTTAGCCCGGGATAGTCATGCATGGTCCACATTAGAATGCCTTTGATCAAAGCATTCCGTCGTCCTGTGTGTCGGCTCAGATCCACAACCTCTATGCCAATCCACAATTGTTGTAGCTCTTCCAATAGTGGACGAAGATACACATCCATATTCTCCACTTTATATCGCCCTGGGACAATCAAGCTTAGCCATAGGTGCCCCTTCTTCGTAGTCAACCACGGGGGAATGTTGTAGTTGACGATGACAACGGGCCATACACTGTAAGATGTTGATCTTTGACCAAATGGATTTACGCCATCCATAGCCAAGCCTAAGCGCAAATTTTGAGCTTCCCTGGCAAAATCCAACCATGTTCCATCCATATGTTTCCAGGCTGCGCAATCTGCAGGAATTCGTAGCACACCATCCGAAGATTTATTCTCCTCATGCCATGATGCTAGGGCGGCCATGGACTTACATTCGAAGAAATGCTTGATGCAAGGAAGCAGAGGAAAATGTCGCAAAACCTTTTGTGGATTTTTTGTCCCGTGGAGATCTACTCGATATCTTTCGGAATCACATTTCGGACACTTCTCCATGTCTATGTATTCCCCTCTAAAAAGAATGCAGTCATTAGGACAAGCGCGGATAGAATTGTAATCCATCCCCAAGTTTCGCAAAATCTTTCTTGCTTCATCTCGGGAATCTGGCATCACATTGTCAGTTGGTAGTATGTGCTCTTTAAGCAATCTACACAACATAAAAATACGATACAGTCGTGCAAAAATCTATCAGATCATTATACATTTAGAGTTTGATTAAAGTAAACTAATTGGAATAGATCACCTGAAAAGAGCTGTGACGCTAGTGTCACTCCATCCAAACTTTGCCTGCATGTTGAGAAGAACCAAGAGTGCTTTCAATCTAGACATACGTGCTCCCTTATACAATGGCGTATCGGCTTCACTTTTCATATCATCATAGATAAGCCTTTCTGAATCCATGATCGTCTCGATCATTTCATCAATCTCAGGCTCAAACATTGCCTCGTTGGGAATGTGCTCTGCATGATCATCCCCCGAGCTGTCAGAGGCTACATCTTGTGGCCTCACATATGCTGCTTGACCAAAGCGCCTGCGAACACGTCTATTGGGTTGCAAGATTGCTGCTTGTTGGCCAGCATCAGAGTCCGACGAGTTATAATTGGCAACAACTCGATATATAATAGATGGATCGAACTCGCCAAATTCCCGAACGTGCTACAAAGAAACAATTCTTGTCCGTCGCACATCATGCTTGCATTGATTACAAGGACATAAGACCCTCGTTGAGAGATAGGTGTTTCTGTTGGACGGTCCCACATCCTCGTCACTACTCATAATGAGGATAAAAAACTTATAACCTGGACAACAAATTTAATATTCTATTGGCATTCTTCGTCTTATCTCTCTCTCTCTCTCTCTCTCTCTCTCTCTCTCTCTCTCTCTCTCTCTCTACCTCACATTCTCTAGTCATGTCCAATCCCCGCACACCTCGGTCTAGAGGTGCACGGAGATCAGAACCACCGGGTTATAATCTCGTCTTTATTGGTCAATACCTATATTTGTGGGTATAAGAAATCTACAGACCCACGTCTACATGATACTGCATGTAGTGGACAAAACCCCTTTGCCTCTTCTCTAGCTATAGCACTTCACAGCATCTTAACATCTTTTTATAGTAGATATTTTCACTGTTCGTCTAACTCTAAACCCTAAACCGTAAGTAATTCTTTCCTGGACTCGATCTAACGTAAATAAGCATAAATCTAAATAAACGTAAATCTAACTAAAAATAAACCTAAATCTAATTTAACGTAAGTCTACATCTAACCTAATCTTTAACGTCTTTTGGGATAGTTTCCTACGACGTTAAAACTCTCTTCTTCTTGTGTGTGTGTGTGTGGGAAACCTAAATAAACCTAAGTCTAATCTAATATAACATAAATCTAAATCTAACGTAAATTATGTTAAATTAAAAACAAAGAACTAAACTAACAGGGATTATAAGAACCTTAAAACTGATTTAACACATAATTTTTCACATAACTCGGCAAGAGTTGGCATTCTCATCACTAAAGATGTGAGAGTTAACTTCCGGCGGTGACGCTACCTCATCTCCATCCACATCTGACGACAGCAGTTGGCCCTTTGGACCGTTCTTGCTCTTGTTACTAACTTTGAAGTTGTTGTTGAATGACTAGCGGTTGTCTACATGGTCATTGTCGGGGATGTAGTGACTCTTGCCGCCCTGAAGATCCACCTTCTTCCCTATCTTCTGAAGACATTTCACCAGTACTTTTGGATCGACGGAGCCCACCATGAGTGAAGGCAGCAATACCCTATATTCCATTGAGGGCTTTCTTCACCCGCTTCATGCAGGCATCGTAGTCTATGGAGACCTAAATCTAATCTAATATAACGTAAATCTAAATCTAGCGTAAATAAACGTAAATCTAACTAAAAATAAACCTAAATCTAATCTAATTTAACTTAAATAAACCTAAATCTAATTTAACGTAAGTCTACATCTAACCTAATCTTTAACGTCTTTTAGGATAGTTTCCTACGACGTTATAACTCTTTTCTTCTTGTGTGTGTGCGCGTGTGTGGATGTGTGTGCCAATAAAAAGAGATAAATGGTATAACCTTTCTATCACCCATGCCAAGTATGATAGATTGGTTATGCCATTTCCCTCTTGAATAATAGGTCTTGAGTTCAACTCCTCGTCGGCTAGATCTTTAGGTCTTTTAATTTTAATTAGTTTCCTACGACGTTAAATTAATTTCTCTCTCTTTCTCTCTCAATGTGTGTGCGTTTTTTTGTTTATGCATGTTTTCTCTCTCTTTTCCTCTCTCAATGTGTGCGTTTTTTGTTTATGCATGCTCTCTCTCTCTTTTCCTCTCTCAATGTGTGTGTGCATTCTTTGTTTATGTATGTGTGTGTGCGTTTTTGTTTATGTTTGTACTCTCTCTTTCTCTCTCTCTCTCTCTCTCTCTCTCTCTCACTCAAAAACACTATGTGTGTGTGTGTGTGTGTGAGAGAGAGAGAGAGAGAGAGGGAGAGAGAAAGTGGGGAAGGGAACATGAGAGTGAGGAGAGCGAAGGAGCATACATGGCTCTCCTTCCTCTCCTCGTGTGTGTGTGTGTGTGTGTGTGTGGACAAGAAAGAGAGAGAGAGAGAGAGAGAGAGGGAGAGCGTTACCTGCTCCTTGCTTGAGGGCGCCGAAAAACTCAGATCTGAGATCTGAGTTTTTGGGCGCTCTCTGTTATTTTTTTTAGCTCAGCCGGCGTCGCTATGAGCGTCGCAAATTTACAAGCAAATTTGCGACGCTCATAGCGACGCCGGGAATTTTTTTTTTGAGCGTCGCTGTGTGAGCGTCGCTAATATGAATAGCCTTTTGTAGTGCATGGTTTGATTGCATGGTTGCCAATGTTAAATTCCCTGAAAGAAAAATCTACTTTAGGTTCACTGAAAAAATATATGTACATAGATGCTAAGGATTTGGGTAGTACCATACCTCTTGTACATAAGCAAGCTTTCAATAAGTAAACAAAGAGCTCTATTTCCGTGTACATTATTTTTGTTAATGATCCTCAAAAGTAATCTAATGCTTTAGCAAAAGAAAATATAAATAATCAAAAGGATTTAGAGTTATCCAATTTCCTCAAGGGGTTTCAAGATGTTTTTATTGATGATATCCCTTGTGAACTACCTCCAAAACAAGGAAATGACGACCATGCAATTGAACTTCTTGTAGGAAGTACACCGCCTAATAAACCTCCTTATAGAGTTTCCCAAGCTCAACAAGAGGAAATTATGCGGCAAGTGCATGAGTTAACTTGAGAAGATAGGGCATGGTTAGGCCTAGCTCATCTCCATTTTGTTCACCAGTGTTATTAGTGCAAAAGAAAGACGGCACATATCGTATTTGTGTCGACTATGGAGCACTATTTATAGGATCACTATCAAAAATAGGTTTCTTGTTCCACGGGTAGAATGCCTATTTGATAAGTTGCAAGGGTTGACCTACTTCAACAGGATTGACCTAAAAAGTGGCTACCATCAAATAAGGATAGCTCGTCAAGACATTGTAAAGACCGCATTTTGCACTACATTTGGTCTTTACGAGTACATTGTCATGCCTTTTGGCTTGACCAATGCACCAACCACATTTAACCGCTTGATGGAGAAGCTATTCAGGCCTCACTAAACCTTTACTGAAGTGTTCTTTGATGATATAATCATGGTCTACTCTAATTCACTAAACGAACACAAGCAACACCTCCAGGTAATATTTCAAGTTTTACGAGAGAATAAACTTCATATAATTGAAAGAAAATTGATTTTTTCATACAAGAAATTCAGTATTTAGGTCACATTATCTCTCAAGATGGAATCAAAATGGATTATCAAAGTTAAAGGTAATAAAAGGATGGCCTAATCCAAGGAATCTACATGAACTAAGAAGCTTTATAGGTATGTGTGCATACTATAGACGCTTCATAGAAAAGTTCTCACAAATCGCGGGACCATTACATGACCTAACAAAGAAAAACATTAGGTATATAGTCACCAAGGAGAACAATGCTTTCAAAAAGCTTAAAGAAAAGCTTATCTCTCAACCTGTGCTTACATTACCGGATCTCTCAAAGACATTTGAGGTCCAATGTGACGCCTATGGTGCTTGCTTTGGAGCTGTTTTGCTCCAACAAGGGCACGCCATAGCCTATGAAAGTCGAAGGCTTGACCCTATTGAGCAAGCTCTAGCCATATATGAGAAGGAACTCTTAGCAGTTCTACATGCTCTAGATTCACGGAAGCACTATTTATTGGGACTCCTTTCATTCTACAAACCGATCACGAGAGCCTTAAGTACTTCATGTTGCAAACCAAGCTCTCCGACAAACAAATGAGGTGGGCAAATTTCCTTTCACAATTTTATTTTCATATTGCTCACATTGCTGGCAAGCATAATCAAGTAGCCGATGCACTCTCAAGACGATTGAGAGTGAATGCGGTTTCCATAGCAACTCACAATGATCTATCTTCTATGATAGATGAGTACGCTATTGATTCTAATTTTAGAGATGTGATTTCAGCCCTTGCACTAGGGAAGAAGGAAGAAGAATTTACCCTACAAGATGGTTAGCATTTACCCTACAAGATGGTTATATTCTCTATGGCAATAGACTATACGTTACTGACTCACTACGTGAGAAAGTAATGTATAAATCTCATGCTCCTCCTTATGTGGAGCATAGAGGGATTCAGTCTACCCTAAAAGGGATAGAAACATATTTCTATTGGCCTGTCATGAACACAAACATACAAGAGTAAATGTTTCAAAATGTGTGGTATGCCAAAAGGCAAAGTTTGATAGAGGGAAGCAACCTGGATTGCTTCAACCTTTGCCAATCCCTAATTCACCATGGGAGAGCATATCCATGGATTTTATCTTTGGATTGCGCAAGTCGATCCATGGGAATACAGGAATATGGACGATAGTAGACAGTTTTAGCAAACAAGTACATTTCATAACTGTCAAAAAGACTATCAAAGCCCATCAAATGGCAACCCTCTTTATATCACAAATCTTCAAGTACCACGGCTTGCCAATGTCCATAGTGTCGGATAGAGATCCTAAAATGGCAGGTTATTTCTGGAAGTGTCTCTTTGAGAATTTAGGTACAAGGATGAACTTCTCTTCGGCCTATCATCCCTAGATAGATGGCCAAAGTGAAATAGCTAACCTAGCCATTCTTGATCTACTAAAGCTTATGTCACAGAAGTAGGTCAAAAGTCCCAATGGGAGAAGTACTTAACCTTAGTGGAGTACGCTTGACAATAACACTGTACATACTTCCATGGGAAAAGCAACTTTTGAGGTGATAGAGGGAAGATCAAAAAGTCCCTTGCTACTCAAGGTACATGGGAAGATCTTTGCCTGCAGATGAATATAGCTAAGACCTGCAAGAATCAAAAAGATTAAGGATGCTATATGAATCTCTCAGCAAAGGAAAAAGGCTACTGTAGATAAGCACAGAAGATCCCTAGCCTTTAAACAAAATTATTGGGTCATGCTTAAGTTTCCCAAGGCTAGATTAAGGCACACAACGGGCAATAATCCTACGGGACACCAAAAGTACTATGCTAAGTTAGCAAAAGGTACTATGGTCCCTTCCAGATTCTTAGACCAATCAATGAGATGGCCTATCAACTCAAGGTTCCCAGCCATTGGCTCATACTCAATGGTTTCCATATGAGCATACTAAAGCCTTACAAAAGAGATCCACTTCAAGAACCAATTATTGAAGACCCATCGAAGATCGAGGACCAACAAGAGGTGTTGCAGCCTGAGTCCATTGTTTGACATGAAGACAAGATATTACGAGGTAGTAAGACTATCCAACGATATCTTATCAAGTTAAAAAATTATCCTTTTGAAGATGCTAGATGGATGCAAGGCATACAATTAAAGGATAATTTAAACCTTGTCAATGCTTACAATGATTCCCTAGAGTAAACAAATGTAAATATGTATAAATGAACAAAGTTTTTGTCTTATAAGACTCTCATTTTCTTTATTGAGTGTACATGTTAACGAGTATGCATGCTTAGGATCATGTTTGTGGAGATGACGTCTCCCGAACACCAAGTAGAGCTTGTCACTCTACTATGGAAGATTGATATAGACTAATGTGAAGACATGCTTGCAATAGCTAATGCTCTCAAGCACCAAATGGACTAGCCATCCATTATGGGACAATGTCATAGGGTAAAATAGGGATCCTCTACCACATAGCCGAGGACGACTATGATTTCAAGAGAGAGGTAATGCCATAAAAACTAATAATTAATACTCCCAAATGATTTTCTCATGTTAAACGGATTATTTAATATGGGAAAGTACAAGGGGAGTAAAAGCTAGAATATTGGTAAAGCTGCGAGACCAGCCAGCTCTGTCAGGGATCCAAAGGAGGGCAAATAGGGATCCACAAAGGGGGACAGTCTGAAAAAGAGAAATGTGCTTCAATGGGGCTTAAAATACCTAAGGTTCAGCTCCATTAAGACTTTCATAGTCTAAGGTTCCTAAGTTTTTATTCAATTGTCCAAAGGCCAATGTAGGGGAAAATTGGATGGTCATGGGAAGACTAAAAAGCTTCCCACATCCCTAGGAAGGAGGAAGAGACCCCAGATTGTAGGGGATGACAGAGAAACAGACACACACACACACACACACACACACACATACTCAAAGGCTCCCCCTATACACAAAGGGAATTATGGACACATGTCAAGCTCCTAGGCCAGTTGGTCCCAACTCCCTTCAAATCCTATTGGTGGACCGATGAGGATTAGTCTAGAGTACTTTTACTCTAATAAATTTAAAAATTATTGATAAAAGAACCAATAGAAATTAAGCTCCTAGAAGACAATTTTACAGCCTACCAAGGGGTCCAATGAGCATTCAACAGCCTAATGGCCTGCCTGATTCCTATTAGCCAGAAGACTAAGAGGTCCAATGAGAGTTTAATTAAATTATTTGAATACCTAAAGCTCTCACAAAAGGGGAAAGGGGGACAGTCACAAGGCTAGAAATTATTCTTCTAATTTAGGATTGGCTAAGCTTTACAAGGGCCAATGGGATGCCAGCATGAGAAATTAGCAAGAGGGGTCGACCAAGATGAGAGAGAAGGTTGATTTTTACTCTAACTCATTTGCACACACACTCACACAAACTCATGTGTGAAGTAAAGAAGACTATCTCCTTCTCAAGCTTTAATGGAAAGCTCATCATCTACTCCAAGCTTGTGAGAAGGGAGGCCTACACCAACAACTCTTGGCTTTTTGAGCCAAATCCAACCAAGATCCAAGACCAAGATCCAAGATCCAATTAATGCTCATTCCCTCTACCATACTAATTACTAAGCTATGCTAAGCTATTAAGAGTGATTATGTGAGGAGAAATACTTCGTTCTCGTAAGATCCCTCTTCTTCCTCTCAATCTATCACCATTCCCTGCTAGCTCTCAAGGTGTGTGACGTCACACTAGGTGTGATTTTGAAGCATAATAGGTGCATGAAGCTTACATCTTCATTGCACCAACGATTTTTGTCAAGGAACACAAGCATTGTATTGTACAAAATTTTCCTTTGATGGGAGAAGCTATAATACAAAGCCTTTATCGAGGGGGGACCGGTTCCATGTAAATCCGGTCCTCAAGTGTTGTCAATTGTTCTATTTCTCTCTCTTTTCAAGTATTGTCAATGCCAAATTAGATAGGTGTAAATTGCTATGTTGCTTTCTCAATTAAGTACTCTCTCTTTGCTCATTAGGAGCTTGTTCTTAATGAAATGCTCACTATGTTATCAATTTTCGCTACACACAAGTTACTAGTGCATTAAATGTAACACATCTACTTCAGATTCTCTCAGTCTATGGTGGTTTTTTTTTGCAGATCCAAGTGGTGGTAGATCGAGAGAAACGCGAAGAACAACAGGTGGCATTGTCTCTCTCATGTGAACCTCCTTTCCATACAAACAATGGGCGGCTCTCTCAGGGTTCGGCGGTCTAATTGACCTCTCTCTCACTTATATATGTATGGACGATTTTGAAAAATGGCAAATTAGGTGGAATGTAATTTTTTTTTTCTCTATCTAAGGTAATGATAAAGGGCTCTGGAGCCGACTTCCATTCATTGAAGAAGCAGGAGTCACTTCTCGCTCCCCCCCCCCTCCCCCCCCCCCCCCCCCCCCCCTGCCCCCCTCCTCTCCCTCTCTCTCCTCCCCTCCTCTTTTTTTTTTGGGGGGGGAAAGTTTATTATTTACATATATATTACATCATCTCGTCTTTGATCTATGTCAGATCCGACTTATGAACTGTAAACATCTCTCTTTCATCTTCCTATCAATGATACAAAGGCAGTCCTCCATCATCGTTTTCTTAATAATCTCCCATGGGATAGTAACCTTGTAAAGCGAGATTTTCTCAAAACTGGAAAAATTTCGAGCATTCCAAATAAAAAACAGTAACCAAACTCTCAATGATTGCATACAAAACTGCATTGCATCATCTGGAAATTTGCACAACCCAAATGTCATAGAAAAGATAGACAGTTTGACTGGGACCCATTTTTGTACATGTTGTAAAATCCATAGCCACCATTGTCTTACATTTTTGCAATTCCAAAATAAGTGTTTAATGGTCTCCATACCTTTACAATTTGGGCATTTCCCATCTGAAATACATTTCTTAAGTAGTAGTTCTCCACAGGGTAGAGAACCTGTGAGAAGTATCCACAAAAAAAGCTTGTGCTTATTCGAACAAGGAAGGCTCCATAATGCAGTCAGCCGTTGTATCCACCACTCTTGTGATTTGTTGAACCTCCAATATCTGTTGCATCTAGTTGAGATGTCCAAATCTGGAATAAGAAAAGTGTAGAATTGTGCAGTAGAAGATTTCCACCAATCACCTGCATTCCCTGGGAGGTTCCAGTCTCGGAATCTTTCCCATAAGTTCTCTATAATGGGGACATGAAGCCTGAATGTTTGAATACATAAGTCTATCCAACTCCTTCTGAAAGAATTCGACAGTCTGAATTGTCTCCTGGCTGCAAAAAAGGGAACAAACAACCCCTGAGAGTCCAACATTTGATCAATGCATATGATACCTTTTCTGAATAACATGATGGATTGTTTTTTAATAATCAAGGTAGGGGGGGTTTTAAAGACAAAGCTCCAGAAAACATTTTCCTAACCAAGAGAATTGCTTGTATACCTAAGACGACCTTGCCATATCAAGTTAGAGCATGTGTGTTTCCAAGAATTAATCATCAAAACTGAGCAGTAATACAACCAGTCTTAAGAGGGGCATGCGAAAACAATTTGTCCCAGTCTGACATGTTCCATGTGCCATGATAGTAAACCACTGACAGAGAAATGATAGCCCACATGCATCTGGACCAAATAGTGTCCTGTTTAAACATATGTTTGACCATAGTTGCCCGTCGAGCATGAGCGTGTGCCTGCAAGTTAAGCACCCCCAATCCCCCTTGATTTCTAGGACTAATAACAAAGTCCCATTTAATGAAGGCACAAGTTTTCCCTCTATTGCCCCAAAGGAATTTTCTCAGCAACATTTGTATCTGAGCTAGGTGCTTTTTTTCCAGTCCAACAATGGCAGATAGTACAACAGATATGGCACAAGAATGGCCTGTATGATTCTGAGTCTGACATGCAACGGCCACCCATCACAGTACCATGCAGCTATTTTCGTCCGAAATTTGGATAAAAACCCACTAAACCAGCTGGTTATTATTTGAGTGTATTCCTATTGGGTATCCCAAATATCTAACAACATGTCCTTTCGGGATTCTCTTCCCAACCCAAATAAGATTGTTAAACTGGTCTGCATTGATATCAATAAGTACAGATTTTTGTAGGTTCAAGTTCATTCCAGCAGTTAAAGAAAATAGGGCGAGGTAAGACATACATTTATTCAGATTTAAATTGGTAGCATGTAGAAAAATCATAGTGTCATCAGCAAAACCTAGAGCTAGCAACAACTGTTCCTTGGAAAATTTTATCCCATTGATTCTTCCTAGAGCTGCTTGTTTCTCCAAAAATCAAAATAAAGGATGAGTACTGACAGCAAAAAAAAGAGGGCTGAAGGGGCACCCTTGTCTCACTGATCTTTGAATCTGCACTGGGCCTGAAAGTCTTCCATTTACTATAATCCTTGATGTAGCATGCTGACCCAGCAAGAAGATGCATGTACTCATGTTGGTCCCAAACCCCATTTTTTTCATAATAACATAAATGAAGTCCCAAGCTACAGTGTCAAATGCATTTTCATAATCTAATTGTAGCATTACTGAGTTTTGATTTGTTTTGACAGCATATTCGGTCCCCAGTTAAACAACCAAAATATTGTCCAAAATAGATATGGCCCCAATGAATCCCGACTAGTTTATATGGATATGTTTCCTCAACAGAAGGGATAATCTGATAGCCATTGATTTAGCCAGAACCTTATACAGTAACCCCATCATCATTATGGGTCTCCACTATGATAAAGTTGAGCAGAATTTTTGCTTAGGGATGAGTTTAACAATTCCTTCTTTGAGATGAGGATCCATAACCTGTGATGCCCAGATAGCATTGATTGCCTGCATAACCATACATTTCAGATGTGGCCAAAAATGTATCAAGAATTCCTTTGAAAGCCCACAAGCTCCATGTGTTTTGTCATTTCCCAATTTAGTGACAGCATAGTAAAGTTCTCCTTCCTCAAAGCAGCCCTCAAGCCTCTAGGCATCACAGTTATTAATGCAAGAGTCCACAGAGGCTAACATCACCTCCATTGCTTGTGCTCTTTCATTAGAGGTATCCATTGGTTTATTTAAAATAGCATCATAATGATCCATGCAGGTTTGCATAAGGTTCTGGCTGTTAGTGACCTCGGAGCCAACCTCTGTTATAATTCTACTGATAGCCTCTCGCTTATGTTTGGTTTTCAGCTTATGAAAAAACCCCTTTGAGGTGTCATTTACATCTGATCATTTTCTTACCCTGCATTTGAATCTGCATTTAACAACCTCAATGTCAGCTATAGATAGAAGAGCACCCCTGATATCCTCAATTTCAGTACATAGTTGTGTGTTACCTGGCCTTTATGCACCTGTTCTAGCAAAGGTTTAAGTTTCGCACTCAATGCAGCAGTTTCTGTCGTTTTTGGGCAGCTCTCATCTTACCATGATGTCTTATACATTTTTTCATTTCAGCACAGAAAAAATTCCAAGCATTAACCAGATAAGTACTTAGCTGCTTAGCATGATTAGCACAATGTAAGACATCTGCTTGAAAGTGTTTATCGTGTAGCAACATATTATTCACCATGAGGGGTCTCACTTTACCAAATTTAACTGGTCTAGCATTAGCATAAGAAAGATTCAAAACGAGAGGAAAGTGATCAGACATACAAAAGTCAATCTGAACTTGCATTTGACAATTAGCAGGTAGCCATTCATCTTGCATAAAATAAATTCTATCCAATCTAGACCAAGATGATATGTGCGATTTAGAATGAAAAGTGAACCCAGTTGAGTTAAACTTATTTAACCAGGCATTTGACATTTGATGTAGGGATTCCAGGTCATCCCAACAAGCAGCTTCCTCTTTTGACATAACAGTGGCCATGGATGTAGTATCCACCATTTTAGTAACCATATTGAAATCACCGCCAAGAATACCCTTGCCTAGAGTCATCAATTTCAACCAAGACCAAGTTTCCATTCTGTGATTCCATTTATTATTAGCATACACATTGACAATATGTAGAGTTCCCCATGTCGAATCTACTATAAAGACAGAACAACGACCCGAGGGATGATCCAGCACCCATTGAGGGTTAAGAGAATTCTTAATAAAATTCAGCACCCCAGAATACTCCCCTTTTCTCCCCCCATAAAAGCACGAGTATCCTTTGAAGTGGTTAGTTTCTCCTGCTCTTTTATGCCATTTATGCTCTTGTATAAGCACTACATCGAGATCTTTTTGCAGAATCCATTTATTAAGCATGGCCAGCATATTGGGGTCATTAAGACCTTTCACATTAAAGGTTGCAAATTTCATGAGGGAGTGTTCATAACAACCTGGGTGTTACCGCCTTCATTTGAACTATCATCACTGTCCGCCATGTTGACCTCAAGGTTAAGCGCAGGTTCCTCCCGAATAAGAGGTAGTTTTTCAGCGGTATTGCATGCTGCCTCAATAGCAGCCAAGGTGTCAGGTGAAGGCATGTCTTGTAGGATGTCAAATACATTGGGACTAATGTAACCTGAGGAAGGCTATCGGGGTTTGAAGGATTCCTAGACGAGACAGTTTGAAACCCATTCCCATCAATGGGTCTTTTCCCCTTATCAGTGGTTCTGTTAATACCATGAGGATTATTAGAGGAGGCTGGGCCTTGATGCCCATTACCCAATTTAGCCTGGTTCCCTGCATGACTAGGGTTGAATAGAGGTCTCGATACCCCTTTCACATGAGGATGTATGGTGTCAGGTGCATGTGCATACGCAGGGGAGACATTTACCGAGGTTTGCTGCACCCCAAGACTATTAGCATTACCTGGATGAAATGTACTGGGAGGTGGTTTCTCAGCAATAAATGCAATAATAGTCACGGAAATATACCCACTGCTATTACCACACCACTTTCCGCATTTATTACCGCGCTTATTGCCGCTACACGCCAATTAAAAAATAAAGGTGCTCATTTGGTGGGTGGCCCAAATGATCACCTTTATTTTTGACCTGCATAAAACAATGAAACATCAATTGTTTTTTGAAAGAGTATAAAAAATACCAAAGAATTGAAATTGAATCTACTTTACCTTGACAATTTAAAATGCAGAAGATCAATTGTTTTAAAAAGTTACAATAAAAAGTAAATAGTTGTAAATACATTGTGCCACATTAGGACTTTACAAAAGTTTGGACAAAATATTTTTCTATCTAATCCTCCTCTATCTCGCCGTCGTCTAGAGGCACGTATGTTTGATCACTTTGACTCTACAAAAACCCAAACCAAGCTAAACAATTATGAACAACTCAAAACAATTGATACAAAATTACTTGTTTAAACATACTACTTGTAGTGATCCAACCGCCGCATCATTTTGCTCGCGCAAGAGATACGGTTGTTTTTGAACAACCTTTTCCAAGTATCAAATTCTATATGGTTGTAAATACATTGTGCTACATTGGGACTTTACAAAAGTTTGGATAAAATATTTTTCTATCTAATCCTCCTCTATCTCGTCGTTGTCTAGAGGCACGTATGTTTGATAACTTTGACTCTACAAAAACCCAAACCAAGTTAAACAATTATCAACAACTCAAAACAATTGATACAAAATTACTTGTTTAAACTTACTACTTATAGTGATCCAACCGCCGCGTCATTTTGCTCGCGCGAGAGATGTGGTTGTTTTTGAATAACCTTTGTCAAGTATCAAATTCTATATGGTTGTAAATACATTGTGCCACATTGGGACTTTACAAAATTTTGGACAAAATATTTTTCTATCTAATCCTCCTCTATCTTGTCATCGTCTAGAGGCACGTATGTTTGATCACTTTGACTCTACAAAAACCCAAACCAAGTTAAACAATTATCAACAACTCAAAACAATTGATACAAAATTACTTGTTTCAACTTACTACTTGTAGTGATCCAACCGCCGCATCATTTTGCTCGCGCGAGAGATGTGGTTATTTTTGAACAACCTTTGCCAAGTATCAAATTCTATATGTCGCTCCTGATACTTGACCATCTCTCTGGTTGATCGAGAGAGAGTGATATTTTCCTAAGTTAGCAATAACAATACCAAATCATCTACTACAATCTTTATAATTACCAATCGACGTTATAATTCAATTAATCTTATATATTTAACCTTCGAAGCTCCCTTGCCTCCTGAGACATAGTGCGTGGGAGTTTGTCTTGCGTGAGCCTCACGTTGTTGTTTGTATGATGAGTCCGTCGTAGCTTGATCGCTCTTTTCTTGAATTGACCACTCCCACTCTGTGTCTACCATGTTGCCACCGCGGTAACTCCTGTCTGGCTCTTTAACCTGGTTGGCTGGTGCGCATCGCACACTGGACTGTTTGTTTTTCAAAAATGTCTTTATGTAGCTCTCCAACCATTGTTGTGAAAAAAGTTAATTGGGGGTGTTTGGAAATCTAACTAGCAGAACGTCCTCAATGCACCGTGCATGATCGGGAAGTTGGTCTCTAAACTTTATAAAACAATCCTTATATGTTCAAGAATTTGTAGATGGAGTCCAAATGCCCTGCTTTGTGCTGTGCCGAAGTCCACCTCCCCACCATATTTAACCCTGTAGTAGCACCCATGCGTGTCTGGTACGGGTGCCTCAGTATCCTCGTCCTCTGCGTCAAGGGCGGAACGCTCTAAAAGTGGAGACTTCGTTCCCCCGACTCTACCAAAACATGTGAAACTACAAGATTCGCCGTCGTTTTGTCTCTCACGGCGCTTGCTGCCCTTAGACGAGTGTCGACACGTGCTGCCAGAGGAAGTGCGTCGACGATGTTTTGACAAAAAAAGAGTGGAATGGAGTGGCGGAGGACCCTGTGATGCCATGGGAGTGGGACCCTGTGATGCAAGGGGAGTAGGACCTTGCGATGGAATGGGAGTAGGACGATAGGAAGGGACTGTAGAGTGAGGTGCCATCGGTGCGAGGCTCTGAAGGTAAGGAGTCCCTCCCTGACACCCCGATGGTGTAGTCTGCGGAGAAATACCGTAGGTCGCAAGCTGTTCTGGAGTGTAGCGGCCAAAAAAATCCTCCGTTGAACGGAGGTACTACTCTTGTAAAGAGATAGCCCGTTGTTGTACGTCTGGATCTACGATCGATGGAGAAGCCTGAGAAGGGTAGATATAGGATGGCCATGTCTGCAAATAACAAAAATAAACCTATGACACTCATGGTTTAGGTATGGAGAAACATTCTTTATTTCTTTGCTTATTCTCACCGACTCAAGACTCGGTCCACTGGAGGCGATGTCCACCCCGGGTGGGAACCCACCTAGGATGTGAACCAACCAAAAGAAGAGCCAATTGGCTGCTCCCCACGAGTTGGTCTCTCGTCTGACATCTACATTACAAAGAGAAATATAAGATTAAGCTTTCCACCCTACTCACTCATCTATAAATATGTACACAAGTATATTAGCACACAAACACGTAGATACATATACATACGAGTAGACCTAAGTAGAGGCTAGTAGTACCAAAGGTCAAGTGCACCCCTTTAGAGATCATCACAGTCTCAACCATGGTAAAACCAGAGGTA
Source organism: Adiantum capillus-veneris (assembly GCF_014529385.1). Classification (NCBI taxonomy): domain Eukaryota; kingdom Viridiplantae; phylum Streptophyta; class Polypodiopsida; order Polypodiales; family Pteridaceae; genus Adiantum; species Adiantum capillus-veneris. The sequence goes on from NC_140950.1 coordinate 32,719,357, forward strand.
CATTGCAGTAATCCATGCATGAGTGGATCAATGATCATGCCGCAACGCCACAATTAAAAAAGGACTATACCCAAGAGGAAGCGTCTAACCTTCGGGTGCTATCCTCCCGTACTTAGTGCCTACATACATGTATAAACAATATATATGTACACACAAATACCCAAAAGGACTATACCCAAGAGGAAGCGTCTAACCTTCGGGTGCTATCCTCCCGTACTTAGTGCGTACATACATGTTTAAACAAATATATATGTACACACAGATATATATACATATACATAATGTAGCCATCGTTTTGAGTAAAGATAAAGAGTTATGGTTGTAAATGTAGCCATCGTTTTGTGTTGGTTGCACCTAGATTCAATGTCTAAGTGATCAACTGATCGTAACATTACAATTCTAATGTAATGCAATAAGTAACTCCATTTCTCTCACCGAGTCTCTCTCTCTCTCTCTCCCCCTCTCGGTTGTGCAGTTGAACTACAAAGAGGAAGCTCCATCCCAATGTCATGCCTACACCTCCATGTAAATCAAGCACTCTCAGGGATGAGAAGCCAAACATGGACGACATCGTCTGTCGAGGCATGGAGGTCTCGGCTAAGGTCATGGTGGCTTTGGACTTGGGCACCACTTTTTTGGGCTTCGCATACGCCCACAAGAGCGACCCCAAGGACATCCACCATGTCCTCGATTGGCCCTCACAAACTGAGGCAACCGCTTCATCCCATTATTGAAAAACACAGATCAGCCTGTTTTACAAGTCGAACGCGACTGGAACCCCTTGTCTTCTACCTACACCCTCCAAGCTTGGGGATGGGCTGCCCTTTGTTCAACAAAGCGTCCTCACCTTGAAGGTAATCTTGGTGCTGGTTGTTCACGTATCCCTTTGGAGCCCAATTTTCATATCCTTAACTTCTTTCTCTCTCTCCCTCTGTCCCCTCTTTCTCTCTCTCTCTCCTATCTCTCTCTCTTTCCCTCTTTCCATATATCTCTCTATTCCACTCTTTCCCTCTCTCTCTCTCTCTCTCTCTCTCTCTCTCTCTCGCTCGCTCTCTCTCTCTCTCTCTCTCTCTCTCTCTCTCTCTCTCTCTCTCTTTCTCTATTTCTTTCCCTTTCTATCTACTCTCTCTCTTTCCCTATCTCTCTCTCTCTCTCTCTCTCTCTCTCTCTCTCTCTCTCTCTCTCCCCCTCTCTCTCTATTCTCCCTCTTTCCCTATTTCTCTCCCTCTTTCTCTCTCTCCCTGTCTCTCTCTCTTTTCCTCTTTCCCTATCTCTCTATATTTCTCTCTTTCCCTCTCTCTATTTACTCTCTCTCTCTCTCTCTCTCTCTCTCTCTCTCTCTCTCTCTCTCTCTCTCTCTCTCTCTCTATTTTCCTCTTTTCCTATCTCTCTCTAGTCCTCTCTTTCTCTCTCCTCTCTTTCTCTCTAGTCCTCTCTCTCTCTCTTTTCCTCTTTCCCTATCTCTCTCTAGTCCTCTCTTTCTCTCTCCTCTCTTTCTCTCTTTCTCTCTCTTCTCTCTCTCTCTCTCCCCCTCTCCCTCTCCCTCTTTTTCTTACTATCCCTATCCCGCTCTTCTTCTACCCCTCATTCTCTCTATTTCTCTCCCTATCTCTCTCTCTCTTTATCTATCTCTCTCTCTCTTTATCTATTTCTCTCTCTCTTTCTTCATTTATCTCTCTCTCTCTCTCTCTCTCTCTCTCTCTCTCTCTCTCTCTCTTTTTCTTACTATCCCTATCCCGCTCTTCTTCTACCCCTCATTCTCTCTATTTCTCTCCCTATCTCTCTCTCTCTTTATCTATTTCTCTCTCTCTTTCTTCATTTCTCTCTCTCTCTCTCTCTCTCTCTCTCTCTCTCTCTCTCTCTCTCTCTCTCTCTCTCTCTCTCTCTCTGTCTCTCTATTTCTATGTAACAAACTTAACATTTCTATCTAACATCCTATCCAAACAAGTCGAGCAAAGAAATCGTTTCCAAATAAGCCTAGCAAAGCAACCATTTTAAAACAAGTCGAGCATAGAAACCATTTCCAAATGAACGAGGTATGTTATGGATTCTCTATTTTTTTAAAAAAATTTATATGTGTGTGCGTGTGTGTGTGTGTGTGTGTGTGTAGTAGAAAACAAAAGGGAAAGAGGGGACAGGTGCTTTGTTTTGTGTTTACCTCTTTCTTTGTAGTGTGGTTGATCTTTGGCTAGGTTGAGCTTTCAAAGACGATGCTGGAAAACCCCCTTCGACGAAACTGTTAGGAAATAAGACGTAGCTAAATAGATAATTGAGTAGATTACTTAATGGAGAGAGACAAATTTATATACACGAGATTATAGTGTAGAGAGAGAGAGAGAGAGTACACACGATATACGTGGTTCACCCAATGTGGGCTACGTCCACGGGAAAGCAGCCACTCAATGGCTTTGGTACTTCAAAACAAGAAGTAGTTTACAAAGGGATTATACCCTTAATGGAGCTCCCGCCTTGCTTCACTCTCACCACCTCACACTCACCTTGTTGCATCAACTTCACACTATGAAATGTGTGTAGAAATGGCCTCCTTTTATAGGCCAAAAGGGCTGCCCTCTCTTATGAGAGACAGCCATGTGTAGCCGCCCTTGTGCGAATAAGTCCAAATCGGACCCTCCAATCCGCCCATGTGTGGCCGCCCTTGAGAAGACAAGTCCGCTTCTGAATTCGGCCACCGGCCATTGACTTCCGACCACCGGCCACCGGCCATTGACTTCCGACCACCGGCCATTGGCCATTGACTACCGGCCACCGGCCAACCGACCGGTTGTTTTCCAACCACTTTCCGACCGTCGTCCGGCCATAATATTCCGGCGAAAAGGAATATTCCGGCGAAAAACAAAGTCTCGGGGGCCTCCGCCCCCGAGGCCTTTAAAGTTGCCCCTGATTCTTGTCCGTGAAAATTTTGGTTTCCGGTGAGTGATTTTCCTTCACGCACGATGGATTCTCCTCATAATGGGGGCCTTACAAATGTGCGCTTTTACCACAGAAAATTACAATGGTAAATCAGGCTCCATACTTAACAATCTCCCACTTGGAGACTGATCTCCAAACCAAACCTGTGACTGCTTTCCATTCTAACTTTTTATCCTTGAATGCCGATTGAAGATGAGCAAAAGCTCAACTTCTCCTTGTTGACCACCTTTGTAAACATGTCTGCAGGATTTTCACTTGTATGCACCTTTCCTAGCTTTAGTTGTCCCTCTTCCAAAAGAGTGCGTATGAAGTGATATCTCACCTCAATGTGCTTTGTCCTTGAATGAAAGGCTGAGTTCTTCGCAAGATGGATAGCGCTTTGGCTATCACTGTATAAGACACAATTGTCTTGTTTGAATCCAAGCTCTTCTAAGAATCTGTGAAGCCACAGAATTTCTTTGCTTGCCTCCGTCATTGCTACATACTCTGCTTCCGTGGTAGAAAGTGAAACCACTTTCTGCAGCTTTGAAGCCCAGCTTACTGCTGTGCCTCCAACCGTGAACACATAGCCAGTAGTGCTCCTTCGAGTATCTTTGTCACCTGCCATATCTGCATCAGCATACCCTTCTAGAAAAATATCAGTTCCTCCAAAATACAAAGCATTTGTTGTTGTCCCTTTTAGATACCTAAGTATCCACTTCACAGCTTGCCAATGCTCTTTACCTGGGTTGTCCATGAACCTACTCACAACTCCCACTGCATGTGCAATGTCTGGCCTTGTCCAGACCATAGCATACATTAGAGAACCTACCGCTGCAGCATATGGAACTTTAGACATATAGGCTATCTCCTCTTGTGTCTTTGGACACATATCCTTCGTTAGTTTAAAATGACCAGCCAAAGGTGTAGAAACTGGTTTTGCATTTTGCATTGCAAACCTTTCTAGTACCTTCTTGATGTAATCTTCTTGAGATAGCTTTATTGTCTTCTTCGTCCTGTCCCTTGATATTTTCATACCAAGTATTCTCTTTGCAGCACCTAAATCTTTCATTGAAAAAGATTTGGACAGCTCCTCTTTTAGGTCTTTGATGTCCTGCATGTTAGCACTTGCAATCAACATGTCATCAACATACAACATTAGGATGATGAATTTCCCATCTCCCAAATTCTTCGTGTAGACGCAGTGATCCGAGTTGCATCTTGTGAATCCATGATCCAACATCCATCGATCAAACTTCAAGTACCATTGTCTTGATGCTTGCTTTAAACCATACAAGCTCTTCTTTAATCTGCAAACCATTTTCTCCTTACCTTTTACTTCATACCCCTTTGGTTGAAGCATGTAGATTTCCTCCTCTAAGTCACCGTGAGGGAATGCCGTATTTACATCCATTTGCTCGAGATTTAGATCATGAGCAGCCACAAGGCTTAAGACAAGCCTAATTGAGTTCATTTTTACAACAGGAGAAAATATTTCATTGAAGTCAATACCTTTCTTTTGAGAAAAACCTTTTACCACAAGCCTAGATTTGTACCTTTTCTTCCCACCTTCTTCTTCCTTTATCTTGTACACCCATTTGTTTTGAAGTGCCCGCTTACCTTTAGGCAACTCAACCAACTCCCATGTTTGGTTCTGATGTAGTGAGTCCATCTCCACTTGCATGCTCTTCGTCCATTCTTCTTTGGATTCATGTTGCATAGCTTCTTCATATGATTCCGGCTCTCCAGAATCTGAGATCAAGAGATGGTTGAAGGAAGGAACAAACCTTTCTGGAGGTCTACTTGCTCTTGTAGATCTTCGGGGAATAGGTTGAGGCTCCTCATTTGGTTGATGTTGTTGCACATTGTCACCGTTTGCAGTCCTTGAGTCTTCACCGTCCTCAAGCTCCATGTACTCATCACCTGTTTCTTTTGTTTGTTTTCTTTCCAAGTAATCTTTGTACATATTTTGTTCATTAAAAATTACATCCCTACTCCTTAAGATTTTACCATCTTCAGGATTCCATAGGCGATACCCAAAGTCTCCTTCTCCATAGCCAATGAAGAAACACTTTTTGGACTTTGCATCTAACTTTGATCTTAGGCTTCTATCTATGTGCATGAAAGCCTCACACCCAAACACTTTGAGAAATGCATAATTCACCGGTTTACCTGTCCATGCCTCTTCTGGAACTCCCCCATCCAATGCCGTTGAGGGTGACCGATTGATTAAGTACACAGACGTACTTACAGCTTCCGCCCAAAGTTCAAGCGGTAGGCCTGCATGTAGCCGCATGCTTCGTGCTCGTTCCATAATTGTCCTGTTCATCCTTTCCGAAATCCCATTTTGTTGAGGTGTCCTTGGGGTTGTCCTTTGCCTCCGAATTCCATTGCTAGCACAAAAGCTTTCAAAAGCTTGGCTGCAATATTCACCTCCATTGTCGGATCTGAGGCATTTAACCTTGGTACCTGTTTCATTCTCCACAAAGGCTTTCCACCTTTGAAATATGGAAAATACATCGGATTTATTCTTCATGACATAAACCCATGTTTTTCTAGTCGCATCGTCTATGAATGTTACATAGTACAATGAGCCACCAAGTGATGGTGTACTTGCAGGACCCCAAACATCAGAATGAACCAACTCAAGTTTTTTATTTTTTCTTTCATTTCCTGATTTTTGAAATTTTACCCTCTTTTGTTTACCATAAACACAATCTTCACAGAACTCTAAGTCCACTTCTTTCAAACCTGGTAGAAGCTTCTTTGTTTGAAGGATTTGCATTCCTTTGGCACTCATATGCCCAAGTCGGTAGTGCCACACCGCACTGTCAACTTGTGTAGTTCCTGCACAAGCTGAAGGTTGCGTGCTAACAGCACACAAGTAAAGTGTACTGACTTTTTCACCCTTGGCAACCACCAAAGATCCCTTTGAGATCTTCCACCGTTTGTTTCCGAATGCAATGTTGTGACCTTCATCGTCCAATTGTCCTGTAGAGATCAAATTTTTGCGAAGAGAAGGAACATGCCTAACATCTTTAAGCTTCCATTCATTTCCGTTAGCAGTTTTGATAGAAACTGTACCTTTGCCGACAATCTCACAAGCTTCATCATCTCCCAAGTATACATACCCAAAATTACCTTTGGTGTAGTCTTGGAAATGTTGCTTGTGTGGTGTCGCATGGAATGAAGCCCCGGAATCTACTATCCAGGAATTAGACACATTGTCTAATGAGAGAATTAGAGCATCTTGCTCTACTTTACCTGCCACATTGGCCTCCGATGTTGGATTTTTGTCTTGAGACTCTGTCTCCTTCTTCTTCTTGGACCAGCAATCCTTCTTGACGTGGCCCTTCTTGCCGCAGTTCCAACATTCAAGAACTGACTTTGTTCGTGATTTGCTCCGTCTTGAGCGATCACGACCCTTTTGGTTTTTGAACCTCTCCTTAGGCCTTCCTCTTGTTTCCACTGATAGTGCAGCACTTGATGATTCTCCTGTGCTTCTCCTTCGCATTTCCTCGCTTAGAAGAACACCCACAACATCATCAAACTTAAGAGTATTTGTGCCAGAGATAGAATTACTTACAGCCATCACAAGGCTGTCCCAACTATCCGGTAGAGATGATAGTATAAGGAGAGCTCGCACTTCGTCATCGAAATTGATTTTCACTGATCGAAGTTGACTTATGTTTGTGTTAAAGTCATTTAGGTGTTCTGCAACTGAACCATTCTCTGCCATCTTTAGATTGAACAAGCGCTTCATAAGAAATACCTTATTGGATGCCGATGGTTTCTCGTAGAAGTCGTCAAGTGACTTCATCAAGTCCTCCGTGGTCTTCATCTCCGAAACATTGAAGGCCACCGTTGACGCCAAGCTTAACCGGATTGTTCCCAGTGCCTTTCGATCAAGGACAATCCATGCTTCATCTGCCATTGTTGCGGGCTTCTTCGCAAGACCGCCTAGTGGCAAATAGAGGTCCTTCTGGTAGAGATAGTCTTCAATCTGCATCTTCCAATGTTGGTAGTTTTTGCCGTTGAACTTCTCAATCTTGAGCTTCCCCTCCTCCGCCATAACTCCCACTCAATTCAAGGAATCCTTTCCTTGAGATAATTTAGCTACGAGCAAACCTTGCTCTGATACCAGTTGTTAGGAAATAAGACGTAGCTAAATAGATAATTGAGTAGATTACTTAATGGAGAGAGACAAATTTATATACACGAGATTATAGTGTAGAGAGAGAGAGAGAGAGAGTACACACGATATACGTGGTTCACCCAATGTGGGCTACGTCCACGGGAAAGCAGCCACTCAATGGCTTTGGTACTTCAAAACAAGAAGTAGTTTACAAAGGGATTATACCCTTAATGGAGCTCCCGCCTTGCTTCACTCTCACCACCTCACACTCACCTTGTTGCATCAACTTCACACTATGAAATGTGTGTAGAAATGGCCTCCTTTTATAGGCCAAAAGGGCTGCCCTCTCTTATGAGAGACAGCCATGTGTAGCCGCCCTTGTGCGAATAAGTCCAAATCGGACCCTCCGATCCGCCCATGTGTGGCCGCCCTTGAGAAGACAAGTCCGCTTCTGAATTCGGCCACCGGCCATTGACTTCCGACCACCGGCCACCGGCCATTGACTTCCGGCCACCGGCCAACCGACCGGTTGTTTTCCGACCACTTTCCGACCGCCGTCCGGCCATAATATTCCGGCGAAAAGGAATATTCCGGCGAAAAACAAAGTCTCGGGGGCCTCCGCCCCCGAGGCCTTTAAAGTTGCCCCTGATTCTTGTCCGTGAAAATTTTGGTTTCCGGTGAGTGATTTTCCTTCACGCACGGTGGCTTCTCCTCATAATGGGGGCCTTACAAATGTGCGCTTTTACCACAGAAAATTACAAGGGTAAATCAGGCTCCATACTTAACAGAAACCCCCTTTGATGTTGTGCTTCCAGAGACAATGGCGGAAACTTGGACGAAACTCCCTTCGGCGGAACTTGGGAAGCTTGGAGAAGGAGAGAGAGGGAACGGAGAGGGGGGGGGGAGCTTGGAGAAGGAGAGAGAGGGAAAGGGAGGGGGTGGGGGTGGGGGAGCGGGGGGGCCATGGCGGAGAGCAGGAACGCAGAGTATGCAGCAAAAACACGGCATACTATGCCTTCTTGCCTATTTTAGGCACCAGGCATTACCGCAGATATTACCGTGCCCATTCCTGCGTCTATTACCTCGGCCGGTCATTTCAAACGGATACATGCGAATCCGAGGTTGAAGGGGGGGGGAGGGGGGGGAGTACAAACAACCCCCTCTACCCTTAGCTATACATTATTTCACCTTTTGGCCTTTTGAGTTTTTAAATGAAGATTTTTAATATTTTTTGGATACTTTTAAATGTTTATTAATTACATTTTTTAAGTTCTCTTTTAGTTAAAAATAATCTTAGCACTCATTGTCATTTATTCTCTTTGACCTTAACTTTATATAATTGTTTTAATGGAATTAAGGGCTTTTCTAATTATTTATTTTTTAGGACACATAATTAAATAAAAAACATTTCCCGTGTGCAGGACATCGACTGGGATGATCGCGGTCCCCCTAGAGGCCCTGAGTGCGATATTTGTCCCAAGGAAAAACTCCCTTGTCCTTGAGCCAAGTGCAAAAGGGAAATCCCTTGCTTGAGGCGCATTGCTTTGGAGCACGTGGAGAATGAAGGGCTTTGGCATCTTCAAAAAAGTGCTCGGAGAGATGATAGCTCAACTCACCCGTCGCTTGAGGAGGTGCCTCATTGGTCTGTGTTCGATGGTGGTGCACTGGCGCGCAAGGCCAAACGACAGAGGCAAGAGGGATTGGGCGATTTGGGTGCACCGCATGGTGATCCTCCTATTGGCTCTACTTCGGCAGCTCCTATGGTGTCTCCGTCGCACTTTGAGGTAGAGGAGAAGCACATATTTGACATGTGTGATGAGTTACTAGCTCATGAGCATGACGTGGGCGAGGAGGATTGTCAACCCTGCACTAAACAGGCTACCGAAACAGAGGATAGATTGATGACAAGTGCACGAACACCTCTTTACGATGGTGCATGGTACTTGGTGCTCCGAGCATCATTGGAAGTCATCAACTTGCAAGAAAAGTTTGACTGGAGTAATGCAAGTGTCGATGCACTAATTCTGTAAGTATGGAATGTGGCTGTTATGTACTCTCCACTCACTTTATGGTGCCGTCTTTTAGGAATTATACTAATACGCATGTTTTTTGTAGTTTGATGGGAAAAATGTTGCCAGAAGATCACCACATGCCTCCAGATCGTCGACGAGCTAGATGGTATGTCACGGTACTTGGATTGGAGTATGAGCACACCCATACATGCGTTAACGATTGCATGCTATACCGCAATGAGCAAGCACATACTACCTCATGTCCTGTGTGCGGGGAGGCACGATACAAAGACAGAAGTGAGCGGGGCGCACCTACCTCGCAAGGTATTGAGACATTTTCCATTAATTTCTTGCATCCAACATATGTTTAAAAGCAGGTCTATTGTGGAGCTTCTCGCGTGGCATACGAACCACATCTCAAATGATGGAATGATGTGTGTCCCTGTCGATTCACCTACATGGAGACACATCGAAACTCAATGGCCAGAGTTTGGGTTGGAGACTCGATACTTGAGGCTTGGGTTAGCAAGTGATGGTGTCAACACCTTCGGCACTAAGTCTACTTCATGGAGCACTTGGCTTGCGGTGATCGTCAACTACAATATTCCACCATGGGAGACAATCAAGAAGGGCAATATACTTCTTTCCTTGCTTGTGCGAGGGAAGTACAAAGTGTCAAATATTGACATTTAGCTTGAGCCCCTCATCGAGGATTGGGAGGAGTTATGGAGAGGCATTCTTGTTGTCATGTCTCACTTGCAAAGGGGGGGAGAGAGGCCATTGTGAGGGGAATCCTTATGTGGACTATGCACGACTATCCTCGGCTTGGACAGATTTTTGGTAGCCCCCTTACCTCTATCTCTCTCTCCCTTTAGTTCACTTTAGTTCACTCATATCTCTAACCATATCATATGTATGCAGGGTTGTCCACATCGGGGCACAATGCATGTCCTACTTGCAGGCCATTGTTGGTGATGGAGAGGCCCGATTCCTTGCGCAAGGTAATCTATCCAAACAACCATCATTTCTTACCCCAAGGGCATAACAAGCACAAGGCTCCAAAAAATGGGAAGACTCCTCTAAAGCTCACGATGGCAGATTGAGCAACCATTTGGGAAGAACACCACAACAAAAATCTGGCTCCGTGTCCTCCACCAAAAGGTATATCAAGGTATTCCATATTTTTAAGGCTTCCATATTGGAAGGACTTAAAAATACAACACCTCTTGGATCCCATGCACATATTCAAGAATGTAGCCCAAACACTATGGGACCGCATTATTGGCAAGAAGGACTCTCTGGGTGCGAGGGAGAATTTGAGGCTTTTAAAACATCTCACCGCCTCTGCTACTCCATGTCGTGCCCCAAATGAAAAGATTGTGCTTCCTAAAGCACCATGGATGCTAGCCAAAGAAGAATTAGACAAGGTGAAGGGTACCATAGCCTCTATTTGCACACCAGCAGGATACATGAGGTCGCTAAAGGGAGCTTTCTCAAAAGCAAAGAAGGGTGGAAGCATTCAATTGTATGGGTTGAAGTCCCATGATTGGCAGAAGATGCTTCAGGTAATCTTTATAGTCCCTATTCTATCCATAGTTTGTGTGTATGACTATCACTCACTTTCCCTTTTCCTAATTTACATTGTAGTTCATTCTGTCGGTGAGTATGTGTATATGTCGAGACAAGAAAGTCAGGGACGCTATGTTCAAACTAGGAGAGCTAGTAAGGTACACCACAAGACTCCACTCAACTACACCTTTTTTATGTACACAACACGTGGTGGAGGAGATCGCTATATGTGGAGTAGTGCATGCATGATGGATGTTCTTCTTAGAGAGGTTTTTAAAGACTCTCAAAGATTTTGTGCGGCTATGGTCTCAACTAGAGGCATGTATGGCCGAAGGGTGGATCATTCAATAGGCATTTGTTTACATATCATAGTATTTGGCACAAGTTTATCCTTCAATGCCTCGCATGTGGTCAGACAAGGAAGATGCAAGGATGACTTCACACTTGCCAAGTGGAAAGGGGAAACTACTTAACATGGATATGAATCTATCCTGAGTGGTCAATAACTTCTGTATTCTTAATGCAAAGATTATGAACAAGTTGGTGGACTTGTGGACAGTGGCAAAGGCAATGCGCTTGCAAGAGAGGGAAGCATGGAAACAAGCACATGGAGGAAGGAGGGCACCCCCAATGACTAGACACCTTGCATGTTTCCCAGATCTCATTAGTGCAGAGTGGATTCATGAGAGAATGACCGAGGCAAAAGTGCGCGGAGAAGACATCACCAGCAAAGAATGAGAGTATGCACGAGGCTGCCGACCAAAGGTAGAGTACTCATATACCTAAACCTTATTGTAATGCTATTTCTTGAAATTATCTTTAATATGTATTTGATAAATTAATATAATTTTCCATTCTATAGTGCCTTTCCTTTAACTCTATGTGGTCAAAGGGTCGTCACTTTCGTACGTCCCACATTGACGAGCATAGAGCCACCATGGATTGTGCCATCATGGGCAACTTTGACACAAATAGTAATGAAGCCATGTAGTACTGTGAAACTATTGAAATGATACTAAAGGTTAATTCCAGAATCTTTCATACCTTCATCTTCGAGTGCAAATGGTTTGCAAATGTTTCTAGAAGACATGAGAATGGCCTCTACATGATGGACTCTAGTGTGCATCACACAGGGAGGTATGACAATTTAGTTTTCCCTTGCAATTGTGAGCAGGTGAGTGACATGTACCTTTTTTATTCCTATTTGCTTGTAGCATTAGTTATACCAATGTTACTCACTTCGAGCTTCTATTTTATAGGTCATCTATATCCCAACAATCCACCAACCAAAATTTTGGTTTGTAATTCCTGTAACACCTCGGGAGAGAACCATTTTGTCCACTAATGAAGTGGAGACTATCTTCAACCCTCTTCCACCTCCGAATTTGGATGAGGTGGAAACAGAGGAGAGGGGATCGATGAATCAACTCTGGTGGCAGCAAGTCTTAGCGAGGATGATTGTCATGATGATGAAGATGATGAGATTAAGGATGACAAATTCAAAGATGATGAAGGCAATGCATCCACAAATGACAACTCCGGATCCATTTTTCTCTTTATTGATTTAGGAGCCATGGGCTTAGAATTGGATGATGCCTCATGTAGAGATATTTTGGAGGATGATTCATAAACATTTTGCAGTTATGAAGTTTTTTGGTCGTGTAATCCATTCATCTCTCTCTCCCCCCTCTTCCTCTCTTTAGATTTGAGAATATGATCAATTATGTTAATCAATTGATAGTGATTATTTTAGTTGTAACCAAGTGTAATCTTATGTCCCCCCATCCTCCCCCCCCCCCCCCCCCCCCCCCCCCCCCCCCCCCCCCCCCCCCCCCCCTCTCTCTCTCTCTCTCTCTCTCTCTCTCTCTCTCTCTCTCTCTCTCTTTCTCTTCTTTTCTAAATTTGAAAATTTCATACAATATTCTTTAATTTTTCTTGAGAGGAGAGAAACACAAAAATTTGAAGAGAAAAGGGGGGGGGGGGGGGGGGGGGGGGGGGGGGGTAAAGCTAGAATTTGAAAGTTTAGGCGCTAAATTTGGTTGTCAAATATAACATCGATAATCTATGTGGTAATAACAACGGTAATCTACACGGTAATAACAACAATAATATACGCGAAAATATTTTAAACACAAAAAATACCTTCCCCCCGGTCCTCCTCTCTCTTGTTTCTCTACTTGAATTTACACCTTCTCTCTACAAAACGCGGTAAAACAGCATGGTAAACACTTGGAGATTTCCATTGTGAATGCTGGGCTCAATAGAAAGGCCTTGTCAAGGGCTTTCCGCACAACAAGTCACAATTCAAACGAGATCTTGCAGAAAGAGTAATTTGAGAATTAAAATCATGCAAAACCCAAGATAAATGCAAGGACTAAATGGAATGAAGTCTACCAATCGATTAATTGGGTAAGGAAAGAGATTCCCCAATCAATCCCGCATGGAAATGATGCACGCTAATTGAGAAATTATGCACTTAAAATTATTAGGAGGTCTCTAAGCATAAATTCCTTAAGGATAGTGGCTCATTTTATATGGCCAAGAACATGCCGAGCTTCATTAAAGGGATGCTAGTGATTAGGGAGAGAGAAGGAGGGGGATTAATTAAGCCTCGGTATAAACCATTGCCTCGATACAACTTGATGGGTTAGTGGTAGAAGCGTACTCCCTAATCACCAATGGTTTAGCATTAGGCTATGGAGGGTGAAGCCTTAACCACGGTGTCAATGTTAGGGTTAGAGATACAAAGAATAGGGTTAGGTTATGCCAACGGCAAGGGCATAAAGAGAGAGTATAGACACAATGATAGAGCTCAAACAGCTTATGATTCATTAGAAAATAGCCTCTTAAGTAGACTTAGTGCTTTACCATTATTTCCTAGAGAGGTTGCATCCTTTCGCTATTGGACCATCTCATTATTTATTCTTCCTAGGTGGCTAGAGGTCTTTTTTGGGCTTACCCTAACACATGGCATAAGAATAATCTATCTTCATATGATGTCCTAAGGATTCCTGCAGATTGTGCGTCTTGGAAGCACATCAATGACACGTGGCCAAATTTTTTTCAGGATCGAGGAGTTTACATCTCGTCTTGGCTATGGATGGCATTTACCCATTCATGCAATGATCAATATGCTACTTATGCATGGCTAGTTGTCATTGTCAACTACAAAACTCCACCATTGATATTAGCTAAGAAAGGACATTTAATCCTAAACATGAGTGTTCTGAGGCACTATAAAGTGAAGAATATGGATGTCTATTTTCATCCCTTGCTTGAAGAGTTAGAACAATTGTGGACAAGCATAGAATGAGTGGACATGAACTGACATGCAGGTCAACACAATGCATTCACTAGAGGTGTTCTAATGTGAATGATGCATAAAAATCATGGTCTTGTAGAGTTTTCAGGTAACCATCAAACCCATGATCAATATGAGTTCTGGTTTCATGATGTTAGTTTATGGTGTGAAAAGCAATTTGTGCTATGTGGAGGACTTTACTATAGAGGTTCCAATGCACATGTCATGTGTGGTCTAAGGCTTTCTGCACACCATTAGACATCATTGAAGAAAAAAAATAATGAAGGTCACGAGTTCATCTTCAAGAGAACCATGAGCTACAAGAGGGTTTCTTGGGAAGGGAGCTAGCCACAGATTTAATATTTACGTAATCATGTAAATTTTTTTGTGTTTACTAAGTGTTATTATCATATTTACATAATGATATTTAACATGATCACAATGAATCCAACTAAGGGTGACTTGGTAAGCCACAAAAAGCCCACTGTGCTTTTTTTATTCCCGATGGGCCCACCCGCATCACTTGGGAAACTATGAATGGGAAACCTTTTAGGGTGATTTTGTAAGTAAATTTGCATTGCATTTATGGTTAGCATCTCATGAATTTTTAGTTGTTTGATCTAATTTCTTTGTTGCTTTCAAATGCTTCTAAACAATGGGCGATGACCAATTGGGACCTTACCCCATTCGAGCGAGGTTATGGCACAAGATATGGTGCTCGTGGAGATCTTGAGATCTCAACCCAAGGAGGTAAGATATAACGACCAATGCCATTTATGCTACACTATGTGATTGTATTTAGTTTTGTCTCTTTTTTAATGCAAAATCCGACTTGAACATTGTTGCAACATGAAGATACCACTTCACCATAGTAGGGCACACATGCACCACCATATGTCTTTGTTTTAGCACATTCATAGTTTTATGTATCTATAGGGGATGATATGTTCCCCCATTATGTAACACAAAATTCAACCTAATACCTACATGTCATTTCACTTTGAGGCGTTCACTCATTTTTGAAATGCAATATTTGACACTAGATGCAAATTGTTTTACGTTTGACGTGGGTAATTCAATATATTTAATGCTTTTATATCAATGAAAAACAAATTCTCTCCAAATTTTGTGTCCTTCCAATTTTCTCATGTTGTGATTGCTCAATTTGCTATTGACTTTGAAGGTTAATTGGGTGGTAGGATGGGCCTTTGTCTTGCCACTTCCAATTTTGACTTTGAAGGTTAATTGGGTGGTAGGCTGGGCCTTTGTCTTGCCACTTCCAATTTTGTACACCTACAGATGTCGATATTTATGGTAGCACATCTTTACCACAAACGATATAGGCATCGATATGACAATATAGTAATGTTGATATTGACGCTCATACAAATGTGCATATCAACGCTTTCTTTGCAATGAACATATCCATGTTGTGAGCAAGAAAAGCCAAGTTCATCTACATCATTAAGGGCGTCAAAAGTGTGAAGAGCCCCTTGTAGTGAGAGAGAGACTATGTCATCTTGATTGATGCTCATTTGATCATAACCACAAGTGTGTCTTCCAGTTACATAATGAGGAGAGGAAGAGAGAAAGAAATTTCACAATTTCTGCCCACCAAATTGAGAACTCAATCATGTACATCAAAAGCCTTATGCTCAAAGGCATGATTTTATCTCGTCAAAATAAAACCACAAATACACATAACTAATTACTCATAGTTTGTGCAAGAATTAAGTGATCAACCACACTAGTCCGGTTTGCACTACGTCCTCTCAGATAGTGGAGACCCATTTTGATGGTGTCATAGACTATGCCCCTCTCCTATGATGGGGATATAACATACTCCCCCCCTTAAGAACCATCCATATCCCCACTATTGAAGTGGGGCACGAGGAGACCACTATGTAAAAATTGCATATAGCACGCGCAAATAAGAGTTATTTAAATAATCCCTTATCTACCTATATATTTACAAGTATTATATGTACCCCTTATGTATGCATTTTTGTATAAATTTTCCCTCAAATAGTGGAGACCCATTTTGATGGTGTCATAGACTATGCCCCTCTCCTATGATGGGGATATAACATACTTCCCCCCTTAAGAACCATCCATATCCCCACTATTGAAGTGGGGCACGAGGAGACCACTATTTAAAAATTGCATATAGCACGCGCAAACAAGAGTTATTTAAATAATCCCTTATCTACCTGTATATTTACAAGTATTATATGTACCCCTTATGTATGCATTTTTATATAAATTTTCCCTCAAATAGTGGAGACCCATTTTGATGGTGTCATAGACTATGCCCCTCTCCTATGATGGGGATATAACATAGTTCCCCCCTTAAGAACCATCCATATCCTCACTATTGAAGTGGGCACGAGGAGACCACTATGTAAAAATTGCATATAGCACACGCAAACAAGAGTTATTTAAATAATCCCTTATCTACCTATATATTTACAAGTATTATATGTACCACCAATGTATGCATTTTTGTATAAATTTTCCCTTATGAATGAAAATTTTCACTTTCTCAGTTAAAGAACCCTTTATCTAAGTACTTTTTTTGCAAATGTACCTCGTTATAAATCCCTTTTTCTGTTCGCATGTGCTATCGGTACATATTTTATAGTGGACACCTCGGGAAGGGGGTATATTGGGCTCTCAAATATCTAACTAATTAACTCTCAAAGGGAGAATCTTTCATACAGACCCTTCCATTTGTTGAGAAGAGAAAGGAAGAGAAGGAAAAAATATGATACATAGCGATTGGCAATCTCAAAGTGTGTGGAAGACTCCCACTAGACGCCTATATAGGAAAACCAAGGAAGAGAAGAACAAAGACACGTTACATATAGAGACTACAATCTCAAAGTGTGTGGAAGACTTCCACTAGATGCCTATTTAGAGGGGACATATGGACCATATATAAAGCAACTCTACATGCAGCTCAATCATCCCCCTCAAATAAAGGTCCCTAATTAAAGGGAAAACCCATAGCTCCATAGATACACACTATTTTATGAAGATATCATTAAATTTTACAATAAAATTCATAAAGAGCTACATTATTCCTATCAATACAATGATGGCTTCTATAGGATCAAGAGAAACACCTATAAAAAAAGCTTTCAGAACGTAAAATCCACATTAAAAGAATTTACATGACAAATTAGAGAGCTTTGAATTTTAACAAAAATTAGGAGTAGAATTATCAAATATTTAATATAATTTAAAATCTTGTTAGCTAAATGAATTCTATTCTCAAAATTAACAAAGGCACGTGTAGAAATCTAATTTTCATTAGGAAGTTAGTAAAAATAAGTGATTGATCACCTGCTTATATGATTCGAAGAAGAAAAATGAGTAAATAATATAAATGAACTTTTCATAGATAAATTAGATGAAAATAACACTATCCGAATTAAAACTATTCCATTTATAGGCACACACACGGTCATAACATGTAGCCAAGACATCTCTAATACCATTAAAAATATATACAATGAAGATCTCTCAACTACCTAGAAGAAAACGGATCATACTAAATACCTGACCTTAGCCACTCTCCAAAAGTACCCCCTACGGTGGAGTAGTGTTTTAAGATGTAGGGAGGCACCTATAAGATCAAGTAACAACTCATCTCATCATGAATTTTCTCGGCCATTATGATCTTGATCTCCTAAGCAGCTCATCTCATCATAAATTCTCTCAGGTCAAAGAGAGAGAGAGAGAGAGAGAGAGAGAGAGAGAGAGAGAGAGAGAGAGAGAGAGAGAGAGAGAGAGAGAGAGATATTTTATTATCTTCCTCGAAGGTCAAATAGTTACATGTGATGTAGTATGTGTATGGTTGATGAGTGACTCTCGATGCTCCAAAATTGTGGTGATGAGAGTCGCAATGGAGAACCTACATTGTGGCTGGGAGAGGAAAGTGTGTAGGTCTAAGTAATGTCTAAAAATGTGAGAGAAGCAAGTTTGGATGTGACCCAAATCTGAGCACTCTAGTCATGCATGGTACTCAGACTCTCGAACTTTGAGTGAGCATAATGTGCACAATCGATTTGACTCTTCTCCGACGTCCCAACACCCTATCTCGCATCTAAGGGAGTGGGACCTAAGCCAAATGGTTGTGATAGTGTGTATCGCTGTGACAATGGAATAGGCTCAAGCATGTGTGAGTATGATTTCCTCTTTCAGTGATGAGCAACATGTTTTGTAGTTGGGGGACATATGGGTGGTGTAATGTATGAAGCATGATCCACCGGATTTCTCCCAAGCCATATTACATTGGTGGTGTAGAAAGCTTCATTCACTTGTGAGTCAATGGAAGCATCACGTAGCAGGTGTAATGAATCCCATATCCCTAACCACTTCTTTATTTCTTGCATCCATCCCGTGCTCAAGATCTTGCTTTTATGTGTCTTTTGAACTTTTTTGCTTGCTACCCATATGTAATTGTAGGAAGTCAATGAGGGGTCTTGAAGCATCTTTATCATTTACTCCACAAATCTTTCCATGTCCATAACATCAATCGGAAGAGATCTCGACTCAAGAAGTAGGAGCATATATGGTGTTTGTGTCTTAACTTGGAGAAATTTTATAAGAAGACGTTTTTGGACATTCTCAAACACTTTCCAAGTAGACTTTGAGATGCTCCCGCCCCACACTTCAACTCCATAAAGAAGAACCAGTGTCACCAATGCGTCAAAAAGGTACTTCTTGAGAACCCAACACTTGATGTCTCCCACATTACACATTTTCTCAAATGCATAATATGCTCTCTTTCCCACTTCCAAATGATGCATAGCACATTCATGCCATTTGTGATTGGACGGAACCTCAAGGCCAAGGTACTTAAAGCTCACAACAACTTCCAATGTCTCATTGGTGTACACAATGCATCTCTTTCTCTTTATGGTTGGTTTTCACAAGCATAACCTTTGTCTTGGTTTCATTCACAATCAGCCCACTATTCAAGAAAAAGTTCTCAAGTACAATGATACACTTTTGTGCATCCTCTAAATTGTGTGCTAGAAGCACTACATCATTCGCATACAACAAAAGCATGATTATCGCATTGCAAATAGTGACCTCTTCAATGTTTTATTCTTGCATAAAGCCAAATACCATTTGTTCCAATTGATCGATGCATAGACCAAAGAGAGTAGGTGACAATGGACATCCTTGTTTAACCCCAATAGTGCTTGAAAATAAATCTGAAATTCCTCTTCCTATGGACAATAGACATATCCCCCTCTCATAAATTTGAGAGACCGCAAGCATAAACTCACTTGGCACTTGGAGTTCTTCCATCCTTCTCCACAAATTGTCACGTGGAATCATATCAAAGGCTTTATTAAAGTCCACAAAGAAATAATACAATTGCTTGCCTTTCAATCGACTTTCCTCCATGAGAACACGAACAGTGACAAGATGATTAATGGTGATTTGGCCACGGCGTCAATGAAAATCCGCTTTTCCTTTTGTACACTGATCATTCTCTTCAAACCAATCACTAAATTTTATCTCCATTATGCACCCAAACAACTTAGCCATGAGAGATCCAGTCCAATAGTTATTCACATTCTTTACATCACCTCCTTTATGCAAAGGTTGACCCAATTAGTACTCCAATCATAAGGGATACTACGTTGAACATATCACACATCCACTCATGTGTAAAATATCCCATCCATTTAATCATTTCCGGCTTGATACCTTGAAGATCTCCCACTTTGTGAGTGAACCATAAAATGGCATTTTTCTAGCATTTGGTTGCTCATATAGTTGCCTACAATGTGTGTACATATCCATAAGACTCAAGTTACCAAAACTCTCAACCCGCTTGCCCCTCAAGTTTCTCGAAAATCTTCCACATGCATCTGCCTTTTCTTGGACTTGAAACAATTGTTGCTTTACATCCCATCTTCTTCTCTTCTTTTGAATCAATTCCTTGTATGTATGCAAATAACTTTGATAGTTTTCTTTGTCCATAGTTGCATTAAGATTTATCAAGGACGTTTGAGTATCTTGGAATTCTCTATCAAACCACCTTTTGTATGATCTATCTTTGTTGATACCATGGACATGCTTTATGGCAAAGCATTCTTTGGTAGAAGAATGAATAACTTTCTTGAAAGCTTCCCATTTAGTTTCCAATGGTGCGTCATATTGAAGATTTTTCATCCATAACTTTCTCTCAACCATTTCAATGTATACACACACACACACACACACACACACACACACACATATATATATATATAGAGAGAGAGAGAGAGAAGTTGTTGAAAGTGTTGTTTGGTCCTTTGTTTATAAAAAACCTGCTGCATTGCTTTTAGAAAAAAGAGCACTCTCCCTCTTCAAAACGAGAGTCTTCAACATTGGGCAAATTCATGACTCTTCACTATAGTTAGGGGACAATTTGGGCTAAATTACACTTTCAAAAATACTTAGGCACTTCTTTATGCATATGCCAATAGAATTCAGCTACCATTGGTGGAAAATGTATAAAACAGACATAGAGAATGGGTCTCGAGGGGTTCACGTTCAGTACCCCCCTATATTATGTGCGTTCATTGGATATTAAAAAAAACCCTCTTTTATCATGTTTGAATGAATAAACTGACCCCTAATTTTAGGATTTTTTTCCAAAATTGAATATAAATACCCCTTATTTTAATGTATCTCTGTTAAATTGCCTAAATTTTTTGCATTTTTAAACCCCTTCTTTCAAACTCACATTATACATTAATGTAAGGAACTAGGCAACTAGGCTCTCCTGGATCCTCCTCCCAACCTCCCTTTATAGGTGGGCTCCTAGCCCCTTGCCCTAGACGGATCCCCTGTCCACACTGCCTAGCCCGGCCCTTGGCCGTATTCCTTGCCTAGCCTAGTTCTTAGGGTACAGGACCCTTGTCCTGACATTACTTCCCCCTTAAGGAAGAGTTTTCGTCCTCGAAAACACAAGTAGTAATATCTTCTTAAGTATACTGATGTTCTCGTTATTGACGTCCCATAAGTGAGCCAGTTGTCTGTATGACCAATAATCGGTGCAGTGAGGAGGTTCAATGAAACCAAGAGGAATATCTTGATTTTCAACATTGTTGTCCATTTGCAACCACTTGGGTCTAAATGGTAACTCCATATATAACTCACTTGAGTGCTGTAAAGGAGTAATCACAACTAAGAGTCACTTGGGTTTTAAATGGTAACTCCATTTACAACTCACTTGAGTACTGAGAGTTGTCCAAAGGCATATCCAGCCTTCAGATCTTCTGAAGGTACTGGAATAATGCAAGGAAACCTTGACATAACTTTCCATGCAATTGTGAGCCAGATTTCCTACTCGCCTAAGTATCTTGAAAATTCTGTGACACGTTCATCCGTAATGAAGGTTACGTGCCAACGTACTGTGTCAGCACACCTGGTAAGTACTTGACGTATGAAATTATTGACACAATCTCCAACCCCACCACAAGAGGTGTTCAAAGTCAAAAATTGTACTTAAGCAAAGTCTAGAATAGGGAGAAAATCATCTATCTAGAAATGCATTGTACTAACGTATGCTCTTAGCAGATCCTTTAGCACAAGATTACTCTTTGTAATCTGCCTATCCCCTTGGATAACTGACAGTACTGAGGGTTAACTTGACAAAATCCAGCAACACCCAAACCGAGCCATGACCTCTATTGGTGATTAGTGGATCCAAAAGTAATCTCATAGAGATAGTGCACATGGAGTGCAAAATGCTTCATAAGCAACAATCTGTGGAATATGCATGCCGTTCCAAACCAACCCTTGCTAAACACTAGGGCCCATAACACGTAGTGTGCATGCATTTAGCAAAAACTAACCGAACCTGTATATCCATAATGATGCTTGCCAATACTTATGGCAAATGTGATGCGCCTAGTACGCAATAAAAGGAATGTAAATAGTTCTGAATAGAAACTAAATACTTTAGTTTGCAATCTTTTGCAAGCCTTGCTGAAACGTTTGAATCACAATAAAAGGTGAAACATTGATCACTTCTAGATACAGACAATGAAACTTTTTCATTAACATCTTATAGCCTTGCTATATGTATAAACAACCATCTGTAATGTTGTTTAGCAGTACTTGTACCTTAACAAGTCATTCTAAGTATCCGACAATTTCTGGCCACTAAATTGCTCTTGATACGTCGTGCTAAAAATGGTTTAGAAAACAGATGTGACCAGCACCTAGGGACTTTGTCGTGACACATAATTGGCATAATGGTGCCAGTGTCAGTCCAGAGACTCATATTCTCCACATGTGGAATATGTCTCATATAAGGATGTGTGAAAAGGAACATCCTTCCAGTACAAGACGTACTTGTGTGTGGAGGTAACTACAGACAATCTACGACGAGAGTGAGAGGGACCCTCATCCATTGCTCCACACTGGCTAAACCGAACTCCTTGAGTTCCTAGACCATGGTATCCAATGTGACAACATGTGCCATATTGAATCCTACAAGTGGATTCATAACAGCATAAGGCAGAAAGATAGATTGGACACTTGGCCCAAAATACTGTGTGCCGACATGCCCTTGGCATGGCTCTATAACATTCAAGCGTATTTATACGTCTTGAAAAACCAAGTAAAGCATACTAAAAATGGAATAACACCAAATCAATAGATGCGTAACTGGAGATTTGAACGTAATGTTCACTTACCCATATTCAAATGGAGAGGAGCACGTCCCCTACTTGAAAAACAAACAGTATTGCACTAGGAACCTTGTTTGTTGCCTTTGCAACCTAAGCCTGTGAATTAGAATCTACGTAGTCCAATCCCTTGATAAGACTTCTTTGTAGAAACTACTCAACTAGGAGATAACGGTAACCATCATAGTTAACCGTGTATAGATTGAGTGGAATCAACTTAAAAAGTGTGTTCGTCTGCTACCGCATGATAGATTGCGGAATTATTTCCTTGAAAGTAGAACTGGGAGAGATCAACTGTGATCCTCAATGCAGATCAAACTGAGATCCGTAATGCCTATGGGGTGATGTAGCAATTACTCGTCGCTAGGTCTTACCCCAAAACCGTATGTCCATAGATACTTTGTAGTGCTATGGAGAGAGCAGGAGACGCACACGACGGAACTACCAATCCCTTACAACCATGTTGTCACCCTTGATTGCTGCGTCTATACTCTGTGGTAGAGATCAGCCTATGTGAGGTTAATATTATCAAAAAACGCACATGAGCATTTGCATTGAAAACATGTAGTGGAAAAATGACACCGTAAACATCCGGAATGATATGTGTAATGACAAGACGCTTTCTTGTCAATTAACGTCAATGTGTACACCACTGGGTAGAGCTGTTCGATCTTGAGAACAATCGTCCAAGGAATACCAACAAGTGGATCTTATCCTAGATGTAGCAATGGCCCGTAGCCAGCGTGCGTGGTTCATAGGCCGTTTGGCAATGAGTGTTCAATCGATAAACCAATGAAATAAATGTGAATGGCACCTTTCCCAAGTTGTAGCTGATAATTGTAGAGCATCGTGGCTCAAGAGAAAACTTGAAACAAACTTTGTAGAAAATTTTCATATTGTACCTTAGAAAAAGAGGAGGAAATCCATACACCGAGCAAAAAAGATCGAGCGTGTAATTTTTCCGAGCAAAAGTAAATAGGATTGCAACACAATTTTTTTTTTCAATTAAGCCTTGCCATAATCTCAAGTGCAAGCAGTCCAACAAAATGGTTAGCTGGTAGAGGATTGAAAACTCCAAGCAAATATAAATATCAAATATAAATATAAATTTATATTTGAACATACGATATCGAAACTCCAAGCACCCCTCCTGCAATGGCAATTGTAGGAAACAAGGAAACCATGTTTAATCTTAGCTCTGAGTCTCATATATGATCAAGACATTTAGTGAGATTTAAAGTGTAAAACTTTTGTCACATGTTCATGCTACTCGTTGAAATTTAAAACCCATTGGTTGCACGATCTTCCCCTTCCTTAGAAACGGAGTCACGACCTTTACTTTTGCTTTTGCATTCTCATTCATTCGTTAGTCTCCTAGGAGTCAACTAATACTCACAAAATGCATGGTATTTGCAACATTTTTAAGACTACAAGCATTGTCTCCTAGATTTCTAATATCAAAGTCAAAAAATGGGATCACTTGATTGCAAAATTTAATAAATGCTACTAGTATTTTGTGAGACTCGGCTCTTAAACATGCACGGTAATAAAATAAATTGAATGCGCTTTAATCTCTCTCTCTCTCTCTCTCTCTCTCTCTATATATATATATATATATATATATATATACACACACACACACACACAGACACACATACACACACAAACACACACACACACATACACCTGAAGACTTGTATGATAGAGCCTACTCTTGCTGCTAAACCGCGAGGGCTCCGGAGGCAGAAATCAAGCACTCATTCTTGAGCAAGCGAGCATCAGTCATGTAGTTGAAGTCTCCATTGATTAAGAGGGAATGGCTGTTCACATTGGAGCAGGCGGGCGTAGTGGACCTAATGGAGATGTAGCCTAGCCTGCAATTAGGAACGGCACTACCTAGAGTTAAAATGAATTACAACAGGCCCTTGATAGTGTTTAGAAAAAGTGTCTCAGCTTACATTTGTGCCGCTTTGAAATTGAAAAAGGTCGCGTGAGAGCAAGAGAAAAATGAAAAATCCCGCCTAAATTTTGTTAAAAATAGTGTAAAAGTATGAAAAATTAGCTCCAATTTTCAAATTTTCCTTTTAGAAAACCCATGGGCAGGAATAGTGTAAGGTTTGAATAATGATTTTTCCGGAACACTGACCCTTGGTTTGGAAACTGCACTCTCAGGGGAAAGAGACTGCCTGATCATCAGTAGCCTGGCAAATCATCTGCAGCAAACAGTCAGTCGGTAGCTCGAGCCTCAGAATCCATGGGCGCAAAATAAAGGAGGATCTAGCCTTCTCGGCCCAGCTTTCCTGTCACTACAGGTGAGTGAGTTCTACCGTAGAGAGAGAGAGAGATCATAGAGAGGGACAGCGGAAGTGAAAAACATAAAGTAAATGGGCTGAGATTATACTAATCTAGCAATGCAGCTGCTCCTCACAGTGGCGAAAAGCTTTTGAAAGCGAGGGTGGCCACGTCTGCCCTCTCCCTCTCTCTCAGTCTCTCTCTTTAATATCTAAATCTGTGCCGCAAGCTGCAGTGCTTCCAAATTAGGGGGACAGGGCGACTTTAATTAGGGGAGCTGAAGCAGCTGCTAAAGGACAACAAATGGTGCTAGTAGATGCGCTCTCCGCCATGAGGATTTTTTTCTACCTGTATCGTTAATCCAACAGGGACATGGATCTAGTCCATACCGTGCCGGCGCAGGATATTTAGGGCTAGAGTCAGGAGCTCCAGGATTAAAACGTTCACACAGAATGTCGCATTGATCACGTGTCCGACCAGCTCATAGTCATATGTGATGCTAGCAGCTAGTAGCGGCAGTAATAATATAGCTGCTATCAGGCGGAGGGAAACGCAGTTTAGCATCTCGCAAGATCACTTTCATGTTTTGAGACAGCACCTAGCCTTATAGGGCACAGAGCCGGGGCATAGTTTACCTTTGTGATGGATCATGGCAGCCTTGATTTTAATGGAAAGCTCAAGAAGTGGAAGTGCGGTCATGTGCTTCCCCTATAACGCCGGGACGTGCCCCTAACTAGTACCGCGTCGGCGCGGGAGGGTAAAGGGTAGAAACCTTGTATCTTAGGTTTATCAAAATTCATGCATTGTAATCATGCGGAGGGCCACGCGGTTAGCAGCTCGCAGGATCAGTTGAATGTTTTGAGACAACGCCTAGTCTAGGCAGAGCCAGGGTAGAGCTTACCTTTGCGATAAGCTCTTTGTGATGGCAGCCTTGGTTTTAGGAAGCTTTGGAAGTCCATGTGGAGTGTGCTTCCCCCTATAATGCCAGGACGTGCCCCTAACTAGTACCACGTTGGCGCGGGAGGGTAAAGGGCAGAAACGTGGTCTCTTAGGTTTATCGAAATTAATAGAGTTTAATGTACAAATCAGTGAAAGCATTGGAAGGCTAACCTTCACTCCACTCTTGGTTACATTAATTTCTTTCCTTAGAGGTTTTACCATGATTTCAAACACATTACACTATTTTATGCTAATTCCCAAGAGGAAGTTTTTCCCACACATTGGACCCAGCGTTGAAATTTAGAATAGAATTGTATAGTTTAAGTCATCAAACAAAATTAGCAGTGAGGAACAGAGAAGAAAACTAGGCATCAAGTGGGACTTCATCAATTAAACAAATAAAATTAGTAGTGCCTTTGGAGCAGAGAAGCAAACCAGGCATTAAGTGGGATTTAGCCCTACTCAATACCGCGTCGGCAAAAAATATGCATCTGTTGAACTTGCAAAGCGAACTTAGAATCACATGGGACATTACTTCAATCAGCACCACGTCAGTACAAGAGAGTTAAGAACTTGTTAATTAAGTGAAGAAACCTAGTTAACTGCAGAATTGTAAAGCAAACAAAAGATTCACATAATTGTTTTGGGATATGGCTCTAATCCAGACCATGTCATCACATGATAGATAAGTTCAATGTCCCGTTTTCTTAACAACTTCTTGAACTGCTCGACCTTTACTTTGTCTGTGGCCTTGTTTACATTTCAAGTGCCATAAAGTTTTTGAGAGTAAGTATCCATTTTCAGGATGGGACATTGCCATAAATTCTTCTCGCCAATGCGTTATGCCGGTTAAGAGGGATGTTTTGGTGCAAAGATATAATGTACATTGTAGGCTTTTAGAGTCTTTCTCAATGGCCATCCTCAGCCGCTGCCAAAATGTGCCTCTCCAAATAATTATGTGGCCTTGAAGTCTTAACTTGAGATATACAAATCATATTATGGCTATGCATTAATTGGTTGTATTATATCACCATCATAGGCCTATCCTTCCCATCATCATACTACTATGCATTTCTTAATCATATCACCATTATAGACCTATCCTTCCTATCATCATATTGCTATTTATTAATTAATTATATCACCATCATAGACCTATCTTTCCCATCATCATCCAATTGCAAGGCCTTCCAGGGCACTACCCTAAAGTGTCCCGCATCGACACGGAACAATTTAGGGCAATGTCGAAGTGGGTGGCTCGATTGAGCCACAATGATAGTATGATTCAACCTAAAGGAGATATTGGCATTTCCATGTTTAAAGTTGAATGAAATTCAATGTTCATGCTTCAATTTTTTATCTAATAAACAAAAGTAGAGATTATTATTACTTATCCATACGGTTGGGAGCATTTCATCGTAGCTTTTCTGCCCAAAGATAAAGGGAAGAAACACGAGATAGACAAAGAGCCTGGCATGACAGGTGTATTCGTTAAAAATATGGTTTGCTAAAGTAAAATAGATTTACAAACCTCACTGTGCTTTTTATATGGACTATGCTATGCATTGATGGTTTACTAATTCAACTCTTGTTTCTAACGGATAGACTCTATTCACACACAGAGTTTGCATTGTTTAGTATGATTTGTGTTACTCTAGACTTCGATATGGAAAAAAATAATTTCTTCTCCTTTATTCTCTCTCTCTCTCTCTCTCTCTCTCTCTCTCATTTTGCTTGGATTTTGCTCGGTTTTTATGTTTGCTCAGAAAAGTTTGCTCGTTGCTTGGTAAGACTCGAAAAAGAGGTGAAGAACGAACAGAAGAGCATGCTGGGCTGAGGGACTTTCCTTAAATGTCTAGTTTGTGTGTGCCCAGAACGTGTGCGCTTAGACATCTTATGCCTGACTGGTAGCTTATCCTATAATCATGCAACCATCTAATTGTATGATGCTCGCATCACGAGAGGGAACACAAGTCAGATCTAGACTGTCTACCGTGTATGGGTTGTGAATCCAGTAGAAGTTTTTAGGTTGTTTTGTGTGCATGGATAGCAACCGAAATTATTGGAAACAATGCATAACTAATAGTGTCCTTGACAGAGTGATTTGTGAGAGCATACTGTATACCATCTGGGTAGCATGCCTTGCATACAAAAATGGAAGCCCGTGGCTACCGTGATAACCGTTGAAGTCAACACCCTCTGTGCCTTGCACAGCTTAGACTGGTAAGGATTCCATGAGATGATATCCTGAATAATGTAGGTGCCCCAAAATTGATTGCCAACTGCTCTTGTAGCGGAGGTAATTGGAGTACAAAGTAAAAGCCTTATGTCATGTAAAATGGGCCAAGCATTTGGTTTTTCATAATACTATCCCCAATAAATGCAAAGAGTGAGTTGTAAGACACCTGTATCATATACACCCTAATTCACTGATCTTGCATGCATCTCAAAATGTTTTTGGTAGATCATATAAGCCGAGATTATGTGACTGGTCGTACCAAAAATGACTGTGGCAGAAAACAATTCGGGTTTAACAGTAACCAATTCAAAAAAAAAACGTACAATATGCTGAAAATTCCATATTGAAGTATGAGAAAATGGCTACACATAACATATTCAAAAAGCCATATAACTACTGTGCCGTGCACCAAAACTGGAGTTTATGTCAAAGCACAAACTCATGCATCATGCTGAAGTTTTCCGACATGTGGGCACTGCTTTTTTTGATGTGTTCCTAAGCAAATAAAGCATAATTTTTGACTTTTTGCACGTTGAAATTCGGATTGTGATAGGCGCTTCTTGACCACGTTGGTCGTGCTCCGATGTGTTCCAACAACCGAAGTATTGTGGACATGTTGGACCTCTTTGGTCATAACTGGTAAATTGGCAACCCCCTGGGTCGCTAGCAAGTGGAGAGCTGATTCTGGTAGCCTTCTGTAAATTAGTTGTGTAAGATTTTCTACTTGTGTAACCAAGATTTGAACCCTGACAGCGAGCTTGCGAAATCGGGCATCAAAAGTTTTCCAGTCGTGTCAAGTGACAAACTCCCTGGCATCTGGCAATTGACTGTCATCCTCTAGAATATCCAACACGCTCTGTGGAGGAGGGGTTGACAAACGAGGAGACAAAGAGTGATCACCTAGGTTTGCACCATCCATCCCTGTTGCCACAAGGGTACTCTCCATGAGAGTATCTAGCCACATGACATCCACAGGTGGAGCCCATTCGATATATTCAAAGTCAAACATGTGTTGATCATCAATTTCCGCACTCATGGCGAATCTCGTTGTGCGAACAAAAGAGAAAAATGTACCTTGGAATGCAACAAAAACTTTTAACCATATTGAACACAAAGATAGTTAGCCGTGCTAACCTCGCCGGCAGTCGTAAAGAAGGTGAATTTCCAATCCCGGTAGAATTGGCGAAGAAGTGAAATCACCGAGGAACTTCAGCACTAGCTCGTAGCAGGTTGCAAGAAAGAGGTTGCACCTATATCTTACAGAATAGCCCATTCTAGGTGTGAATTTCTAGTGAAATTTACACGAGGATGTTCGTGTGGACACACAGCACAGCATACTCCGTTTTCACTTTTTTACCACAGTAAATATTTTTTACCTACAGTAAATATTTTTCGCCTACATGGTAAATACAAATCACTTTTTACCTACAGTAACTTTTTTAACCCATGGTAAATATTTTTTACTGCACCATAAGTATTTGGTAGGTAACAGTTCACTGTTACTAGAAGCAGTGATTGGGCATCAACAATGCAGTTACAGGAGGAGAAAAGGGGAAAATCTTATGGTAAAGGTGAGTCAACAGGGATAAAGACTTTTGAGTTGAAAAGAGACATGCTGATTTTTTCAAAGAACACATGTCAAAAGAAGCCATGGTTGAGGATTTTTTGAGAATTTGATATTCAGGAGGACCCAGCTGCCACCTTCCTCCCGCAGGTCCCCCCCTGACATGTGCAGAACCTCCAGTTTCAACAGCCACATTACCTTCTCTTAAATGCTGGTCAAGGCCTTATCCCCTTGTGTCACAATCAGAAAAATCAGCATTTACCCTCCCCTCTCACATCACTCTAGAGAATATCTTGATGGTGACATATCAGGTGACCTCAATCTGTTGACCGCCCTAAGCAAAAAGTAACCCCAATCAGCGGATTTAAGCATGTTTATCCCTAATCCTAAACCCTCTCAGAAACCTATATAAGGAGGCCTTCTCTCACTCAAAACCAACACTTCACCCACTTCACCAAGCAACGAAGCTATGACGACAATGCTCACATCGAGGAGCTATGGATGGAGCTCTACTCTCTCTCCCTCTAGTATGCTACATTACTTGCCCTAAAACCTAAATAAGGAGTTTTCTCTCATGCTCCATGGCCACCATCCTCGCCAT
This sequence comes from Adiantum capillus-veneris, assembly GCF_014529385.1. Classification (NCBI taxonomy): domain Eukaryota; kingdom Viridiplantae; phylum Streptophyta; class Polypodiopsida; order Polypodiales; family Pteridaceae; genus Adiantum; species Adiantum capillus-veneris. Next base: position 32,749,621 of record NC_140950.1, read on the forward strand.
CATTCTCTAAGGTATTGATGTGTTGCTAGTAGGATCATACCTACTTGCTGGGTTGATTGTTTTTGACAAGGGATTATGCCATCCTTGGCTTGCTTCTCTATATCCTTGTTATGTATGATCAGATGCCGTTGTATTGTTAAGATGATGTCTTGTGTATATATATGCTACATAAGGTCCCTAAGCTTCGTTTCTATGTGTTTTGCCATATGTTTTGATGCCATCATAATGCCAGAAGTCTCACTTGCCTATGTGCACTATGTGTGAGGTCCCTAAACCTCTTAATTTAGGGTGGTGCCCCCTTTGTTTTGTTCTTTGCTTGTTTGCACGGGGCGTGGTTTGTGGAGTGTGCATGAGTACAGAGGCCACCCGATTGCACTGCTCTTTTTCCCACCATCATTTTGGTGCCCCCACGGAGGAGGGCTACACAGACCTTCAGTCCACAAGCAATGAAGATGTGCAATCTACAACATGGACGAATGGCGTGAGGAGTTTGCAAATTGGAGAACAGAAGAGGAGGAGGCTTTAGAGGCCTTAAAAGCTTTCATCGAGCTCTTGTTACCAGGTTGCAGTGTCATTGAAATTCAAGAAGTAAGTTCTTCTACATGCCTTGTTCGTGATCGTCGCCAACGAAGGAGAGTAAGAAGAAGAGCTTGATATACCTCTCCTTTCAACCTATGAGTGCTCCAGAAACCTCCAACGCACACGAGCTTGAAATATTCTACATCAACATACACGAAGGTACTGTGACACACATTAAGGGAAGAGAAAACATCACCAAACCTCTCTTTCCTGAGGAGCTGACTAAGAGGAGGAAGATCACCTCTACAACTAAGTGGCCCAAGGCCGCAGCGCGTGCTCAAGCGTAAGGTAACATTTGGCTTAATCTCATTAATAAGGGATTACATGACCACTACAGGCAAGAAAAAGGCTAGTGAGCAACCAAATTCAACCTCCAACTTGCAACCACGACTCTTACCCCTTAATCCTCCTGAAGCAAAGAGGTGAAGGCTTGCCTACAAGATTGCCGCCCGTCTGCGAGTGCTCCCAGTGCACTTTGTGAATCCAGACACCACCAATCCCAAGCCAACCTCCTGTCCGCGTGAAGATCACTTTGGATATTGTCCAAAGTGCTTTGGAGACTGGGTGAAAAGACTCCCTGCCCTACCTTTGCTGCTAATTTTCAAGAAGTTATCTCAATCTAAGGAAACTATCTTAGTTGATGATGTGCTGCACATTAATGGTGTCACTTTCATTCGTCATGCTGATTATGGTAATAACATCCAATTGTTGCTTGCTAAAAGGCTGAGCATTGTACAAAGTGTTGCCATCACGCCTTACGTCTTCACAGATGCATCAGGAAGAGTCGAAGTGATCCGAGGTGCTGACCTTCTGTGGCTGATCAGCCTCATTGGTCACAAGGTGGTGCAACTAAGCTAGGCTCTTGTGTGTAAGTATGGATGCCAATAATGAGAATGATGATCCCCGCATGTTTCCTTTCCATTTTGTGCATCATATCCGTGTGAATATTTGTATTGATAGAAAAATCTTTTATCAGCAAAGAATAGCCCTGTTGTTTGGAGCCGAGAGACTTGGGGAAATCTTGCGCTCTCCTCATCCTGTCATTCTACCCTTACTAGACTATTACCATTCCTTTGATGTGTCGATCTTCATCCTATTTTGAGCTAAGTTGTGCTAAAGCTCTAAATTGTAATTACCATACTCTATTTTTAAATAAATTGGAGCTGTTTGTGTAATTGTTTACTCTCTCACTTATGGCCTTCCCTAATTTTTATGGTAAGCCTGGGGAGGTTGCTCCAGACTTTTTGGATAATTTGGAAATGGCCTTTCTGGTATCGGGAAGGGATGACAAAGCTACTAAGATAAGGGGCTTTCCTTTGGTCTTGAGGGAAGGTGCAAAATTATGGTATCAAACTTTGGCACCTAAAGAAAGAAGAGACTGGGAGTCCTTAAAGATGGCTTTCATCGAAGAATTTCGCCGCCATGAGCCTCCAGAGGAGATATGGAGACAACTCTTAGAGCTACGCCAAACATCACCCAATGACTATAGAAGCTATGAAGGAAAGTTTTCCAACCTGTGGGAGAAATGGTGTGCATCACTAGGTGAAGGAGAAAGGGCGCCAGAATGCCTAAAGAAGGACTGTTTCCTGGCAGGGCTTTACCCCATCCTTCGAGAAAAGGTAAAAGGTAAATTCCCAGATACCTTTGATAAAGCTATGATTTATGGAAGGGAGAAGGATAGGAAGTTAAAATTCCAAGCTCAACTACAAGGGGGAATGGAGCCTCCACCGCTAGCTCAACCTACGGCAAGGGTAGTAGCAGGGACAGGAGCAGCAGACCAAGAGTCCTCTCAACAAGAATTACTTCAACAAATCACCAATCAACTAGAGAGTCTGTCCATCAATCTGGTTCAAGGTGTAAGGGCTCCCCTGCTAGGAAATGAATGAAATAGACAAGAAGGACAAAGGCAAGCACGTGAGTACATTTTCTACAACTGTGGAGAGGTAGGTCACGGCATGTATTATTGCCCCCATCCACGACGCTATCAAGGAAATGGTAATCAAAGACGGACTCCTCGCCAGCAAGTCACTCCTCCTCGAGCTAGGCCACTAAATGGACAAAATGCACACGTGGCTCCACCAATCCAAATATTGAGACCCCCTCCTCCACCACCACAAGAACCAGCAGAGATCCCTCCACTACCATCGGGAGGGGAGGACAGGGCTGTGTCTGTCATAAGTCTTGACAATGGTAAGGATAAAGGGAAAGAAAAAATGGAGGAAGTTGTTGCCATGCCAATAAAGAGAGTTAGGAGACAAAGAACTGATGAAATAGAAGCTTCAGAGCCGGATAAAGGGAATGAGAGTTCCTCCCAAGTGATAGGAGACAAGAAAAGGAAGAGTAGGTCAAGGAGGCACATAGGAGTAGAAGACTTTCCACTTGGGGTAGGATCCATACCTTACGACCTGGTAGCAGATGTGAGTAAGCAAGGACCAAAGATTTCATGGCAGCAACTCCTCCACCTTTCCCCAAAGATGCGTAGAACCCGGTCTAAGATGGTCAGCACCAGGAGGGCTAAGGCAAAGTCAGTTGGGTCTATTAGTGCAAGAGGCATGAAGGATATCGTGCCAGTCATTGATGCAGAGATTAAGAGTCAGCGAGTCTCCAATGTGTACGTAGATGGTGGAGCCGAGATTTGTGTTATGACAGAGAAATTAATGCACAGGTTGGGTTTGGAAGTAAACGAGCAAACTTCCTTACAAGCTAAGATGGCAAATAATGTAAGGGTGGCTTGTGTGGGAAAGGTTAATGGAGCGAAGGTTTCAGCTTTTGGTGTGGCAATCTCAATTGATGCTTATGTGATCCCAACTAAGGGGGAGGGCTTTCCGCTAATCCTTGGAAGACCTTGGCTTATGGCTATGAAATCTAGGCAAGATTGGGAGATAGGTTCCCTTGAGTTGCGACCAAATCATAAGGTAGGTGGCAAGCAACAAAAAATTGTGTATGACATGAAGCAGGGTAGACAACAAGACCTAGAGATGGAGACTTCTATGGATGAATGGAGCACAAGCAGCTGCTCTTCATCTGAGGATGAGTCATCTGAGGAGGATGCTAGCTCTTTGGAAGTCATGGGTATAATACTGCGAAACCCAGAAGGAGAAGGTGGTCAAGACTCTCTAAACAAGGAAGAAGCCACAAGCTTAGAGGAGATGCTAGCTAAGGACCTACTAGAAGAAGAGAGAGAACCCTATTTGCAGGTACTAAAGAAGAATGCTGGCCTCTTTATAACTGATTACGAGCACATTAAAGGAGTGACGGTAACCCAACACCATATCCAATTAAAGGAAGGTGCCAAACCAGTGGTGCAAAGGCTAAGGAGATTAGGGCTAGTGCAACAAGATGCACTCTTAAAAGAAGTAAAAAGATTACTCAAGGCAGGATTTATCTACCCAGTGGAAGATTCTGAGTGGGTGTCTCCAGTTGTGGTAGCACCAAAGAAAAATGGGAAGTGGAAGTTATGTGTGGATTACAAACCTCTAAACGCAGCCACAAAAAGGGACCATTTTCCTTTGCCTTTTCAAGATGAAATACTAAATGAAGTGGCTGATCATGAAAGGTACACAGTGTGTGATGGGTACTCAGGCTACATCCAAATCAGAATTGCAGATGAAGACCAAAGAAAGACTACCTTCATAACACCTTGGGGGTGTTTTGCTTATAGAGTTATGCCTTTTGGTTTAACTAATGCCCCAGCTACTTTCCAGAGGTTTATGAACTTGGTGTTTCAACCTTACTTTGGTAAGTCCATACGAGTCTTCATTGATGATTTTTTCATTTACAGCTCTAGGGAAGTACATCTGTCCAAGGTTGATGAAGGTTTCACCCGTTTGGCCCAATTGGGTGGGCAATTGAATAAAGACAAGTGCCACATAGGTGAGAGCAAGGTCACTCTACTAGGCCATGTTGTGTCTTAAGATGGTATTGAGGCTGACCCTGAAAAGGTAAAGACATTGTTAGCTTTACCTACTCCTTCAAACGTGAAGCAACTAGTCTCCTTCATTCAAAAGGTTCGCTACATGGGACGATTCATACATCTCCTTTCTCAGGCAATCTATCCTTTGCAGCAGCTCACTAAACACACTACATTGACATGGAGTGAGGAGGGTAAGGGTGCTTTCAAGAAGTTAAAACCATTTTGAGCTCATTGCCTGTCGTCCTACAACCCACATGGGGTGAATTATTCTATGTAAATCCTAGTCTAGGTCCAGAAGCTCTAGGAGCTGTCTTGATGCAAAAAGACCCAAAGACATCTCTCATGAGACCAGTCTACTTCTCTAGTAGAGTGATGACAGCTGCTGAAAAGGGTTTCAGCGCAACTGAGCAATTGGTGCTAGCTCTTAAGTTTGCAATGGAGAAGTTTCGGGCTTACTTACTTCCGAGACAATTTGTGGTGATCACAACTGAGGAGGTTTTTCCATATGCCCTACAACACATGGAATTGTCTCAAAGAATAGCAAAGTGGGTGGTGCAGCTTCAAGAGTTTGACTACACACTACAAGTAGAGGATTCCACCCGTGCTTGTTTGGCAGATGTCCTCACACAAAGGTGTTATGAGAAGGCCAAGAAAGAGGCACCTAGTAAGGTACCGCCTATCCCGGAGCCTGAAGTTCTACTGGGAGCACACAGTCTGTATTTTGATGGGGCTTACAAGAGGACCAAAGACAAGGCATCAGCAGGCATAGTAATATTAGGTCCAGAGAAGGAGAAGATCTTTGCAAAAGGGTTTCATCTAAAAGAGGTTCATTCTAACAATGAGGCAGAGTACCATGCCCTTGTTTTAGGGTTGCAATGTTGTCTTTCTCAGGGCATCACAAAGCTAAATGTTTTTGGTGACTCCATGTTGATTGTTAAGCAAATGGTTGGTATATGGGCCTGTAAAAATAACAAATTGTCTATTAGGATGAGGGAAGCAAAGGCCTTGTTGAAGGGTTTTAAAGAAGTTTGAGTGCACTTTGTACCTAGAGATCAAAATCGAGAAGCAGATGCCTTAGCAGGTGAAGAACTACAAACTCTCATAGTAGGTGCTATCCTTGTGAAAAGTCCTTTATACCAGGGAAAGGAGGAGCTGCATGATTTACTTTACTTTCTTGAGCATTGTGAAGCACCCTTTGGTATGAGTAAAAGTGAACGTAGGTGGTTGGCAAAAAAGGCTACCAGCTATAGCTTAGTGAATGAGGACTTGTATTGTAGAGGGAAAGATGCTGTCTTAAGGAGAGTTCCTGCATCCCAAGAGATAAAGGATATTTTGTTTAGTTGTCATGAAGGTGTGTGTGGTGGCCACTTTGCACAAGAGATTACTAGCAGAAAGATTTTACAAGCACGGTTCACGTGGCCAAGCCTCCATCGAGATGTACAACATTGGTGCCGCACATGTGAGGTTTGCCAAAAAGCTGGACCAAGGCGTCTTACCCATGAAAATCAGCATCCAATCAAAACCTATGGGCCATTTGAAAAATGGGGGATAGATGCAATAGGGCCACTACCTTGCACTCAATCAGGGAAGGAATACATCATTCTGGGGGTGGAGTACATGACCAGATGGGCAGAAGCTCGTCCCACAAAGCGCATCACAGCCAAGGACGTGAGTGATTTCATTTTTGAATGCCTTTGTTGCCGTTTTGGCACACCTTTGGAGATTCTCTCGGATAGGGGACCAGGATTTCGAGCTGATTTAGTCGGGCAATTGATGAGCAAGTTAAAAATGAAGCGCAGGCACTCTACACCATACTACCCTCAGTGCAATGGTCTTGTGTAAAAGGTAAATGGTCTTATATGTAAAATCATCACTAAGAAATTGCATTTACATCCTAAGGCATGGGACAAACACCTAGATGCAGCACTTTGGGCCTACAGAACATCCTTTAAAACATCCTTGGGGTATACACCTTTTCACTTGGTTTACGGGCAAGAGGCACTATTGCCTATAGAAGTGGAGCTAGCGAGCCTCCGAGTTCTAAAAGCACATCAAGAGGATAGTCAAGAGAAGCAGGTGGAAGGAAGAATCATCGATTTGGAGAGGTTAGGGCTAGATCGAGAGTCAGTAGTGAAGTACTATGCAGCCCAGGCAGAGAAGAAACGAAAGAAGTTCAATCGCAACCTTGTCAAGAAAGGTATCAAGGAAGGTTCTTTAGTGCTCAGATACGACAATCGCTTTGATCGTAGGAAGGATGGTAAGTTCTTGCTTAAGTGGGAAGGCCCTTTTGTAGTGATACAGAGGTTCTCAAATGGTAGTTACCAACTAGGTGACCTAGATGGTAAGGTACATCAGACCCCGATAAATGGTTGGCGATTGAAGGCCTACCAATGTCGTCTTTCACAGCCATATGCTGGTGAAATCAATGCTAAGGATGGTTCAGAGGAGAGCTCATCATATTCGAGCTCCAACTAAGGTAACAATCATGTACATAGTCGTTTCTATTTTATTTATTTTTAAAAAGGAGAAAAAGAGAAGAAAAAAAGAAAAGAAAAAAAGAAAAGAAAAAAAGAAAAGAAAAAAAGAAAAAAAGAGAATGCTACCAGTGAAAGCGGATATTGACAATGGATGGGATATGGCTTTCAAGGGTCTAGGAGACCAGTTGTGAGTCATGGATGGATACAATTATTCATCAGAAAGGACTAAACAGGGTGCATCAGCCAAGAAAGCAGTAACATGGCAAATTCAATTGGTACCAGGCGGGTAAGTATTCAAGAGAACCCTATTGTAGCACAACCTACAGCTAGAGGCATCAAATACCTCTAGCTTAAGGGGGAGGGCTATATGATGCATGGTTTTTAGGACCCCTTCTGAAGATGCAATAAAGGCACAGTCAGTTGTTGGGGAGATGAGGATACTCTAGTCCAAGGGATCTCGAAAGATAAGAAAAATCTACTTCACAAGCACCAAAGAGTAAAAAGTGCAATGGACAGAAGATACGTGGGAACGAGCTCTTATGCATGCGTACAACCTATATCTTACAAAATAGCCCATTCTAGGCGTGAATTTCTAGTGAAATTTACACGAGGATGTTCGTGTGGACTCACAGCACAGCATACTCCGTTTTCACTTTTTTACCACAGTAAATATTTTTTACCTACAGTAAATAATTTTCACCTACATGGTAAATACAAATCACTTTTTACCTACAGTAACTTTTTTAACCCATGGTAAATATTTTTTACTGCACCATAAGTATTTGGTAGGTAACAGTTCACTGTTACTAGAAGCAGTGATTGGGCATCAACAATGCAGTTCCAGGAGGAGAAAAGGGGAAAATCTTATGGTAAAGGTGAGTCAGCAGGGAGAAAGACTTTTGAGTTGAAAAGAGACATGCTGATTTTTTCAAAGAACACATGTCAAAAGAAGCCATGGTTGAGGATGTTTTGAGAATTTGATATTCAGGAGGACCCAGCTGCCACCTTCCCCCCGCAAGTCCCCCCCTGATATGTGTAGAACCTCCAGTTTCAGCAGCCACCTTACCTGCTCTTAAATGTTGGTCAAGGCCTTATCCCCATGTGTCACAATCAGAAAAATCAGCATTTACCCTCCCCTCTCACATCACTCTAGAGAATATCTTGATGGTGACATATCAGGTGACCTCAATCTGTTGACCACCCTAAGCAAAAAGTAACCCCAATCAGCGAATTTAAGCATGTTTATCCCTAATCCTAAACCCTCTCAGAAACCTATATAAGGAGGCCTTCTCTCACTCAAAACCAACACTTCACCCACTTCACCAAGCAACGAAGCTATGACGACATTGCTCACAACAAGGAGCTATGGATGGAGCTCTACTCTCTCTCCCTCTCTCTCTCTCCCTCTAGTATGCTACATTACTAGCCCTAAAACCTAAATAAGGAGTTTTCTCTCATGCTCCATGGCCACCATCCTCGCCATCATTCTCTAAGGTATTGATGTGTTGCTAGTAGGATCATACCTACTTGCTGGGTTGATTGTTTTTGACAAGGGATTATACCATCCTTGGCTTGCTTCTCTATATCCTTGTTATGTATGATCAGATGCCGTTGTATTGTTAAGATGATGTCTTGTGTATATATATGCTACATAAGGTCCCTAAGCTTCGTTTCTATGTGTTTTGCCATATGTTTTGATGCCATCATAATGCCAGAAGTCTCACTTGCCTATGTGCACTATGTGTGAGGTCCCTAAACCTCTTAATTTAGGGTGGTGCCCCTTTTGTTTTGTTCTTTGCTTGTTTGAATGAGGCGTGGTTTGTGGAGTGTGCACGAGTACAGAGGCCACCCGATTGCACTTCTCTTTTTCCCGCTATCAGCAGAGAATTATTCCTTTAAAGTTCAGAATGAGATTCAGTCAATACAATGGTGGTCTACCTGAGTCACAATACTTGTGCACATCACTTATTGAAGAAATGCAGTAGTTGGTACACAGAAGACGTTACACTTCTACATATCCGATGACGAGCAGCATGACACATTGTTTGTACAAAATTATTTCTTGCTGCATGAAAATTGGCTGAAAGAACGAGGACATTCTCTACAACAACATTGGGTTTGGTAAGATGGTGTTGCTTCACAATTCAAGGCCCGTACACCTTACTATTTTGTGGCTAGGTACTATCAAATGACAGGCTTGCACATGATGCATAACTTCTCTGCATCCGGCCATGGAAAAGGTGACCATGATGGGATAGGGGTAGTCATAAAGAGAAATTTGATGCATGAGGAATTGAAACCAGATGGCTGGCGTATGAAGTGTGCAGCCGATGTTGTCAACTTTTTGAAAGCAACTTTTTAGCCAAGAGAACAGTCTCAAAGGTGTAATACGCAAAGAGTTCTTTGGCTTATTGGTGCGGATGAAGTGCAGCGCAATCTACAATGGGACTGTGAGCGCATCGTTGGCTCCTGCTCATTTCATTGTGTTGATGGCTATTCACAGGACAATTGCACTGCCATACGCTTTTGATCACTTTCATGCTTTTCTGATCCGTGTATGTGTGGGTTGTGGAGAAGATGCAGGAACAAAATGCACATTGAAGAATGGAAATATGTTTGCATCAAACCATTTCCAGAGTCCATGGATACAATTAGGGATGACAAATCAGATGACGAGGAGGACGGTGGAGATTCAACATCGATTCCGATGAGCCAAGTATCCAACCTGCCACTATATGAAGGATGCCCTGAAATGTTAAGTGGCATGTTGTCCATAGGGGATAATTTTGCAGTGAAAGGAGCTGAGGAAAATGAAGACTTCTACATTATCAAATGCACAAAAGTGTTGTACCAAACGGTGAAAGCACAAAAGGATAAGTGGCATAACAAAATTGTTAGAGGAGGGAAGGTTGTTCAAGACTTTTTTATGGCCAAGTTGAAGGAAAAGATGATACATACCGGCTATTGGATCACACATCTCTAGTAATGATCTACTCACATCTTATTAGGGCCATACGTTTCCGGATGGAGCCTATTGTAGGATCCCTAGGTTAAATTTGACAGTACAAATTGTCTACTACTGAAGTATATGAGAGGATATACAATAGCATGCCATATCATGATGATGAGAGCGACGAAGGTGCGTCCATGTTACTTGAGGGAAATGAGAAGCCCTGATTGAACAACTGAATCCGGTAGTCAATATGAGCACATCTGGTAGTCAACAGTACCAAGTGTATTCTGCACTATGTGCTTTTTAGTGACTGAGTCAACTTGATTTTTTGGCCCTGAGATTTATCTGTTCTCTCTATCTAGTTCTGTGTTGGTATGTTACCTTTCATTACATTACTGTTTCAGTTGTCCTCACTATATGCGCATCAAAAAGTACCAAATTTGGTACTTTTTGGTACTGTTGAACTTGGGTGCACATCTGTCCACTATTACAATACCAAATTTGGTACTTTTTGGTACTGTTGAACTTGGGTGCACGTCTGTCCATTATTACAGTACCAAATTAGGTACTTTTTGGTACTGTTGAACTTGGGTTCAACACATCTGTCCAGTATTACAATACCAATTTGGTACTTCTTGAACTTGCTGTATCACTTATGGTTTACTTGATTTCTTGGTATTTTTCAATTTGTCTATTCGTATTTGATAAGACCACCTTGAGCAATGTCTAGAACTACGTTGATAACAGGAAAGGTATGCCAAACATAGATGCTATCTACCTCAAAAATTAAAATGCTGGGCAACTTGGTTAGCTCCAAGAGTTTCAACAGAATTAGTCAGAGGTTTCAACAGTAGAGATCAAGATACCAAGACAGTCTGAACAAGAAAAGTGGTTTTCCATTATGTATAGTATCGGGTTACAAAATTCCACTATTAACATGATTATGGCAATCTCCTACCTCGGGGGATCAAATTTATAGGAGTACCCCTCCATCTGTATGAAGTAATCAGTAATGTACCCAAAAATATCATCTTCAGTGTCGAAGACTGGATTTTTGCGAGTGTACGCTGCTGGGTACAGATCCCTTATCCACTCGAGCAACCAAGGCAAAACAAAATCCAGTAAGTAAAACGGGTGATCAGTTCCTACTACCATGGGATTGTATGATCGGATTGCCATACAATTTTCATAGTCTTTTTAAGAGACTTGTATCTACAATCATCTACAAGAATAGTGTTGCTGGAATTATACTTCTGGTGCCTTCCCCACAGCGTCCGTAGATTCTTCAGGAAAACGGGCTTATCGCCCATGTCTTTGGGCACAACCGGCACCTCCGACATATGAGGCCGCCATATTTCATAGTCATGTTGGGAGAGAATATCTGCTAATGCCAAAAAACTACCAAAATCAAACTACCAAAGCCACTTTTTGCAGCACTTTCAAATAGTACCTAAAATTACCAAAAGTACCAAAACTACCAAAGCCACTTTTTGTAGCACTTTCAAATAGTACCTGAAAGTACCAAAAGTACCAAAACTAACAAAACCACTTTTTGCAGCACATTCAAATAGTACCTAAAAGTACCAAAAGTACCAAAACTCCCAAAACGACCAAAATCAAACTTTCAAATAGTACCAAAACAACCAAAACTACCAAGACTACTAAAGAAACACTTTTTGCAGCACTTTCAAGTACCAAAATTACCAAAATCAAACTACCAATTACACTTTTGCAGTACTTTCAAATAGTACCTAAAAGTACCAAAACTAGCAAAACTACCAAAGCTATGAGAATAAAACTACCATAACACCTTTTGAAGCACTTTCAAAAAGTACCTTAAAGTACCAAAACTAGCAAAAAGTACTAGAAATACCAAACCATAAGACAAAAGGAAACCATAAACTACCTAGAATAAAAACAGTTCTACCATAAGTACCTAACACTACCAATCCCACCAAACCAAGCATAAACAGTTCTATCAAAGATACCTAACACTACCAATCCCACCAAACCAAGCATAAACAGTTCTACCAAAGGTACCTAACACTACCAATCCCACCAAACCAAGCATAAACAGTTCTACCGAAAACTCCCAAAACTACTAGCACCTGTTGCTCTAGAATCTCCTTGTCGAGCAATGACGTGTCTTCACTGATTTCGTATTGGCGTAGCATCCTTTGACTAACAGCCAAATCAGCTTCTATCACATTGATTTTTGCGTCATCGCTAGTGTTGGCCTCTCTCAGTGTTTCCATCTGGGTCTCATATTCCTTGATGTTGTCCATAATCTTCTTGACAAGTTTATTGGAACCCTCCGTCCTCAAGAGTGTTTCCTTCTTCTGCTTCAGAGACATTCTCAGCTCTTTCAGCCTATCGGCTACCCCCACACATGTCCGAGGGACTCTCCCAACCATAGCTTCAAGTTTCTCAATATAATCAGTTCTCTTCTCCTCATGACGCTGTGGGGGGACTTTCTTTGTAGGGGGCATACCCCAGGGAGGTCACCTAGTAAAAATGTAACCTATCACGTGAGTTCAACAGAAGGGTATTTAAAGTTCTTGAAACTTACATAAATATATATGTAGAAGGGCATTATTTTTTCAAATTTGAAAAAAACTTACAGATTTTAAAATAAAAGGGTACATTATATTCTTAACAAAATTTACAGATAAGGGGTTTTACAAACATGTCTTGAACGCATGTGATATGGTAAGTTTACACATAGTGAACCCCCCGAGGGGCATACTACCGACTGGCATAAGTCGGGGCTTCTTGGTATTTTACAGGTGGCCTCCTTGGAACACACCATTTGCCTTTCACCAATTCTCAACCTTCTTTTCCAAGCCTCCTTGTCGGGAGGAACACATGTTGAGTAAACTCTCACCAAACCTGGCCCATGCAACCCTGTGGCCTGCAGGGTCCTTTGTGGCTGCATGACACTTCTCATATGCAAAATAGCGGGAAAATTTTGTAGTGATCTCCCCACATGATGGTGGGGCTTGGTATACCTTATGGAACAGGAACCTGCATTCATCCTGAAGCCGTGGCTACACGTAATTTAAGTAAATCTTTGTCTTCTTCTGACTGGAATGCCTGAATACAATGAGCCATTGGTCATCGGGGATGTCATCTTTTGTAAGATCCTTTGGCAGAACCCCCTCTATGCTCAATCCATACTCATCATGAAGCTCTTGTTCTGTATAGCAGAACTTTGTCAAGATAGGGTACTCCTCCATCTTGTTTTTTCTTGCGATGTGGAAACAACACACAAGTAAATACATGCCCTCATTCCAGCAGTCCAAATACCTGATTATTCACCCTATATGCCTCATTTCAGTTTTTTTGTGAAAAACAAAACACATGGAATGAAATGAATGTATCTCATTCAGGTGACAATTGCAAAATTCAATTGTGTATAGAGCCAAATTTGGTAGTGGTTAGTATCAAATTTCGTACTGGTTAGTACCAAATTTTGTACTAACCAAATTTGGTTATACTGACAGTCCTACTGAGCTTCAACTTTGTGCTATGCTCATGCACAACATATACTAATTTTTGCACTTGCATGCATGCAAGTTAGCAATCTAAAGAGCATGTAAGTTACATGCAAGTTAGCATGTAACTTTGTAACTTTCCTAAACCCTAAATTCCTAAGAAAATCCCAAACATGCAGATGTACTTGCTACATGCAAAAAAAGAAAATGCAGACCTCATCAGATAAAAGACATGCAGAATCTTGCATGCATGGAAAAGAAAATGGTAAATCCCCAGAAAACGCAGAGCTCTCATAGCACCTACCTTTAGATGTTGTAGATGACCGTGGAGTCTCATCATCAACAAACAGAGGCCCATGCTTAAATGAAGTCTCCACGGACACAATAGGTTTCTCCCTCTCCACAAAGGAGGACCCCTTGCTAGCCCTCGTATTTGGGGTGTCGATGTTTCGAGGGGATTTTGCATCCATTGTCCTCTTCTTCTTCTTCCCATTGTCCGGTGATGCTTTGGCTTTATCATTTCCTCGCTGGCGTCCTCATCTTCCTCATTGTGAGTAGCCAGGGAGCTTGTTACCTACAACTGTAGTGGTTTGCAGAAGGCGTTGTAGTAATAGAGCAAGGCAAAAGCTGAAAAATGTGTTGAGCAACTACGCCACTCACAAACGCATGGTACTGTGATGGGACTTTTGGCACGGTTTCAAAACACCACTCGCATTAATTATTGCCCCACCCACGTTTTCTTTCACGGAAATTTTAAATCATAAAAATTTCCCTCCTACCATTCTTTAACATAGATGAAAAAAAAAGGTTCCCTCCAAAGTGGAGACATATGTAGAAGTACCAACCAAGTAGAAGCAAAATAGGTCTTTTTTTTGTACCACCAAACCATGCTTTCACCCAATAATGTTCTCAAAGAGAAACTTGACAGTTGGCCTCGCATCAGTCTTACTTGCCACCCTCACTTCCACCCACTTTGTCACATAGTCAGTGGCAACGATATATCAAGATTGAGTGCTACGAGCTGCCAGACTAATTGGGTCTACAAAGTCCAAACCCCATTTTTCAAATGATTAAGTCACTTTAACAAGATGTAAGGGCATATTATCCTTTCATTGTGTGATCTTGTAATGTTGGCATTCATCACATCTTTTTGAAAAAAGTGATGCATCCTTGAATAAGGTAGGACACCAATAGCCTGATTGCAACATCTTTCTAGCTATTAGTTCCCTGAGAAATGTCCTCTGGATATACCCATGTGGGCTTCTTGTAGTATGTACAAATGTTCATCCTTACGGGCACAACATCTAAGAATATAATCCTTCCCTAGCTTGTAGAGAGTTCCTGCAATGAAGGAATAAGGTTTACACCACATTTTTCGAGCTATGTCCTTACGAAGCTCTTTGGGTGGAAAACCATTAACTAGAAAATTCACAATTTTCTCACTCCATTCAGGTATGGTTTCGACTAGGAATAGAGAAGTATCGGGCAGTTCATCATCGACTCCAGAAGGGGCTCCATCATTGGGTATACGAGACAAATGGTCCGCCATGACATGTCTTTTACTAGGTCTCACCACAACAGTAAAATCAAACTCAAGGAGAATTAACAACATCGTTAATTCTTCCCATGGAAAAGGTTTATTCACGAGATACAACAAGGCTTGATGATCCACATAGAAAACAAACTTGTTGGCAAGAAGGTAGTAGCGGAATTTCTTAACTGCATAAATCAGAGCTAAACCTTCTCGCTCTATAGTGGTCTAGTTTCTCTCGACATCATTCAATTGATGACTTGGAAAGATAATGGGGTAGTCCAATTTATGTTCTCTTGGTTGAGCTAGAACACACCCAATATCAAAGATTGATGCATCAATATGCACATGGAAAATTACATTCAAATCCGGCACTCATAGAATAGGAGTGCTAGTCAAGGTCTTTTTCAGTGACTCATAAGCATGGTCACACTCTGCGGTCCAATGAAACTCAATAAGAAGCTTGTACAAAGGAAGAGCTATCTCGGCAAAGTTTAAAATAAACCACCGGTAATAACCAACATGGATCATGAACCTTTGAACTCCTTTATAGTTTGTAGGTGCTGGCAATTCAACAATGGCTTTAATTTTTCTCTCATATGTGGAAATATCATTTTTGGACACTATATGCCCTAAAATGACTCCATGTTTAATCCAAAATTGGCATTTGAAAGGGTTTAGGGAGATGCGATAAAATCTGCACTTCTCAAACACTTTTTGTAAGCATGATAGATGTTCCTCCCAAGAGGAATAAACACAAAGGTCATCTAAGAAAGCTTCACAAAACCTCCTAAAATATTCTCTAAAAGCAGTGTTTATTAATCTTTGAAAGGTAGCAGGGACATTGGTTAAGCCAAAAGCCATAACACAAAATGCGAACACTCCAAATTTGGTTATAAATGCTGTTTTAGCTTGGTCCTCTAGCTCAAATGTGATTTCATTGTAGCCAGAGTACCCATCTAAAAAGCCATAAGCTTCCTTTCGTGCAACTCTTTCAAGCACATGTTCTGAATATGGCAAGGGGTAATGGTCCCTCCTAGTGGAGTTATTGATCTTCTTGAGATCCACGCACACTCTGAGTTTCCCATTCTTTTTTGGCACAATTAATATTGGAGACACCCATTTTGAGTGCTCAATAGGGTATATGAATCCGCATTTCACAAGCTTTCAATCTCTTCTTGAACGATCTTTGCGTATTTAGGATTCATTGGGTAGGGTCGTTGTTGAATTGGTTTAGCCATGATATTCATGGGAATTGTGTGTTGTACCACAGAAGGTGGAACAGCTTTCATATCATGATATGTCCAAGAAAATATATCCTTGAATTCCTTGAGAAGTTCTTTAAGTACACGCTCTTTAGTTTTGTCAGATCTTGAGCAACGAAAACAGGTTTGGACTCTTCTCTTGGGTCTGCTAGCCCTATTTCCTTACCTATCATTGGACCATCATAGAGTTCATTGATTCTATTGATAGGTTTTCTTTGAGCCTTTGTATACACAACCTCTGTGGTGTAGGATTTGAAATGCTCAGGTGCAGGGTGTAAGTTTGCGGGGTCCTCTTGTTCTGTGGACTGTGATTTCACTTTCGGTTCCTTTTGTTGTTGAGATAACTCTCGATTTTGTCATCTCCTTACGGTACAACTCAACTTTGGCTTCTCTATAGCCTCTGGTTGTGCGATGTCAATGGGTTGTGGACTACACCACATAACACTTCGAAGGTATTCACCCCAGTTATCTACCAACTTTCGATGAGCATCACAGGCCCCTATATAATTAAGCCATTCTTCGCTAGATTTCTTTTCATTTATTCTAGCACGCACATTTTCTCGATATCGTCACCTCTTATATCTCTTACTCTTCTTTTCTAATTTTTGATTACGGCCGATCTCTATTGAAGAGTCACTAGATGAATTGCTACTTGTATCTTGTGCTTTCTTGGATAGATTGTCATGTAGCGTACCACTGGGCCCTGAATGGTTTGTCCCCACATTTGGACTAATATTTAACTCAAATTCTTTGTCCTCAGAGTCGATTTCAATTGATGGTTCTGACCCCAAATCGTGTAGGCTATAGTCTTGTGAGACGCTACTGGTTCCAATGCCAGTCAAACTTTCATCTTGTAGGTCATCAAAAGCTATATGAATTGCTTATAGCATATTTAAGGATACCAGTGGTGGCATTTCATCCCCCTCCGGTGTTACCCAGGTCGTCCCCCTGTTTTCCCAAGTGTCTATAGTTGCTGCTAAGTGGACCCAATCCACATTGTTTGACTCAGTCATCCCTGGTAGTGATAGCCGTTTTTCGGCTCTCCATAATTGCCATAGTAAGTTACTCCACCCTACCAAATTCACTCAAACGCTATGGCTATCCCTACCATTTCACTGTACATAGGCATGTGTGAGTTAGGGGGCTTTTCCCATATCTTCTTAAAAACCCTCAGCTAGCTAGTCACTGGGCTAGTTGAGCCAAAAAAATAAAAGTATATTATGGCCTCTTTGTGTGTAAATATTTCATTGTATATATGGCCTAAATATAGAGATTTTTTATAATTATTTTGGTATTTTATTTAAATATTTCTACTTAGGTGTGTGTTTTATTAAACCTATGTATACCTTCTTTCATCCTCTTACACCATAATTATATTTTTTGCCAATATGTCCATACTCTAATCTCATATTTTTCCTTTATACAAATCACTCCCACATTTTCACCCTCACCCTCGTGAAAACAAAAAATTGATTTCTACTCATTGGTTACGTTTATTATATTATTTACTTGCATACCTTTTCCTCTTTCACCCAAAATAATTCAAGGAGGGACCATATCATACGATTCCAATATCTTTCCATATCCATAACTCCTCCATATTTTTATTATTATTTTTACTCATTATTCTAACACTATGTGCTCATTGAGCTAAAGTCCATGAATAGTCCATACACTAGTCCCACCATGTATATATTTCTTTATTCACCAATAATCCTCCTCCATGCATGGGTCAAAGGAAACTTGGATGCTTTGTATTATAATATGACAAAGGAGGGGCTCACTCTTGGATGCATTGTACAAATTCAACAAAGGAGGGGGCCACTAAAAGACTTTTGCAGGCATAAAAACAGGCTTTTTGGTGAGAATTTTGGCACCTATCTCCACTCCGAATTTGGAGTAGTGGTCAGAAGAGAAAATGTAGCCCACGCTCTGAATAATCACCTCAAATTTTTTCATGATTTTTGGAGCTACCAGAGGTGAGCTATGATTTTTTGAGTGGACCACAGTCTGCCCACTTTTCTCACAAGTAGCTTTTAGTCTTCTCTCACCCTTCCACACACCTACTCACTCTTACACATCCCTCCCTCTCCTTCCCTCACTCAAACCTGAAATTTCCATGGCTTCTCCCACCCTCTTCACCATTACCCTTCTCTCTCATCCCTATAGTTCTTTTATGAACCTCTACATACATACACCCTCTCCATGTCTCTCTCTATTACTTCTATGTTACAATTTCATTTACCTCTCCTAAAAATATCTAAAATTCAAAATCTTAATCATGATAACTTCTGCAAATTGAGTATTTTTCATCAACAAATCCTCTTTTCATCGTGGTGGTCAACCGTAGCGGCGGCGTAAAGAAGCCAAGACGAAGAAGAAGACCAGCGGCCATTTTTTCCACAATCTACACAAGGGTGAGTTCAAGCTTCTTCAAAGCTTCACCATCTCAATGATTCTCTTTTAATTCACCCCTCTTCCTTCATCAAATCAAATCATCCTACCCATTGTAAATGTATCACTAACAATTCTAGTGATTATTACCACTAACAACTAACTTCTCTTGTAAAAATGCACCCACACTATCAACATATGGAGTAGGCAACCGCACAAGTAAAACAAATTCACTCACTCCCATGGAAGTTTCTCTCCTTTCACCACATCAATAATTCTCTTACTTGAGCCCACATCCATGTGACTCAAGAGAAAAGAGAGACTCCATTCTCATTTGAAATTCATAAAAATTCATAATCCTTGATCTTTCCTAATAAAATTGATTAGGCTTAATCCTAATCAAGGCTTCTAAAACCTATAAATAGAACCCATTCCTCCTTGTAAAAGAGATCACTATACCATTGCACACTAGATTGAGCGTAGCACACGCCAGTTCTATCTTGGTTGTAAAGAGAGAGTAAGATTTCTATACACCATCACTTTGGTGCATAGAAAAGCTTGAGCTAGTTTGAGTGAGTGCGAGTAGAAGATATTCTTCCTACCATTGTTGTATCTACCCCAACATCAATGAATTGTTAGTTTTGGGTGCAATTCATGTCCAAAGGCTCACGCTTCTCCTCCAATTTGGCTTGGCAAACTCATTCAGCTTCATAAGGTGACTTGTTTCATTGAAGGTTGTTGTTTTGTTGCTTGTGATTCATTGGCTATTGTTTGGCTACCATTGTAAGAGGGTGGATGGTGAGAGGGCTCCCATAACCCTAAGACAATGTGCTAGTGATGCTATAACCAAATCTTGTCACTTGATTCCGCAAGATCTAAGTTCCTTTTTGTGCAAAATATAAAGTTGAAGCTAAGTTGTACACCATCTCTCTCTCTCTCTCTCTCTCTCTCTCTCTCTCTCTCTCTCTCTCTCTCTCTCTCTCTCGTGTTTTAGTGTGTGAGAGTGTTCCATTGGTGTTAGGTTAGTGTAAATTCCTTGCTTGTTTGTGGGTTGCTCTAACGATTCTCCTCTTTTGCGTCCTAGTTCGCTCTTAAACTAGGTGGTGCCCCTTGTGTAGTTGGGATTTGGCTGTGGGTTTGTTGTTTTGGTTTGTGTTGTGTTGCGCCCCAGCCCCATCGAGCAGTACGGGAGCCTTGAAGGGTGTCTAGAGGTTGCTCTTCTTGTTGCCCGCCCCGGACCGCCTCAATTTTGGTGCCCCCATTGAGGACATGCTTGTGTATGTTTTGTGAAGGCTCAACCTTTAGCATAATCAAGTAGCTTGCATGAATCACGAGAATTTGTATGATCCCTTCATTCCCATTGCAAGGCAAAAGGTACACATAATTGTTAGTACTAAGTTGCAATTTCAGCGAGTAATTCGTAGAATTTTAGGTCCTCTTAGGTTGGTAGAGATTAACGCATCAGTAAATCCTTTTATTTTGCCTCTCATTAGGTACGACCTTAGTTTGGACGTCTATATTTTTGTTTTGTTTTAAGAATTAGGTCATGCATAGACCATGGATAATGGCCCAGGAATACAGGTTTTTCCCTTTCATTTCACTCCACACATTAGAGTAAACATTGCAATTAGTAGAAAAATCCATTTTCAACAACGTATGGTATTCATGTTTGGTGCCCAAAGAGTAGGAGAAATTCTCGCATCACCAAACCCTGTCATTCTACCTCTTATTGATTATCATAGGTCATTTGATGTGAATATTTTTATTTTGTTGTAGAAAAGATTGCAATTTAGAAAATATTATTGTGTAAATCTTTTAAAGAAAGAAAAAACAAAAACGCGTCACTTTGAAATCAATTCAATGGAGAGCCAACACCAAATGTCTGGATATCCTCTTTTCTTTGGAGAGCCTGGAGAGGATGCAGAATTATTTCTAGCGAATTTCAAGATGTCTTGCCGTATCAAGAGGATAGTAACTGATCAAGAACGTGTAGAAATGTTTGAGGTGGTCCTTAGGAAAGATGCTAGCACTTGGTTTGACTCTTTTCCTGAGGAAGTTAAAGGGAATTACACGGAAGTTTTGAATCGTTTCAAGAAATACTTCTTCGATCCCCAAAACACTCAGAAATTATGGCAAGACATTGTTTCTCATAAGCAAAAAGACATAGATGACTACTACTTGTACAAGCAAGAGTTCCTACGTCTTTGGGCTCTATGGATACGAAATGTTGCTAACCCTGGTGATGGTGCATAATTTCTAAAGAAGGAGAGGTTCATAGCCGGACTCTTTCCTGACCTTAAGGTAAAAGTTGAGGCGGGTGCACCTGCTACCTTTGATGCAGCTGAAACTAGGGCTTCTAAGAAATATAGGAAACTCAAGTGCTTAAGGGGGGAGGTTCCAATAGAATGTCTTAGACCCAAAGGTAAGTCACAAGCATCAACATCTAAGGAGCTTCCTGAGGTAATGGCGGAAGTGATTGAGAAGTTAAATGAATCTTTAAGTAGCTTGTCAATTCACCTTGCACAAGCTGTAGGTTCAAAGGGACAAGCAAAGAAGTCTGAAGAGCGAGACCCATGACCTAGGAGAGTCTTGCAATGTTGGAATTGTGGTGAGTCTGGACATGGGATGTATAATTGTCCTTGGCCCCGTGGGGAGCCAGGGAGACCTAACTTGAATTACCTAGTGATGAATGCAGGTGAAGGAACTAGTCAGCAACCACGGCTTATACAAAGGACAAATGGAGCAAGACCACCTCCACAAGGAGTGGAAGGAGTTCCACCTTTGCCAGACCCAAACGTGCATGTGGTAGAGGTGACAAATTCAAGAGAGGTTGACATGGAAGCAAGTGGCATTAAGCGTGGCCGAGGGAAAGGTAAGGAGAAAGAAGGAGTTACATCACAAAGTGACCATGGACGAGAAAAGAAGGCAAAGGAGACCAAGGAAGCTAAGAGGACTCGACGTCATATCAACCTCCAAGACTTTCCTCTTGGACATGGAATGGCTCCATACAATCTGTTGGAAGACATGAGAGGTAAGTGTCCTGATATCTCATGGCCTCAATTTCTTGCATTATGTCCACAAGTTAGGAGGGATTTAACAAGGGCAGTTAGCACTAGGAGAAAGGTAAAAGAGAGTATGCCTGTTGTAAAAATTGCACAAGCTGAAATGAATGAGGACATTACACCTGTGCTAGATTGTTACATAAAAGTTGATTGGTTAGGAAAGGTCTAGTGGATGGGGGTGCAAAAATTTGCATCATGAAAGAGGGACTCATGCAAAAACTAGGCATGCACATCCATGAGACACCTGAAATTAAGGTCAAGATGGCAAACAATAGCAAGGCTAGGTGCGTAGGCATTTGTAAAAATGTTTTTGTGGAGGCCTTTGGCATTAAGAAGGCAGTAGATTTCTATGTCATGTCTACCAAAGGAAATGGTTACCCATTTATCCTAGGGAGACCATGGCTAATGAAAATGCAAGCTTTGCAGGATTGGGAGAGTGGAAAGCTAATTTGCAGGAACGACAATCATAAGAAGGTTGTCTTTGACATGAAGGAGCAACGCCAAGAGGAGCAAAGTGAGACGGAAGAAGGTTGGACCGATAACACTTCAGAAGAAGAAAGTAGCGGCAGCATTACTGAAGAGGAGTCTTCCACCGAAGTCATGGGGGTAAGGTTTAAGCCAACCAACCAAGAGACCTCTTGTCAAGGTTTGGAGGAGGTAGGTTCCCAAGAGAACCAAAAAGTGGAAGATGAAAGAATGCTAGAAGGTATGCTATCTACAACACTTACAAAGGATGAAAGAGAGGAGTTCAAATGTGTGCTAAGGAAATTTCCTAGGCTTTTTGCTAAAGACTACACCGATGTGCGTGGAGTAAATGCTGTTCAACACAAAATTGAGTTGAAGCCAGAGGCCACACCTAACGCTCAGAAGCCTTGAAGGCTAGGAGTAATCAAGGAGCAGGGTTTACTCAAGGAGGTAAGAAAGCTTCTAGCAGCAGGTTTCATTTATCCAGTGGAGAATTCAGAGTGGGTCTCTCCCGTTGTTGTCACTCCTAAGAAAAACGGAAAGTGGAGGGTGTGTGTGGATTACCTTCCACTCAATGAGGCAACAAAAAGAGATCACTTTCCCCTCCCATTTCAGGATGAGATACTAAATGAGGTAGCTAGTCATGAGAAGTACACTGTGTGTGATGGCTACTCAGGCAACTTTCAAATAGGTATCGCATTGGAAGATCAATTGAAAACAACCTTTATCACTCCTTGGGGTTGTTATGCTTTTAGAGTCATGCCATTTGGTCTGACAAATGCTCTTGCAACATTCCAACGTTTCATGAACATGGTGTTTCAAGCATTCTTTGGAAAGTCAATTAGGGTGTTCATTGATGATTTCTGTATTTATAGCTCAAAATCATTGCATCTACAAAGGGTAGAAGAAGGTTTAAAGAAGCTCTACGACATGGGAGGTCAACTCAACCCCGACAAGTGCCACATAGGTGAGGATGAAATGATCTTGCTCGGTCACAAGGTTTCCTATAAAGGCATTGAGGTGGATCCTTCAAAGGCAAAGGCTCTTATTGAGCTCCCATCACCGAAGAGTCTTAAGGAGGTCATCTCTTTCATTCAGAAGGTGAATTATATGTCACGCTTCATTCACTTAGCCTCGGAGTTGCTTCATCCTTTGCAAAAGTTGACACAACAAGTAGAATTTGCATGGTCTGATGAGCTTGAAGGGTATTTTTGTAACATTAAAGTCATTTTGTCAGAGCTTCCAACACTCATGCCTCCTTGTTGGGAGTACACATTCTTTGTTAGCTCTGGTGTTGGAAGGGAAACAATTGGTGCTGTGTTGCTACAACAAGATCCCCACAGTACAAGGATGCGACCCATCTACTTTGCTAGTAGGGTCATGAATGCTTTGGAGAGAGACTACACAGAATCAGAACTCATGATGCTTTCTCTCATGTTTGCGGTGAGAAAGTTTAGATCCTACCTGCTACCAAAAACTTTTGTAATTCTCACTGCACAAAATTTGTTCCCTTGGGTGTCATCTCAAATGAATCTTAGTACTAGGATCTCAAAGTGGATTATGGAGTTGCAAGAGTTCCAATACTCTTTCAAGGTAGAAGATAGTGTGCGTGCACAATTGGCAAGGATTCTCACTTATAGGGTACATGAGAAGGAAATTAAGGTGCCTCAAGTAAAGACCCTACCATTGTCACCACCAAAAAGTATTCCCAATGCTTTTACCTTGTTCTTTGATGGAGCTTTTCGACGAGCCACAGGGAAAGCAGGGGGAGGGCTAGTGTTGCTCAACCCAAGTGGAGAGGTGGTCATGAAAGAGAAGGTCAATCTACCAGGTTCAACTAGCAAGAATGAATCAGAATACGACACACTACTTCATGGTTTGAAGATGTGCATTGGCCAAGGGATAAAACGTCTCATGGTAAAGGGAGATGCACTTCTCATTGTTAAACAGATTTTAGGCATGCAAGAATGAAAGCTTAAGGACAAAAGTTCATGCCATTCGTAGGATGTTTAATCAGTTTGAAGAAGTGCAACTATATCATATTCCGAGGAAACAAAATGAAGATGCCGATTTACTTGCACAGCAAGCAGCTACATGTGTTGAGAGAGAAGTGCAGGTCATCATGGTGGCAGCAGCTGTCAAGCAATTGAGATACCAGGGATTGGAGTCATTGGCTCCCATTATTGGCGACATTTTGGAGGGTGAGTTTCCACAAGACTTCACGAAGGCTCAGAAGAGGAGACTCATGAAGAAGGAAAGTTTCTATCTCTTCCTAGAAGGCTCCCTCTATCAAAGAGGGAAGGATCAAATGTGCAGAAGAGTACCAACTATCGAGGAAATTCCAGCCATTCTAAAAGGTTTGCATGAAGAGGCATGTGGTGGTCATTTTGCCCAAGAATCAACTGTGAAGAAGATTTTGCTTGCGGGGTATGTTTGGCCAAGCTTGCATGTGGATGTTCAACATTGGTGTAAAAGCTGTCACAATTGTCAGATAAATGGAAATAGAAGGTTGGTGCATGGCCTGAGGAAAATAGTTCTTGCAAATGGACCCTTTGAAAAGTGGGGCATTGCTGCTATGGGTCCTCTGTCTAGGACAAAAAATGGTAAACTCTACATTCTAGTGGCTGTAGACTATATGACTAGGTGGGTGGAAGCTCAAAGTGTGGCAAGAGTGAATGAGAGGACAATTAGCAAGTTTGTGTACAATCACATTTGTTGCAGATTCGGCACACCTTTGGAGATTGTTTCTGATAATGGTCCAGGGTTTAGGAAGGGCTTGCTCACAGAAGTTTGTGAAGAGCTTCACATTCTACATCATCATAGCACACCATACTACCCACAGTCAAATGGTTTGGTGGAAAAGGCTAATGGTGTCATTGTAGGAATCATTAGAAAGATGGTGCAAAACAAGAAAAAATTATGGGATGACTTCTTGGATGGTGCCTTGTGGGCATATCGAACCACATATAGGGAAGCCACAGAGTTCACACCATTTCACTTGGTCTATGGTCAAGAGGCTTTGCAGCCTATCGAGCTCAACATTCCAACAATGCGACTTCATGGCAAAGAAGCACAAGATGATCAAGATGTATGGATGGATGGACTTCTTACGTTCGTGGAGCTTGAGTGGAAAAGAGAAGCAGCATATGAGTGCTACAAGAGGAAAGCCACACAAGCGAAAGAAACGCACGACAAGAAACTGAAGGACAAAGGCATCAAGGAAGGAGAGCTTGTACTAAGGTATGACAATCGACTTGAAAATCATTTTGATGCCAAGTTTGAAACTAGATGGCAAGGGCCATACATAGTCAAG
This sequence comes from Adiantum capillus-veneris, assembly GCF_014529385.1. Taxonomy (NCBI): domain Eukaryota; kingdom Viridiplantae; phylum Streptophyta; class Polypodiopsida; order Polypodiales; family Pteridaceae; genus Adiantum; species Adiantum capillus-veneris. The sequence goes on from NC_140950.1 coordinate 32,775,067, forward strand.
AAGGCTTTCAATTCTAGTTACTATCAGCTTATGGACTTGAATGGTAAAGAGCGCTCCAGGAAGGTAAACAGGTATCGCTTGAAGCCCTATTTGAGTCACCTTCTACCAAAGGATCTACCAAAGATCTATCCAAAGGCCGCTGTCTCATATCTCGTCAAGGACTCTGAAGCACTCTCTTTGGAAAAGATGCTCTATGATGGTACATGAATATACCATCATCCTGGGGAAGGGCGAATGATAGCTGTTTTTCGGCTCTCCATAAATTCCATAGTAAGTTAATCCACCCTACCAAATTCACCCAAATGCTATGGCTATCCCTACCATTTCACTGTACATAGGCATGTGTGAGTTAGGGGGCTTTTCCCATATCTTCTTAAAAACCCTCAGCTAGCTAGTCACTGGGCTAGTTGAGCCAAAAAAATAAAAGTACATTATGGCCTCTTTGTGTGTAAATATTTCATTGTATATATGGCCTAAATATAGGGAATTTTTATAATTATTTTGGTATTTTATTTCAATATTTCTACTTAGGTGTGTGTTTTATTAAACCTATGTACACCTTCTTTCATCCTCTTACATCATAATTATATTTTTTGCCAATATGTACATACTCTAATCTCATATTTTTCCTTTATACAAATCACTCCCACATTTTCACCCTCACCCTCGTGAAAACAAAAAATTGATTTCTACTCATTGGTTACGTTTATTATATTATTTACTTGCATACCTTTTCCTCTTTCACCCAAAATAATTCAAGGAGGGACCATATCATATGATTCCAATATCTTTCCATATCCATAACTCCTCCATATTTTTATTATTATTTTTACTCATTATTCTAACACCATGTGCTCATTGAGCTAAAGTCCATGAATAGTCCATACACTAGTCCCACCATGTATATATTTCTTTATTCACCAATAATCCTCCTCCATGCATGGGTCAAGGGCAACTTGGATGCTTTGTATTATAATATGACAAAGGAGGGGCTCACTCTTGGATGCATTGTACAAATTCAACAAAGGAGGGGGCCACTAAAAGACTTTTGCAGGCATAAAAATAGGCTTTTTGGTGAGAATTTTGGCACCTATCTCCACTCCGAATTTGGAGCGGTGGTCAAAAGAGAAAATGTAGACCACGCTCTGAATAATCACCTCAAATGTTTTCATGATTTTTGGAGCTACCAGCGGTGAGCTATGATTTTTTGAGTGGACCTCAGTCTGCCCGCTTTTCTCACAAGTAGCTTTTAGTCTTCTCTCACCCTTCCACACACCTACTCACTCTTACACATCCCTCCCTCTCCTTCCCTCACTCAAACCTGCAATTTACATGGCTTCTCCCACCCTCTTCACCATTACCCTTCTCTCTCATCCCTATAGTTCTTTTATGAACCTCTACATACATACACCCTCTCCATGTCTCTCTCTATTGCTTCTATGTTACAATTTCATTTACCACTCCTAATAATATCTAAAATTCAGCATCTTAACCATGATAACTTTTGCAAATTGAGGATTTTTCATCAACAAATCCTCTTTTCATCGTGGTGGTCAACCGTGGTGGCGGCGTAAAGAAGCGAAGAAGAAGAAGAAGACCAGCGGTCATTTTTTCCACAATCTACACAAGGGTGAGTTCAAGCTTCCTCAAAGATTCACCATCTCAATGATCTCTTTTAATTCACCCCTCTTCCTTCATCAAATCAACTCATCCTACCCATTGTAAATGTATCACTAACAATTCTAGTGATTATTACCACTAACAACTAACTTCTCTTGTAAAAATGCACCCACACTATCAACATATGGAGTAGGCAACTGCACAAGTAAAACAAATTCACTCACTCCCATGGAAGTTTCTCTCCTTTCACCACATCAATAATTCTCTTACTTGAGCCCACATCCATGTGACTCAAGAGAAAAGAGAGACCCCATTCTCATTTGAAATTCATAAAAATTCATAATCCTTGATCTTTCCTAATAAAATTGATTAGGCTTAATCCTAATCAAGGCTTCTAAAACCTATAAATAGAACCCATTTCTCCTTGTAAAAGAGATCACTATACCATTGCACACTAGATTGAGCGTAGCACACGCCAGTTCTATCTTGGTTGTAAAGAGAGAGTAAGCTTTCTATACACCATCACTTTGGTGCATAGAAAAGCTTGAGCTAGTTTGAGTGAGTGCGAGTAGAAGATATTCTTCCTACCATTGTTGTATCTACCCCAACATCAATGAATTGTTAGTTTTGGGTGCAATTCATGTCCAAAGGCTCACGCTTCTCCTCCAATTTGGCTTGTTAAACTCATTCAGCTTCATAAGGTGATTTGTTTCATTGAAGGTTGTTGTTTTGTTGCTTGTGATTCATTGGCTATTGTTTGGCTACCATTGTAAGAGGGTGGATGGTGAGAGGGCTCCCATAACCCTAAGACAATGTGCTAGTGATGCTATAACCAAATCTTGTCACTTGATTCCGCAAGATCTAAGTTCCTTTTTGTGCAAAATATAAAGTTGAAGCTAAGTTGTACACCATCTCTCTCTCTCTCTCTCTCTCTCTCTCTCTCTCTCTCTCTCTCTCTCTCTCTCTGTCTCTCTCTCTCTCTCTCTCTCTCTCTCTCTCTCTCTCTCTCTCTCTCTCTCTCTCTCTCTCTCTCTCTCTCTCTCTCTCTCTCTCTCGTGTTTTAGTGTGTGAGAGTGTTCCATTGGTATTAGGGTTAGTGTAAATTCCTTGCTTGTTTGTGGGTTGCTCTAACGATTCTCCTCTTTTGCGTCCTAGTTCGCTCTTAAACTAGGTGGTGCCCCTTGTGTAGTTGGGATTTGGCTGTGGGTTTGTTTTTTTGGTTTGTGTTGTGTTGCGCCCCAGCCCCATCGAGCAGCACGGGAGCCTTGAAGGGTGTCTAGAGGTTGCTCTTCTTGTTGCCCACCCCCGACCGCCTCATTAGTTCCTGGGTTGCATGATTCGTTATTTGACATTCCTTTTATTCATGAATAATGGTTGATTTTAATACGTTGTCGTGCTGTGACACGTACATAGTGGGAACGCATGCTACAAGATCTATCTTGTGTTTTTTTAGATACATAATTATATTTCGTATAGTGTACATCTGCATATTTAAGTACAATAATAAGCCTTCTATCTCATCCTATTATTTTTCTCAAGGGTAACATATCCTTACTTTACCATCAGAAAATACTATGGGAAAAGCATCAATAGCTCTGCCTCTTTAACTTGGGGCAAAAAGCATTGATTCTTTATTTCTACTATTTCATTATCATCTCACACCCTAGCTATATCCTATATCTAGGGTAAAATCCAATATATATATATTCTATGTATTTTTTATACTTTTCTTATATTTCTTTTTAAATAGCTACTAGTAGAGAATCAAATCCTAGTGGGACACTAGGTGGCATGATTTCAAAGATACACTTATTTTAATGCATTATTGCAAGAATGATTACAAAACTTTGTCAAGGAGCAATGTCATGCTTTCATATGGCATGAGGTGTCCTTTGGAATTAAATGAAAGTCTAGGCTAAGGAGACTACATGAAGACTTTTGCTGCCATAAATGGACCCTATTTTGATGAATTGTTTACACAAGGTTCCAATCCGAATTGGAAAACGATTTTAAAATGAAAATCGTAGCTTATGAGCTGAAGTTTTTGCCCATATTTTTACTTTTTTATTTGGAGCCACGATTGAGGAGATATGATCAAAATACTGGACCCTAGTCTGCCCACATCATGCAGGGGCAGCTCATTTCCAACTTTTCCAATTCCTGTTCACACTGGCTCCTCTCTTCTTGTGTAAACCCTTGGGGGTGCCCTTCACCTATAAAAGGGGACCTCTTCTTCCTTGGAAGGAACTCAATCATTTAAGCCATTGATGAGAGGAATTCATGAGGGAGTGAGTAGTAACGCCTAATTGTACTTAGCCATTAACATAAGCCCAAGCCTACACTTTTTACTAGAGGGAGACTAGCCATTCTTGCAACAAGCTAACCTTGGAAGATCAACTCTAATCAAAGAAGGTTTTGCACTTGGTGTATCAATCAAAGTGGAATTATCCACTCTTCTTCTCTCTCCCATCAATAATGGTGCCGAAGGGTTTCAAGTAAGATGTGTTCTACATTGATGTTTTCTTGATTTCTTGTTGTTTTCATTTTCATCTCTAATCCAACATATACATATATATGTATCTAATCTCATCTCCTTAACCAAACCTATCTCTCTCATTCGTAGTAATTCATCCTCTCTAGGTTCTCTTGCTACAGGTACATCTCTCCCCGCAGTATCCTTATTGCCTACGGGCAAGAATAGGGTTTGGGAGGGAAACTTCTCATCTCTTCACTTCTCTCATATCTACATTTCTCACATACTATCCTAGATGAATAACCCACATGATGATCATTTCTATCACTTTCACTCTGTACGATCTATTAGAATTAACGTATGGATTAGCCGTAAAATACACTTTCAACAACGTATAGTGTTTTTGTTCGGCCCTGAAAGGCTCAATGAAATACTTCTATCACCGGATCCCATCATACTTCCTCTCATAGACTATAATTTTTATTTTGATGTAAGCTTAGTTATCATGCTATGAACCAAGAGGATTTGTACACACAATTAATCCCAATCACTAGACAAAAAATATATATTATGGTAAGCACAAAACTACAATTCCAAAGAACAATTCGTAGCCTATTTGGTCAGCCAAGATTGAATGCCATTAACTCATCCATTAACCCTTTCATATTACCCATGATACGATATGACCATAGCCTTGATGTTTTCATCTTCGTATTGTTTTCACATTCTCTTTTGCGTTCTTTCTTTGTGTGTGTGAGTGCTAGAGAGAAAGAGTGAGTCTTCTTTGATTGCACTTCTTTCCAAACCCTAGTCTTCATGGCATCTATGGTTTAACTCCTTCATATAGTTTTTGTTGAGTTCTCTCACAAACTCTCACAGCCATAAGCCCGGTGCTTTCCTGGCAAGACCGCAAATTTCTCGACATATTTTTGGTGAACCCGACGCGAATCTGCTAGGGTGAGAGTTTGTGGGTAACCATGGGTGATCATGTTGAGCAATAGGGTATGCATTTTGACCCAGCAACAATGCAAATGTTTCAAGCATTTGCAATGTTCATGCAACAACAACATGCTACTGAAAGAAGGGAGATTTCAGCAACGAAAGCCATACAAGCGGTCGTCAACAGAATGGATCAATTCAATGGAAAAGATGTAACCAAGTACTTACGCGAGTATGTGAAGGAGATGGAGTTGCATCGCGTGTCAGAATGTGAGATGATTCAAAGCTTTGAGCTAGTTGTTTCTCCAGAAATTAGGGAGCATGTTAGGGCAATTAAAGATGGGCATGGGAGAAATTGGGAAGAACTCAAAGTAGCTTTAAAGGAGGAATATTTCATGGAGGACTCGGAGAGAGTGACCAAAAGGACATTCTTAGAATGGGTAGTCAAGCCAAAGCAAGGACTATCAATAACAGAGCTACTTAGGGAATTTGAGCGGCGCTATGCACAACTCACTAGGACAGAAAGGGCCACACTAGATGCAGAGAAGACAGATATTTTCTTACAAGCTGCAGGTAAAGAGTTTCAAGAAAATTTGGAGCTTCTTCTTGAAGATAAAGATGCTGAGCAAGGACTAAAGATCGACTGGAATGAGGTTGATTGAAGGTGCTGTCTCACTGCTGCCAAATGACAAAGAAGAAGGGACAAGATGGTAGTAAACACTACAGGTCCTTCCACCTCAACTTCTGACAAAATGGTAAAGCCTACTTTTATTGCTGCTAAGTTTGATGAGTCCACGCACGCTAGATGAGCTTGTGAAGGGAATGCGTGACTTGAAGGTGAAGTTTGCAAAGCTTGAAGAAAAAGGCCAACCATCAGGGCCACTTCCTAGGCAAAGACAACAACCCAAAGAAGGGTTTGTTAATAGATGTATTTGGTGTGATAGTACAGACCATGTAAGAAGGGATTGTGATGATTTTAGTGATGCTTTGTCAAAAGATGTTGTCTTTTTTAAGGATGGTAAAATCCACTTAAGAGAGACAGGTATACCCTTGAGAACTAACTTTGGGAAGGGGGGAATGCAAACCTTAGTTGAAGATATAGCAACCAAGCATGCCACCTCTTCAGTTGAGGCAGCTACTTATGGAGTAAAAATTGAACATTTTTGTGATGAAGAGGTGAGTGACCATCATGGTCAAATTTGGCCAAATGTCATGCAATTAGCTAAAAAGGGAAAGCTTACAAAAGAGATTCTACATGAAGCAAGTGATTGCATACGTCTAGAAACAGGATGGAATGATCCAGTGGACTCATTGTCAGTGCATGCCTACATTACAAAATGCCAACAAAATGAGGCAATTGTAGAAGAGAAGCGCAGACGTGAGAATGCTGATGAAGGACCATCAAAAAGAGCTTCTAGAAGTGGGGGAAGAAGCGACTCAATGCCTTCTCAAACACCCTCAACACAAGGAGAATCTCCATCTGAAGTACTCATGGAGGAGTCTACAACAGGAAAGAAGAAAGAGCCAACGAAAGGTAAGACAAAAGGCCCAACTTATAAACTACAATCTGATATTGAGGTTGCTAGAGATTTAAAGAAAGTCTTGGAGGAAAGGATCTTGAATAGCAAGATTGAGTTTACTCTGGGAGAAGTTCTTGGCATTGCAAAGCGTGAATTCCATGAGGAGATCATTGACATCATCAAGAGAAAGAGGCAAACCCTTGCTGAAGTTTCTCATCCACAGGTTGAAGGGGAAACCTCAAAGACACAAGGGATGCAATTGCAAAATAAGGAGAATGATGGAGCTGTGGTAGGATGCTACCAATCTAGTGGGAGAGTGAAGCAAGTGTATTTCTCAAATGATGATGAAGAAGTTGAAGATATTCCTAGGAGTTACTATTCACTAAGTCATTGGGCAAGGTCTACTACAGAAACTTTGGTCAAGGTAGGTGATCTTGAAGAGCCATTTGTTGCCTTGATTGACCATGGTTCAGAAATAAACATAATGTCAAAGAGTCTCTACAACAAGTGCAAGTGGCCGATGGACACAGATCATGGCTGGATGGTAAAAGTGGCAAACAATTCATCCATTGAATTGTATGCAGCATGTCCAGGTGTGAAGGTAACAATAGGTGATGTAAAGATTGACCAAAACTTCTTTGTACAGGATACATCTTCATATCATCTCATCCTTGGACAACCCTACATTGTGGGAGTTCGAATGGAAACAAAGGTAATGGACGATGGTTCAACATATGCTAGAATACGTAGCAAAGATGGTAAACGAGCTGTCCAATTTCTCACAGTCTGTGTAAACCATGAAAGAAATCGTGACAACCTCAGAGAACATCCTCTACCAAAGATAAGCAAAGAGTTTCATGATCATAGAGAAATGATGGGTTTTGGCCAAGTACCATTGTAAAGCGGGATTGCAGTGGTACAGAAAGAAAAAGGGTCTCGCTTGATCCAAAAATAGGTGAAACTTTCTTGATGAGCTCCTTGGTAACAAGGAATGAATCAGTATGTTTTACAAAACTTGAAGATTTGAAGAGATATGAGAGGCAATATGTGCATAATGTACAAATAGGCATGAAAAAGAGTGGGTTGCTAAAGCCTACTGAAAATGTTTTGGGTTTGTTTGAGCAAGTTTCTTTTGTAAATACTATGGGTGAGCTTGATGCTATAATGAGGTTTAGTTTGCATCTTGAAAATGAAGTTGTGGAAGTTTGTTCTATGGAAATGTATCAAGTAATAGAAGCCTTTAAAGAAAGCCAAACAGTTGGCCCAGAAGTCCATGTTGAAACTAAATACAAGAGTGTAGCAAAGAAGGTGAAACTAGTAGCTTCACCCTGACCACCCAACAACAGGGAAAAGATTGAATAGGCTTCTTTACAACCAAGTTTGCGAAATCCTAAAAAGATCGGGCATACCTTCACAAAGGAGTCTTTTCAAGAGTTGCAGATTGGTTGCGAGGAGTTTCTAACACAGGAGGAGACAAAGTGCTTCAAAGAAATGCTTTCAAAGCATGGTAAGGCTTTTTCATTTGAGCCACATGAGATAGGATGTGTTGATCCTTATATTGTAGCTCCTATGGTAATTTTCACAATACCTCATGTACCTTGGAATCTGCGGCCTATTCTGGTTCCAAAGGCTCATTTGCCAAAGTTAGTAGAGCTACTGAATGAGAAAATCAAAATGGGAATCTTGGAGCCTTCTTGTGCTCCATACTCAAACAGGTGGTTCACAGTTCCAAACAATAATGGTTCTCTACGCTTCATCCAAGATATGCAACCAGTGAACAAGGTAACAATTAGAAATGTAGGTACATGTCCAATTGTGGATGAATTTGCAGAGGCGTTTGCAGGGAGGGCAATCTACTCAATGGGGGATCTCTACTCAGGGTATGATCAATTTCAACTTGACAACCATGAGGACACCTTTGGGTTTGCTAAGGATGTGTACCTTGCCATAGGGAGCAACCAACTCGGTTGCACATATGATGAATGGGATGAATAAGGTCTTACGTGACTTTATTCCTCAAATCAGAATGCCTTTCATTGATGATTTGCCTATCAAAGGATGTGAAGAAAGTGACAAAGATGAAGCTTTGGATCTCAAGGGATGGCGCAGGTTTGTGGTAAATCACATAAATGATTGTGATAAAATTTTGTCTAGGTTGGAAGAAGTGAATCTTACATTGTCAGGGAAAAAGTCTATGTTTGGTTTCAAAGAAATGCTCATTGTGGGGCACATGTGCGGGCCATATGGTAGGAAACCTTGTCCAACAAAGGTAGATTCCATCCAAAGAATTAAAGAAACGTACACTAGCATCACTGAGGTTAGAAGGTTTCTGGGAGCATGTGTCTTCTATGTTATTTGGATTCCACATTATGGACATGTAGCTGATCCTCTTTATCAGCTGCATAGAAAGAATCAGAAGTTTAAATAGACAGAAGCACATGTAAAATCCATGAAAAAGCTAAAGGAGTTGCTCCAGTCAGCAACAACTTTGAGAAAGGTAGACTATGAGTGTCAAAGGCCAGTAATTGTGACAGTAGACACCAGTCCTACATGGATTGGATGGGCAATAGGGCAAGATGACAAAGACGGACACAAGTATGTGGTAAGATTTGGAGCAAAGGTACTAAGTGCTCGCCAAAGAAACTATCCACAGATAAAGAGAGAGTTATGGGGTATGGTTACAGCCTTGAAAAGTGGGAAAGAGTACCTAATTGGTGCATGTGTGGTTGTAGAAACAGATTGTCTACCACTTCTTGGGATGATTACAAGCTGCTCAACACCAAACATTGCTATGTTGCGGTGGATTGCCTACACTAAGTCCTTAAATCCCGAGTTTAAGCACATTGCAGGTAAAGACAATACAGTGGCAGATATGCTATCAAGGGCAAGGTATGAAGATGAGTCACAAATGATTGATGAGGGAGATGATGTAGGCACAAAATTCTATTCTATCTCTCATGTCAAAGGTAACAATGTCTGCATGACTAATTCACTTGAATTGTTCTTGAAAGATCTTTATGAAGGTGATTGGCTTTCTATTGGAAGGTACTTGAGTACTCTAACAAAACAAGATGATTGGTCTGAACAAGAATTCAAGAGGATACGCAGGAAAGCATATGGGTACTTTTTAAGGGATGGTTACTTGTGGAAACATCCTAAACAAAAGGGTTCTACACCACAACGGGTTATATGTAAAAAAGAGACTCAAGTAAATCTCATGCAAGAGTTTCATGAGAGTCTATGGACTGGACACAGGGGTGTGTGGGCAACCTTCTCCAAGTTGAAAGAAAAATATTGGTGGAAGGGTATGTATAAAGATGTATCTCAGTTTGTAGAGTCATGTGTAACTTGTCAAATGTATTCAAATGTTCGACATCGTGATGGATTGCACTCTACATATCCACTAGCCATGCACTATAAATGGGTTGTGGATCTAGTCACGATGCCTTTAGGACTCTGGAAGATGAGATACTTGGTTCTTGCGTGAGAGGACCTAACTAACCAGGTTGAAGGAAGAGCATTAAGAGCTAAGACCACAGAAGCTGTGTGCAAATTCCTTCTTGATGAGGTGATTTGTCGTTATGGTTGTGTGGGAAAAATCACTGCAGATCAAGGTGAACTGGATGCCGAAGAAGAAAGGGAGTTCTTTTCTAGATTAGGGATCAAGCTTTCTCTTACTACAGCTTACAACCCTGAAGGCAATGGAAAGAGTGAAAGAGGGCATCCTCCTATCATCAAAGCTTTGGCCAAGGCTTGCAAAGGAAGAGTTGGTGATTGGCCAAAATTGTTACCATATGCTTTATGGGCTGATCGTACAACACATAGCTCAGTAACTGGCTACATGCCTACGGAGCTAATGCATGGTCAAAAGCCAGTGATGCCGATTGAGGATACAATTCCCACATGGAATGTACTACCTTGGCAAGAGGGGCTTAGTAGGGAAGATCTCCTTGCACTGCGTATAAGGCAGCTAGAGAGAAGACCTGGAGACATTGAAGCTGCAAAAGAACGACTCAAAAATGCAAGTTGAAAAACAAGGACTATTTTGATAAGCGACATCGACTCAGGAGCAAAGAAATTGACAAAGGTGACTGGGTTTTAGTGTATGATAGTAGCCTTGATAACCAGCACACAGTCATGCGTAAGTTCTCAAAAAGATGGTTTGGACCATATGTTGTAAAGCATGTGCATGAAAATGCTACTTACACCTTGTCTGAAGTAGATGGTACAAAAGTAAAGATTCCCATTGCAGGAAAAAGGATTAAAATGTTTAAGAGAAGAGGAGACAATGATCTAGAAGATATGGATGAGGAAGAAGAGAAAAACACAAGTGAAGATCAAAGTGAACATGAAGCTCTAGAATCATCCAGTGAACAAGAAGACAAGGAAGATGTACAAGAGGTCTAATCTTACAAAGAGACGATGTGGCACATACCGGAGGATGTGCAGGTTTAGAGGGGGTGGATGTCGTGCTGTGACACGTACATAGTGGGAACGCATGCTACAAGATCTATCTTGTATTTTTTTAAATACATAATTATATTTCCTATAGTGTACATATGCATATTTAAGTACAATAATAAGCCTTCTATCTCATCCTATTATTTTTCTCAAGGGTAACATATCCTTACTTTACCATCAAAAAATACTATAGGAAAAGCATCAATAACTCCGCCTCTTTAACTTGGGGCAAAAAGCATTGATTCTTTATTTCTACTATTTCATTATCATCTCACACCCTAGCTAGATCCTATATCTAGGGTAAAATCCAATATATATATATTCTATGTATTTTTTATACTTTTCTTATATTTCTTTTTAAATAGCTACTAGTAGAGAATCAAATCCTAGTGGGACACTAGGTGGCATGATTTCAAAGATACACTTATTTTAATGCATTATTGCAAGCATGATTACAAAACTTTGTCAAGGAGCAATGTCATGCTTTCATATGGCATGAGGTGTCCTTTGGAATTAAATGAAAGTCTAGGCTAAGGAGACCACATGAAGACTTTTGCTGCCATAAATGGACCCTATTTTGATGAATTTTTTACACAAGGTTCCAATCCGAATTGGAAAACTATTTTAAAATGAAAATAGTAGCTAATGAGCTGAAATTTTTGCCCATATTTTTACTTTTTAATTTGGAGCCACGGTTGAGGAGATATGATCAAAATACTGGACCCTAGTCTGCCCACATCATGCAGGGGCAGCTCATTTCCAACTTTTCCTATTCCTGTTGACACTGGCTCCTCTCTTCTTGTGTAAACCCTTGGGGGTGCCCTTCACCTATAAAAGGGGACCTCTTCTTCCTTGGAAGGAACTCAATCATTTAAGCCATTGATGAGAGGAATTCATGAGGGAGTGAGTAGTAACGCCTAATTGTACTTAGCCATTAACATAAGCCCAAGCCTACACTTTTTCCTAGAGGGAGACTAGCCATTCTTGCAACAAGCTAACCTTGGAAGATCAACTCTAATCAAAGAAGGTCTTGCACTTGGTGTATCAATCAAAGTGGAATTATCCACTCTTCTTCTCTCTCCCATCAATAATGGTGCCGAAGGGTTTCAAGTAAGATGTGTTCTACATTGATGTTTTCTTGATTTCTTGTTGTTTTCATTTTCATCTCTAATCCAACATATACATATATATGTATCTAATCTCATCTCCTTAACCAAACCTATCTCTCTCATTCGTAGTAATTCATCCTCTCTAGGTTCTCTTGCTACAGGTACATCTCTCCCCGCAGTATCCTTATTGCCTACGGGCAAGAATAGGGCTTGGGAGGGAAACTTATCATCTCTTCACTTCTCTCATATCTACATTTCTCACATACTATCCTAGATGAATAACCCACATGATGATCATTTCTATCACTTTCACTCTGTACGATCTATTAGAATTAACGTATAGATTAGCCGTAAAATACACTTTCAACAACGTATAGTGTTTCTGTTCGGCTCTGAAAGGCTCAATGAAATACTTCTATCACCGGATCCCATCATACTACCTCTCATAGACTATAATTTTTCTTTTGATGTAAGCGTAGTTATCTTGCTATGAACCAAGAGGATTTGTACACACAATTAATCCCAATCACTAGACAAAATATATATAATATGGTAAGCACAAAACTACAATTCCAAAGAACAATTCGTAGCCTATTTGGTCAGCCAAGATTGAATGCCATTAACTCATCCATTAACCCTTTCATATTACCCATGATACGATATGACCATAGCCTTGGTGTTTTCATCTTCGTATTGTTTTCACATTCTCTTTTGCGTTCTTTCTTTGTGTGTGTGAGTGCAAGAGAGAAAGAGTGAGTCTTCTTTGATTGCACTTCTTTCCAAACCCTAGTCTTCATGGCATCTATGGTTTAACTCCTTCATATAGTTTTTGTTGAGTTCTCTCACAAACTCTCACAGCCATAAGCCCGGTGCTTTCCTAGCAAGACCGCAAATTTCTCGACAACGTTATAAAGATTTATTCATGTGTACTATTCGCTACCACGTCAACTTTTTGCAAAAAAACGTTTTATTGCTTACATATCGATCGATATTTAATCGATCAATAGGCTTTTGATCCATAATATAAATCGAACTATATATTTTTGATCGACATAGTAGCAGTATATAAAGCTCAAATTTGCGTGTTTTAGCTACAATTCCCTTCACCAAAGTGTTAGGCTACCTCCACCATAGAAAGATCAAGTTGTTAGCTACCTCCGCCATAGAAAGATTGAGTTGTCAGCTTAAAAAATCATTGATTTTTCAAGAAAATATGATTTTTAATGTTTATACATTAAAAATAAAGTAATGATATAGATTTGAATCACTAATAATTCTTAACAATAGAAGTTTTATTTTAACTCTATTGATAAGATTAAATAAATAATTCTAAGCAATGGAGACTATACTTTAGCTCTACTTGTTTAAGAATAGATAAATAAATAATTGTATGCATTAGAGGCTATTTTTCTAGCTATAGTGCCAATGTATAATTCTAAACATTAGAAGCTATAATCTTAGCTCTATTTGTTTTAGAATAGATACTCAAAGTGATATTTGATTGTTAAAATCTATCATAGCTATAATATGTGCACAAATAATGATGTTAGTTCATACATTCTGGAACATATACACATACATGTAGGGTCTTTTGGTTGTCATGAACAAATGTTCTTACCGCCATATAGACATTGAATAGGTCCACTTAGTGCCTCTTGGTTGTTATGAGATGATTCTCTTGCTTCCAAGTGAGGTTTAAGGTATGAAGTAGGATTCACTTGGTTGTTATCAATCTTATGCTCTTAGCTCTGAGTGAATATGGTGGAATACCTATAGTATTCACTAGGTTGTGATCGAGCAAAAGCTCTTACCTCCTAGTGAATATTAGTGATGCATAGTACATGGGAGTCACATGGATGTTATCGAGCTCATGCTCTTACCTCAGTGTTGATATAGAAATTAGAGACCTCAATTGTTTTAGGGTTGATTGGTTGTGTTTGAGCATTACGGCCTCCTACCTCCAAGAGACATAGATAGTGGAATGTGAGATGACTCCATCGCTCATCTAGGTTGTCTTGAGAAAACGCTCTTTACCACCTAGTAGCCAAGAATGATATATCCATTTGTGATCTTCCCTAAAATATTATCTTAACACTATTCATTCATCATTTTAATTCAGGAAATCATATCTATAACCTTTTATCTTTCTCATTGCGCTATTATGGTGAAAAACTATAATCATAGTGTATCTATTGATTGTAGGATATATTTTTTTGAAGTCAAAAAGTACGGTGCGAGGAAAAGAGTGGTTGTATGTGGAGGAAAAAGAGAGAGGCAAAACAGTTTTGTTTTTGGAATGTAAACATTGTAGGCATAAGTGGCACGGCAACACAACTCGCATCAAAGAACATTTATTCGGCACTAGTCCCAATGTGAAAGAATGTGGAGCACCACCTAATGACATATGGGTATTTTGCAGGGTATGTAAAGAAATGCAAACATGCAGGACTTCTTCCTAAGAGACAGAAGGGCATGACAAGTACATCATCTGTCAACATAGAAGAAGCAAGTGTGGATCAAGAAGACATGAGAGCTAACCACGGACCTTCAATGGGAACAACCCGGACACCTCAAAGTCCTTACACTTTTCCAAATGGTGCCATGGGAGGGATAGATGCTAATCCCGGGACATTCAGCAGAGTCAGTACGCTTGGGACTCTATAGGCAACATTCACTCAAGAGGACATGCTCGAATTGCATCTAAAGTGGACACAAGCCTTCATGGATTGTGGAATCTCATGTAATGTCATAAGAAATCCTATTTTCAAAGATGCCCTAATGTCAACTGCAAAAAAAGGATTCATCTATCTTGATTATAATAAAATGCGAACAGAGTATGTTGACAAAGTCAAGAGCAATACAGAAGTGATTCTCACGCAAACAGTGCTTGAATTTGTTCCACCGTTTGGCTGTACCATAGCTCTACACGGATGGACCAGCTGTAAAAAAAAACCATTGATTAATGTCATGGTAATTTGTCCCAAAGGTGCAATGTTTCTGGAGGTCATTGATACCTCATTGAAAGAGAAGACATCTCTCTACTTGACAAAGTTATATGAGCAAGCTATTGCTCGATTGGGTGGACTGAAGAATGTGGCAGCTAATGCTTCAAACTACAAAGGAGCGATTTAGCCATTATGGAAAAGTACTCAAAAATTACATGGATTGGATGGGCAACTCACACCCTTAATTTACTTCTAAACGATATGGGAATATTATCATTCATAAAACAGGTTCTTATTGACGCCAATCACATAGTCTAATTTATACGGGAACATCAGTTTACATATCCTATATTTCGCTCCAAGTCTCCAAAAAAAGCACTTCAAATCTTCTGTGCCACAGGATTTGCTACATCATACTATGTTTTGAATAATCTCAATGAAGTGCAAGCAGCTCTTACAGAAATTGTTGCAGATCGCCGTTGGGAGGCTTGGCTCAGCAAGTATCCGAGCCATTGCGAAGCAGCTCAAAAATGTGTGTCCTTGGTGCAATCTCCTCTCTTTTGGCGGAACATTGACAAACTTGTTGGGGTTACTAAGCCCTATGTGGAACTACTAAGGGTTGTCAACATAGATAAGTTTGTCATTGGTAAGGTTTATTGGATCATGTCTGAGGTGTTGCATCAAACCAAAGAATACAACCACTAGAGTGCAAGAGAGAGATCACAAATCATGCATCTTGTGGAAAAACGATGGGCTCAAATGCACACACCATTTCATGGTGTCGCATTTCTCTTGGATCCAAAGTTCCAGATGAACGGAAAAGCCTCCAACAAATTAAGAGGTGATGAGAGACTTTAGAAAAGTCTGCTCGTAGTTGTTGCCAGGCGACGATGGCATGGATGCATTCCAGTAGAGGGTGGATTATGCCAATAGGGAAGGAACTTTCGGAGATACTTGGGTTCTTAATAGCGTAAAAAATATTTCAGGCCCAGTATGGTGGAAAGAATATGGAGGAGACATAGTCGAGTTACAACACGTTGCGACCAGGGTGCTTTTGATTGCGGCATCTAGTGGTAGTTGTGAGCGCAATTGGTCTTCTTATGACTGTGCACTGAAAGCGTAGAAATCGCTTAAGTCCTTCTCATGCCCCAGACCTTGTATACGTCTTTTGTAACATGCGTCTCCTTCATGCACCCACAAAGATAGTCACATGTGCGACCGAAGTACACTTCGGAGTGCTTCAAACTCATGAAACTGTGTTGGAACAGAGATGTAGCGATGATGAGATGGAGTGGGAAGTGGCTACAGAATGTTCAAAAAATGAAGAGGTTGATGACCTGGTGCGTGTGATGATAGATGGTGAAATGTAAACATCTTTCATGATAGTGTATCTTACTTTTTCTCATTCTAGCTCCCTATTGAGTTATATATCTCACTTTTTTGATTTAGTAGCAACAAAATAAAGTATTGAAGAGAATTATCATAAACATAAGTATTGAGGGCATTTCTTGGAAATCAAATAAAAAGACATTGCTTGACTCTTAACAAAGTCATCAATTAGCAACTCCAGAACAAATTCATTGCCATAAACATAGAGAGAATACAATGCGTCTCAAGAGTATGAGGTAGAGAGTGTGAGCTCTATGACAACTAGAAAGCTACAAAATCAAAATCGATCGAAAATGTATCGAGCAACGACGTGCGTTTTTTAATATAATCGTATCGATCGATATTAAATCGATCGATACGATAAACTATCGATCGATAGTTTATAAATTATTCAAAAACTCCATGTATTTTATGATAGTACGTGAATAATGATGATTTATTCAGTCGAATAAATACAATGCAGGGTAGTACATCCATATAAGGAGAATCTTCCCCAACATCAGTGTCTGCTTTACATGTGTAACAATACTACAATGGAATCGAGTGAACTATGGTGTCAGACCTATGATCAATTATAAACATGTTTCCTAGAGGATGTGCTCAACCAGTTACAAGATCCACTTGAATGACAAAATCTTGGAACTGCAAGTAGACATGGCATTTAGACTAGTCATGCACCATTTTTGCTTCCCTCAGGAAAGGATGTCCTAAGATCATCTCAGATGCCATAGTGTGCTTGGAAATTTTTGTAACAATGAAGGTACTTCTTATTTTATGTCCAAAGACCTTGATCTTGAGATCTTCTAGCATCCCAAAAAGTTTAACAATAGACCCATTGGCCATCTTTACTACGATGGTTGTGGTCCCAAGGTGAGGTCTTCCCATAGTTTCCCAACAATTTTTAGTCACAATAATAACCCCAGCACCACCATCAAGGCTGGTATGGTTGCATTGGATTCATCACCCTCAAAGTATTGTCCCAACTTGTTAACAAATATTTCTACAACAAGGTTCTCATCTAGGTCGGGTTGTGGATCTTAGTGTTCCTCCTCTATTGGCATCTCCCTAGTTCCATCCATCTGTGCAAATTGTGGTAGCCCGACCTTCAGTTCTGCATTGAGGAAATCTCTAAGCGCTAAGAATAGATCAGGGTCTCCATATAGTTTGGACATGATGGTGGTTCTAACTTGTGAAGCCATGAAATCCATCAATTTTTCAATATTTAACGGCACCTTTTGGGCTTCAATCCCTTGATGTGGGGAAGATGGGATCACCATTTATTCAATAGGGTCAGGTAGTCCCTTTGTAAACATTATTTCCAACAAGAAGGGAGTACGCCCACTTTCTCATGACTTTAAGTCACTTTGTTCTTGGATGACACTAGGTATGGCTAGGGGTCTATGGACTTCTGGAGATTCTTTTTGCGTAGTAAGAAACACTGTGTCTGTAATCTAGATCTTCTAGGTGTTGGCTCTAGATCCGTTTGGGTATCTTCTACCAAACTCCTTAATTGCTTGACCCACTTGATCTCCTTGGTAGGGTTTGGATAAGTTCCTATCTTCTTCTTGGATCCTGGCCATTGTGGCTCATGAAGATCTTCCTTGTTGGTTTCTTTCCTAGAGGTTGTTTTGGTCTCCATGGTTTCACCTGAATTAGAATCCTCTTCAGTGTCGTTCATATATACGAGGTTGTCACGAGTCCCTATGTTGGTCTTTGAATTGGGGTCTGACTTCGATGCTTTTTGCGATCTCTTCCTACGTGTTTTTTGCTTCTTTTGAGATTGAGCAATCGATGTCGTGTCTCTTTCTTCAAGAATATAATTTTGTTTTTGGAGCATCAATTGTGCGAGTACATTTACTGGTACCACAGGTGTACTTTGTGATGGCTCCTCGATAACCTCAATCAAGTTTAATGGTGTGATCTTTGGTGCATTTGGGTTATTTGGACATTGGGAAATCAAATGATCTATTCCACATTAATTACACATGAGTTTCGGCATTGTAAACGTGCTCGCTTGATTGGTTTGCATTACTGTGGTGTTCTTGTGTAGCCTAATAGGACACTCGGCTACACGATGTGCACCTCCACACTCATAGCATTGAAGAGGTGGTCTCTTGACAATGTAATTGATATTTTGGCCTCTCGTAGAAAGAGAAGCTACTTGATAGATAGACAGGTTTGACTTGTCCCCAATAGTCCTCCATGTAGTATTGTGGACTTTCTTCATGCGCATCAATCCCATAGGAAATATTAGGGTCTATATCTTACTCACATCCTTCCAAACAAGCAATAGATGAATCACAACCCACTTGATTCATAGAAGTGATTCTCCGATGTGGTGGTTGCAGTCCTAGCACTGGAGGTGGTAAGGGTGTTGTTTGAACAACATTTTGGGCCCTAGGGACCATGTGTCGTTTGTTCAGGAGGTGGGGCTGACATCAATGCAGGCACTCGAGGTGTGTTTGTCCATGCTAAGGTTGGTCTATTGGCCATCATGTGCTTAAATACTATGCAATCCTTATGTTGATGACCATACCTCCCACAGGCATTGCAATTTCCATTGAATTTTACTCTAAAAGTAGGGCATTCACTAGTACTATGTTGACCATAGCATATTGAGCACCATTGTTGTTCCCTTCTTGGATACATATGATTGTTTTGTGGAGCACGATTGTCTCTAAGACTCTCTTGAATGGCCTTGATGAGATATGCTAAAGTCATCTCAGATATCTTTGGCTCCTTAGCAATATGCTTTATGGTCATTGGCTGATGGCCCGATGCTTGCAAGCTAGTAGATTTAGGCTCAACAAACACTCTTTCTCCTTGAATCATTAAAGTATCCTCCAATTGGATCGCATTGGTGGTGAGTGCTTCCCAAAGTGCTGATACCTCTAATGACTAGGCCATTGTAGATATCCTCATGTCATAATCCCCTAATGAATCTATCAAGCAATTGATTATTATTGAAGCGCCGATCTACATTGCAATGAGACTAAATGCTTCAAGCAACTAATAAAGTCTCTCACCGACTCTCCTTCCTCTTGTTGGTCTTTCTAGAGCTGAGAGGCTACACCCCAAAGCACTCCCTCTCGTATGTATTCTTCTTTTAAGGATAGTCTCCTAAGAGTAGGGTAAATCATTTTTTCTTCCACCCTTAGGGTTCTATATCAATCCCCAACCTTCCCACTTAAGGTTAGGCTTAAAGCATTACTCTTATGCAGGTCATTGTGTTCTCCTAGAGAATCACATATTTGTTCAAACACTTTGGTATGCTTTCTCACATCCCCATCTCCACTAATTTTTTGTGAGCTTGGCTATTTGTATGGCCTTACTTCTAGGCTCTCTATCAGGCGTGTTACGCATATTCTCAGCAACAGATCGACCGATAGCTTGAGCAAATGTTGCCAAGTCACCTAAGTGATCAGGCACCGTGGGTGAAAGTGCTCCAGAGACTACATGTGGAGTAGGTATTGGCATTGGGATTGGCGCATAGGAAGCCCTTGGGTTCCAAGCTTGGTATGGTGTTGTGCCATATGGTGGCCCAAAGTTTCTATGTGTGGCCCTAGGCATAGCAGACGTTGGATGTGACATGCTAATGCTAGCTGGTATGGTCCCGTTGAAATAAGAGCTTGGGTGTTGTGGTTATGGATCATAGGTTGTTGAAACAATGGGAGGGGTAGGGACTACATGAGTGCAAGGACCCATAGGTGTATACGATTGGTACACACTTGTAGGTATTGTCGCAGGTATTGAGCTACCATGTAGTGGTGCTTTTCTAACAAGTGAGGTCCTTGGCATGTTTCTCGGCATGCACATCATTGGGGTAGGCATGGTAGCCGTGGTGTCATCAAGGGAAAGATGAGCTAGACTTGGAAAAGTAAAGCTATCCCTTGTGGGTTTCAAATTGCATTGAGACCCCTGGTGAAACAACATATGGAGGATCCATTGGACTTACCAAGGGAGTCTCCATTTGCAATAATGTTGGTTGTTTAGCTCTCAATTTACTTTTCCCTAGCCGCAATGATATATCGCTCAACCTGTTGCACTTTGGCAAGGTTTCTAGCATCAGGTCATATAACCTCGGAGAGAGAATAGCTTTGAAGAGTCAGGGGGTGCAGTGAATGGACTATTCACGTGTACACTCTTTAAGGGCATAGGTTCTATGTTGTCCATGAATGGAGAATTGACTTCCCCAGCCCCCTTATTTACTTCGTTAGATCCATGTTCGGAGCGAGTGGCTCAACTAAAGGTTTCCTTCAAGCGGCTAAGCACGCTCCGCCCAGACCGTGGGCCCATGGCATGCATGTCTTGGTTTGAGCTATCAAGATTAGGCATTGGGTAACCTTCCATGACGTCGTAGTCAGAGGAAGAGTCACTCAACGCAATATGCGGGTCCTGAGTGGTACTACCTTGGGTTCCCGCTGAGGGCCTAGAGCCTAAGGTAGATGGGTATTAAGAACTTTCATAAGTCAAAGTGCTTGTTATTTGATTCGTCTCTAGCACATGACCAAAGCACAGATGCATGTGCCTTAGGTACCCTACAAATGTCGGGGAATAACCTCGAAGGTTAATTGCTTCATTTTGAAGTGTTTTGTACCCCATTTTCACTCGTTTTTTGATGTCTTTTAATGATCGGTTTTTGGATTAGAGCATGTGATAGCTCAAAATGAGTGTAGTGCTCAGGGGGTTGTGGTGTGATTTACAACACTGTGGTCCATTACCCGAAGCTCCATTGGTCCCCAAACGAATCAATTTTTACTTCCGCGTGAAGCTTAAATAAGTAATTTCAAAGGGTGAATTAAGCCTGAGGCTGAGCGTGGGCTTGGGCTCGAGCCTGAGAAATATTCTCGAGCCCGGTCCTACCTTTATTATTATTTTTTTTTTTGGGATAAGGTCGCCGTGGTCACGTCGCGCACGGGAGTATACACACAGCTAACCTACCTACTTACAACTAACAGAGCTACTGTTACACACTAACAACAACAAATAATTAACTAGCAGGTCTACTTATTGTATCTTACAGAACTAACACAATAGCTCTACTACCTTAATTCTAACACCTTATGAACAGAAAACACAGTACCTTACAATACCTTATTAACAAAAACATTTCACTGCAGCAAAACCACATCCTTCTCAACAAGCCACACACCTTCTTTCTGTACCTTTCCTACATTTTATAATGCATCACAAAGCAGCATAGAGTGTTGTTCGAGCTTAATGCAAGGCATTTTCCCGGCAGCGATGCCAAAAATGTACGCGTCTATTGCACGTGTCAATGCAAGGGACCTTCCATACACTCTATCCGAGCCACAAAGGGCTACAAGCACACAAAAAAACTAATTTAGCAAGCTCAAGAGAGCAAGGGTGTGTCACTCCACCGTCCTACGCTCGCCTTCGTGGAGGATTCCTCGCCACCACGAAGAAGAAGGAGCTACCGTCGTGCCGCGCTCAACAGCCTCGCCACCATTGTGCTATCGTCGCAATGCTCAGTCTCTCTCTCTCTCTCTCACGCATACACACACACACAAGGAGATGAAGAAGAAGATGGAGATGAAGGAAGAGCACTTTTCAATTGCACAAATAAGAGAATGAGTGATTTTTAGGTTTAGGTGACTTTTATATGAGCTCGCCCATATAAAAGGAGATGAAGAAGAAGATGGAGATGGAGCAAGAGCACTTTTCAATTGCACAAATAAGAGAATGAGTGATTCTTAGGTTTAGGTGACTTTTATATGAGCTCGCCCATTCACACTTGGGCACTCATGCTTAGCAAACTAACCCTTGAATGTTTGAGTTAGAGTGCGCCTCTCATCGGCAATCACTCTACCCTTTTCCTATTGGACCAACAAGCCCGGCCCATGACTACTAGAAGTGGACGCTAGTGGGTTAACAAACCACGCACCCTATCTATGTTCATACACCATACTATGGTGGCTTCTTGAATTAATTTCCAAATAGGGGCTAAGAGAAATCTTAAGCCCACGGAAAACAAGGGTTCCAATGAGCCTAAGGGGAAGGACAATGTCCAAAAGCCTCCTAAGGGCAATTCCAATAACAACAAAGCTAAGGAGAAGGGATTTTACATAAGCTAAAACAAACTCTCTCTTGAAGAGCTTGAGTGTTATCACAAGGATAACCATTGTTTCAAATGCGGGGAGCAACGGCATGCGTACCGTGCTTTCCCGCAAAACAACTCTCACCATGAGCCTCCTAGAGCTAGCTTGGTTGAAATACAAGAAGAGGAAGCTCACCACAAAGGATCTCCTCTATGCCATGCTTGGGGAAAGGTAAGAGAACATGATGCTTTTATTCTCATTGACCATGGTTCTACTCACAATTTCATATCCATAGAGTTGGACACCAAGCTAGGCATCCAAGCCTATGAGATGGGAGATGTCCTACCCCCCGCAGATGGTGCTTTCAGAGGGCAAGAAGCTTCAGTCACTCCCTTAATCAGGATATTGAGGCTCCATGTCCAAAGCTATGTGGACAAAGAGTACTTTCTTATCGCTCCTCTCAAGCACGAGGATGTAGTCCTAGGGGCACCATGGTTTGATCGCATGGCTGCCAATGTTAAATTTCCTGAAAGGAAAATCTACTTTTAAGTATAGGGAAAATGATATGTACATGGATGCCAAAGAGATGGGTAACACCATACCCATTTTACATACGCAAGCTTTCAATAAGTCAATAAAGATCTTTATTTCCGTGTATATGATTTTTGTTAAAGATTCTCAAAATGAACCTAATGTTTTAGCAAAAGAAAATATAAACAATCACAAAGGATTAGAGCTATCCAATTTTCTCAAGGGAATTCAAAATGTCTTTATTGACTACATCCCTTGGGAATTACCTCCTAAACGAGGCAATGATGACCGTGCCATTGAACTTCCAGGAAGTTGACCGCCTAATAAACCTCCTTATAGAGTTTCTCAAGCTCAACAAGAGGAGACTATGTGGCAAGTGAATGAGCTAGTTGAGACAGGCATGGTTAGGCCTAGCTCATCTCCATTTTTCTCACTTGTGTTATTAGTGCAAAAGAAAGACGACACATATAGTATGTGTATCGGCTATAGAGCATTAAATAGGATCACTATAGAAAATTAAGTTTCCTGTTCCACGAGTAGAAGACCTATTTGATAAGCTACAAGGGTCGACCTACTTCAGTAGGATTAACTTGAAAAGTGGCTACCATCAAATTAGGATAGTTGATCAAGACATTGTAAAGACCACATTTTGCACTACATTTTGTCTTTACGAATACATTGTCATGCCTTTTGGCTTGACCAATGCACCACCCACATTTAACCGCTCGATGGAGAAGCTATTTAGGCCTCACTAAACCTTTATGCGAGTGTTCTTTGATGATATTATCATCTACTCTAATTCACTAGACGAACACAAGAAACACCTCCAGGCAATATTTTAAATCTTAAGAGAGAGTAAACTTTATGTTAAACAAAATAAAAGTGAGTTTTTCCTACAAGAGATTCAGTATTTAGGTCACATTATCTCTCAAGATGGCATCCAAATGGATCCATCAAAGTTACAGGTAATAAAAGGATGGCCTAATCCAAGGAATCTTCATGAACTAAGAAGCTTTATAGGTATGTGTGTATGTGTGCATACTATAGATGCTTCATAGAAAATTTCTCACTAATAGCAAGACCATTATATGACCTAACAAAAAAAATGTTAGGTATGCATGGTCTTCCAAGGAAAGCAATGCTTTTGAAAAGTCTATCTCGCAACCTGTGCTTACACTGTCGGATCTCTCAACGCCATTTGAGGTCCAATGTGACACTTGTGGTGATTGCCTTGGAGCTGTTTTGCTCCAAGAAGGGCACACCATAGCCTATAAAAGTCGAAGGCTCAACCCTGTTGAGCAAGCTCTAGGCATATATGAAAAGGAACTCCTTGTAGCTCTACATGCCTTAGACTCATGGAAGCACTATTTACTGGGGACTCCTTTCATTCTATGGTGGACAGATCACCAAAGACTTAAGTACTTCATGATGCAGACCAAGCTCTCTTGACAAACAAATGAGGTGGGAAAAATTCCTTTTGCAATTTAATTTTCATATTGCTCACATTGCTGGCAAGCATAATCAAGTAGCCAATGCACTCTCAAGACTGCTGTGAGTGAATGCCGTCTCCATAGCAACTCAGAATGATCTATCTTCTATGATAGATGAGTATGCTATTGATCCCAATTTTAGAGATGTGATTTCAGCCCTTGCACTAGGGAAGAAAGAGGAACCATTTACTTTACAAGATAGACTATGGCAATAGACTGTGTTACTAACTCTCTAGGTGAGAAAGGAATGTATGAATCTCATGCTCCTCCTTATGCGGGGCATAGAGGGATTAAGTCTACCCTAAAAGGGATTGAAACATATTTCTATTGTCTTGCCATGAAAGCAAACATACAAGAGTATGTTTCTGAATGTGTGATAACCATACAAGAGTATGGTTATCTTCCCTATGGCAATAGACTATGTGTTACTAACTCTCTAGGTGAGAAAGTAATGTATGAATCTCATGCTCCTCCTTATGCGGGGCATAGAGGGATTCAATCTACCCTAAAAGGGATTGAAACATATTTCTATTGGCTTTCCATGAAAGCAAACATACAAGAGTATGCTTCTAAATGTGTGGTATGCCAAAAGACAAAGTTTGATAGAGGGAAGCTACCTGGATTGCTTCAACCTTTTCCAATACCTAATTCACCACGGGAGAGAATTTCATGGATTTTTATATCTGGATTGCCTAAGTCTATCCATGGGAATACGAGAATATGGATGATAGTAGACAGGTTCAACAAACATGCCCATTTTATACCTATCAAAAAGACTATCAAAGCCCATCAAATGGCAACCCTCTTCATATCACAAATCTTCAAGTACCATGGATTGCCAATGTCCATAGTGTCGGATAGAGATCCTAGAATGACCAGTAATTTTTGGAAGGGTCTCTTTGAGAATTTAGGGACAAGGATAAACTTCTCTTCGGCCTATCACCCGCAAACAAATGGCCAAAGTGAAATAGCTAGCCTAACAATTCTTGATCTACTAAAAGCCTACGTAAAGGAAGTAGATCAAAGGTCCCAATGGGAGAAGTACTTACCCTTAGTGCAGTATGCCTACAATAATAATGTACATACCTCCGCGAGAAAAGCACCTTTAGAGGTATTTCAGGGAAGATAAAAAAGTCCCTTGCTACTTAAGGTACAGGAGAAGATCTTTGCTGCAGATGAGTATATACAAGACCTACAAGAATCTTTCGAAAAGATTAAGGATGCTATCTCTATCTCATAGCAAACGCAAAGGTTGTTGCTAATAAGCACAAAAGATCCCAAGCCTTTAAAGAAAATGATTGGGTGTTACTTAAATTTCCCAAGGCTCAGTTAAGGCACATGACGGGAAAGAATTCTACAAGACACCAAAAATACTATGCTAATTTGGAAAAAAGGTACTATGGTCCCTTCTAGATTATTAAACCAATCAATGAGATGGCCTATCAACTCAGGTTGCCCGACCATTGGATCATACAAAATTCTTTTATGTGAGCCTACTAAAGCCTTACAAAAGAGAGCCACCTCAAGAACCAACTATTGAAGACCCACCAGAGATCGAGGACCAAGAACAGGTGTTGTAGCCTGAGTCCATTCTCCGACATGAAGACAGGTATTAAGTTTAAGAATTATCCTTTTGAAGATGCTAGATGGATGCAAGGCATATAATTAAAGGATAACCTAAACCTTTTCAATGCTTACAATGCTTCCCTAGAGTAAGCAAATGTACAAATGTTACAAAAGAACAAAGTTTTTGTCTTATAAGACTCTCTTTTTAGTTATTGTGCACAAATGTTAAGTAGTATGCATGCTTAGAATCAAGTTTATGGAGACGACGTCTTCCAAACACCAAGTAGAGCTTGTCACTCTACTATGGAAGATTGATAAGACTAATGTGCAGACATGCTTGCGGTATCTTAGGCTCTCAAGTGCCAAATGGATTAGTCATCCATTCTGTAATGATGTCATAGGGTAACATAGGGATCCTCTACCCGCTAGAAAAAAGGACTAATGAGTAGGATTTATCTTCTCTACCGCATAGTCAAGGACGACTATGATTTCAAGAGAGGTAGTGTCAAAATAACCAATATCTAATTGTCCAAAATTATTTTCTCATGTTAAACTGATCATTTAATATGGGGAAGTACTAGGGGAGAAAAAGCTAGATTATTGGTAAGGCTAGAAGACTGGTCACAGTAGGAATCCAAAGGAGGGAAAATAGGGATCCAAAGAGGGACCATTTGCAAAAGAGAAATGTGCAACAATGGGCTTCAAAGACCCTAAGGTTCAGCCCATTGAGACTTCCAAAATGCTAAGTTTCCAAAATTCAACAGTTATGTGCAAATGGTCAAGCTGAGTGAAATTGGATGCTTTGTGAGTATACACAAAATTCTTCAAGACTCCTACATAGGAGGGGGCAAGCCCTATAAGTAGGGGATGAGAGACTCAACACACACACACACACACACTCACTCATGCAAGCCCTTCACATAAAGGGAATAAGGGACACATGTTAGCTCCCTAGCCCAGTTGCCCACAAGGTGCACTCGAATCCTATTGGATGGCCATAAAGGTGGACCAAGGAGAACTAGGCTAGAGTAAATCTAATTTAATTCATTTAAAAACACTTGATAAAAGAACCAATAAAAATTAAGCTATCTAGAAGACTATTGGTCAGTCTTGCAAGGGGTCCAATGAGCATTCAATAGCCCAATGGCTTCCTTGATTCCTATTGGCCGACAAAGGGGTCCAATGAGAGTTTAATTGCATTAATTAATTACCTAAAGCTCCAAAAAAGGGGTAAGGGGGGCACATGTCACAAGGCTATCACTTATGCTTCTCAATTATGATTGGCTAAGCTTTGGAGGGTCCAATGGGGTGCCAACAAGAGTAATTTGCAAGAGGAGTCGACCAAGAGAGAGAGCGAGGGGGCTGATTTTGGCAAGGCATTATCACACACACACTCACATAATCTCATGTGTGAAGAAAGAAGACTCTCTCTCTCTCCTTCTCAAGCTTTAATAGAAATCTCATCATCTACCCCAAGCTTGTGAGATGGGAGGCCTACAACAACAACTCTTGGTATTGTGATGCAAATCCAACCAAGAGCCAAGCTTCAATGCATGCTCATGTCCTCTACCATGCTCATTATTAAGCTACGCTATGCTATTATGAGCGATTATGTGAGGAGATATAATTATTTCTCATAAGACTACTCCTTCTTCCTCTCAATCTACTCTCATACCTTGCTAGCTCTCACCATCTTCGAAGGTATATGAGGTCTTGGGTATAAGACCATGAGGGAATTGATGTTGTGTTTTATAATTGTTTGCTTAGTGCTTGAAGCTTCCATTTACATTGCACTAGCTAGTTATTGACGCTAGTGCTAGTTATTGAAGGAACACAAAGAATTGTATTGTAAAGTGTCTCCCTTGATGGGGGAAACCTATAATACAAAGCCTTTTGGAGGGGGGACCGGCTCCATCTAAATCTGGTCCTCAACTGTTGTCAATAGCTTAATTTATCTCTCTTTTGAAGTATTGTTCATGCCTATCTAGCTAGGTGTTATTCTTTTTGTTTCTCTCTCCATCCAATCACTCTTGCTATTCTCATTAGGAATCTATTCTAATGAAATGCTCACTATGTTTATGCTATTTTCTGCTACACACAAGTTACTAGGCCACTAGATGTTACAAACAAAACAAGAATTTGGGGTCAAATTGATATCAAAAACACATTCAAAACAAGGAAATTGGACAAAACCTGCAAAAGATTGGAAGATTGATCAAAATTTGGCGGTTTTCAACTTTTATTGATCCTAACTCAAAAAGTTTTGGGAATAAGCATCTTCAAGGCATAGACAACTAGCTGACCAAGTTTCATGTCAAAATGTGGATTGCGACCCATATACCTTGTCATGGGTTTTGGCTGAGATTTGAGCAGCAGGTAGCTCAGATCAATTGAAACATTTTTGCCAAAATGTGTATTAAAAAGGTTGACCAAAAGAGCAAAAACCATAGAACAAACAGAAATCTCCCTTTTGATAGGCAAAAAGTGATCGAAATCCAAAAAGTTTCTGGGTGTAGGCTATTGACAACATAAGTAACCAGCAAGAAAATTTCCAGGTTCATATCTGATGGAACATGGATCCTGATCCATGTACCTTTTGTGAGTTTTTGGACAAAAACTAGTTATATGATCCTATAGCAGAGGTCAGTGTGACCAATACTACCCAAGGCAAGGTAGCCAATAAATTTCAAAAAGTAGGTCAAAAGGGGCAAAAACACTTCAATATCCAAAATCTCTAAGACAGACCTAGGGTTTGACTTTTGATTGACTTCAAATAGTCCGAACCATACAAAAAGCATATACCTAGGGTCAAGGTACCAAGGGAAGGTTGTGTGTCAAGTTTCATCACATTTTGTTATAAAGGTATATGGATCACGATCGATGTTCCTTAGTCATACACTGAGACCAAACTTGTACCATAGATAGAGTTATTCACAAGGATCACAATGGTCTTTTAAAAATTGAATTTGGATTTCATTTGAGGATTCTACAACTATTTTTATTTTTATTTTGCTAAATCCACGATAAAATTTTGTCGACTCCAGATTTTTGACTAATAGAGCGGTGGTAAACTCATAGCCACCAAGGTTTTTTTGTACAGATTGTAAAGCTTAAGATGACTTAAATTTGAGGATTCGGGAGCAACCAAAGAGGTAATAGGTTAGGGTTTTGAAATAGTGCTTTTTCTAGATGTATTTGTGATCAAACAACAATATCAGAGTAGAAACCCAGCTGTAGGAGACCAGGTTAGTCACGTTTCCACAGAAGAAAGTGTGAATCAAAGATCAGTGTCAACCTTAAAGAAAATTCCCAAGGAAAATCTATTTGACAATTTACAAGGATGGTATGGATTGTTGCTAAAATTAGAAGAAAGACCTAGCGAGTTCAAGGACATAGTGCATGTGGACTACAATGGTGATCTATACTTTGATGATGAGGGTACAATGTATCTAGCTGTGAAAAGTCCTTGGATTGACAGGCCTGGAGACAAGCCATCAAAGCTGGAGGGTTGTAGAAGTATGAAAACGAAGAGAAGATGCTCTATTATTAGTGCAAAGAGCCCTACATTGGAGAGCAAAAAAGTTTGTTTATTTTTACATACATAGAACGCACAGATAACCATGTAATCATGCTTGATAAGATTGGACAAAGATACTCTATTGTAGAACATAAAGAGATGAAGAGATATACGCACGTTCGAGGATCACGCCATCAATATTATGTCATTCCTAGCACATTTAGACCTTCCATTTTGAGATAAGGCCAAAAATAGAAAGAGTGAGTCATGTTTGAACTAGGGTGGAAGATTCATTCAGTCAACTGTGTTTTTTAGTACCAAGATAGATGGGATCCTTGAGTTCAAGGGTTCCAATGATCACACACCATGGTAGTGAAGCTCTAGTCACAATCCATACTACAAGGCTTCCAGATACTTTGATTGAAGTAAGGGATGTGCGACTAGATGAAATAGCTACAGAGAGAACGCTAACTAGAGTTACTAGGAGGGGTTCTGAGGCTAGAGATATAGTTTTAGGATAACCTAGAGCTATAAGGATTGTAGCAAAAACAAGATGGATGAAACCATCTCAAGTGGAAAAGTGTGTTTTCAAGAATTACATTGGGTTAGAGGATCCATATGCACATGTCTCACTCTTTAAGCAAAGCTCAAAATGTCAACTTGTTTGTACATTGATGGAATCACTAATTGAGTCTCTCTTGAGAAATCTAGTAGTGTTCTACTTCTATGTGGCATCTTCTCAGAGTTGTTATTCATAAATTCATTAATAGTGCTCTTGCTAAACTAGTATGTTGAAATCCTCTTTTCAATGTACATGTGTTACCATGCACATATTGGTGCACACCGTTTTCAAAATTTTATTTGTAGCAGTAAAATGATGTCTTTGGTATTCCATGTAGCTCATACAATGCTCTGCAGCAAACAATAGAGACATTTATATTGAATTGGTATCGCATCTTCTCATCTTTCAGATAGCATATAGACAAAACATCATATACATAATTTGTGAGTGCTTTTTGAGACTCTCCCCAAAATTCTTGCTGTAATCTTGTCACCAAATCACGATCTGCAAACTAACAACATTTTTTTCCACAATAATCAATGCATGAAACCCTTTGAATTGGCGCAACTGAAAGATAAAAAGTAGACGATGGTGTTGCTTGCACTTTTTGAGTCCTGTTGATGAAACTGTATCGTCTCTTCCTTAGCAAGGGAGCATCAACACTACCATCAAGTTTTTTCTCAGCATTGTCATCATTGGATACATCCTCACATCTAGTATGCATCCCATCAATAGTAACAAAGTGTTGTAGTGGGCTCCCATCCGACATGGTTTTCTGTTGGATGGGCCACTTTAGCAAAGTAATGCTTCCCACTTCAGGCATATTCTCACTGATTGCATTCTCCCTTTCAATACCTATGTCCACAAATTCATCAACAAGTACTTGAAAATTGACATAATCATGTGGAAATACATACAAGATGGTCCCTTCATTCACAATGTGCATCATTGTGTCATCCTTTAAAAGAACCCTTTGATTTCTCCAAGATTCTCGTATTGACATTTCAAAATCTGGGCTTGTAATAGGTATTGCATCTGTAACTAGAGGATCAAAATGATCCCCTTGTTCATCAACACTGTAGCTTTTATTTGTGTCAATTACATTGTCATTCATTATGGATTTCTGCAAAAGAATCCTAGGCCATCAAACAACACTCCATAATGAGCTTTGGAGAGATGTAGTATCCCCTTGTAGAAAAAGGAAAGACCACATCCTTCAAACATTCATCCACTAGTATAGATACAGCAACTTGCCCTATCTTTGTAACGCCACAAGTGGAATCAAGATCTGTTCTACACACACAACCAATACCAACAATTTCATGATCAAGTACCATATGCAATTTCTCCCCAGATTCAAAGTCCATCCCATAAGTTGAAAAGAAACACCTTGTTAAGTTCATAATTATAGATAGATTCTCTTTGGAAAAAAATGTATAATCTATATTACACATTACACAAGGGTTGTAAATACCATAACTCTATAGACATTTATATATTAGATCATAGCTTGGACAAGTGGTGGACCTAGTTGTAATGGCCAGTGTCCAAGGTGCTATTTTAGGAACTTTCTTGTCAATGTCCAAGTATCTCTTGCTTTTTCAAATGGAAGTAAGGTTGGACAAGGGGGGATACTAAAACCAAAAGCCCTTTCTATCTGAGGTAAATCTTGGAGAAATGGTGGACCTAGTTCCAATGGCTATTGTTCAAGGTTCTATTGTAGGAACTTGCTTCCCAATGTCCAAATATCCGTTGCTTCTTTCAAAGGAAGTAAGGTTGGACAAGTGGTGGAGCTTGAAACCAAAAGTCCCTTTTTCTATATGGGAGTCAACCTTGGACAAGTGATGGACCTAGTTTTAATGTCCAATGTCCAAGGTGGTACTGTAGGATCTTGGTTCCCAATGTGCAAGTATCTCTTTCTTCTTTGAATGGAAGTATGGTTGGATAAGTGATGGATCTCAAAACTAAAAGTCCCTTTCTATATGAGAGTAAAGCTTGGACAAGTAGCGGACCTAGTTAATGTACAAGGAGGGTCTTGGTTCTCAATGTCCAAGTAGCCCTTACTTCTTATAATGGAAGTAAGGTTGGACAAGTGGTGGAACTTGAAACCAAAAGACCCTTTTATATATGAGAGTAAAGGTTGGATAAGTGGTGGACCTAGATTTAATCTCCAGTGTCCAACGTGGTATTGTAGGATCTTGGTTCCCAATGTGCAAGTATCGCTTTCTTCTTTAAATGGAAGTATGGTTGGACAAGTGATGGATCTCAAAACCAAAGGTCCCTTTCTATACGAGAGTAAAGGTTAGACAAGTGGTGGACCTAGTTAATGTCCAAAGTGAATTATTATAGGGTCTTGGTTCTCAATGTCCAAGTAGCCCTTGCTTCTTTTAATGGAAGTAAGGTTGGACGGTGGATCTTGAAACCAAAAGTCCCTTTTATATATGAGAGTAAAGGTTGGACAAGTGGATTACCTAGTTTTAATGTCCAGTGTCCAAGGTGGTATTGTAGGATCTTGGTTCCCAATGTTCAAGTATCTCTTGCTTATTTCAATGGACGTATGGTTGGACAAGTGATGGATCTCAAAACCAAAAGTCCCTTTCTATATGAGAGTAAAGTTTAGATAAGTGGTGGACCTACTTAATGTCCAAGGTGAACTATTGTAGGATATTTGTTCTCAATGTCCAAGTAGCCCTTGGTTCTTTCAATGGAAGTAAGGTTGGACAAGAAGTGGAGCTTGAAACCAAAAGTCTCTTTAATATATGAGAGTAAAGGTTGGACAAGTGTTGGACCTAGTTTTAATGTCCAGTTTCCAAGGTGGTGAGGCGGTCTGGGGCGGGCAACAAGAAGAGTGGCCTCCAAGCACTCTTCTAGGCTCCCATGCTGCTCAATTGGGTTGGGGTTGGAAAAAAACAACAAACACACACACAAACCCGCAACCTAACCCTACACAAATTTGGGGCACCACCTAGTTTTGGATGCGAACTAGGACGCGTAGAGAGAGAGAGAGAGAGGGAGAGAGAGAGAGAGAGAGAGATAGTGCTCGGGATGCTTTGAAACGTATCGGCAATGATCAAGCAAACACAACTATATATTTAAGAAAGAGAGAGAAAGGGGGAGGGGGTGCTTGTTGTATTAATACCTTCTTACAAATCTGTCATGACAAATCAAAGTCAGATTAGTATTTGTTCAACATAGATTGCGTAAATTTCACCACAACACATCACAAGAAAAGCCACCCCAATCACTGTCTTAAGGCCAGGGGAGTCCTCTCCACCCTGTCGCCTTCTTACAGTATGTGGGATTTATGGCTAGATTGATGACAACACCAGAGACAAGCTATCAAGAACTTAACAAAAAACACCAAGACACTTACGCATCATTGTTGTCCATTACTTCACGTTGGAAAGGAGACAAAGTATCCAAGCTTAGTCCAAATCCACCTTCCTTGATTCAGCAAATGTTGGGCTTACACTAGTAGGAGAAATGATAGATTTCCTACTCTCAATTGAATGATCACTCTCTCTCTTACAATGGCATAGAGTTCCCTTGCTAATCCCCTATTACAACACATGCACATGCATAAGACAATGAGCTTCCACTCAAGAGCTCCTTTTAGAGAGGTTGAGCTTGGCTTCTCAAGCTATAGCATAGTGCTCTTGCTTATGGCTCCCCCTTTTTGTGCTAGCTACACCCTCCTTTTATAGAAATTTTGAAGGCTAGGGTTACTCCTCTGACCATGGTTGGGTTAGATTTTCAGCAATTTATCTAATTTCTTTTGCTTGGAATTATCAAGAAGTTGGTGGGCAAACGTTCAGCCCACGAGCTACAACTTTTGTTTGTATCACCTTTTCAAATTCGGAGAGCAAGTGAACTTTAAAAATTCAGAAAAACCGACCGTTTTTTTCCACTGCACAAGGTCCTTGTGGGGTCCTTCTTTGGATGATTCTTTTGAATACCTCCAAGAGTGAGCCCTCCATAGTGCATGTATGTATGCCACCTACCCTTGACCTTATTTGGTAGGTCTATAATTAAAGATATCGTTGAGATTATGATATAAGTGAATAGTACAACTAAGAAAATCAAATATTGAGGGGTCTAAAAAATATGTTCATGTCAAATATAAATAATATAAGTGGAAAAAAATATAAAGGGGTCAAAAGAAATCTCTCTCATTATGAGGCTACCATAAAAAGATAAATATTTTTGGTGTTCTAATTTTTTAGAAAAAAAAACAAAATAGATGTAGGAAGGGAAAAATCACAATAGTGAAAAAATATACACATAAATAAAACTAGTTTTTTTGGATTTTCGTTGGGGTGGAGTTACACCAAATATAAGAGAAGCTTACATGAAAATATTTCTATATGGAATAAAGAGTATGAAAAATGGTAAGAAAAAATTGTGGTAATGGTGAGGCAATGTACAGAGCATAAATAGCACACACCTAGGTAGAAATATTTAAATAAATACCAAAATAATTATGAAAAAATCTTTTATCTAGGCCCTATATACAAAGAAATATTTACATACGCATGGGCCATAATATACTTATATTTTTTATATTTTTTATTTTTTTGGCTCAACTAGCCCAATGACTAGCTAATTGAGGGTTTTTTAAGAAGATATGGGAAAAGTCCCGTGACTCACGCACGCCTATGTACAGTGAAATGGTAGGGATAGCCACAGTGTTTGGGTGATTTTGGTAGGGTGGGGTAACTCACTGTGGCAATTACAAAGAGCCGAAAAACGGCTATCAGTGGTATTACAAAGAGCCGAAAAACGGCTATCACTGTGGCAATTACAAAGAGCCGAAAAATGGCTATCGGCTATCTCCTTCATTGATGCCTTTGTCCTTCAGTTTCTTGTCAAGCTTCTCCTTTGTCTGTGTGGCTTTCCTCTTATAGCACGCGTATGCTGCTTCTCTTTTCCACTCAAGCTCAGCTAAGGTAAGAAGTCGATCCATCCATGCTTCTTGATCATCTTGTGCTGATTTGCCATGAAGTCGCATTGTTGGAATGTTTAGCTCAATTGGTTGTAAAGCCTCTTGACCATAGACCAAGTGAAATGGTGTGAACTCCGTGGCTTCCCTATATGTGGTTCGATACGCCCACAAGGCACCATCCAAGAAGTCATCCCACAACTTTGTCTTGTTTTTCACCATCTTTCTAATGATGCCTGCAATGACACCATTAGCTTTTTCTACCAAACCATTTGATTGGGGATAGTAGGGTGTACTGTGACGATGTAGAATGCAAAGTTCTTCACAGACTTCTGTGAGCAATCCCTTCTAAACCCTGGACCATTATCAGAAACAATCTCCAAAGGTGTGCCAAATCTACAGCAAATGTGAGTGTAGACGAATTTGCTCACTGTCTTCTCATTTACCTTTGCCACACTTTGTGCTTCCACACACCTTGTCATATAGTCTATAGCCACTAGAATGTAGAGTTTACCATTTGTTGTCCTAGGCAGAGGACCCATAGCATCAATGCCCCACTTTTCAAAGGGTCCATTTGCAAGCACTATTTGCCTCAAGCCATGCACCAACCTTCTATTTCCATTTATCTGACAATTGTGACAGCTTTTACACCAATGTTGGACATCCACATGCAGACTTGACCAAACATACCCCGCAAGAAAAATCTTCTTCATAGTTAATTCTTGGGCAAAATGACCACCACATGCTTCTTCGTGCAAACCTTTTAGAATGGCTGGAATTTCCTCAATAGTTGGTACTCTTCTGCACACTTGATCCCTCCCTCTTTGATAGAGGGAGCCTTCTAGGAAGAGATATGCGCCTTCTGAGCCTTCGTGAAGTCTTGTGGAAACTCGCCCTCCAAAATGTAGCTAATAATGGGAGTCAATGACTCCAATCCCTGGTATCTCGGTTGCTTGACAGTTGCTGCCACCATGATGACCTGCACTTCTTTCTCAACACATGTAACTACTTGTTGTGCAAGTAAATCGGCATCTTCATTCTGTTTCCTAGGAATATGATATAGTTGCACTTCTTCAGATTGATTAAACAATCTACGAATGGCATGAACTTTTGTCCGTAAGCTTTCATTCTTGCATGCCCAAATGCCTAAAATCTGTTTAACAATGAGAAGTGCATCTCCCTTTACCATGAGGCGTTGTATCCCTTGGCCAATGCACATCTTCAAACCATGAATTAGTGTGTCGTATTCTGCTTCATTGTTGCTAGCTGAACTTGGTAGATTGAACTTCTCTTTCATGACCACCTCTCCACTTGGGTTGAGCAACACTAGCCCTCCCCCTGCTTTTCCTGTGGCTCGACGAAAAGCTCCATCAAAGAACAAGGTAAACGCATTAGGAATACTTTTTGGTGGTGGTAATGGTAGGGTCTTTACTTCAGGCACCTTAATCTCCTTTTCATGCACCCTATAAGTGAGAATCCCTGCCAATTGTGCACGCACACTATCTTCTACCTTGAAAGAGTATTGAAACTCTTGCAACTCCATAATCCACTTTGAGATCCTAGTACTAAGATTCATTTGAGATGACACCCAAGGGAACAAATTCTCTGCAGTGAGAATTACAAAAGGTTTTGGTAGCAGGTAGGATCTAAACTTTCTCACCGCAAACATGAGAGAAAGCATCATGAGTTCTGCTTCTGTGTAGTCTCTCTCCAAAGCATTCATGACCCTACTAGCAAAGTAGATGGGTCGCATCCTTGTACTGTGGGGATCTTGTTGTAGCAACACAGCACCAATCGTTTCCCTTCCAACACTAGAGCTAACAAAGAATGTGTACTCCCAACAAGGAGGCATGAGTGTTGGTAGCTCTGGCAAAATGACTTTAATGTTACAAAAATACTCTTCAAGCTCATCAGACCATGCAAATTCTACTTGTTGTGTCAACTTTTGCAAAGGATGAAGCAACTCCGAGGCTAAGTGAATGAAGCGTGACATATACTTCACCTTCTGAATGAAAGAGATGACCTCCTTAAGACTCTTCGATGATGGGAGCTCAATAAGAGCCTTTGCCTTTGAAGGATCCACCTCAATGCCTTTATAGGAAACCTTGTGACCGAGCAAGATCACTTCATCCTCACCTATGTGGCACTTGTCGGGGTTGAGCTGACCTCCCATGTCGTAGAGCTTCTTTAAACCTTCTTCTACCCTTTGTAGATGCAATGATTTTGAGCTATATATGCAGAAATCATTAATGAACACCCTAATTGACTTTCCAAAGAATGCTTGAAACACCATGTTCATGAAACGTTGGAATGTTGCAGGAGCATTTGTCAGACCAAATGGCATGACTCTAAAAGCATAACAACCCCAAGGAGTGATAAAGGTTGTTTTCAATTGATCTTCCAATGCGATACCTATTTGAAAGTAGCCTGAGTAGCCATCACACACAGTGTACTTCTCATGACCAGCTACCTCATTTAGTATCTCATCCAGAAATGGGAGGGGAAAGTGATCTCTTTTTGTTGCCTCATTGAGTGGACGGTAATCCACACACACCCTCCACTTTCCGTTTTTCTTAGGAGTGACAACAACAGGAGAGACCCACTCTGAATTCTCCACTGGATAAATGAAACCTGCTGCTAGAAGCTTTCTTACCTCCTTGAGTAAAGCCTGCTCCTTGATGACTCCTAGCCTTCGTAGCTTCTGAGCCTTAGGTGTGGCCTCTGGCTTCAACTCAATCTTGTGTTGAACAACATCTACTCCACACACATCGGTGTAGTCTTTAGCAAAAAGCCTCGGAAATTTCATTAGCACACATTTGAACTCCTCTTTCATCCTTTGTAAGTGTTGTAGACAACATACCTTCTAACATTCCTTCATCTTCCACCTTTTGGTTCTCTTAGGAACCTACCTCTTCCAAATCTCGAGAAGAGGTCTCCTGGTTGTTTGGCTTAAACCTTACCCCCATGACTTCAATGGAGGACTCCTCTTCAGTAATGCTCCCGCTACTTTCTTCTTCTGAAGTGTTTTCAGTCCAATCTTCTTCCGTCTCACTTCGAGATGATTCTTCATGGAGCTCCTCTTGGCGTTGCTCCTTCATGTCAAAGACAACCTTCTTGTGATTGTCATTCCTGCAAAATAGCTTTCCACTCTCCCAATCTTGCAAAGCTCGCATTTTCATTAGCCATGGTCTTCCTAGGATAAATGGGTAACCATTTCCCTTGGTAGACATGACATAGAAATCCACTGCCTTCTTAATGCCAAAGGCCTCCACAAAAACATTTTTACAAATGCCTACGCACCTAGCCTTGCTATTGTTTGCCATTTTCACTTTGATTTCAGGTGTCTCATGGATGTGCATGCCTAGTCTTTGCATGAGCCCTTCTGTCATGATGCAAATTTGTGCACCCCCATCCACTAGACCTTTCCTAACCAATCTTCCTTTTATGTAACAATCTAGCACAGGTGTAATATCCTCGTTCATTTCAGCATGTGCAATTTTTACAACAGGAAAACTCTCTTTTACCTTTCTCCTAGTGCTAACTGCCTTTGTTAAATCCCTCCTAACTTGTGGGCATAATGCAAGAAACTGAGGCCATGAGATATCAGGACCCTTACCTCGCATGTCTTCCAACAGGTTGTATGGAGCCATACCATGTCCAAGAGGGAAGTCTTGGAGATTGATACGACGTCGAGTCCTCTTAGCTTCCTTGGTCTCCTTTGCCTTCTTGCCTTGTCCATGGTCACTCTGCGATGGGACACCCTCTTTCTCTTTACCTTTTCCTCGGCCACGCTTAATGCCATTTGCTTCCATGTCAACCTCATTTGAGTTTGTCACCTCTACCACATGCACATTTGGATCTGGCAAAGGTGGAACTCCTTCTACCCCTTGTGGAGGTGGTCTTGGTCCATTTGGTCTTTGTAGAAGCCTTGGTTGTTGACCAGTTCCTTCACCTGCATTCATCACTAGGTAATTCAAGTTAGGTCTCCCTGGCTCCCCACGGGGCCAAGGACAATTATACATCCCATGTCCAGACTCTCTCCAATTCCAACATTGCAAGACTCTCCTAGGTCGTGGATCTCGCTCTTCAGACTTCTTTGCTTGTCCCTTTGGACCTACAGCTTGTGCAAGGTGAATTGACAGGCTGCTTAAAGATTCTTTTAATTTCTCAATTACTTTCGCCGTTACCTCAGGAAGCTCCCTCGATGTTGATGCTTGTGACTTACCTTTGGGTCTAAGAACTTCTATTGGAACCTCTCCCCTTAAGCACTTGAGTTTCCTATATTTCTCAGCAGCCCTAGTTTCAGCTGCATCAAAGGTAGCAGGTGCACCCGCCTCAACTTTTACCTTAAGGTCAGGAAAGAGTCCGGCTATGAACCTCTCCTTCTTTAGAAATTCTGCACCATCACCAGGGTTAGCAACATTTCGTATCCATAGAGCCCACAGACGTAGAAACTCTTGCTTGTACAAGTAGTTGTCATCTAAGTCTTTTTGCTTATGAGAAACAATGTCTTGCCATAATTTTTGAGTGTTTTGGGGATCAAAGAAGTATTTCTTGAAACGATTCAAAACTTCTGTGTAATTCCCCTTAACTTCCTCAGGCAAAGAGTCAAACCAAGTGCTAGCATCTTTCCTAAGGACCACCTCAAACATTTCTACACGTTCTTGATCAGTTATTATCCTCTTGATACGGCAAGACATCTTGAAATTTGCTAAAAATAGTTCTGCATCCTCTCTAGGCTCTCCAAAGAAAAGAGGATACCCAGACATTTGGCGTTGGCTTTCCATTGAATTGATTTCAAAGTGACACCCGTTTTTGTTTTTCTTTCTTAAAAAGATTTACACAATAATGTTTTCTAGCTTGCAATCTATTCTACAACAAAATAAAAATATTCACATCAAACGACCATGATAATCAATAAGAGGTAGGATGACAGGGTTTGGTGATGCGAGAATTTCTCCTACTCTTTGGGCACCAAACATGAACACCATACGTTGTTGAAAATGGATTTTCCTACTAATTGCAATGTTTATTCTAATGTGTGGAGTGAAATGGAAGGGGAAAACCTCTATTCTTGGGCCATTATCCATGGTC
This sequence comes from Adiantum capillus-veneris, assembly GCF_014529385.1. NCBI lineage: Eukaryota > Viridiplantae > Streptophyta > Polypodiopsida > Polypodiales > Pteridaceae > Adiantum > Adiantum capillus-veneris. The sequence goes on from NC_140950.1 coordinate 32,815,281, forward strand.
TATGCATGACCTAATGCTTAAAACAAAACAAAAATATAGACGTCCAAACTAAGGTCGTACCTAATGAGAGGCAAAATAAAAGGATTTACTGAAGCGTTTATCTCGGCCAACCTAAGAGGACCTAAAATTCTACGAATGACACGTTGAAATTGCAACTTAGTACTAACAATTATGTGTACCTTTTGCCTTGCAATGGGAATGAAGGGATCATACAAATTTTCGTGATTCATGCAAACTACTTGACTATGCTAAAGGTTGATTCTACACAAAAATACACAAGCCGTTCCTCAGTGGGGGCACCAATTTGAGGCGGTCTGGGGCGGCCAACAAGAAGAGTGGCTTCCAAGCACTCTTCTAGGCTCCCATGCTGCTCAATTGGGTTGGGGTTGGAAAAAAACAACAAACACACACACAAACCCGCAACCTAATCCTACACAAATTTGGGGCACCACCTAGTTTTGGATGCGAACTAGGACGCGTAGAGAGAGAGAGAGAGAGAGAGAGAGAGAGAGAGAGAGAGAGAGAGAGAGAGAGATAGTGCTCGGGATGCTTTGAAACGTATCGGCAATGATCAAGCAAACACAACTATATATTTAAGAAAGAGAGAGAAAGGGGGAGGGGGTGCTTGTTGCGTTAATACCTTCTTACAAATCTGTCATGACAAATCAAAGTCAGATTAGTATTTGTTCAACATAGCTTGAGTAAATTTCACCACAACACATCACAAGAAAATCCACCCCAATCACTGTCTTAAGGCTAGAGGAGTCCTCTCCACCCTGTCCCCTTCTTATAGTATGTGGGATTTATGGCTAGATTGATGACAACACCAGAGACAAGTTATCAAGAACTTAACAAAAAACACCAAGACACTTACGCATCATTGTTGTCCATTACTTCACGTTGGAAAGGAGACAAAGTATCCAAGCTTAGTCCAAATCCACCCTCCTTGATTCAGCAAATGTTGGGCTTACACTAGTAGGAGAAATGATAGATTTCCTACTCTCAATTGAATGATCACTCTCTTTCTTACAATGGCATAGAGTTCCCTTGCTAATCCCCTATTACAACACATGCACATGCATAAGACAATGAGCTTCCACTCAAGAGCTCCTTCTAGAGAGGTTGATCTTGGCTTCTCAAGCTATAGCATAGTGCTCTTGCTTATGGCTCCCCCTTTTTGTGCTAGCTACACCCTCCTTTTATAGCAATTTTGAACGCTAGGGTTACTCCTCTAACCATGGTTGGGTTAGATTTTCAGCAATTTATCTAATTTCTTTTGCTTGGAATTATCAAGAAGTTGGTGGGGAAAGAGAGAGGAGAGAAATGGAGGTGATAGGACTTTTCATAGTGGGTCAGTGTTAGTAGAGTTAGTATTAATTTACAAATGGAATTGGATATTTACAATGGGAGTATCCATGTAGGATACAAATAAGGAAGAAAAAATCTTCAGAGGTAAGAAAAGGTGGATTTCTTACAAGGTTGATGCTCCAAGTGTCTTGAGTAGGGCCAATTTTGACGCTTGTTGACGGTCCACTAGCTTTGACGGTACATTTTTTCTCCACTCTTGACCTTCCTTGAGAGACAAGGTAATTGAAGTTGAGTAATCAACCACCATGATGTTGTCTTTTAAGAGAAGAGGCTGAATTTTGTGGTTTTTTTGATAGATATGGGTAATTTGGAGGAGGAAAAATGAGACTAGGTGGTCAATTTTGGAATGGAATTGTGTGTGGGAGGTATGAGTTCACCATGGTTTCTCTTATTCTTTAAGGTTGAGGAGAAGGTGAGTAGGGTGCAGAGAGGAGTGGTGAGAGAGGTGGGGATGATGAGTGGAGAAGTGTGTGTGAAAGAGGAAAATGATAAAGTGGAAGAGAGAGTGTGGCTGCATAGAATGGAAAAACTGGGGTCCACTAATAAAATCATAGCTCACAACTCGTAGCTCAAAAAAATATGAAAAAAATTGAGGCAAAAGTTCAGCCAACGAGCTACAACTTTTGTTTGTATCACCTTTTCAAATTCGGAGAGCAAGTGAACTTTAAAAATTCAGAAAAACCGACCGTTTTTTTCCACTGCACAAGGTCCTTGTGGGGTCCTTCTTTGGATGATTCTTTTGAATACCTCCAAGAGTGAGCCCTCCATAGTGCATGTATGTATGCCACCTACCCTTGACCTTATTTGGTAGGTCTATAATTAAAGATATCGTTGAGATTATGATATAAGTGAATAGTACAACTAAGAAAATCAAATATTGAGGGGTCTAAAAAATATGTTCATGTCAAATATAAATAATATAAGTGGAAAAAAATATAAAGGGGTCAAAAGAAATCTCTCTCATTATGAGGCTACCATAAAAAGATAAATATTTTTGGTGTTCTAATTTTTTAGAAAAAAAAACAAAATAGATGTAGGAAGGGAAAAATCACAATAGTGAAAAAATATACACATAAATAAAACTAGTTTTTTTGGATTTTCGTTGGGGTGGAGTTACACCAAATATAAGAGAAGCTTACATGAAAATATTTCTATATGGAATAAAGAGTATGAAAAATGGTAAGAAAAAATTGTGGTAATGGTGAGGCAATGTACAGAGCATAAATAGCACACACCTAGGTAGAAATATTTAAATAAATACCAAAATAATTATGAAAAAATCTTTTATCTAGGCCCTATATACAAAGAAATATTTACATACGCATGGGCCATAATATACTTATATTTTTTATATTTTTTATTTTTTTGGCTCAACTAGCCCAATGACTAGCTAATTGAGGGTTTTTTAAGAAGATATGGGAAAAGTCCCGTGACTCACGCACGCCTATGTACAGTGAAATGGTAGGGATAGCCACAGTGTTTGGGTGATTTTGGTAGGGTGGGGTAACTCACTGTGGCAATTACAAAGAGCCGAAAAATGGCTATCAGTGGTATTGTAGGATCTTGGTTCCCAATGTGCAAGTATCTCTTGCTTCTTTCAACGGAAGTATGGTTGGACAAGTGATGGATCAAGAAACCAAAAGTCCCTTTTATATATGAGAGTAAAGGTTGGACAAGTGGGAAACCTAGTTTTAATGTCTAGTGTCCAAGGTGGTATTGTAGGATCTTGGTTCCCAATGTGCAAGTATCTCTTGCTTATTTCAATGGACGTATGGTTGGACAAGTGATGGATCTCAAAACCAAAAGTCCCTTTCTATATGAGAGTAATGGTTAGACAAGTGGTGGACCTAGTTAATGTCCAAGGTGAAGTATTGTAGGGCCTTGGTTCTCAATGTCCAAGTAGCCCTTGCTTCTTTTAATGGAAGTAAGGTTGGACAAGTGGTGGACCTAGTTTTAATGACCAATGTCCAAAGTGAACTAGTATAGGGTCTTTCTTCTCAATGTCCAAGTAGCCCTTGCTTATTTTGATGGAAACAAAATTGGAGCAGTGGTGGATCTTGGAACAAAAACTCCCTTGCTTTATTTGAGAGTAGCTTGGAAAAGTGGTGTGTTGGGGTGTAGGCTAGGTGGCCGTGGGAAACCACCCTTGTACACTTGATTTCATCTAATCAATATAGGGAGAAAAAGAGAGAGAGTTGACTCTTCTCTTTCTTCTCCACTAACCCAAACCAAGGTTGTTTGTGGATCATCCCCTTCCCCCTTCTCCTTCCCTCTCTTGGGATATCAGAGCTCAGGAGGAGGACTCCCAAGCCTCGGCATCCCCGTTTCCACCGTGCGTGTGCAACAACCCCGAGAAAAGGGAGTTTGGAAGCTATTTTCATAAATCGGACCATGAGGGGAGTAGCGAGCATGAGAAGGCATGGAGAATTGGAGTTGGAGTTGGAGCAAGCAAGTCCAAAAGTAGTTGAAATCAACGGCTTGAAAGGCCTTCAGCAAGATAATCGAGGGCAGTTGAAATCAAAACTAGGCAAGATTGGAATCGAGACGCTGGGGGGGGCTTGAGGCAACACTCCCAATAGGTCTCCGTTAGCAAGGCAAGCTAGTCTGCATCATCGAATCACAGCAGGACCAGCATTGGCATTGAGCTTGTGACAGTGGGAGCTTAGCAATCGAAGCTCAACATTGAGCAGGAGGAAAATCAGGCTGCAACAAAGAACGCGAGCATACAAATAGCAGACACTGCTACTTGATCAAGAAGGTATTGAGGGAAATCGGGTTGCAATCAACATTCAGGCTGCAGCGAGGCTTGAAGCAAGCAACCACACACACACTGTGTGTGTGTGTGTGTGTGTGTGTGTGTGTATAAGCACGCAATCACAAACATTTCTTTAATCATCCGGGAAGCAAGTGAATAGGCAGCAGCCAACTGAGATTGTCGAGTAACAACTCTGACAATGGTGGAATTAGCAGGAAAAGTCAATCTCTCTCACACACACAGAGACTCATCGACTTTGAAGCAACACCGGGCAGCGAGTTGAAGGGAAGTAGAATCGGGCAGCGTCGAATCAAAGGCTTGGAGGATTGCAGCCGGCGGGCAGTCTGAGCCTAGTATCACACACACACACACACACACTATGTGTGTGTTTGTTATTGAACGAGCTGCAGCAGTAGAGGACGACGAGCGTGAGCGACACACACTCACGCACACACACAGAGACTCGTCGACTTTGAAGCTGCAAGCAGTAATCGACAGGAAATAAAAACTAAAAAATCACCTCATTACACTATGTGTGTAACCCCCCATTCCCACCACACCCTTCGATAGTCTCACACACAACTCTCTTAAACATCGACAGAGAAAGAGAGAGAGAGTGAGAGAGAGAGAGAGACAACTTGATTAAGAGATTGGAAGATACCAGAGTCTCATTGTTGACATCAGCGATTCTTCAATTTCTTCATCAACTTCTTCGACATCGTCATCCGACTTCAACATCCACACACCGAGTCCGACAATCTTGAGAGCCATCTTGATAGATCAAGAGAGATCTGTGATCAATACCGGTTGGACTCGACATTGACCATTCGATATTGGCTTCAAGCATTGGCATTTTACGGATACTCGGCTAGCCACTTCTGCCCGGCGGCGGAAGGTGACATCGACATCGCACCGGCTTGACACTGCTCATTGCGACAGATCTCTGAAATCCGACCGAGACACTAAGTGTTTCTCCGAATGAGCGTGTTCCCATGATCGATGACCGTGCTTGTGACATGCATGGGTGAGGTACCTCTATCATAGAGGAGTGACACTCGGCATCGGCACCGAGTGCACCCATCACACTATATGACATAGTTTACGAATACGAAACCTTTGGCACCTATTCGACTAGCATATTTCTGCCCAGAGGCAGAAATAGGCACATAGCGACACGGACACGCAGGTTACAGGTTATAGGGTGTTTTTTAGCCCATTCACTCACAAATTCTCCAGGTTACCAGACACATCGCTTTCAAAGGCGATTTGGCAGTCATTTCAACAATAGATTCTCTACATATAGATGTGTTGATAGATGCATTTTTGTTGTTAGCACACCTGGTGCTGCTGAGCTCTTTTGAGAGTAGATATCCCCGCAGGGATCACTTTTACTGCATGCAGCAGTTCTTGGCACCTGTTTGAGCGCGGTTTTACTCATGTACATAAGCATGTAAATTTCAGTAGTTGACTTATTTGTGTCTTCCAGTGAAGCTGCTTTCTTTGGTATTTTGCTGCTTTCTGTCCAACACCTCTGTAACTGTGATCTCTTCTTTAATTTCTCAACAAAGGTACCAAAGGTTAATGAGGTTTCTAATGAAGATGATGGTTGAAACTAGGAGAGGCTCATAGATAATACATGAAATGACAAATTTACCTACTATTGGGATGAAATAAGATAGGTTCTCAGTATAAAGAAGGTTATAGATTGAGGTTGGACAAGTGGTGGACCTTGCTCTAATGCTATAACATCTCCCTCAAGTAGAAAATTTTGAATTCAAGCGGGAAATTTTTAATTTAAGCGAAATTTTTTGAATTTTGAATCCAAGCAAGAAACTTTTAATTTAGGTGGGACAAGTGGTGGATCTAGAAACCAAGCAAGCCATGCTGCTAGATATAATAGCTGATGATATATAGGTTGTACATGTGGTTGACCTTGCATAAATTCTCCATGCTTAGCTTAGACTATGGTCCTTGTGGCTCTCTATGCTCCAATGGAGTGTAGATTGGACAAGTGGTGGACCTTGCATCAATTCCCCATGCGTAGCTTAGATTGTAGAACTTGTGGTTGTCTATACTTTAATGAATCTTAGATTGGACAAGTGGTGGACCTTGTGGCTATCTGTGTGTCAATACTAGAGTTTAGCTTGGAGAAGTTTCAGAGATTGTCACTCTTTTTGCTTCAATGATAGAGTTTGGCTTCACCTTGCATCCATTATTCATGCCTAAAATAGATTGTGGACCTTGTTGCTCTCCATGCTTCAATGGATCTTAGCTTGGACAAGTGGTTGACCATCTGGCTCTATATTCTACAATAGAGTGGGTCTCTATGCTAGAATAAATCGTAGCTTAAACAAGTGGTGAACCTTGTGAGTCTCTATGCTTCAATAGAGCTTAGGCTTGGATAAACGGTGGACCTTGCATCAGTTCTCCATGCATATGTTGAATTATGGACCTTATAAGTATTTATGATACAATGGAGATTAAGTTGGACAAGTGGTGGACCTTGTGGCTCTCTATGCTTGAATTAGCTTAAGCTTGAACAAGTGATGGATGTTCCATCATTTCTCCATGCTTAGCTTAAATTGTGGACCTTTTGTCACTCAATGCTTCAATAGAGATTATCTTGAATAGGTGCTGGACATTATGGCTATCTATTCTTAAATGAAGCGACGCTCAATGCTTCAATGGAGCTTATCTTGAGGAAGTGATGGACCTTGGATCGATTTTCCATGCATACCTTAGATTGTGGGAATTCTGGCTCTCTATGCTTTGGTTGGACCTTGTGGATCTATATGATGTAATGAAGATTAGCTTGGACAAGTGGTGGACCTTGTGGATCTCTATCCTTCAAGAGAGCTTAGGGTTGGGCAAGTGGTGGACCTTGTGGATATCTATGCTTCAATAGAGCTTATGTTTGGACAAGTGGTGGACTTTGCATCAATTCTCTATGCATAGATTACATTGTGGACCTTGTAACTCTCTATGCTACAATGGAGATTTGGGTGGGATAAGTGGTGAATCTTGTCGCTCTGTAACAAAGTAGCTACACTCCATTCATTGACTTTGAAACAATAGAAATAACTTCTTTAAACGGAGCTAGCTTGAACATGTGGTGGACCTTCAAACAATCTTCGGCTAAAACCTCCATAAAACAATGGACAGTAGGGTGGAAGGGTAGTGGACCTTTTCCCCAAACCATCCATGGTAATAAAAAAAGTACCTACACTCCATTCACACATTCACTTTGAAAAAATAGAGATAGCTTTGTTCAATAGATCTAGCTTGAAGAGGTGGTGGACCTTCAACCAACCTAGTCTAAAACCTCTAGAACGCAATGGATAGTAGGTTGGAAAGATTGTGGAACTTTGCCCCATACCATCCATGGTAGTAACCCTAGTAGCTACACTCCATTCACACATTGATCTTCAAACAATAGAGGTAGGAATTTTCAATAGAGCTAGCTTCGACACGTGGTGGACCTTCAAACATCCTAGGGCTAAAACTGCTAGAACACAATGGATAGCAGGCTGGACAAGTGGTGGACCTCTACCCCAAACCGTCCATGGTACTAAACATAGTATCTACACTCCATTTACACTTTGACCTTCAAAGAATAGATATAGGACTATTCAATAGAGATAGCTTGGACAAGTGATGGACCTTCAAAACACCATGGACTAAAACCTCCATAACACAATGGTTAGTAGGTTGGACAAGTGGTGGACCTCTACCCCAAAACATCCACGTGATCAAATAGGACTATTCAATAGACCTATCTTAGATAGGTGGTGGACCTTCAAACAACCTTGGGCTAAAACCTCCATAACACAATAGATAGTAGGTTGGACAAGTGGTGGACCTCTGTCCCAAACCATCCATGGTAATAAAAAATGTAGCTACACTCCATTCACACATTGATCTTAAAACAATAGAGATAGCTTCTTTGAAAGAATCTAGCTTGGACAGGTGGCGGACCTTCAAACCACGTTGGGATAAAACCTCCATAACACAATGTTTAGTAGGTTGGACAAGTGACGGACCTCTGTCCCAAACCCTTCATGGTAGTAAACATAGTAGCTAGACTCCAATCACACTTTAACCTTCAAGCAATAGTGATAGATTCTGTCAATAGACCTAGCTTGGATAGGTGGTAGATCTTCAAACCACCTGGGGCTAAAACCTCCATAATGCAATGGTTAGTAGGTTGGACAAGTGGTGGACCTCTATCCCAAACCATCAATGGTAGTAAACATAGTTGCTCTACTCCATTCACACATTGAACTTCAAACAATAGAGATAACATCTTTCAATAGATCTAGCTTGGATAGGTGGTGGACCTTCAAAACTCCTTATGCTAAAATCTCCATAACACAATGGATAGTAGGTTGGACAAGTATATGACCTGTAGCCAAAACCATCCACACTATCAGAGTAGAGATAGGACTATTCAATAGAGCGATTTTGGACAGGTTGTGGATCTTCAAACCACATAGGGCTAAAACCTACATAACACAATGGATAGTAGGTTGGACAAGTGATTTTCCTCTAACCAAACCATACATGGTAGTAAACAAGGTAGTTATTCTCTATTCACACATTGACCTTTAAACAATAGAGGTAGCTTCTTTCAATACAGCTAGCTGCGATAGGTGGTGGACCTTCAAACCACCTTGGGCTAGAACCTCAATAAGACAATGGATAGTTGGTTGGACAAGTGTTCCTCTACCCCAAACCATCGACGCTATTAGAGTAGAGATAGGACTATTAAATAGAGCTAGCTTGGACAGGTAGTAGACCTTCAAACCACCTTGGGCTAAAACCTTCATAACACAATGGTTAGTAGGTTGGACAAGTGATGGACCTCTATCCCAAACCCTTCATGATAGTAAAAATAGTAGCTAGAGATAGGACTATTCAAAAGAGCGAGCTTGGACAGGTGGTGAACCTTCAAATCACACAGGGCTAAAACCTGCATAACACAATGGCTAGTAGGTTGGGCAAGTCATGGTCCTATACCCAAACCATCCATGGTAGTAAACATAGTAGCTACACTCCATTTACACATTGAACTTCAAACAATAGAGATAGCTTCATTCAATAGAGCTAGCTTGGACTAGTGGTGGACCTTCAAACCACCTTGGGCTAAAACCTCAATAATACAATGGATAGTAGGTTGGACAAGTGCTTGACCTCTATCCCAAACCATCCACTCTATTAGACTAGAGATAGGAATATTCAATAGAGTTAACTTGGATAGGTGGTGGAACTTCAAACCACCTTGGGCTAAAACCTCCATAACACAATGGTTAGTAGGTTGTACAAGTGATGGACCTCTGCCCCAAACCCTCCATTGTAGTAAACATAGTAGCTAGACTCCATTCACACTTTAACCTTCAAACAATAGTGATAGATTCTTTCAATAGGTCTAGCTTGGATAGGTGGTGAATCTTCAAATAACCTTGGGCTAAAACCTCTACAACGCAATGGTTAGTAGGTTGGACAAGTGGTGGACCTCTATCACAAACCATCAATGGTAGTAAACATAGTAGCTCTACTCCATTCACACATTGACCTTCAAACACTAGAGATAGCTTATTTCAACAGATCTAGCTTGGATAGGTGGTGTACCTTCTAGCCCTTGGGCTAAAACCTCAATAACACAATGGATAATAGGTTGGAAAAGTGCTGGATCTCTACCCCAAACCATCCACGTTATCAGACTATAGATAGGACTATTCAATAAAGGTAGCTTGGACAGGTGGTAGACCTTCGAACCACCTTAGACTAAAAACTTCATTACACAATGGTTAGTATGTTGGAAAAGTGGTGGACCTTTGTCCCAAACCATCCATGGTAGTAAACGTAGTATAACTACACTCCATTCATAGATTAACCTTCAAACCACATAGGGGTAAAATCTCCATAATACAATGGATAGCAGGTTGGAAAAGCGGTGGACCTCTAACCCAAACCACCCATGGTAGTAAACATAGTAGATACACTCCATTCACACATTGAGATTTAAAGTATAGACAAAGAATAGACATAGCTTCATTCAATAGGGCTAGCTTAGACAAGTGGTGGATCTTCAAACCACCGTCTTGGACAAAAACATTTATAACACAAGGGATAGTATGTTGGACAAGTGGTGGATGTTTGCCACATACCATCCATGGTAGTAAACATAATAGCTATAGTGCATTCACACATTGACCTTCAAAAAATAGAGATATATCTATTAAATAGAGTTAGCTTTTGGAAAAGTGGTGGATCTTCAAATCATCTTGGGCTAAACCCACCATAACACAAGGGATAGTAGGTTGGACAAGTTGTGGACCTATGCCCCAAAATATACATGGTAATAGAGATAGTAGCTACACTCCATTCACACATTGACCTTGAAGCATTAGAGATACTAGCTTGAACAGGTGGTCCACCTTCAAACCACCTTGGGATATAATCTCCATAACCTAATGAATAGTAGGTTGGACAAATGGTGGACCTTTTCTCCATACTGTCCATGGTAATAAACATAGTAGTTACACTCCATGCACACATTGACCTTCAAATAATAGAGATAGATTCTTTCAATAGAGCTATCTTGGAGAGGCGGTGGACCTTCAAACAACCTTGGTCTAAAACCTCGATAACACAGTGGATAGTAGGTTGGACAAGTGAGTGGACCTCTGCCTCAAACCATCCATGGTAGTTAACAAAGTAGCTACGCCCCATTCACACAATGACCTTGAAACAATAGAGATAGCTTCTTTCAATGGAGCTAGCTTGAACAGGTGGTGGACCTTCAAACAATCATGGTCTAAAACTTGCATAACACAATAGATAGTAGGTTGGACAAGTGGTGGATCTTTTCCCCAAACCATCCATGGTAGTAAACAAAGTAGATACACTCCATTCATAGATTAAATTTGTAACAATAGAGATATCTTTGTGCAATTTATCTAGCTTGGATAGGTGATGGACCTTCAAAACAACCTGGGCTAAATCCTCAAGAACACTATGGATAGTAGGTTGGACAAGTGGTGGACCTCTGCCCCAAACCATCCATGATAGTAAATCTAGTAGCTACACTCCATTCACAAATTGACCTTCAAACAATAGAGATAGGACTATTCAAGAGAGCTAACTTGGACACATGGTAGACCTTTAAACCACCTTGGGATAAAACCTCCATAACACAATGATTAGTAGGTTGTACAAGGGGTGGACCACTGTACCAATCCATCCATGTTAGTAAACATAGTAGCTAAACTCCTTCCACACATTGACCTTGAAACAATAGACATAACTTCTTTCAATAGATCTATCTTGGATAGGTGATGGACCTTCAAACCACCTAGGGAAAATACCTCCATAACACAATGGATAGTAGGTTGGACAAGCTAGAGTAGGTTGGCTACACTACACTCACACATTGACCTTGAAACAATATAGATAGATTGTTTCAATAGAACTATCTTGGACAGGTGATGGACCTTCAAACTACTTTGGCCTAAAACCTCCATAACACAATGTATAGTAGGTTGGACAAGGGTGGACCTATGCCCCAAACCATCCATGGTAGTAAACATAGTAGCTACATTCAATTCATAGGTTGACCTTGAAACAATAGAGATAGCTTGTTTTAATAGAGCTAGCTTGGACAGGTGGTGGACTTTCAAGCCACCTTGGGCTAAAGCCTCCATAACACAATGGATAGTAGGTTGGAAAAGTGGTGGACCTTTGCCCCAAACCATTCATGCTCATAGACATAGTAACTATACTCCATTCACACATTGACCTTGAAACAATAGAGATAGCTTGTTTCAGTAGAGCTAGCTTGGACAAGTGGTGGACTATATTATTTAGTAACAACTGAATTTTTTTCTTCTCTAGGAAGATATGGCACCAAAAAGAAATGTCACTAGAGTGGCTGTCTCAATTGACTATACTTGCAATGATCAAAGGAATTGGTATCTGGATATACATGGTGTGGAGGGTGCACAATTTCATAAGGTGCATCTATTTATTGCAAATAAAGAGAATGACAGTCTATTTGAAGATGTTGGCCAAGTAGTGGAAGCATTGATATTGTAGTCCCAAAGAATCAAGAAGACCAAGTATCTCCATAAGCATATGCATTTTCACGCATGTCTCAAAATAAAGATGAGACAATGTTTTCTCAAGGATGGAAGATTGAAGAGTCAAATCAAGGTGTCACAGTAGATCAACTTCAAAGATCCATCATAGCCACACTACAAGGAAAGAAGGTGAAAGCTTCACGACCACCTATAAACAAGAAAGTCAAAGTACAAAATTAGCACCTAAGGAGACTAGTTCTATTTTGGATGTAGACAATGCATCTCTAGCATCCTCAACACAAGGTTCAACGTCCAAGATGAGAATCGTGGATCCAGAAACTCTAGAGGCAAAGGCCATTAAAGGACAAGAAAAAGATATAGGTGGAATGAATAAGTATATAAGCTAGTCCATACTCACAATTATTTTTGACTTAAATGGTCTCAAATACAAGAGATACTGTAAAAGGAAGGTACAACTTTTGAAAGCATGAATGCACCACAATTGATCAATCTAGCTAGGCAATTGGTATGAACTACAAAGGGGCCATTGAAGGAAAGCACTGCAAAGGCTTATAAACAAGGTCAAAGCTGAGAACAATCTTCTAAGACTAAATAAAACACACCCTTAAGGTACCTTTAATGACTTGAACCTTGTTTCACATACTTGAATATACGTGTGAATGGTGTCAAATTTTTCTTTTTGTTTATTCTTGCAGATCTCAAAAAAATATTTCTAGATATTCTATGGAGCAAGCTTGGACAGGTGGTGGATCCCCTTATCACAAGTCCTCCATGCAGTGAGAAGGAAAACATTTAAGGAAGAGCCAAAGAGGTTGGACAGGTGGTGGATCTTGCACCTTTTCTCCCATTCCCAATTGAGTCTAGCTATACACCACTATATTGTATGAAGTGTAGCTTGGACAAGTGGTAGACCTTGAAACAAGAGACCCCTCATCATCAAGCCTAGTTTTGACCTATGGTAGATCTTACTATTTTCCCATTCAAAGTGGAGCCTAGCCTAGCCAGGTGGTAGACCTTACTTTTCTCCATGCTTCAAAGAAGCATAGCTTGGAGAAATGGTGAAGCTTTGTAAGGTTTTCAATTGGGATTTGTTTATAGCAATGAGTAAGTTGAAGATGGACTTTGGCATCTAATAATACCATAGTGTAGAAAATGTAGAAACTGTTTCTATTCTTGGAAACATTTAATAAATTTCTCGCTTTTCAATTGCAGTCATCACTACAAGAAAGTGGCCGGTCGACTATCTTTAGGCCTAATTTGAAGGAAGGTTTTGAAGAACCCAACCAACCTCATCCAAGGCCTTGTCGTATATATCAATCACCTCCTTGTCACTTGCCACTTGCTGTCAAGAATATCAAAAGAGTGCTTGTTTTGGACCTTGAAGGACTTCTTTTGAAGACGGTTGAAACAAAACATGGAGATTCTATGCCATCTTCAGCTCAACACATGCGTCTTGTGGAGGACAAAGATGAATTTTATCATGCGGTGCGCCTAGATGCATAAATGTTTTTGAATTTCTGTGGTGAATACTTTGAGATGTGGATATGGAGTTGCTATAACCTAACAAAAGTGCAACATATTACACAAAACTGTTTCCTAAAGCATTATAGCAAGTTCAAGATCTTTATGAGTAACAAGTGTTGGCAAAATACAAACTTTCATGTTAGGATTTAGAAGGGTTTAGCATAAAAACTTGAGTGATATTTGAAAGATATTTGAGAACTTGGATGCAAAGAATACCTTGATTTTTGATGATAGTCCATATAGGATGATGTGGAATATGCCAGGAACATATCTTATATTTCCATAGATGTGGAGGCAAACACCTGAGCAGACTCAAAGATTCTTACAAGAAACAATTATTCCATGGTTACTTGGTTGGTTGTATGCAAGAGACAAGAGAGATTATACCGGTAGCACAATTATAAATCAGTATAGTGATCTTATGACAAAACATGTCCTCCATGTGTACGTGTCAAGGAGATAATATTAAAGAAGGTTGACAATGATCCTTTTTATGGCCAGATGATGTCTCCTTTTAGTATGATGTGTATTTGTATTACTATATATTTTAACGGTTGTTTTTAAACAAAGATATGTCAATTTGATGAACACTTTCGTGGAGTGCACCCTACTCTAAGGAGACTTGCATGTATTCTATAGGGTATCTTATTATATAGAAAATTATTTGTACATGGAGTGCACCCTTCTTTAAGGGAACTTTCACATATTACTCCAATGTATGCTATAATAAGGAGAATCCTATGTGATGGATTGTTCTCTGTTCTAAGGGACTTGTAATGGAGTTCACTCTACTCTAAGAGGACTTCCATGTATTACTAGAGTGTATCCAATTAAAAGGTGAATCCAATGTAATGACAAAGCATCCTGCTTTAGAAAAAAAATGTGTCGATGGAGAAGTATTTAGAGAATTTTTTTTGTAAACACATTTGCTTACCCTTTCACTAATTGTACCTTAGATAAGAAGTGGACTTTGCATTCCTCCATAGCCTATCCTAGACGAATGCACCTTGAAACTAGCCCTCCTATGTTGCAATTGACATATGCTACAGATTTTATAAATGGCTTGTACCTTAAGTGAAGAATTTCTAGATTAGAGGTGTGTGTTGCTTTGATGTCATGCAGAAGTGGCTTATTCTCAATGGGTGCTAGCTTGGACAAGTGGTGGACCTTGAACTAAAAATTCAGGTACTCCATTTGACCTTAGCTTGAACAAGTTGTGGGCCTTCAAACCAATGTCTCCATGTTAAGATAAGTTGTAGGTAGGACAATAGAGTATAAACAATGACAATGGAACCAATTTACTAGGCTCTTGATGGTGCAACCACCCAAAACCATAATTTTTCTTGGCCAATGTTTCTTTCAAACGTTTAGTCTAGTAAAACACATCAACACCTTGTACATGATATATTAAAAGTTGTCCTGGAAATTGGGATTTCTACGCCTTCAAATAGAAAGAGAGAAAAAAAGTTAATGAACTTTCACTTCACTTCAAGCAATACATTCAGAGATGTCCTACTAGAGATGTACCACAATACAAAAGGTTATCAGTTCCCTTCATAGAGGGATTAAGAAACAAAACCCTCAAAAAAAACCTGCACTTGAAAGCGTGCACCACATTTAAGCAAGTTACTAGAGAAGCATTGTATATCTAGCTGATAATTCCAAGATTTATGGAGAGGTATCAAAAGATGTGGACACGATACCAATAGTACCTCATTAATCACAAGAAAATCCACAATGAAGCGAAGTGCTTTGACTTCAAATGCATCAAATGTTGATCAGATGGTCAAGAAAGGGATTAGGATAATGAACCAAAGTCATCAACAAAATCAAAACCTACAACAACAACCACCACTAGCAACAAATGTACCACGATCCTTGAAGTGGTATGCAATTGAAAAAAAATAAACTAGTCATGAGATAAATGAGCGTTTTGATAGCAAAAATTACATGAGGAAAAGACCATATGGACCTTGGAGAGTGGAGCCTTTGCTGCCACCACTGAGGTATTAAATAGGCCCAAATAATTCAACACAAGAGGGAGATAAGCCTCAACTAGTCTTGGATCAACATACTCCTTTAACTCAAGACAACATGGAAATTATTCTATATATGCAACCTGTAGAAGCCATCAGGAGTCAAAAAATGTTTCCACAAAATTTGTATTATGAAGAGCCATTGGAAACCTATGTATTAGAGCTTAAAGGAATTGAATATGCTAACAAGAGTTATCCTTCTTGGGGATAAGCTTTGACAAGGTTATGGAACCTTTATACTGTTGAGAAGACAGAGAAAGAGAAGAACAAAGAGTGAAACCACAAAGTGTGTATAATATGCACACAAGATGGTATATATATAGAGATGACCTATTGAGCATCACATATAAGCTCAATAATAGACATATATAAGCATCACATATAAGCTCAATAATCCCACTCAAAGAAGGGTCCCTAACTATGGGGGAAAAAACCCTTGGGGACTCAAGGGGAAAACCCACAGTCCTATATATATCCATCATTATATTAATATATTATTCAATTGGAAAAAATGGTTTATAAAGGGATTTATCATGCCTATTACATATAACGATAGCCTTAGAGGTTCAATGAAATGATCTCATTATCTCTTCAAATACTTCAAAGAATGCTTTGGATCATCTTCAACTTTGATAAATGTATGCCATCTTTGAGATGCTTCACTTTTTCTTTGAGTTGTGTATACTCTCTCAATATCACAAAATCAAAGAGCACAATATGAAAATCATATCAATGTTAGAGAAATACACCAACATTGTGTCTTTGGAGACGATTTGTAACACTTCAACCCACAAAATATAGTAAATCAAGATTAAACCCTTGTAGATATTATACAATCTTCTTAACATAAAATACATGTAATATGTGCACATCTTTACAAATTTGGTACTCATTCTTACCATGGGAGTTTCTTATTTGTATGGACTATATTCAATGTAAGTTTTTCTGGATCCTAAATGAATCACCATGGAATGATGCCATGCAGAAAATATATGAAGAAATAAACATCTCAAATATAGAAAAGTATCATGAAACAAGATAATGAAATAATATCATGACATCATGAAACGATCATCTCAATCATTAAAAATCAACAAGATAATAAAGAAATATCACGACTTCATGAAATGATTATCTCAATCATTAAAAATTAACATGAAATAATATCATACCATATTAAAGAAAAGCCATAGAATAATATTCATTTCAATCATAGAAAAATATCACGAAAAAGCACCATGGCATCACTCTTTCAATCATAACAAATATACATCATGAAACATTGACATGACATCATACAAAAATAATCTAAATCATTGTGAGTCAATGTGAAAGAGTATCATGGCATAATGAAGAAACTCCATAGAGAAATGATTCTTTCAATATATCCAATTTCATTAATGACTCAGCACAGGAGATGCATATCAAATGGACTTCCATTTGTGGAGTCTACCCCACCAACAATTGATGCAGCATTCTAAGAAGTTGAGATGGAATAAATATTGGATGCCTTATTTACCAATTTTATGCTGATTGGTAGCAATTCAAGCCTAATCTAACCTTTTGGGGACTTTTGGTATTATTTTGCATAAAGAGAGAAATTTTGCACTTGGTTTTTTCATTGAAGTTGGAAGTACATACAAGTACAATAGAGAGTAGTCTCACTATATTGAGCTATTCCATGGTTGTGTGTATGTCTTGGATCTGCATGCTCATAGACTTTAGGTATGCTTGTTGAGCATAATATTTTCTCTATTGCAGTTATGGCTGATAGCATGCTTGGGTGGTACCAAAAAGGAGTGTCTCTTTGGGAGGAGATGAAATGGGAGGTGGGTGATTCATTTTCATTTCATATCAATAAAACATAAAATCTTTTTGGCTAAAGGTTTGAATTTATGCGGGCTAGAAATTCCATTTCACTTTAATATTAAAGCTTAACACTAGTTCTGTAATTGGACACTTAAGTGTCTTGAGACACTAAAGTGTCCTGTTTTCCTTCCAAGTTTTGGCATTTTATTTGTCAAGCTAGAAAGAAGTTTTTTATACCTTGCTTCTACCACAGGTTGGTTATGGTGGAAAGAAAACACTCGATTTTTCTCCATGTCAAAATACAATCCATATGGATAGAATTCTGGTAAGTTCTAAGTCATAAATTTTAGTAAAATTTCAAGTTGTTTTGCCAAAAAAATCATAAAATTCTTATATCTTTTTGTAGAGATGGCCCTTTTTATGTTTATAAAAGCCAAGTGTTAACATTTAGTGTTACAAATCAATGGAATGCACTTTAAATACAAGTTTCAAAGTCACATGCAAGTTATAGACATAATTTCATACTTGAGCACGTGCTGAATTAGAGAATAATTTTGGTCTTCCAAAGCTCCCCTCATGGAATTGGGGCTATTCTAATGCAATTTGACAACTAAAAATGACTATATATGTTGAATCCAAGAAACTATGTATTTTTTGGGATCCCTAACTCAATTAAATCTCGTTGCTTGAACTCTATCTTGAATTTTTTATCCGTGGAAAAACTCTTGAATATCTTGAGTTCTCCATATTGACATGAAATCCAAGCTTTTGGGCACCCCAATTGTGTATGTACCATGTAGTTTGATACATTTAGTTGATCTACATAGAAAGTTTGATATTATTTGAGGTTTTGAATGCTTATATCTCAAGAATAAAAATATCAAAGTTCTCTATTATGTTGTTTTGAATATTAAAAATAATCCAATAATTGTTGCATACCAAAGCCCTTCTGTTTGCCACCTTGAGTCCTAGATGGAAAGGGTAAGCAATGCATCACTTCCTAAAACTCACAAATACATCAAAAACCTTTTTTTTTGTACAACGATATGCTTGAAATGGCTATATCAAACACATAGAACTTTCCATTATTTTATATACTCCCAAGTCTGAGCTTATAAAGTCGATTTCTTGAAATCATCAATCACAGTCTTACAAGGGTCAACTTGATGAGTATAGTTCTTGATCATGGTAGATTCTAAAATGCAAGGTTATATTTTTAAAAGACCCTCTAGCTAACATATTTAAGAATATCAAGAGTGTTTTCTTAAATAAATTGTCTAATGCAAATAGCATTTAATTTAAATTTGTTAGAAAAGGACACTTACATGTCCTGTTTTGGTACCAAACTAGTGTTAAAGTAGCAAACTGCCTGCGCATTTCAATTCCCTCTCGCCGCCACTCCTCTAGGCTCTCTGCAGTGCTACCCCAATGGGTCCCTTCGCCTCTTGTGCCTATCTCTGTGTGCGTGTCTCTCTCTCTCTCTCTCTCTCTCTCTCTCTCTCTCTCTCTCTCTCTCTCTCTCTCTCTCTCCATCTCTCTCTCTCTCCATCCTTTTCTCTCTCAGTCCTCCGTAGCTGCTGTAGGTGCTTGAGGGTGCAACACAAAGTCATATCAACCAGCTCCTCATTACCAACCATATTCAACTTCAACAAAACCTCTCTCTCTCTCTCTCTCTCTCTCTCTCTCTCTCTCTCTTTGAGTACTCTGGCACTGTTTTCACTATCTTCATTGTCGTGTCAATAGCATCCTCGCACGTTCCACATGGAATCACACAATACTCATAATGGCAGTACAAATCCCCTTTACCTTCCTCCACTATCTGCTACATGGCATATCCCAAGGGATCTTCTTCCGAGTCTACGAAGAAACTACTAGGTTGCAAAGAAGAGGGAACATAGAAACATGCAAAAAATGATGGCACAAGCATGAGAGGATGGTGACTTTGATGAGCAGGAGGCAAAGAAAATATGTAGGGCAGTTGCTAAGTATTGGAGTAATCAAACAAACAGGCTTTCCGAGGGTCTTCAATGGAGTATTCTACAACAACTCTCACTCATCCAAAATTCTTAGTGTTGCAATCCACATCGGAGACAGTTGAGAGGATGATTTTTTATAGCATTTGTCATACACTGTTTGAGGTGAAGACTCCTTGTTCAAAAAATGAGTTATTTTTGAAATGGGTTATTGTCATGGCATGCCTCAATGGATTCAATTGGGCTGACAATTTAATTAGAAATAATGATGTTGCGAAGCCATTAGGACTTCATCGAGAAAATGTTGTGGGAGCCAGTTTCTGGCTGCAAACTGATATGGAGGAGGGGTCACTTCCCTTAGACACGTGTCAACGTCAACAACATAGGACCACTACCTTAACAATCAAAATCAAAGAGATTGTGTTTCAATTTTGGTCAGTGGAAACTCGCATCTCCCCAAACAAGAAAAATGTCATTTGAAAGAGAATCAGCAAGAGGGCACATGTGGTGCATCCGGTGAATCTCCTCGATCTCTCTCTCTCTCTCTCTCTCTCTCTCTCTCTCTCTCTCTCTCTCTCTCTTTGGGATAAAGGTTTTATGCTAGATATTATATATTACATCACATCTTCTCTAGTATCATCTTGGCTCTATCTCTCATACTTGAGTTAGATAGAGCCATGATATCTCATCTTCCCTTTCAAGATGTGTACTGAGATACTATTTTTTTAAATTTATTTGTTTTTCAAACAACCTGATTTCTCGTGTGCCATACAAACCATTTAAACTAGAAATCATATGAACAAAGATAGAATTGCATAGCCTTATCCTCCTCTTTGAGGAGACCAAACACTAAAAGGGATCACTTGGTTACCGAATTCTTTTTTTGACGTCGTTGGTGAGCGTCGAAACAAGTGTTGGTAAAGATGGAGGGAGACACTGCTCAATTCAAACATTCAAATTTAAACTTTCACGGCGTATATCGATGCCGACATCGCATATACGAACATAGCCTTTCTTGACACATCCTTTATTGACACGTATATTGACTTCTATGTCAGTGCATGTATAGACTCGCGTTTTTACAGTATCCGAGAACTCATTTTGCATTTTCTCTCTTCTCCACACTGCTTCCATACCTCCTCCTCCTGCCTTGCAAACCTTCATGGAGTTGCCTCTTCTGATCTCTGATCTATGCTTCGACACATTTCTACACAAATAGGATACATATCACTATTATATTTGTGTGAAAAAAAATTTGTTTGTGTGTGTGGGTAACTCCATGCTTATACATTGTCTTTGCAGGTATTTTCTCGATCCTTCATACTCCTCGCTACTGACACTGGTTAAGGTTTTCACAACACTTTTATGGTTTTAGGTATGTTTATGCTTATGCTTATGATAGTGGCAACGGTTATGTTTTTTTAATGGTTATGTCATTAGCAATGGTTATGGTTTTGACACCCTTTTGCGGTCATGCTTATGCTTGTGGCTATAGTTATGATAATGGCAATGCTTATGGTTTTGTTTATGATTATGCCATTGGCATTGGTTAAGGTTATGGTGTTGTTTATGGTTAAGGCAATGAAAATGGAAATGATTATGTTTAAACTTAAGGGTTATGGTTGTTCTTACAATTATCAATATTATTATGGTTATAGTTATAGTTTTTGGTTTATCTATGTCAATGGTAATGGTTATGGTTATCATGGTTTTGATTTATGGGTATGGTTATTGCACTTTAATGTATATTGAATGTTTCATATTTATGGTCATTTTATTAACACTTCTTTATTGTTTCATGATGTAATATCAATCTATCTTACCACAAAATCCGATTACTTTTGAATTCTTCTTTTGAGCAGAGAGGTGTGGCCTTTGTCACTATAACACATGCAACAACAAATGGCATTACTTTTTGGTTCTTTTTTTTTACAGGTATAGACGTCTAAAGAGGAGTTTGTACAAATTTCTAATATATAGACGTCTATAGATGCTTCTATACAAGCATCGATGTAGGCCTTCGTATACACATCGATATAGGCATCAATATATGTGTCAGTATAGGCGATGATATATGCGTCGGTATAAAAAATTATCATACTCACCCCTATACTAATGATATGAACCAATGCTTATACTGACGTCTAAATATTTTAGACCCCAACTATTTTCATTGATATAAACATTGATTTTTTCACGACATGTTGTAGTGAAAGGTATCTAGGAACCTTATAATTTTGACTGCCCATGTCTAACTCCACCACTATTAACCCCATTTCCACCATTCTACTGCAATTTTGCAGTACCCAAAGAGATGTTGATGTGTTTCTTGTTTTGCACATCTAGCACATTCTCCATCCCCAATGTTTCTTGTAATCATTTTCTCCGCAATAGACAAACCCCCCAAAGTCCTCTCCACCACTGAAAAAATTTATCCTTGAAGGTTTGTGCTACCCAAATGTTATGGAGCACCTTTAGCTCCCATTCCTTGGATTTATGCATGCTCCAAGCCCTATTACATTTTATGTGAATAAAAAAATTCCCAACCAACCAATTAGCACCACGATTTGGCATTACCTAATCCTTCGAGGGTGCACTATGTAATCATGTTAATGTATAACATGAGTTCAAAAGAAGGGGTTTAAAAATGCAAAAAAATTAGGCAATTTAACAGAGATACATTAAAATAAAGGGTATTTATATTCAATTTTAGAAAAAATCATAAAATTAGGCATGGGTTTATTTATTCAAACATATTAAAAGAAGGTTTTTTTTTTAATATCCCATGAATGCGCATAATATAGGGGGATATTGAACGGTGAACCCCTTGAGACCCATTCTCTGTGTCTGAATGGTAGCTGAATTCTATTGGCATATGCATAAAGAAGTGCCCAAGTATTTTTGAAAGTGTAACTTAGCCCAAATTATATTGTCCCCTAGCTATAGTTCTTTAAAAAAACTTGACTAAGAGTCCTGAATTTTCTCAATGTCGAAGACTCTCATTTTGAAGAGGGAGAGTGCTATTTTTCCTAAAAGCAATGCAACAGTTTTTTTATAAACAAAGGACCAAAAGACACTTTCAACAGCTTCTCTCTCTCTCTCTCTCTCTCTCTCTCTCTCTCTCTCTATATATATATATATATATATATATATATATATATATATATATATATATATCTGTGTGTGTGTGTGTAGGGAGGCATTGTAGCACGACCTAATCGCAACCAACACAAAATTATCAAATCCGTGGATCTGGTGACCCCGCTAGGGCATGAAATCATGAGCATCGGATGAATGGAATAGAGCATTCAAGAGATCACCTCTCCATTGCAAGTAGAGATTAGACATGGCAAGACTAACTCTAAACCTACTCTAATCACTAATCAGTTAATCTCCTACACACATCAAGCCTACTGAAGTCCGACTTGCCATAGACTAGAAAGCCCAAGCACACTAATGACAAGCACACACTAATAACCACATGTCAATTATGGCACTTCATCAATAGATTACACACACGATGTGAATGGTGCTAGAGATTCATAAAACCTATCTACACACACAAGCAAATAATAGGACACACACACAAATTACAAGATTAAGACCCAACTTAATCAACCTAATTTGTGATGCTAAATATCACAAATCAATTGCTTGTAGAGAGATAAGAGTGGCTACTAGCAAGAAGTACATACATCTCTCAAATCTAAAATAATGAAAGTGTAATACTACTTCATGACAAGATGAAATGTAGAGAAGAAGTAGACTAATGAGAAAATAAGAATTAAATTAATCAAGAAGAGCTTACAATAATTACAATGGTTAGCACTAGCCTCTCAAGCATAGACATTAAGCTCAAGGCTAGGCCAAAGAGTGAACACTCAAGAGAGAGGGAGCTCTCAAAAGTGGATCCTCAAGAGTCGATACTCAAGAATGAAGCCTCCTTGCCTCAAGGCTTCCTTTTAAGGGATTTAATCACAATCCCTTCTACTATGGGTTTAAGCTTGAGCCGTCAAACTACCAAATACAACTTTGGAACTCCAAGTGAGCCCAAGACTTATACAAAGTGAGTAGGAAATATTGTGACATCCATAGATATCTCCCGCTTGATGCATATTTGGTGTAGCCTGTGTTAGCCGCTGCTAACATTCCCCCCTTCCTAATTTGGGGCACGTACTCGTGTGCCGGTGAAGAAACACACGGTGACATGGTAGAAAGAAAGCCCATGGAAGAAACGTTGAGTTGCAAAACATAAGAACAAGTAATGACATCAAAGGCCAACAAGGATACAAAACATGAAGTACAATGAACAATCATGCAAAGTGAATTTTTTACTTCCAAAATATGGGTGAATCATAGTAAAAAACTAGACAACATAAAGCAAAAGAACACTCAAACTATCATGAAGATTAAACCACTTGAAATTTCATTTTTATGCGTGAAACACAAGCAATCAATTATGACCCTAGTCTAAAGTAAGTTCATAAACCTTCTAGCCTAAAAACTATGTGAATAGTCTTAATAAATCATTCAAGTCGATCATGTCTACGGGCTATAAAAAAACTCCTAATCTATTAGTACATTGTCAAAGATTTTTGAAGCTCATGGAAGTTTTTTGTTTTTTTGTGTCATTCATTGGAAAAATTAAAGCACAATCACAAGGCTACCACCCCAAGGCAAGTCTAGGTGCGACTCTCGGCTCCTTGAACCCTCAAGAAGGTGTTCCAAAAGCTTACTAGTCCACCATGGTGACGGCTAGCCCCTATCAGCCCAGGGCATCGGTTTAGGGCCTTGACCAAGTGAGCCAAGGTGATTCCCCTCGCCTGCCAAGTGCCAATAAGGTGCTAGGCCTCAATAGACACAACATAACATATACATTTTCTTTTCATGTGTCTAGTAGCATTTTTTCTACTTTTTCTTGACACTTTTTTGCTTCATTTTTTCATTTTTTAGCAACTTTTTATTTGCCTCCAATTTGAGATGCTAATGGCAATTGGACTAAAGGACTAACGCCCAATCATAGCCCTAGGTCATGTAAAAAATGAATGGAGCATTAAGACTATCACTAAGAGTCTGGGACTAATGAGAAATGAACCTAAGGTCAAGGCCAATTACCTATGATTAGCACACATTAAACCTAATTTTTTGATGAGTTAATTTTCACAAAGCAAAGTGTTGAAACTTTAAAATGCTTAGCTTTCAAACATGAAAAAACCATAGCTTAGAAGCAAAATTTCACTTAAGCCAAGCAAGAGAATGAAGAGATGAACAAAAGAGCAAAACCATGGAAGGATTACACCTATTCATGCTCTTTGTGCATCCTTGAGCAAGCATCCCCTTTGTGTAGAGAAGTCTCTTGATCTTTTTATTTGCAAAAGAATCTGATTTGAAGCTAAGTGTAAACAGAAGCTCCAAAAAATCCAATTATTGAAAGCCAAATGCACACAAAAGACATTATTGAAAAACCTAAAGCTAGGATCTTGCATACCTGAATTTGCCAAAGGGACAAAACCCAAGGGGAAAAAGTGTCTGCGGTTATGCACATGATTCTCTTTGAAAGCAAATTTATGCATACACATCAACAATGAGAGAGGTAAAATGCTTCTACATAAGCAAATTTTGCAAATTTTTACAATCTCTCATACATGTTTCAAAAGTCGATTAATTTTTGGCTCAAGTGAAATGTGAAATCAAAACAAGTGAAGAGCTGAAAATAATGCGACTTTTGAATGAATTTGAAGTGGCTCTCGATAGCCAAATTTTACAATTTTTAAAGCTTCAAACAAGTTGGCTAACAACTAGCACATATGAAATTTTACATTTTTTAGAGCAAGGTATGAGCTAAGATGACTACAACTTGCTGAAATGAAAATGGATGGCTCTCAAATAGACAGATTTTATACTTGAAAGCTCTCAAAAAATTGTCTATGCTGTTAGGAGTTTTTTGGACCAAGGGATTTCACATTTGTACATACACATGCATGGTGCATCAAATAAAGAATTTCCCATTTTCCAAAGCCAGGCGGTTACGTGGGGACCACATGTGTACATGTAGGACGACATATACATAGTGCATCGATTTTCACTATCACCAGTACGAGTGTGTTTTTTCTATAATAATGAGGAGTTGGGAGCACATAAAACTTCTCAAGGAAGCTACCTGCGGGCCAACGACATGAGGTGAGCAGGTACGTCAGATGGCATCTAGTGGCATCCGAAGGTCGAATGGGGTCAAGACTTGCACGTGGATAAGTACGGACACAACGTGGGTGTTTCCTTGTGATAATTATGCAAAATTTTCATCATGAGCAATGTATCTAGGGGCCAATTCACCTGGTTGCGGGATGCATTATTGAAAAAATTTGAGTGCCAATTGTGCGGATGGATGTAGCAGGGTGACGACTATGCACTGCAAGGCCAGCAGTTTTTGGCCTGTTCGGGGTCTGTTTGAGGTCAACTAAAAGGCCAAAGGTGCCCTGTAATGAATCTAAGCGTGGAAATTGAAAAACTTGAGAGAAGACCATAAAAAAACGAGGAGAGAAGAGGAGGAACAACCGCAAGTGAGTTTTTGCTATTTTTGGAGCCTGTTTTGGCCATAAACTGCTCATCCGAGGTCGGATTTGAGCACTTTGACATTGTAGACTAGGGTTTTGGGCCGTTTTGGACATGATGATGCTCTCTTTTTTTCCAAATTCCTCATTATTATTTTTGTTGTTTAGGCTGTGTAAGTTTCTCCTATGAGCGAAGCTTCTGCTCTAATTTGTTATTGTATCTGGCATATTTTACCCATATTGTGTGAGCTATTTTTCCCATTGCTGTTGGCCCAAGCTCAATTGTATCTAAACATCAAAAATTATCCTCTTTTGAGCTGAACTTTTTGGGTGTATGTGTCTGTGTTTCTCTCTGTGTGGAGTGGGTAAACGAATAGTCTCTCTCCTCTCACTCCATTGGTGTGTTCCCTGTCTCGGCCAGGTGGGTTGTGTAATCCGAGTGGTGCCCCATAGTGTGTGTATGCCCAAGAGTGTGTGTCAGGTCATTATAGAGGCGTCGGTTGTGTTTTCATCCTGTTCACATTCTTTTAGCGCCCCCACAGAGGATCTTTTTCGAGTACCTTTCAGCTTCGGGATTACATGTTATAGGTTGCAGATTATAGGTTACAGGTTACAAGTACATGTGATTCACACAGGTACAGGTAACTGGAGTAGAGTGATACAGTTGCAAGTGGGAATCACTTGCAGCTGTGGGTATGCATCATTTGGCGCATGTTTGAGCGCATGGTTTTGTATTGTACGTTACTTGTGGATACTTCCATTGTACGCCTTTGTGGAGCCATGCTTGGTTTTATTTGGTAGTCGTAGCCATTTCTGAGACTTGGTTTGGAAGATAGTCATTTCTGAGACATGACTATACAAGATTTGCATAAGCTTTCGTGAGAGGATCGATAGCGTGAGGTTTTATTGAGCTGGGGGATTCTCAAATGTGAGATCCTTTCAGTGATACAGGTGGCTGGAGCAACATTTTCTCGACCTCGCCATAGGCTATGTACTAGTGATTCCTACTTGATGCTTGGGTTCTATTGTTGGCAGTTTATGCATACATATACAATCTATATTTTGGATTCTTACTGCTCTACTTCTGGGGAAACTCTGCCAAAATTTTTTCAAGTTGTGATGGTTGGTTTTTTGGTCTTTTGAGCCATTTATGCTGTTATGTTGCTAAAATTTTGGCAAAATCAGAGGATAAGACAAGTGTGCTTTCTTGGGAGCTGCATGGTTGACTTTAATGGATGATCAAAATGGCCCTCAATTCACTCCTTTTTATTTAACTCAAAGAATCTAGATAAATGTTCATGTGTCCAGGAATATTTTTGTCCAGCAGTGCATAGTCTTTATGTTTGGGCCAAGAAGATTAAGAGAGGTACTGGAATGCCCTTTGCCTGTTGTAATTCCGATGATTAACTATGAAAACTCGTTTGATGTGCACATGTTTGTCCTTATCTAGAGACAAGCTCCATTGAAGTTTCTAGGGATTGAGTTAGTCAAAAGTTTTGGGTTCTTGTACGTGTGTTTGAAGGGGTTCTTAAAGCATCATAACTTGGGTAGCCATGGATTTCTCTTATCCAGAATTTCATGGAAGAAGTGATGAAGATGTGGAAGACTTTTTGGAAAAGATGGAGGTTGAGTGCATTAGAAACCAGATCCATGACCCGGCGCAGATGTTACCTCTTCTCCAGATTTGTTTGAAGAGTGATGCACAAGTTTGATCCAAAGCATTTGAAGAGAAGTTGTGTGTGGCTGATCCACTTGTAAGATTGAGTTGGGACAATTTAAGGCATGGATTCGAAGTGGAGTTTGTGAAGACAGAAGATCCTGATAAAGTGTGGCAAGAAGTACAAGGTTTGGTGCAAAAGGAAGATGAGCTAGTAGATGCGTGCATACGTAAGTTTTCATTGGCATGAGAGCGAATGTGCAAGGCCTTAGCACCACCAGTACCCCCACCTGACATGATGAAGGACAGATTCTTGGCTAGTCTTTGAGAGAATATATGTTGGAGAGTGGAGCTAAAGAAGCCTAGAACATATGAAGATGCATTGGAGGTGGCAAGGAACAAAGAGTGGAAGCTGAGGAAAATGAGCCAGCTAGGAGTAGAGTCTTTGCCCATGAGGTCTGAATTTCAGCCTATGGATTCTCTGCAAGGTCGCATGCTAGGGGTTCATCATGAACCAGTGGTTTCTGTTACTCCTCAGGTTATGCCAGCAGTGGTCACTACAATAGTGCAAGATGATGGGCTAAGGCAAGACATGAGGCAAGTGGTAGATTTAATGAAGAATCTCAGCCTAAAAATGCTAGGTCAAGTGGGAAGTAATAGAGGTTGAGGGAGGTTTGCAAATCAGCCAGGAGGTGAAGAAAGACGTAGGAATGGTGTTCGACAAAGCAATGGTAGGTTTTGGAGGCAGACGCCCACGTGTTATAATTGTGGAGAGTTGGGTCACATCAGCCCGCAATGTGATAAGCCACCAAGGATGGGGGGAGACATGTATTTGTTTCCAAGATAGGTGCTAACTAGGTCAAATGGTTATGGCATTGAAATTAAGGGAGAAGAAGGAACCAGTGGATTAACCCAAGAGGAAAAGGGAAAGACAAAAGTGATAAGTGTGGTCACCTTGGAGAAGGCATCAAAGCTAGAGGATACATTAGTGATGCCTATTGAGAAGAGGACCACAGAGGACAAGGAAGGAAGAAGTGCCACAGGTCCTAGTAAGAAAAAGGGAAAGAGCCATGAAGGCGAGGATGTCAAGGCCAAGAGGAAAAGAAGGGCTCGTCGCAAGTTTCCGAATGTTTCAGATTTTCCACTAGGGGATGGGCAATTAATCTATGTCTTGAAGGAGGATTTGACAAGTAGGAAAGCAGATGTTATTTCTGTAAAGCTTATAGAGATGGTACCTAAGCTAAAGTGACAATGGAAGAGGATGGTTAACCCAATGGAGAAAGAACCAGAGAGAGGTTCAGTGAAGGTATTGGCGATGGACGAGCTACCAGACATTTTCCCAATAGTAGATGTGTGGCAGAAAAGAAAAAATATGGGACAAGGTTATGTGGATGGTGGAGCCCAAATATGTGTCATAACACACTCATGCGTTGAGAAGATGGGTCTTACAGCAGTGACTGGGGTGTCAGGCTTCCGGGTTAGATTGCCAAACCATCAAAAAGTAAAATGTTTGGGTGTTGTAAAGAGCTTAGAAGTGGAGGTGTATGATACAAAGGCAGTATTTGATTTTCATGTGATGCTAGTGGGGTTGGGAGCATATCCTATTATACTGGGCAGACCATGGTTATGTGGAGTGGGAGTTGTTCAAGATTGGAGACGTGGTACGATTAGCCTCTATGAAAAAACAGGTTCCAAGAAGCTATATACTATGGACACAAGGAAACGATTGGAGGAGATTTATGAAGATGAGGATGTGTCTAGTGATGAAGACTCTTCCACAGTGAGACTGATGAGAACAATGATAGTACTACCAGCACTGATGAGGATGTTGATGTTGCATTTCTTTTGATGGACAAAGGAATCCAGGAGTCTGGTTTAGTTGCATTTGCAAATGAGGTTGAAGATGAAGGTGAAGGGCCTTATGAAGTGATTGAAGGGCTGATGCAAACCAAGGTTGAATTTTCAAAGAATAAAGAATTGATGACACAAATGATCAGTGGTGGAGACCACTCAACTATGGAGAAGGAGATATATTTACACATGCTGGCTAGTTTTCCTGATTTGTTCATTACTTCATATGAAGAGATTAGAGGGTTCAAAGGAGAAGAGATGCATATAGAGCTAAAAGAAGGTGCTAAGCCAGTGTGGCAAAGGCTAAGAAGGATGGGTCAAGAGCATATGGAAGCCTTGCGGGAAGAGGTGGACAAGTTATTGAAGGCAGGGTTCATAGTCCAAGTGGAAACCATAGAATGGGTGAGTCCAAAGAAGGATGGAAAGTGAAGGATTTGTGTGTATATTTTAAACCCTTAAATGCAGCCACTAAGAAGAATCCATATCTTCTTCCATTCATCGATCAGATCTTGGATTTAGTGGCAGGTTATGAGAGGTACAGTGTGTGTGATGGTTTTTCAAGCTATTTTCAACTGAAGATTGCTCTTAAAGACCAAACAAAGACAACTTTCATTACGCCATGGGGCTGTTATTTTACATGGTGATGCCGTTTGGGTTGACAAATGGACCTTCCTTCTATCAAGAGAGAGCAAATTGGGTGTTGGAACCTTTCATTGGTAGTTGTGTTAAAGCTTTTATGGTATTGGCTCGATATGATGATTGTGGAGGACGACTAAATCCAAAGAAATGTCATCTAGCACAGCCAAGGGTGAAGTTATTGGGCCATATGGTGTCAGAAAATGGCATTGCGGCTAATCCAGACAAGGTTAAGTCTATTATTCTTCTTCCATCACCTACGAGTACAAAGGAATTGGCAACCTTTATACACAAAGTAAAGTACATGGTGCGGTTTATTCCATTGTCTTCACAACTTCTTTATCCATTACAACAAGTGGCAAAGCATGACCCATTGCAATGGGATGACAAATGTGAAGAAGTGTTTCAAGAGGTGAAAGAGGTGTTAGGGGGGCTGTCAGCCATGCAGGCTCCTGATTGGGAGCAAGTGTTTTATGTAAATCCATCAGTAGGGGATGATGCCATTGGAGCCATGTTATTGCAAAAGGGAAAGGGAAGACATTATATGAGGCCAGTTTATTGTGCCAGCCGAGTGAAGTTGGTAGCAGAGAGAAAATTC
Source organism: Adiantum capillus-veneris (assembly GCF_014529385.1). Lineage (NCBI taxonomy): Eukaryota > Viridiplantae > Streptophyta > Polypodiopsida > Polypodiales > Pteridaceae > Adiantum > Adiantum capillus-veneris. The sequence continues at coordinate 32,846,138 of NC_140950.1, forward strand.
TCGAAAGTAGAGCTAGTGATGGTGGCCAATGTAATATTTGCTTGTCGACGATTTTGTCATGACTTGCTACCACGACCTTTTGTTTTCTTGACGAGTTACGCCTTTTTGCCACAATTAATTAATGGCACTAACATGTCAAATGTGGTCAAGAAATGGGTAATTGAGCTGCAAGAGTTTGAGTTCTCTTTTTTAGTGGAAGATAGTACAAGAGCTACCCTAGCGGATTTGTTGACTTACAAGGAGAATCCTCTTCTTGTTAAGGAAGAGGTGGTGAGAAAGGTAGTCAAAGAAGTTCCACAGATCAGCAATGCACATGTTTTGTTCTTTGATGGCTCATACAAGAAGAGCCATGATGCGGCTTCAGGGGGTATAGCAATCTACGATCCAAAGGGGGAGTTAGTATGCAAGAGAGGGTTCAATTGGATGCTCATAGTAACAATGAGGCTGAATATGCTACTTTGGAAGCCAGATTACACATTTTTCTGAAGCATGGGATTAGAAGGTTGAGCATAAAAGGTGATGCCTTGTTAGTTGTGAAGAAAGTGTTGGGTGTGTGGAAGAGCAAGAACACCTCATTGAAGGAAATGTGTTTCTGAATTAAAGGACTGTTAAAAAAGTTCGAAGCATGCAACATCAGACACATTGAACGTGCTCTAAATGGAGAGGCACATGAAGCAGCTCAAAGCATGATTGGGGAGTTATTTGTGTTGAGGACCAACTTACCTCTTTATCATGGCCGGGAAAGTTTGGCTCAAGAAGAGAAGTTTTTGCTAACAGGAATCATTTCAAAGGACATTCAGAAGTCTAAGAAGTATGGTTTTGTGCGTAGAGCATCCAGGTACAACTTGATTGGTGATGTCTTATACATGAAAGGAGTTGATCTCCTGTTGAGACATGTACCTTGGCGGGAGGAGCTTTATAGAGTGTGGAAGAGAATCATGAAGGCGCATGTGGTGGACATTTTGCTCTAAAGATCACCTTGCATAAGATCTTGCAAGAGAGGTATGTATGGCCTAGTTTTCACAAAGATGTTCACCATTGGTGTAGGTCTTGCAATAGGTGTCAAGCATTTGGGAAGAGAGTGTTGAAGCCAGAGCTACGAAAAACCATTATGGCGTTTGACGTGTTTGAAAATTGGGGGATTGATGCAATAGGCCCGTTACCTATATTTTGACTGCAGTGGACTATCTCTCTAGATGGGCAGAGGCTATAGCAGTAAAACAAATCACCGCAAAGGATGTGGAAAAATTTGTGTACGATGTAATATGTTGCAAGTTTAGGGTGCCAGTGGAGCTACTTTTGGATAAGGGTCCAAGATTTAGAGCTAAACTACTAGATTTTTTATGCGCAAAGATAAAGATTAGGCATCAACATACCACTCCTTATTACCCGCAGTGTAATGGCTTAAATGAAAGATTCAATGGTGAGTTGGTACAAATTCTTTTGAAAGTCATAGAGCACCAAGGAAAGAATTGGGATTTGGAATTGCCTAGTGCATTATGGGCTTACAGTACTTCGGTGAAGACAGGAATAGGGTTTACTCCATTTCATTGGGTATATGGAAAGGAAGCACTATTGCCTGTGGAAGTAGAGCTGCCTACAGTAAAGATGCTTGAGAAGTTGCTTGGGCCACCTAGTGATGCATTCAAAGAGAGGCTCTTACAGTTACAAGAGGTTCAGCTGGATAGGATGAGTGCATTGGAACATTATGGGCAAATGCAGGATAAGGCTTTGGCAAAGATAAATGAAAAGGTCAAAAGTAAGGGTATCAAGAAGCATGACTTGGTTTTGTGCTACAACAGTAAGCTAGACAACACCTTCCAAAATAAGTTTCAAATTAAGGGGGAAGGCCCTTTTAAGGTGGTCGAGTGTTTTTCAAATGGTACATATCAGCTGGCTAACCTGGATGGAATCCTACAAAAGTGAAGGGTCAATGAATTGCGTCTTAAATTGTATCATGCTAGATTGATGATGGTGGAGCAAGATGAGCTGTCTACAGAACAAGTAGTGTATGTGAAGCATGAATTGGTTTTGTGCTACAACAGTAAGCTGGACAACACCTTCGATTCCAAAAGAAGTTTCAAATTAAGTGGGAAGGCTCTTTTAAGGTGGTCGAGTGTTTTCCAAATGGTACATATCAGCTAGCTAACCTCGATGGAATCCAACATAAGTCAAGGGTCAATGGATTGAGTCTTAAATTGTATCATGCTAGATTGATGATGGTGGAGCAAGATGAGCTGTCTACAGAACAAGTAATGTCTGTGAGAGAGGACGAGACTTGTGACGCTGCGAGTCTCATATCGCTTTTTGCTGTTGCTGATCATGAACGATTTAGCAGGCTAGGGGATAGATAAATTATGTTATGAGTTTTTTGGAGCAAGGCATTGTGCATATGTACATATACATGCATGGTGCATCAATAAACGATTGCCCACTTTCCAGAGCCAGGTGGTTACGTGGGGTCCACATGTGTACAGGTAGGACATCATATACATAGTGCATCAATTTTCACTATCACCAGTACCAATGTGTTTTTTCTATAATAGTGAGGAGTTGGTAGCACGTAAAAGTTCTCAAGGAAGCTACCCGCGGGCCGACGACATGAGGTGAGAAGGTGCTTCAGATGGCATCTAGTGGCGTCCGGAGGTCGAATGGGGTCAAGACTTGCACGTGGATAAGTACGGACACAACGTGGGTGTTTTCTTGTGATAATTATGCAAAACTTCCACCATGAGAACTGTATCTAGGGGCCACTTCACGTGGTTGTGGGATGCATTATTGAAAAAAGTTGAGAGCCAGGTGTGTGGATGGATGCAGCAGGGTGACAACTATGCACTGTGAGGCCAGTTTTTGGCATGTTCGGGGTCCGTTTGAGGTCACCTAAAAGGCCAAAGGTGCCCAAGTAATAAAGCTAAGTGTGGAAACTGAAAAACCTGAGAGAAGAAAAAAAAAACGTGGAGAGAAGAGGAGGAACAGCCGCAACTGAGTTTTTGTTGTTTTTGCAGCCTGTTTTGGCCATAAACTGCTCATCCGAGGTCGTATTTGAGCACTTTGACATTGTAGACTGGGGTTTTGGACCGTTCCGGACGCGGTGGCACTGTCAATTTTGCCAAATTCCTCACTGTTTTTTTTTTTGTTTTGGCTATGTAAGTTTCTCCTATGAGCGAAGCTTCTGCTCCAATTTGTGATTGTATCTAGCATATTTTACCCATATTGTGTGAGTTATTTGCCCATTGGTGTTGGACCAAGCTCAATTGTATCTAAACATCAGAAATTCTTCTCTTTTGAGCTGAGTTTTTTGGGTGTGTGTGTGTGTGTCTCTGTCTGTGTGGAGTGGGTAAACGGATAGTCTCTCTCCTCTCACTCCATCGGTGTGTTCCCTGTCTCGGTCAGGTGGGTTGTGTAAGCCGAGTGGTGCCCCATAGTGTGTGTATGTATCATCCAAGAGTGTGTGTCGGGTCATTATAAAGGCATCAGTTGTGTTTTCATCCCGCTCACAACGCTAGCTCGAATGAAAACATTTTCACTTTAGACCAAACTATGAGCTAGCATGTTTACAATTTTTAATCCAAAGAAATGGAATGGCTCTAAGTAGCCAAATTTTGCAATTTTTTGCAATGATGACCCCTTCTTGGATCAATGAAAGTACACTCCTACCCACAACCCTTTAAAACAACTCAATGGTTAGTGCATGAAAGCATTTCAATCAATACAAGCACTAAAAGCATGCTCAATCACTAACTCAAAATTTTAATTTATTGCTCTCTCTTGGCCATTAAACCAAGCTCAATTGGTCCTATGCAATGATTTTACATTAATATCAAGCACTAGAAAATATAACAAGCAAGTCAACTCCAAGTATAATATATCTCGACCAAGCATCCAATCAATGTGACTCTCGTGCTTGCATGCATGTCATAAAGAAAAAAATTTCTTTTTTGCAACCAAGCTTCCAATCAAGATGGCACTAAACCAATGCATAAGACTCATAATGGTGCATAGAAAGTTCATTCATGTATTGAAGTTCTCGATCAGAGCACACCTAAAACCAATGCCCACTCCCTTGCTCTTAAACTAGGAGATAGGGCATACATAGGATAGGAGAGAGAGATAGTTTTAGGATGAAGGAAATTTGAACTCTCTCAATTGGTTAATCACAACCGAATATGATACTTCATGTCCATTAAAAACTCTTAATTTTAGTGCTATATAGGTCTTTTGTAGTTAAATCAAGTACTAAAAGTGTACAATCAATGTCAAGCCCTAAAATCAATGCTCAAGCACGAATCTCATCTACACAAAGCACAATGGCTACTACCACTTCAAAATAATGGTTGAATTTAAGACCTCAAGATGTCAAAAATTTAAAACTCGAAGGCTCAGATGTTGCACATCTTGCTAGGTCACCTTTGTGGGAATGCTCGTCTACGTTATTTTTGGGCGCCTCGGCCTGACTAGACAACTAAGAGATAAAGACGGTTGTGAATGGGTACTATTGTGTGTGTGCATGCAAATGTGGTTCGGACTCTGCAATCAGCGCCAGTGTAGCCCAATAGAGTTTATGTGTGTGGTTGATGGTGAGAGCCAGGCGGGGAACCATGCAATGGGTACACTGTGAATTTGGATGTGTGGCGGCATCATGTCTGACATTTGAGGATAGCAACACTATCAAGAATTGGACGAAATTAACAATATTTCAAACTTGGCCCATGTTGAGCTCATGCAAAATACAAGCTCTCCAGCTCTTTCAATGAGAGCACAGCTCTTAAGCGCCGTGTCTACAACACTCTTTCATTCTTTCCCCTGTAACCCATGGGCATTTGTTGTACCTACACCAGCATTTTCTCCTCAACACCTCCAGCTCTGCTCATAATAGTTTCTTTTAGCTGTATTTGTGGTGGACATGGAGGTCGGCGGTGGCGCTGAGGGTCTTAGAGAAGGGGGCTAGCGAGTTGGAGGGACTGAGGCCCTCTTCTGCCTGAGCTCCGTCCCCATAAACTACCTCGACAGACGAATACACAGGCACGGGCTCCTCCGGCATGGTGGGTGCGCATGGGTATGATTGTGATTGGGCATGGGGCAAGTGGACAACATATGGTAGGCGCCACCGCAGCTACACATAACATTCGGTGTGTATGTTATTTGAAGAGCTAGGAGAAGGTGACTAACACCGTGATGGTGGCAGTAGTGGCGAAAACACTGAGTATGCCAGCATCCGAGGTGTCATGTATAATTCTTTGAGTGTGTTTGTGTGTGTGTGTGTTGCTCACTGCATCAAGGTGCAGACCAGGCGCGATTTTTTGCACAACTTGAGCAAGTGGCAACCAGACAAGTCCGCAACAGCAATATTCCAGGGCCAGCTTGGAATGCTGCAATTGCAAGGATTTGTGCTTGTGCTGAAAATAGAAATTATGTGCCAGAATTGAGGTCAATGGCAATGCAAATCAAGGGTGTGTGTGTTTTTGTGAAGATTCTCGATAGGAGGTGTGTGTGTGTGTGGACGAAGCCGGCGCGCATCCCGACAGTCAAGGCAAGGTGCAAATTTTTGAGTTTTTGAGACAGAGTAAAGCACCGAGTTAGGAGTTCGGGGTTGTGTGTGTGTGTGTGTGGGGGGGGGGGGGGGGGGGGGGGGGGGGGGGGGGGGGGGCAAAAACGCCAAGCCTCAGGCACGTAGATGCATGTGTGAGTAGCGCCAAATCTACGAGGCTGGGAAAAATGAGTGTGTGTGAGTGTGGGTTACGCCAAGCCAACAAATGACATTTGAATTTTATTGTTTTATTAAGGGTATGGTCCCATGAGAAAAGGTTTTTGAGGGTTTTACAAACAACCATCGTCAACAAGTGTGTGAGAAGGGATATTTGCATGATACTGTAGTGGAGATAAAGATAGGAGATGATTTGTGGGTGCATCAATTAAGAAGAAATCTTGCGATAGTAATACCTTATGCAAACATTGTCGAAGTCAATCCCCTTTGCGCTTCATTCTTCAAACTGACTTACAATCAATTACACGTGTCCAGAAACCTATGCACGCTCCCTTTCAATCTCTCTCTTCTTGATCTCATTTCATTTTTATTTTTTTTATAAAAAAAACCACACATTGAAATGTAATCATGCATGTGTATCACGCAACAAAGAATTGAGGTGATTGCTCATTCTTTTCTGCACCATATTTAATCCAAGTTTGATTTCTTATCCTTCCAATTGGAAATTAGTCGGACACATACATTGAATTGGAATGATTTCATGCACACATATTGGTTTTTTTTTCAAATCCATCAATTGAAATGAAGACACATCAATGGGTCGACTAAATTTCCCTTAGCCAATTCAAACCCGCAATTTGTAATCCTTGCAAAAAATCAATTGCTCATCCCTCAATGCCCTAATTATCCAAATTCTATCAGATTTGTCATTTTTGGTTTGTATGGCTACGCACACTTGATTATTTCATTTTTGAATGCACAAATCATTGAAGTCCTTTATCATATACATTTGAATTGGCATACAACTCAATGGTAGTACAATCATTCTCAATTATGTGCAATTGAGTCATTCATCTCAATTGATTTGATGACATACACACAAAGGTTTACGTCTATTCAATCATTATGACTAGTGAACAATACCAAAATCATTCATTCCAAATTTCATATCAAGCACCATTGAATAGTCACACATATTAATGCATTTTTTCCATGTTCATCAAATTGATTCATCATTAGCATGGAAATACACTAAAACTCTACACAATTGAGTACAAATTGAGTGATCTATCCCAATTTCGCAAGCCAATTGTGAAACACATTTCAGCTATTTTGCCAAATTAATCATCATTATTGGTAAAAAATACAAATTATTCATTCAAGCATCGGATTGAACATGCCATTGAGTACGCACACACACCCAAATTTAAGCCAAAATTTTATGCAAAAATTACATCAATTCTACATTGCAATGCTCAAATTGCAAACTAAATGAATCATAAGTGAATGCATGCATGCTCAATTTTTAGAAATCTAACACTATTTGACCCAATCAAACAATGCACACACTCAAAAATTAAGCATAAATGATCAAATTTGGCTCAATTGGCAATGCATTTAGGCTTAGACCTAATGATTGCACACACTTTTTATGATCATTTCACAATAAAAATTTATTTAGGTGCCCTAATTGACCATCAATCATAGAAAATCAAGTGGTCTTGGATAGGCACACACACTCAATTTTTGCCCAGATTTTTGGCAATTAGGCTTATCCAATGATTGAATTAGCGTAGCATACACATCAATTACATGGTTGCATACTCAAATATCATCAATTACATCAATTTTTATGTATGCACACATTCAAGATTAGGTGCACACACTCTTGAAATTTTGGACAGTTTTTTTTCCTCTTTGGTGCATGCACACACACAACGATTTTTATGCACACACCTGAATTCTTGATGAGAATTAAGCATTATTTGGATACACACAAAGTTCATTAGTCAAGATTTGACTATCAATTTCATTCCAAGTGTATCAAATTAGGTGCAAAGTGTAGGTCAATTTGTGTTACACACCTAATTTTAGCAAATGATTAACAACATTGAACCACATTAATCAATCAAGAATTGACATAACAAGTGAGTGCACTTACATTGTAATTACACTCAAAATTATTCCTTTGCTCCACGTGAAGTCTCATCATTGCACGCACAAGTGTGTGCACCATTAAATTGGCTCCAAAATTGACCATTTGTAGGTCAAAATTCAAACACTCAAATAATCAAATTAGGCATAAATTGGTACAATTAACTTGATTAGAGTGTTGATTCCACCTCTAAAAAGGGGATTTAACATTCATTACACTTCAAATGTTAATGGTTAGGTTAGCAAGGTTAGTCAAAATTAGTAGAAAATTAGCATAAAATTAGTAAAATTAGCATGGAAAGAAGCGAAATTAGCAAGGGTTGAAATTGGGGGGTGGAATTGGGGGTTTGGGGTATTCATAACTCAACATTAACATCAATTTCTTGCACAACATCATCAAATCAAACCAAAAAATGAGTTACAGACACTCAAAAACCAACAAAATTAGTAGTGAAATTACTTTATTCTACACATCTTAAGCTCACTAGCTTAGGTTATCAATCCTTGGCAACAACGCCAAATGTAGGGAGGCGTTGTAGCATGACCTAATTGCAACCCACACAAAATTATAAATCTGTGGATCCGGTAACCCGGCTAGGGCATGGAAGCACGAGCATCAGATCAATGGAATAGAGGATTCAAGAGATCACCTCTCTATTGCAAGTAGATATTATCCATGGCAAGACTAACTCTAAACCCACTCTAATCACTAATCCATTAATCTCCTATACACATCAAGACCAACGAAGTCCGACTTGCCATAGACTAGAAACCCCAAGCACACTAATGACAAGCACACACTAATTACCACATGTCAATTATGACACTTCATCAATAGCTTACACACACGAGGTAAATGGTGCTAGAGCTTCATAAAACATATCTATACACACAAGTAAAGAATAGGGCACACACACAAATTACAAGATTAAGACCCCACTTAATCAACCTAATTTGTGATTCTAAATATCGCAAATCAATTGCTCGTAGAGAGATAAGAGTGGTTACAAGCAAGAAGTACATACATCTTGCTAAGTGGTTGAATACCTAAGCGGCTAGCCCTAACTGGATAGCACTAAGGAGTTTGAATATCAATTAGCCCTAAGCGACTAAGCAACTAAATAACAAAGCGAGTAGGCCTAAGCAGCGCAGCTAAGCAACTGAATACCTAAGCAGCGAGCCCTAATTGCTAGTTGGAGGCATCTAACACTAAGCGTATAGCCTTCAGCGGACTAAATATTGACTAGTCCTAAGCAGCTAGCCCTAAGCGGATGAATACCTAAGTGACTAGACTTAAGCGGCTAACCCTAATTAAGCGGCTAGCCCAAAGCGGCTAACTACGTTTGGTTGACATAACAACGTCGATTTTTCCTAAGTAGTTACCATAACTAATCAAAGATAATTAGAACTTAACACAAAAATTTAATTAAAAAAATTTTAATTAACATTTACAAATTCTACAATAGGTCATAATTTTAAAAAACAACATAATTTATTTATTTTCAAATTAATTTGCATAAAAATAACAAAACTAATTTTAAAATGACCTAAATCAAAATAACTATGTTTTGTAATGATCAAATTTTGTTATGTTTCTTGAATGATGATTTTTAATTAATAACATTTATAAAATAACTTTTTCTTCTAAAATGTGTGTGTAAGCACACATAGTGTGCTTAGATTGTTGACAAATCAATGTGAATTTTTATTTATTTATGTGCATATGTGCATGTGTGTGTGTGTGTATGAGATAATTATCTCAATTTTTGAACACTATAATCTTCCTCTAAAAATTATCTCACTAACTTCTTAACTCGTTTACTAGTCATCTTGCTTAATTTTAAGCTAAAAATAGAGAGCTTAAGAAAGAGTAATTAGCAAAACTAGTTTTTTAATAATGAGATAATTAGCGAATGATTATTACATTGTAATATTTATCTAAAAATTATCTCACTAGCTTTTAAACTCATTTACTAATTATCTTGCTTAATTTTTTATCTAAAATAGAGAATTTAAGCAAAAATAAAAAGTAATACTAAATAACTAATTATGAGATAATTATTGAGGGTTTCAAAGACTACAATCTTTCTCTAAAAATTATCTCACTAACTTCTAAACTCATTTAAAAATTATCTTGATTAATTTTTAGCTAAAAACAAAGAATTGAAAAAAAAGTAATTCGTAAAACTAATCAACTAACTATGAGATAATTATCACAATTTTTTTACACTATTATCTACCTTTGAAAATAGCTCATGTTTTAATAAACTACATTTCTAAATTTTACATAAGTTTTAGGCTATAATAGATCATTTTTATATTATTAAATACTAAAATTAATTTAAAAATAATGATATAATTTCCATGACTTCTTAATAGTGTGTAGAAGCTTTATAATTTAATTAATAATTATATAAGTTTTATTGATATATTTTTTCTTAATTAAGACCAAAATTAAGTAGTTTCAACCATAATGTAGATTAATAATTAATTAGATTACTAATCATAATCATAGATTAGATATTCGATATTATAATAATACATAAGAGTGTAATTAATAGTATAGAGAGATTGATGCTTTTCTACTTAATAAGATATTTAGAAAAATTAGTGATACATCAATATGTCTTTCACTAATTTATCAAGATTAGCACTAATTACCTTGATTAATCAATTAGACATTTGCTCTCTTATTGATTTTTGAGAAGAGTCTCTCTAAGCATGAGAGATTTTGACAAAGGTTTCCAATTCTATCAAAAAATGTGAAGTCTAGGAGTCTATTTACAAGTTTATGGCAACCAAGGCTTGCATTTAGTAGTTCTCAGCTCTCCAAGGCAGCCCTCTAGCTTTCCCTAGTTCCCCTTGCTACTATTTTTTTCTATAGAAGATTCATAATGTCACATCCTAGCACCTTCCCAACTTGGTTGGTCAAAACTGCTAGCTACAGTTCGCTTTAACGATTTAAATGAAACTATCTGACACGTGTGCTTAAAATATCAACTAGGTTTTTTAGTTCTTTTCAAAGTCACCCCATGAAAAATTCCACCGACAAGTATTGAGGATCAATTTTTGTTCTAATTGGATTTTGAAAATTTCTAGCGAAGTAAAGATGCATTACAAATCCAAAAAAATACGAATTTTGACTATTTTCAAGACAAGGTTTTTCTAGTTTGCATGTCTAGTGCTCTCAAATAAATCTTAGGGTTTATTTTCCCACTTCTAGAAAGGTGAAAACCTTACACTAGAGAAAAGTTTCCATTCTTAATGTTGTAGGAACAAAGCCAATGTCAATCTTGTGTAGAATCAAGAATCACTCGCCCAGATAATCAAGAAGTAGAAAGCACTTTTCCAACCATTGGTTATTATATCAACAAAATTTGGGATTGATGCAAAAAGAATGCTTCTAGCAGATGATGCACCATTAAAGGGATGCATTAAGCCTGCATCGAATTGTAATTTTATGCCATCATTCAATGTTGATGAGGAGTATACTATCCTCCTTGGGAAGATCCTTCCATATATTCAAACTCTTCATCATGTCCCGACATTCGCACAATTACAAGCTCTTATTTGTATGGACAAGTACCCATAGTACAAGGACATGAAATTTATAATCATCTTCAACATGGTTGTTGCAGAGTGAGAGGAGAGAATTTTGGTTTGTCTAGGGAAACCTACCCACACGTAGACTACCAAAAGTTTCTCATTCTCATGACGATGAAGAAGGTGCAACATCTAGCAATAGTGGATGTCCACTCGAAGTTAGGATAAAAAACACCTAAGAATGGATCAAGAAAAGGTGAGTCTTTTAAAGAGCATGAAACCTTTATCGTCCTTAAAGGGTATTGAGACCCAACATTGGGTCTTTAGGAAAAATCCAAGGCAAGATCCCCAATGCATTAGCTGTGTAGGTCATTCAACCCTCGATGCACTAATCGTGTAGATGAGCCTAGCAAAAAGAAGAAGATCTAGACAACACCCTGGTTCTAGCAAATCCCCAAGTATATCAATCCTTTCTTCTAAGGCTAAGTAATATAGGTGATCCTAATCTTTTAGCGACACTCGCATAAGAAACGTAACAAATGAGTCCAGTCAAAATTACATCTTTCATATGCACAAACAATCCTTTCCAAGTAGTTACAGGGTCTCTACCCTTACAAGTCTACCATCAACCATCCAAACCACTTTATAATCGAGTCCAAGAGAGTAAACCATAACCCAATGAGAATCCAATACTAGCACTCCACCCAACTTAGGGTAGTCCACATCCAACCTACAAAACCACTTTAAATTAGTATATAGCATGGCTGCAAAAAAATTGATAGTATTTTGATAGTAAAACTATAACCAAAAAATTGATCCAAGAGCCACATCGGATTCCACCATCAAAATCACAACCATAATCCATGAGGATCTCAACCCTTAACTATAAACCATAATCCTTACTAAAACAACTCCCACACTTGGAGTTTTGACTATTCACATTGCAATCAAACCAAGACATCACACAAGTCCTTTAAGGAATGAAACTTTTTTCTACATAAAAGAAGTCCAACCAACAAATAAACATAACTTCAAAATCCCATTTGGATAACTTTTATCCATGCATAAGTGAAGTACTATGACCGTATCTCACCCTTCTAGAACATAGAGTTAGTTTTGACCTAGCAAGGTGGAAAGCAGTATACACATGCACATGAGACATCTACATCCATCCATAAGGTTCCATAAATCATATGACATCATCACATCAATCTAATCATGATGAAAAACATGCCCACCACCATGATGAGCATACACCATAATGTCACCTATATGCAAAAAACAACTTTTTTCTATTTTCAAATGCATGCATGACATGCAAAAGAAAGTATTTGATCTCAAAATGAATCAAGCACAATATCATAGCTTATAATGACACTTGATTACATCTTTTTTCCCATATGAGACTTATGCAAAGAACCATAACACAAAAACAAAGCCATCTTATCCATATTTGCCCATTCAAACCATATATTCCCATATAAGTTTATGGACATCACACACTTGAAATTGACTCACCAAAAAAAAAACCCTAAAACATAAATAGACTACTCATACATGTTGGTAGCACTCCTACATGTGTAGGTAACTCCATACAAGAAATGGTTAATAACTTGCACTCACAAAGTGATACAGGTGATTTGAATACATTTATTTGCATGTTTGATCAATTTTTCAATTTGGCTAAGTGGATTCCTTCATAAAATGAATCTATATAGTTGTTCTTCAAGGAGCTCGGGGTCCAAAATATTGACTAAGTGTAGTGGGTAGCATTTTGTATTTTGACCCGTAACACTTTACTTGTGTGGGATTTTCAAGTGACACAGAAAGAGAAAATTTTCCAAAAGATGTGCTCAATCTTAGGTTCAAAGGGTTTGACATGATTCATAGCAATTTAGGAGATATGACCAAAACAAATTGTCTATGTGACGTGAAACAAATAGCATTTTTTTGCACCTACATAATCATAAACACACCGTATGCATATATCAATGTGCTAAACATGATGAAACAAGCATGGATGCACCCTCATATACATCAGGCAAGCCCATACATACCTATGTATATGAAAAAGCAACCACCAAAAGGGTAGTTACTCAGAACAAAGTAGAGAGAGAAAGAGGTGATGGCTATGGAGTTTAGAGCTTCTTATGGTGATTGAGAATTGAATACCAATGGTCAGAAGCCTTCTTGCTTGGCTACAAGAGATCAATGATGAGAGCTATGTAGAGGTTATTTCCACAAAGTCGATGTGAAGAGCGCGTACACCATGAAAAGAGAAGAGAGACTAGTAAGCAAGTAGAGTGAGTGTGTTCTTCTTCCTATTCTTACCATGAACAAAAAAAAAGCCCATACATACCTATGTATATGAAAAAGCAACCACCAAAAGGGTAGTTACTCAGAACAAAGTAGAGAGAGAAAGAGGTGATGGCTATGGAGTTTAGAGCTTCTTATGGTGATTGAGAATTGAATACCAGTGGTCAGAAGCCTTCTTGCTTGGCTACAAGAGATCAATGATGAGAGCTATGTAGAGGTTATTTCCACAAAGTCGATGTGAAGAGCGCGTACACCATGAAAAGAGAAGAGAGACTAGTAAGCAAGTAGAGTGAGTGTGTTCTTCTTCCTATTCTTACCATGAACAAAAAAGAAGTTCTTATGGAGATGGTGATGGAGAGATTACACCACATACGTATAGCCTTGCAGTAGTAGACACAACTGTTGGCGTTGAAAACTGACCACTAATAACCTTTTCATCGGTTTCATGTCAGGGTGGAGTGCTCCCCAAGATAAGACAGAACGCCCCCCCTCTTGCTAGGAATAGAGGCATGCTTTTGGGAGTCTTGTCTAAAAACAAGGATTTTCTTTTGGTGGTCGACTCTCCCCCTTCCTCTTCAATTTTTATTGCAAAATTGATTAATAAAAATAGTATCCTAGCAGCTAATGTGACAGTAATTGAACTATGATGCGTCGTGCTACCGCGATGTAATTATGACTTTCATATTTATGGTGCTGATTTTTAAAAACAATTTCCGTAGAAATTTCTTTTATTTCCATTTCTTCATCGCAATGGCAACTTTTATCCAGCGACGATGACTAAAAATATTATTTTTAGATTTAGGTTATCCTAAAAAGCACATTGTTTTTTGAGAACGTCAAAAAGAATGGAAAGCTTAAAATAGCATAAAAAGAAAAAAAATCCTAAAATTTAACCACAAATTCATTCTCCTTGTCCACTCGAATGAGAAAGCGGACTCGCTTTTCACAAAAAAACCCCAAAAATCATGAAAAGCTAAAAATAGTGTAAAAAGCACTTGAAATGCAATTTTTTCAAAATTGAACTATAACATCCCCAGAACTCATAGATTAATGATCTTACCCTATTTTTGACAAGAAAACATTGAAATACACAAAAAGAAACAGAAAACTATCAAAAATATATTTTTCAAAACTGAACCAAACATCTGTCTGACCTATTAGAACATGAAAGAGACCTTTCTTTTCATTTTAAAACATTATAACATTGCCCAACAAGTGTTATGGACCAAATTTTTAAGAAGTGGACATTGCAATCTATTTTTCTTATTTTTAAAAGAGACCCAAAAATCAAGGATCTTACATCCGCCCACAGTGAAAAAATTTAAGGTGTCCTCACCTCGACATGAAGTTCACATAATTAAGTCTCAATACATCATGACATTCCCAAGTAGCATCCTCCTCAAGATGAGCTTGTTAGAATTAGGGAGTGGAAGCGTGCTCTATCCTAAGCGTCATTAGTGAGCTAGGCTATGATGGATGAATCCTTAAGCTCACCATGATGCTAGGGTTAGGGAAAGAGAAATGGAAATTAGAGTTAGGCTATAGCTTAAGGTAAAATCATAAAGATAGAGTGTAGACAAAGATTGACTAGAAAAAAACCTCTCAAGTAGGCTTAGTGCTTTATAATCATTGGCTAGAGAGATTGTACCCTCTTTCTAGTGGACCATCTCATCTTTTATCTTTCTTAGATGGCTAGAGATCTTTCCCACATGTTGCCACAAGTTTGGCTTACCCTGACAATCAACCCCTTAAGCCAACGCTTGGGGCAAAATACAAAAGGTTTGATTTTTTGTCATAAATTACTCTAGGTTTATAGGATTCAGCTACCCTGATTCAACATGTCAATTCTCACTAGATTTAATGCTCATGATTCTCAATTGGATACATCATGGCAATTCTCAACGGATTCAACGGACATGGTTCAATGCCTCATGATTCATCATGATGGTTCTCTATTGAATACATCACTATGGATCACAAAAGAGACTTAAGATAGGTTTTCTAGTTACCTAGGGTAGACATCATTCGTGTCATGGGATCAATTTATTAACGAAGAAGGGTTATCAATGTTTCCCCCTTAACAATTGATATTCATCTTGATTCTCATGTCATTGATGTCTTCATGTCTTGTTGTCATCATCTTTATGATCATGTGATTGTCTTCATGCTGATGTCATCTTTGTTCATCGGTCCAGACTTGCAAGGATGTGGCCTTCAAGGCTAATGGTGTACAATACACATACATACCAAGTGTAGAGTGCAAGTGTGTGCTTATGATTATGGGTGGTCTTAAAGTACACACATGTTGTAGGTAGTGTCTAGAACCCACGTACATGGTGCTTTTATGCACAAGTATGGCATACATAGCATTAATGCCCTTGGATGTGCTTTTTGGCTTGGCAAAGAAGCTTGGGGGAAACATTGAGAAGATTAAGCTTTCCTTTCTTAATGGTGGCCATCATCATGTCAATGATATAAGCAATATGCAACCTCAGTGAGATGACCCTTAGAGCCCTTGTACATGTGAGTAGCCTCTTGATAGGAAAATAAGAGTTTAATTAATTTAAATCCTTTTGTTTAATTTTGATGGCACAAAATATTATTCAGTGCAAATGGGTTCTCCACAAAACCTACACATAAAGAAATGAGAATGCAAGTTGAAGTTCTGGCATAGTAGAGGCTGAAGGAGCCAAGGGTGAGGTGAGGAATATGGAGGCCATGGTCGGGTTCAATTCGTAAGGGAAGCTAAAGGGAATTTGGGTGCAAGAGATCCGGGTGCATGGGTGTAGAGAATGGGCTATGTGAGTGGAGCTTTGCAGGTCTTGAGCAAGGGATTTTTGGTGAGGAAGAGTATAAATAGGAGTAGGCATTGTTGTGTTGTGGCATATAAATAGTGGGAACAAATGCTAGGAGATTTATTTTGTGGCTTTTTAAATGCGTAATTATATTACCTATAATGTACATATTCATGTCCAAGTAAAAGGATAAGCTTTCTATTTTATCCTAGTATTTATCTCAAGGGTAACATATTGTCACTTTACCATTAGAAACTATTGTGGGCTAAAACATCAACAACAATGCCTCTTTAACGTGGGAAAAAGGCTTTGGTGCTTTTTTTCTACTATCCCATTATTATCTCACATGATAGCTAGATCCTATAGCTAGTTTAATTTCCAATATATATATTTTCTATGTTTTTTCTATATTTTCTCATATTTCTTTTTGATAGCCACTAGGAAGGTATCAAATCCTAGTGGGACACTAGATTGCATAACTTTCAAAGAAGTACCTATTTTAATACATTATTGAAAGGATGCTTAGAAAATTTTGTCAAGGAGAAATTTCATGATTTTATATTGTATGAGGTGTCCATTGGAATCAAATGATGGAAGTCTAAGCTAAGGGGACCAGAAGTAGACTTTTGCTGCTGCCAGAAAGATATCCCTTTTTAATGATTTTTTAACACATAGTTTCGATTCAAATGGAGAAAAGTATATAATGAGGGTCGTATATTCCATGAGCTGATTTTCTTGCTCCCATTTTTATTTTCTTATTTTGGAGCCATGATTGAGGAGATATGCTCAAAATGGGGACCTCAGTCTGCCCACATTATGCAAGGACAGACCATTCTAAACTTTGATAGCTCTTGTTCACACTAGCTCCTTTATTTCTTGTGTAACCCTTGAGGATTCCTTTCACATATAAAAAGGGACCTCGGGGGGTTCACATTCAATACCCCCCTATATAACATGCATTTGTGGGGTATTAAAAAAACCCCTCTTTAAACATGTCTAAATGAATAAAATGACCCCTTATTTCAAGAAATTTTTCCAAAATTGAATATAGTAACCCCTTATTTTAATGTATCTTTGCTTAATTGCCAATTTTTTTTGTATTTCAAAACCCCTCCTCTTGAACTCACATTATACATTAACTTGATTACATAATGCACCCCCAGAGAAAGGGACCTCTTCTTTCTTGAAGAGCATTCCATAGAGGGTGAAAATATTAGGGAAATTTTGGATTCTCAAATGGGCCCTATAAGGACTTTGACTTTCTTCCTCTTGTCCAAAATGGACACACAACTTTTTTTTTCAAATGAAATCAAAACTTGTCAGACCTTTTGGATTTAGAATGTGCGCATTGACATCTATCCATTGATATATAGCATGACATCACATTCCTTATATTTTAAATAGTTACTTTTTTTATGTGAGAACTGTGTCTTATAAATGGAATCTCTCCCCACATTTCAGATTCAGAGGGGAGGCCATAACTTTTACAAACCAACTCCAAATTTTTCGGAGTTTGGAGATTTAGAATCCACTTTCCAATGATATGTGGTGCCTAACATGAATCAATGGCAGAGATTAGACTTAAGATATTTCAATGGACTATCACTGCCACAAACCCATGAGTCAATAGCGACCGATTGGGGCAGCTATCGAATTCCATAAGTCACTGACTCGCTTGGTATTGACCCATGTCTCAGTGGTAGTGAGCCATCTCATGAACCAAGCGTGACTTATAAAGAAAAACTTGAGATGTAACACAAAGCAACGTTGACGATTGTCGCAAAGACATGGGTCAATACCGAGCAAGTGGTATCACTATCCGATTCCATAAGCCATTGACTTGCTTGGTATTGACCCATGTCTTAGCGAAAGTGAGGAATTTAATGAACCAAGCGTGACTTATAAAGAGCTTGAGAAGTACCAAAAAGCAATGTTGATGACCGCATTCGTTGCATTGGAGTTGGAGAAACTGCGCATGCACAGGAAATCTTGTTGATCGAGGTTGAAAATGCACGCCTCCTTTGACCTTCTAGGCAGTAGTATCTGTGCATGCAGAGGCGTTGCGCTGATCAGAACTTACAACTCCTCTTCGTTCTCTTCGTTGATTTGCTCTAAAATAATTAACTCCTCTGATAAAGGTTCCTTGTTGGATGGCCCTTGTGAAGCAGAGCCTTTCCCTTGCCTTTCTTGAGATTTATTCATGGCTACCTCATTCTCCTCCCTTAATGGCACAGGCTCCTCCCTAACAGGCACAGGCTCCTCCCTTATAAGCACAGGATCCTCCCTTACAAGCACAGGCTCCGGATCCTCCATGCCTTCCTCATTTTGCTTCATAACGGGTTTCTTCTATGACCGCCTCAGGGTTTACCTTGGCCTGCTCATGCCCCTCTTTGGCTGGCTCAGCCTGCCCATCCGTGTCATTCCTCTTGACCCCCTGATTGTGTCCTTCTGCTGTATAATCTAGCCCTAGAAGGCTTTGTCTGCCGTGCATGAGGATGGAGAGGCGGAGGTTCAGAATATCCATGGTTCTACTGTCCCAAATAGGTACTGGCTAAAGCAACCCATCGTATGGGAAGTGCAGCCTCCAAAGAGTGTCAAAATCCCACACATGATAGTAACACGGTGTGCATGGGCAGCCAGGATATATCCATCACTGAAGAATTCAACGAGGTAGTCTTTTGTAATTTCTTGCAGGTAGAGAAGTGCACTGCTGGCCCACTCTCCAATGCTCGCAAATCTCTCGCACTACGCGCTGGAAAGGAGGAAGTGGAATGGCTGGTTGCATGTGTCGTTCGATCCTTCACATCTCTTGCAGTACACCTCTGTGCGCCTCATATCGGTGTCTTCTTGCTTGAGCATTCAAAGAGTCACATGTTGCCCTTCTAGGCGTGACCTTTGCACGAGGCATCTCTACAAATAGCATAACAAAAAACGACATGTCATTTGTTGCACAAGGGATTTAAGATTTCTAGGGTCAGCACTAAGTGAAGAAGTGTACCAAATACGGTTGTATTGCCTCTACTCACTTGGTACTAACCACAAAAAAGTATAATAGAAAACATCATTAACAAAGACGATGGTCAGTACCAAGCAAACGAGTGCAACGAACAGAGTTTGCCTTCCCTTATTTTCTTGGTACTGACCTTGTGAAAAGTGTAATAGAAAACATAATTAATATTTTCTCAGGCATGTACCAAGCAAACAGGTGCAACGAATAGAGTTTGCCTTCCCTTATTCGCTTGGTACCGACCTCAAAAAAGTATAATAGCAAACATCATTAATATTTTTTAAGTGAGCAGGTGCAAAGAACTGAGTTTGCCTTCCCATGATTTGCTTGGTACTAACCTCAAAAAAGTGTAATAGCAAACATCATTACTAAAGACGTTGGTCAGTACCAAGCGAACAGGTTGCAATGAACAAAGTTTGCCTTCCCTTATTCGCTTGGTACTGACCTCAGAAAAGTGTAATAGCAAACATCATTAATAAAGATGATGGTCAGTACCGAGCGTATAGGTGCAACGAACAGAGTTTACCTTCCCTTATTCGTTTGGTATTGACCACACAAAATACAAGTGCACAAAAGTGTAGTAGCATACCTCTTCACTGTGTGTAGAGCTCTGCATCACTAAAGTGCTGCAAAATAGGAGTAAGAGGAGGATGCGCAAAAAGGAGGAGCACTAGAGAGTAAGAGGAGATGCACAAAAAGGTTTGGGAGCACAAAATAGATGATTTTCTTACCGTGTAGCGTGGACGGGGGTATTGTTAAAAACGCTGGGCAGTAGAGGATGCGAAAAGAGGTAGAAGAGCGCTCATCTGGGATGAGGGTATAGTTAAAATGTTTGGCAGGGGTACTGCCTCTAAACTTAGAATGCTTACCTCGACGAGGGTGACAACTTCACTTATGTGCATGATTACACCCGAGATTGTGGTTGATAAATCGTACTGCATGGGAATCTGAGCCTGTTTATTACTGGTTGTCCTTGTGAGCACAACCCATGTGCCTTTTTTGAGTGACCGTTTAGAGTCAGACGTCGATCACCGTTGCAATCGCCGTCTCCATCTCTTATTCAATTCTATGTTTGGGCATAGTGACTATATATCTTTTACTGATAACATTAAATGCTCTATTCCAATCCACTTGTTCTGATGTGGTACATCATAAATTCAATTTGGGTCAGAACCAAGCGAATAGGGCCCTTTGGAGATTATTGGGAGCCCTATTCGCGTGGTTCTGACTCAAGTGGCGTCACCTATTATGACATTATCTCACAGGATAGAACCAAGTGAATAGAGACCTTGAGGGATACTCGAGGATCAATATTCGCTTCGTTATGACACCAAATACATACCAATTTTGAATAGTAGTTTTGTCTTATTTTTCTTTTATTCATGGGGATCATAGCCCTAGAGACAGACGATGTGGGCAAGGATACAGAGCATTTACTGATAACATTAAGTGCTCTGTTCCAATCCACATGTTCCCAATGGAAGTGGGTATAGCGTAAATTCAACTTGGGCCAGAACCAAGCAAATAGGGCCCTTTAGAGATTCTTGGGTGCCCTATTCGCCTGGTTCTGACTCAAGTGATGTCACCCATTATGACATTAGCGCACGGGATAGAACCAAGAAAATAGAGACCTTGAGGGATACTCGAGACTCAATATTTGCTTGGTTATGACACCAAATATAGAGCAATTTTAAATAGTAGTTTTGGCTTCCTTTTTCTTTTAGTCATGGGGATCATAGTCCTGGAGACAGACGATGTGGACGAGGATACATGTGAAGAAAAACTATTCATGTTCTTATACAACACCCGTGCTCATCACCGTGCACCAAAACTATCAGCAAGTTTGTCTGTTACTACGGGTTTGTCTGTTACTTGTACTTGCAAACGGATGGTGAGTCAGAGACTTCCCAGTCAACAACTTTTGGTAGTTGTCCATTGGTTCCGGAGGAAGAGGTAGAGGATGTGGAGGTGCAATTTGACCCAAAGGAAGAGCGGGTAGAGGAATTAAAGGAAACATTTGATGCGGTCTTAACTCTTGCTTCTCTTGCGGATGCAACATTAGGGTGCAAGCAAGAAAGCCCAAATAAGGAAGTGATGTTTCCTCTGAATTGCACTCCTAGATTTGCTATAGCAGGCGACACCCACTACGTTCTGCTTACAGATATCATGCATGAGCTGCATATATGGGAGGACTACTGCCTTGCTGCAATTGCGAATTTTTGTAAGACAGACATGGGATTTGTGGATGATGATGGAGTGGACCAACATCTTATTGGTGACATAGTTGTCCATGACTCATAGTTCACTTCAGGGTGGCAGCTGATCAAAGATACATTCAATGAAGCAAAGTTCGGAGAGGCCAATTTGCCAACAGATGAGCAGTTTCAATCAACAACAAAACTACTCAGCTTGGAAAACATGTGTAGGCCCGTGGCACCCAGAGTTCAGGTAATGAATAGTCAGTCTATTCACTTGTGGGGAAGGTAGATGCTTGAAACGAACGAGAATCAGATGGTAATTTTTAAAGGCATTCAGATGGTATTGGAGAAGACCCAATGATAAAATAGCATGATCAATCTTTTTGTTGACAAGTGCTAGTGTATGATGATAGTTTCCTTAGAAGAGCGGGAGGTCACGACAAGGGCTTGTCACTAGAGTACAACGCAAGGATGCGATGTTGTCTGATTACATCGGGTGTTTCAACCACAACAAGGTTTGTAGAAACAATTCAAGTACTTGGCAATTAACTTAAGGCCCATAAATGTTTTACTATTGTTTGTAGATCATAATATACCATAAGGAATACTTCGAGGATAATAAAAAGTTCCCACTATTTGCAATGAAATTTATTACAAGATTGTGTGGTGGGCACCCCCTCCACTAAACGCAAAAAGACTAACTTTGATTGAGAAATAGTTTACTCTACGCGTCTTTGGCATTGGGTATGGGTGCGAAGCACTCAGAGCCCCCTATTTCATGTCCTGCACATCTTAGGCTCTGGCTACGTGGGTTGAAGACCCGAAGAGCTTAGATCCATACAATAAGTGACTATTTTTTAGGGAAGAAGATGCCTGATGCTCGTGGGGATGCTTCCATAAATAGAGAAACGAGCTCCTCTATAGAGCTTGCACATCGAAGAGGTACAAAGTGAGGAAGAAGGAGGTGCATCAAAGAGGATAAAAACGACGGGCTCATGTCCATCTTCTCCCTCAGGTTCATCTTCTCCTGCTCCTGACTCGTGACTGTCGCCACCTCGCATGGCGCTCCCCCGCATTTGAATTTCTCCAAGCCATCTATTTCTTCTCTTTGTGGATGTGTTGTAAACACCGTGTAATTTTTGAACTCTTAAGAAGCTCCTTCTGCCTTGCTCTATGAATTAGTCATCTATAAGTCCATTGGTGTAACTCTAATAGGTAATTGGCCTTATCCCTTCCTCCCCCATTTCTAGTATGCTTAAAGTAACCTATTCTTGCCATGTAGTGGGTTTTTTCCATGCCTTTTGTGGACCATATTGATAGTGAGCCGTATGTCTTGGCAAAATATGGACCATGGTTGAATAGTATGTGCTCCATTGAAATAAAACAAAATGGTCAATAGAGTACAATTTAAAATTTTCTTTTGTATATGTAGAATGCTAACCCACCATGTAATGTGTGATGTATTGCCCACCCCACCCTGTAAGGTAATCCTTCTTCCAATCCAGCAAGGCTGCTTGAAATGATGTGAGCTTAATTTGGTCCCAAGAATGCTGCTCAATGTAGTGGAGAATTTTATCTAGTGATTTTGACACGTTTGCCTTGTGATTTTGGATTGCCCCACCACCAGAATTGTCTTTAACCACTTTATGTAACTGTTCCATTTGTTGAACAGGTTTGTCCTCTCTTCTCTATCTAAATCTTTGAGGCTAAAACCCAAGAAACCTTCTGGCCTTCACGCCGCCTATCAATGCTTTCCTAGGTACCTTGTAGCGACATTGAGACATCTTAGGGTCCTCTTCAATTTTGACATTGCCTCCAAGGAAACCAATGTCTGAGAGCACTCCCTCTAATACTTTGATCACTCTTTTCGACTCAATCTCTGGCTTTAATATCCATGCAAAACATATGTACAAATGAGCCATCTTTCCAATTATTTGACAAAGTGCATGAAGTGTATAGACGTGAACTTTAATCAAAGGAATAACAAGCACTAGCCTAAAAGTTTTATCTTGAAGATGTCTGTTGGGAGTTCTATTCCATTGCACACTCTCAAGAGATTCTGCATCAGCCATGAAATATAATCATGGATTTGCCACAGCTGCTCCGTGTGTTATGTTGTACATATACTTAAGAGTCTTTAAGTCACCTGCCATGTGCGATTCCACTATATAGTCACCAAATCCTTCCACTGAAAGAACGACTCCATTTCTTTGTTCACTGATGATAGAAGGAATTTGGGTTTGACTAAAAACCCAATCGAGGATTTCAAAATTTTCCTTATCAACTTGCAATGAAAAATAAAAACACAAAATCAACAACCAAATAATCAATATTTTTGTTATTACACAGTGAAATAAGTATACCTGAAATGATCCTAGAGTTAGAATGTTGTTTTCGGATTGCACGCTGAAGTGTCATGGATCCTCTTTCGCTATTGATGGATCCAAAGCTCTATTCATGAGGGTAATGGTGACTCTCTCCAGCTTATTGTTCTTCAAGACCTCGCACTCATCGAGCTTCAAAAAAAACTTGACAACCCCATGACACTCCTCTCAATTGATGTCAAAGAAGTGAACTGCATACCTTTGCAATGCTTCAAGATCAACAAAGAGGTTGTTGTGCTCGTTAAACTGTACCTCTCTACTGCTCTTGCCTAAGAACGTTGCTTCAATATGGAATGGTGATCCAAGTTTCTCAAACATCTCATCATTTACGTGCCGGCGAGCAACCTTTACATGTGATGGCTTTGGCAGCAATGATCCTCTCTGTAGTTAATTTTGAGACTTTTTAGCTAATGCTTTGAAGAGTTCTCTGTATCCCATCTGCAAGATGCCACTCTCATCAAGTATTACTTGCACTTCCATTGGTTCCAATTGATTCTCGTTCATGAAGGAGGTAAGGAGCCTCCCTTTCAACTTACAAATTTTTTTCTGAGTTATCATCTCTTCAACTACTTCTTTTGGAACCGAACGGCTGTAATGCACTCCGGCATTGAAGCCTACACCGCTCGAGTTTGGATGCAATAAAGACCTGCCAGAAAAGCACCATGCATTATGATCATGTATAGGAAATTGTATCCGTTTCTTAGTGAAACACATTGAAGATACAAAAGTAGAAACAAACTTCGAGTTATCTTAAAGCTCGTATTCATTTTTTTCACGCCACCACTATTAATCTTCATGTTCTCAATGTTGCACAGATCTTGTTTTCTTTTTTGACTACCAAGCACGGTGTCTTTCTCTTGAAAATTTGTGATATTTTTCTCAAGGCCTTGGATTTTCTCTTTGCTTGATGAAATCTTCCGAGAGCATGCTTCGTTAAGTTTCTTCAGCTACATGTTCTCCATCGCCAGGAGGTTTCTTTGCCTTTCTACATTCAATCCTCTCATTTCCAAATGTTCGATGTATTCCAATAACCCATCCTTGCCATTGCCTGTGAAATGTAAGAGGTTAGTGATATTAGCAAAGAAAAGTGGTGCATTTGTCGTAGGATCCTTTGGATAAATAGACCCACCGGTCCACAAATCCAAATTATGTTCCTTGTTTGTCCTTCTAAGTTCTTTCTCCTGTTGAGATAAGAAAGACTCCCTCCTACATATCTGCAACGGTGCGTACTCTTGCAATACACCAACATGACATTAGAAAATTTCGGAGGTCATTTGGAGGGCCTTGTAAGAAATTGTATTTCTCTCTCTAGAAACTTTTTATTAAAATGCACTTGCACCTTGTGAGTAAGTCCAAAAAGACAACCAAAAACTCTAAAGAGTAGATTTATATTCCCAATCATCCTTGAAAACGGTTACTTTTTTATTTAATGTGAGTGTCTTTTTCAGGAGGCAGGTGCGGCGCATTCAATGCAGCTTGCGTCATCACTGAAAGTTGAAAAGTCACAAATTGTCAAATAGTGATAGATTTTGATGCTTTTGACACCACCAATGCGTCCGGAATGCCAAAATACCCTAAAAACAAATGTCTACTTGTCTCATTCCGACATCCGGAGAGGCAAAAAATGTCAAAAAACCCCAAACAATGGGCTTTTGACTTAAGGCGCGCGAGGAGGCATTCTAAAATTCTAGAGTGCCCCTCTGCGCGCCGTTAGTACAAAGCTCCTTTTAGTGATTTTTGGATACTTATCTTTCAAGAAAGCCCCTTTTTAGAGGTTTTTTGACATTTTCCTCTCAAAAATCTCCTTAAAAAGAGGAAAAAATGCGCTTTTTACTAACGGCGCGCGAGGAGGCATTCCAAAATTTTGGAATGCCCCCTCGCGCACCGTTAGTAAAATGTTCTTTTAGGGGTTTTTGACATTTTTTTCCTCTTTGGATGTCGGAGCGAGGCAATTGGACATTCATTTCTAGGATATTTGGGCGTTCCGAATGCATTGAGAGTATCGAAAGTTTCAAAATCTTCCACCACTTGATAGTGTTGTAACTTTTTGAGTTCTAGTGATGACGTAAGCCATATCAAAAGCACCGCATCTACCTTCTGAAAAAGGTGCTCACATTAAATGAAAGAGAGTAATCGTCTTCAAGGACCACTAGATTATTAAATGAGGAGAGGGACACCTTTTATATTTTTGTTAATATCAATCTATTTTTCTACGTAACGTAGGCTCTTCTGCCATTGGAGGAGCTTATTTTCCTCTCTCTTCCGAAAGGCCCTCCAAAAGACCTCCGAAATCTCCCAATGAGATGATGTGTGTTCTTTCTTTGGGTAAGTGTTAAAGATGAAGGGGTTGAGGATGCAAGTTCAAATTGGTGTTTTCATCATAAAAAGAAGCGTTCTCCATTCCTAGAGTTGATAGAGAAATAGACAAACACTCCCAACTCATGAAATATCCCAGGTTTTGGGAGGGAAGGCCATATTCTCATGTTTAGATTTGATAGAGTTCGTATGGCTTATGTTTCTGGAGGGAACGATTGTAAGTTGGCATTTCAAATCATTAGTCAAATGGTTAGTTGGATTCCTGACAAGAGAACAAAGGATAAGAATGATAAAGATGGCGGCTACCTACCAAAGAATGTCATTTTGTATTTTTGTTGGTGCAAAAAAGTATCACATAAAATGCACAATTTAACATTTTCATTTTCTCTCTCTAAGCGGACGTGGAACTTCTTACAAGGCCCAAAAGTGAGTCCAACTTTCTCCTAATGAGCCATGTCTCTGTGCTGAGACTACTCTAGCTTAAGCTCCAGCTCGAGGTCTTTGTTTTTCTTCTCTAGTGCCTTGTAGAACTCGTCTGTTCCTTTGATCGAGGCCACTGCTGGATTCTCTCGTATTTGCCGCAAGAATTTTACTTGATCATTTATCCTTTGTTCTGAGTACCGTAAGGAAGCATTGGCCACATCTAGCTGTACCTGAATTTTTTGAACTGAGAGGGTTGTAGTTAGAAGTTCATTTGTAACTTCTATCAATTGCTCATCCTTTGCTTTGCATGCATCTGACAATTTTGTAAGCAACTCACCAAGCTTCTCCATTTCTTTCTGTTGCTTATCCCTGGAAAGTTGATGTTGTTCAGCTTCTAGTTTCAACTCTTCCACTTGCCTCTGCATATCGGTGATGACATTGAGTTGGTCGTTGAACTCCCCTTGGAGTGCGTCAATCACCATCTCTAACTCTTTGGACCTTGTGCTACGGCCAAGTGCTGCTGAGCGAAGTCGTTCAGTCATATCTTGCATTTGCTTAGCATACTTATTTACTTGCAAGATGACTTCATCATTCGATTGTCAATCTTCACTTTGTGTTATTTGTCTTGATGTTTCAGCACATTCTTTTATCTCTGGCTGCGTCATGGCTACTGGTTGTTGTTTCCCTTGTGGCTGTGGGCTGATCTTTTGCAGTTTTGTCAACCAGAGGCTTCGTGGATGCCTCGGCCTTCTCTTGTTGTGTTGAGGTAGAGGGTGTTTCCTCGGCCTCCTCTTCTCTTTGTTGCTCTAACTTCTTGTTGTCCTTTGTTGGTGCAGGACTGGCTTCCCTTTTTGGCTCTTTGTTGTGCTCCTTTTCCTGTTCTTGTGTAGACTCAACTACCTTTTCTGCTAATTGAGCTGCCTGCCTCTTTTTTGTTCAGGTTCCTGTGTAGATTTAGCTATCTTTTGCTGTTCAGGCACTCTATTTGCTCAGCTGTTGTGGTTCTAACTGTTGGTGATGGTGGTGGGCTCGGCATTGGGTGATCTTGGTATTCAAAAACAAGAGAAGAGATGAGGGAAGACACATCACCTTGAGCATGTTGTTCTTCTCCTTGTGCAGTGGCTTCCTTTGCTTGCTTTCGCTATTCTGTCACCCTTGTTGCTTTCCTTGCCACTTCTTGTGCTTCCCTCAGGTTCAAGGCTTCGGCTTCTTGATACATCTTTTCTAGTACTTCCGTGGGTCCTTCAGCCTGCTTCTTGGTGTGATGCTTGGTTCTTGGTCCTTTAAGCCCAATAGGCACCCAATTTTCTAGGTCCTTTCCTTGTGCTTGGTGGCAGCGTTGGTAAGAGTGATTTTCTTGTTCAAACCGGGCTTGCTTTTCTACGGGTTCCTTTTGGTGTGCTACCACGGATTTTATCGTCATTTCTTCTATCCGCACTCTCCTTTCCTCGTTATTTGAGCTTTCACTGTTGTGCCGTTCTGGCGAGCTCTCAGCGGACTCTTCATCTGACTTGTATGATCACTTGGGAAATCTTGTAGCTCGAGGAGAAGGTTGTGATGACACCATCCAAGTGTTCTGATCTGGGGCAGGTGGCAAGTTGTCGGCCATGTCGATGGCATGGTAAGCAATCCTTTTCAAAACCTCTGGTGCACCCAGGTATGTGAGTTTTCCTTCTTCTTTTTGTCCCTTTTAATGTGGACAAGACATATTTTGCGTGGTCAATTGGTTGTCTGGTCATTGATTTGAGGACTTGCGTAAAGGTTGTGGCAACCACATGATTGGGTGTTGTATACCTTGGTGGCCTCTTAGCAAGGAAATGGAAGTGTTGGTGGTATAACCTTGTGGGCTCTTCCACTTGTTTGTGAATGAGGTCTGCAAATGTGGCCGCGGCGGTTTCTTTGGTGAAAGTTCCAGCTGTCTTCCTATCTCTTGCGCTCATTGTCATTCCTTCTGTTAGTAGTCTGAGGGCTTCTGCCACACTATCTCCTTGGTGATAACCACTTCAAATTTTTTCCCTTGAGGGTCAGAGATTTGTGCAGTTCCATCTTCTTTGATCGTGGAAAAAATCTCGTAAGCCTTTTGGAAGTCCATTCCACAAGGCTCTTGTTCATAAAAATCTCTGAGTCCTAGCCTTCGGTTGACTTCTTTGGTCTTGGTTTCTGCGGTGACATCATATACTTCTTTGGGTAGAAGTTGCAGCTCTACCTGATGTCCCTCCTTGCTCTTGAAACAACTAGTGAACACTGTGGTGTTGTGCTCTTCAAACTGTTCCTTTGAGAGATAGGTCGCTTTTGTATTCTTGATTGAATCGGAGTCTAGTTGATATGTTGATAGCTCTTTCAACTTTTCTTTTTGGTTGAGCTTCTTCTTGGCCCTCTCTATTGCTTGCGTAGCTCCTATTCAGTGAATAGAGTGTCAAGTTAGCAGATTTGACAGATTTTTCTCTGAAATGTCCTTTAGTCTGAAATGCCGACAATTTTGGTCCATTTTTCTTCAAATCAATTTTTGAACTAGCATAGATGCATAAAAGCATGCAAGGAACAAAATTATAAAGTCCAAACAAAAAATTGCAACAAAGGTAAATAATCGCGATTATTTACAGCAGCTGAGTAAATTTTTCAACTTTTTGCAAATTTGGCATTACAGGCTTGAAGTATATACCATATAGATACTATGGGTGAAATATGGGCTCATTTGGATGCATAGGATGAAAATGGTACCAGATTTTGGCTTTAGGTCTCTGAAACAGTAGATATAACGGAAAATTGAGATTTTGATTCAAACTTGGCGAGTGGGCTTATCACATCATGTACCTTGGATGTATGATGGAAAAATAGCAAAAATCCCCCATTTTGGCATGAAAGTAAATAATCACGATTATTAACTTTTCTACCAAATCAACATTTTTTTGGCACAACTTGGTTCTAGGCATTGTATAGACCTTGTATATGGGATATGAGGTGGTTTTAATCAAGAAATGTGGTCCATAAGCAGGGTTTAATATTTACGTAATTACCAAAAACCTTGTGTGATCACAAGGTCTTGTTGACATATTTACATAATCACAATTAACATGATCACAAGGTCTTGTTGACATATTTACATAATCACAATTAACATGTAAATATGTATTGTTGACATATTTACATAATCACAATTAACATGATCACAAACAAGCCGGTTTAGAGAAACCTGGAAACCCACAAAAAGCCCACCGCGCTTTTGCGGTTTCCCATCGAGCCCCGCCGGGCTTATGAATTTTCCCTACGGGCCCCGCCGGGCTTTTGCATTTTCCCTATGGGCTCGTCGGGATAATCCTAAATCCCGACGGGCTGTAGCTTAATATCATAGAGGGTTCTAATTGAGCACGTTGGGTGTTTTTTGTTGAGCCATACACACACACACACACACACACACACATAGAGAGAGAGAGAGAGAGAGAGAGAGAGAGAGAGAGAGAGAGAGAGAGAGAGAGATCAATGACTATCTTTGTTGTGGGGCTACCTAGTGTCACCACAATTATAATGACTACTTGAACGTAAAAAACAGACATCATTTGATACACTTACAACCACAAATAGCTCGTAGATGAGTTAGCACACGTGCTCCGGTTTGCAAGGAATGCTTGGCATTGTTGTGTAGCTCTCTCCGAGCCAATTGTGATGGTGCAATTGAATCTCCAATGCGATGAGGAGGCAAGAAGTAGAGTTAGGATGAAGCTCACACTCTCTCTCTTTCTCTCTCACACACGGTCAATGACAACTGATTTTGTAAAGAGATTAAGTTCTCTTTGCAAAATGACCTAGGTACCTTATATACTAAGGCTACCATAGGTTAAATCAAAATAGAGTTCAAGGGGTCAAATGGCTTTGTATTTACAATCTGGAAGTGAAATTGCACCCCGGATTCTACAACTAGAATAACTACTCATTATAAATGATTTTTTTAATCATAATCCTCATCATATCATAACTATCAAACAATAATCTACTTTGGTATGGAAAATGAGTTATGTCGTGTTGTTGACCCATGGGTCAACACTCCTCCCCCCCCCCCCCCCCCCCGAATTCATATCCTCCTTGACATGACCTCATTGTCAATGTCGGTGTTGTCTTTGTTGCTGTTTTGCTTTCTTGTGATTTATGGCCTTCACATCTAAACCCCGAGTTGCAACATCTATTGTTGTCATTATAGGGCTATTGCTAGATCTAAATTCAAAAAGAAGCCAATCTCGTTCACCTTGACTCTTATCATCATGGATAGATAAAGCTGCAAATTCATTCATTGGAAGTTGTCTAATAACTTGATCACAACCTCTTTTTGTTTCCATAAATATGATCACTTTACTTCCATCCATCATTCGCTTCAGTAAATCTGGCAATTTTGAGTATTTCTCATTCTCAAAAACAACTTCTACAATCTTTTTGATTTGAGATTCAAAGCCCATGTTTGCTAGGGGCTTTCTAATTCTTTGCCTTCTTCGTATCACTTGTGCCGACATTTTTCTGCATTGCTTTCAATTTAATATTGTAGACATGAGAACTAAATGTTCAGTTTTAACAAAAAAAAAACTCAATATATATTAGAAAAAAAATCACTAAGAAAGCAATCAAATCTACACAATATGAGATTTGCAAAACATTCTAGTGGATTGCACATATCGACCACATATGTTTTGAGAGAACATACACATTGCAATGCACTCTCTACATGGCATTATGGATACAAAAATAATATGAAATTGTCAAATGCAATTATAAATATAATGATCAGTTATATATCCTCTGTGATCTGAAAACAATAAGACACAATTATTTTCACATGCTATAAAGATCATCAACATTTACTTTGAAATGATGATAATTATTTGCAAAACACACATGAAAGAAATAATTTCGATGATTGACCATCTCCATGCACTATCAATCTTTTAATTATAATACATAATGCACTCCCTATATAAACCAATGCATAAAACAAGGCAATGAAATGTTCAATACAATTACACAATTGAGGACTGGCAGTCTTTGAGCTTGGGCCATATTAGGCTGATATCTATACATGGGTTGTCCTTGTGGCTTCATGGGCACGTACTGAACATTTCCATCATACTTTGGTCGAAAGTAGCACTCGTTGGTCTTATGGTTGGTCCATTTATCCTTGATTGCACACCATTTTTTAGGTCTAATTGGTTGTCCCTGTAAATGTATCCCTGGTCCTAGTCCTGGCATAGGTGCTTTTTGCATGTTGTTCATCATGTCATTCATCCTTTTGAGCATGTCTTCTATGGATGAAAGCAGTGTTGCAGCAGCCGTTCCCACTTGTGCTGGTTTAGTGGATGTTGTTTTCTCACTTTGGTTATCCTTAGAGACATCTTCTTCGTTGAAAATATCACAATTGTCTCCTAAGTCAATAGCATCTGACACACACTCTTCTAGGTTTGTATGCTTTTTGCTATAGAGCATAGCATGAAGTTCTTTGTTTAGCAGTCCCTCTAGAAACAAAGATACGAGTATTTCTTCTGCAGAGGTATCTCTAGCCCTGGGCATATAGCAATGTATTGTTTCATTCGAGTTGCACAAACCCTAACAGACTCACCATGTTTCTGTTTAAAGCTATAGATTTGAGCTACCGTATTATGATTGATCCCCATTTTAAAACAAGCAGCTACAAATCCTTGAGCTAATGTGTTTAACACTTGTTTGTATCGGACACTCAAGTGTCTTGAGACACTATAGTATCCTATTTTTCTAGCAACTTATCATAATTATTTGGTGAATCTAGCCTGAGAAAGATCTATAGGTCACGTTCATACCTTATGTAAAAAATGAGGTGAAGAAAATAGACAAATCTTACTTTTGCCACAATTATTAGAAAATTAAGATTGTAATGATAAGTTTTAAGATAGAAAATCATACAAATTAGTGTAGTTTTAGCAAAATTTTCATGAATTAAATATAACTCTTCATCAAAACAAGATTTTTCATAGATTTCAAGGTGTATGGATGTGAAAGAATTCATAATAGCAAGAAATCAAGCTTCATAACTTAATTATGAGGCTAAATGTTTTGGATAATAAAAAAACCCAAATCCTGAAAACACTAATAAATAGAAAAATTTTGGTCTTTCAAAGCCTCGTTCATTAACATGACGAGGTTACGAGGTAGAACTTAAGGTCTATAATGTATCTATAGGAAAATACCAATTAACTAAGTATCTTTCAAGGTTTCAAACTCAAAGGCATCTTGTGATTTAAGCTCATTAAAATAAATAAATAGTTCATAATTTCTTGCAAAAAACACATTGCTATGAACTACTAATGAAAGTGTGTGTATAAATTTCCCAATTGTGTCCATATGATGTATTTGTACACTACTAAATGAGATGAATAAAAATATCCAAAACCAAACCTTATTTTAAGGCTAATATTTAATAGATAAAAATAAGAATATTAACATGCACATTTTTTGGGATATGACATAAATCACCAAATGTGGCCTGCATAACCATCAAATAGTATCACCTCATGTAATGGAGTCATAGATCTAGTATATATGCATCATAAGACATTAAAAAATTAGATGAAATAAATGTTTTATGTAATCATTAATTAAATTTAAAAAAGTTGCATATTCGATCTTTACAACTTTTAGTATCTAATTCTAGTCACAAAGAAATTTTTTTTAACATGAAAATTATGAAAATATCAAACACATATATCAATAGTTACCATGCATTCTTGCATGCACCCCGCTTATTTTTTTCTTAAACTAGAGTGCGAGTTTTATTGAAACATCGAGTGTTTTTTGTGTAGGTGCTTTTCATGAGTGTAATTACTATTGAGGTTGTGTATGAAAGTGATGGATTATAATTTTCATGAGTACTTTGGATAACATTTTATAACTTTCCAAAAGCATTTCTTGAGATTTTTTTCTAGATTTTATGTGCTATTTTATTCCAATTTGTGAAAAAAGGACACTAAAGTGTCCTTTTCAGTACCAAACTAGTGTTAAGTCTATGATTGACCTTGGTGAAATGTTTTGGAACCATGTCAATGCTTTTCCTTCTAATGTCATTCCAAATTCCTCGAATTGAGTATGGAAATCAAATATACGTTTTGCTCTTAGCACTTGCTTAAAGCTTGCTAAGTGGTCGTATGGATCCCCTTATCCACTGTATTTTCTGACCCATTTTTGAAAATCAGCTGGTCTGAGGCGTCTGTTTGGTTCAACTCCCGGTCTCCTGGCAGTAGGTCCTATTCCGAGTCAGTCGGAAATATTGACTCATGTAGCCCTAGACTTGCCTTAGTGTCACCCAATTTTTCGCGTGATGAGGTGGTTTCTGGTTTCTTAACATTACTCTCAAATGATCTCTCACGGTGTTCATCTCTTGGAATTGTTTTTGGTCCTTGGCCCAATATCCAATCCCTTATGGAATACCCTTGATATTTGGTTTGTTCGACCTCCTCATGAGTCATCATAACAAAGTTGTTATAAAAATACCTAAACAGGTAGGTTGGTAGGTCTGTTGATCCCTTATCCTTGATCTTGAAGATGTAGATGATCTTCGTGGCCGTCAGTTGTCCTGATTTGGCATGCGAAGTCCACAGAAGATCTTTTACATTTCTATCCTCCCAACAAGAGACTCCGATCCTAGGATTATCCATACTAAGCCGTTTCAAAAGCTTCAAATCTACTTGATTGTATCCCTCGAATTCTAAGGTTGGTGGTCCTTCTTTCGATGACATATCTGGGAATATGGTGTTTACCTCTAACCCCCATTTGTCTATCATGTCAGGGTTTTTGACTTGCAAATATTGAGTTCCGTTTTTGTTCATGTGTAACATTTTTCCTTGTTTGTTTGCCCTGATTTCTTCTTCGAACTCAATACCATGGTCATCAATACGAATAGCATACTCTTTGTTAGGATCCAGGTAAACCTGAGCTCCATGGCGATTAGTCTTATAAAATGAGAGTATATGCTTATAGCACATTGTCGTTTCGGTCTCTGAGTGAGTCAAATAGGAAGATATTTTAGAGGTTGAATTTGAAAAAATGTATGAGATTTTTTCAAGGATAGTGTGCAAGGAATTGCCTTGATTCACGCTTTCTTCAATGGATACTCTACTGGAGGTTTCTCTAAATATGCCCTGATTTCCTAGTACCCGACTAGATCTAAGGTTCATAAAGACTTCCGAAGCCCTCGGTAGAGTACTTACCTTTGGATTGACTTGTTGTCAATTTCCACTTGACTGGATTGCACTTTCTGTCAAGCTACCAATTCCTTGTCTGCAACCTGATTCATGTAAAAATTTAATCAAGTTAGCTATTCTTTCACAAAGACTGTATAATTTTTATTAACTATTGTGGTTAGTTAGTCTGTGTTTATCACTTCAAATTGAGCTATGGGAGTCAACCATTGCAATTTCCAAACACGACTTTGTCAAAACATCAAAGGATTAATCTGCAACCTGGAAACTTAGTGAACATGAACCAATTTGGATCCGATTGAACCCAAAATTTCCCAGTGGCTTTGTATTATGTTGCTCTAACAGTGTACAAGTTCAAAAATCAAAATTGATGTCTCTGTGTAGTAGTAGTAAATATAATCATGATTATTTACTTTTGCGAGTTTTTTATAATTTTTGGCTTGGTTTGCCAAGTATACATCTGCTAAGGTCCTTGGACAAGTTTCAACAAGTTTGGACAAAATCTGTTCAAGTTTATCAAGTGTTTTGTGTCTGCAGACTCGGTTTTCAAGAATCTGGCTTAAGTCTCATTTTTGTGATCCAAATTTCACCAAAATTGATTTTTGTGGTCTACTTGATGTGCTTGACCTTGTTGTATACTCAAATTTGCAAAATTTTCAAGTTTTGAAGCAGATGTAAATAATCGTGATTTTTTACTCCATCCTAATTTTGCAGATTTT
The DNA here is from genome assembly GCF_014529385.1 of Adiantum capillus-veneris. NCBI lineage: Eukaryota > Viridiplantae > Streptophyta > Polypodiopsida > Polypodiales > Pteridaceae > Adiantum > Adiantum capillus-veneris. The sequence goes on from NC_140950.1 coordinate 32,881,688, forward strand.
TGTCCCAACCTTGACACAAATCTATTAAGCACCTCAAGTGAAGGTCTCTAGCCAAGTTTCAACAAGTTTGGACAAGTTTTGGTCAAATGGTCATCAATTTTCTGCGCGCAGATTAATTTTGCAAATTTGGCCACAATTTAAAATCCACTGATCCAAATCTTACCAAATCTGGTTTGTGAGCTTATTACAGCATGGTAAAGCTACTGGTATGCCAACTTGGTCAAAAAAGTTGGAATATGACGCAGATGTAAATAATCACAATTATTTAATTCTGGCAACTTTTTGCATCTTTTTGGTCAACTAAGCATGTACACATGTTTAATACATTAATATAAGCCTATGAATCAAATCCCATCAAGTTTGGACAAATGTTTTTCCAATTTACACTCAAGATTCAGAAAGTTAGTACAAACTTTAGTTTTTACCCAGTTTTTTGCCAGTTTGGTGATCCAAATCTTTTGTGCCTTTACAAAAGTTGTTTGTACACATGCAATGAGTCAATGGTATGAACCTTGGTCAAATTTGAGCTGAAAGTTAATAATCATGATTATTAGCTTCAGGCTTGAAATGAAATAATTTTTTCACTTTTTTCAAGGACGATCCTTTTATGAGTTATATTTTAAGCCTATGAATGAAATCAAAACTTAATTTGGCCTAAAATGTAAGGAAAAAGTAAATAATTTGAGTTTTGGCAAACTCTTGAAATTTCTACCTCAAAGTGTCCTTGACCTTACCCACTAGTTCAGACAACTTTTAAGCTTACTCTCCAGCTAGATTGAGTGGTTTGGAGTCTTTTCGTACTATTTCTAGCCGTAGACCTAAAATTTTGCAACTTCGAATAGCAATTCACACTTGATTCTTTCAAAGAGAGCAATGTTCTGAAATCCACCTCGGATCCTACTTTCCCTACTCCTAGGTTCTCATGCAATGGGGTTGTGGAAAGTGTCCACAAACACTTGTTTTCTTGTTTTTAAGGTTTCCTGAGCATTGATTTTAAGACTTGTCTCATCTATCAATCATCCTCAGAATCCTACTCTAATCCTACAATCCTACAGTCCTAAAGGCACTCGACAAGTACGATTACTTCCAAGCTACCTCTACACAGCAAAAGACGACAATCTTAGCTATGCGATTTCTAGAAGAAAGTTTTTACCTCTAGGAGATCCTAGAGAAATTTAAAGGATAACTTTATAAGACGCTCGTTTTTTTCCCTAGTTTAGGTCTCTTCAATCCCCGGTAGCGGAGCCAAATATGGGGCACGTGTCTAAGCTCACTATCCTATCTTATTGCAGTTTTAGCGAGAACCACGATTAAATTGTAAATCCATGGGACGAAGCTGACTCGAATAGTGCATAGAGGCTACAAGAGGTTGTCAATCTCTTGGAAAACAACTAATAACTCGCATCTAACTCAAGCTACACTCAATTGATTGAAATCACCAAAAGCCAATCGCTCATCAGCAAACAAATCACAAATCACATCCAAACATAATGAAACTTCTAGGAGAAGTTTATAAGACCTAAGCACACATGCTTATAGTCTCAAACCCCACTTTAGGTCAAGTACCAAAATCGTGATTATTAACAGCAACAGTGGATTTTTGACCTAGTCATTTTCGACCCACAATGCATCTAAATGCTTAGCAATGCTGCCCCAATACCCCGCCTACGGTTAGTTTTTGATTTTGAAGTGTAAATTCCTACTTATGATGAAATTTGGCCGTGGGTCGATGATGCCAAAAGCTACAAAATACTGTGATGTGTTTACGTCAATGCATAGAGCTCTTACCTGCAGTTGCAATCCAACAAATGTGACTACAATGTGACAATTAGGGAGGGAGTAGGAAGCACGAGAAGGAGAGAAGTGAGGTCGTTAGCTCACGTTGTGTATTTCATTATCCAGAACTTAATAATAACTTACAAAAATTGGTTTTCATACCTTAGCCAAGGTTTTTGGTGGTCAAAACTAATAATCTAGGAGTTCTACCAAAGATGGGTAATGATAGTTTGATACAATCTAGAAGCTTGTAGCCCTGGCTCATTAATTACAAGGTTTATCCAAAAAATACGAGTTACAATATTCTCAATTTATAAAAATAATAAGTGTTTTTACAATGAGAACACCGAAAATGGTATGCGTGCATGTTAGCTTGCTGCTAACAGTGTACTTATCCATAAACATAAAGCTAAGCCCTACACTTGCTCCTTGAGGAAGACTAGCCAATCTTATAAGCATTCATTGGAAGATCATATCTAATCAAAGAAGGACCTGAATCTGGTTCATCAATCAAGGCTTGAAGTCTTCTTTATTCTTCTCTCTCCATCAAATTGGCAACAATTATCTCCTGAAGGGTTTATCAAACAAGGTGTGTTTTGATTTGTGATTTTGTTGGTTTCTTGATGTTTTTCTTTTTATCTCTAGTCCAACCTATATCTCTATCTCTATCTCCAAATCTATTCCCTAATCTATCTATTATCCACTTCTAATTCTACACCCACCCTTACCTCTATCTCTACTTCTAATTCTATCTCTATCTCTATTTCCATCTCTCTTGTGTCCTAATTGTTGAAGGCATTCAAGCTAAAACACTCCCCGTCAAAGCTATGATCAACCTTCTTGGGGAGGTATGCTAATGCACAAGTTGAGTAGTCATATCTTCACACTCTCACAAATATCTCCCACTCTTAGAATCTCATTCTCTCTTGGGATCTCCTTGCTATAGTTACATCTCTCTCTCTAGTATCCTTATTGCCTATGGGAAAGAATAGGATTTGGGAGGGAAAACTCTCTTGTTTTCACCTCTCTCACATATTTCTTTTTCACATTCTATTCTTTTGCTTCTACTCTGTGTGAGGGATTAGACATAAAATACACTTCCAACAACGTATACTCTTTCTCTTTGACCGAGAAAGGCTTACTGAAATACTTCGCTTGTCGGATCCCATCATACTACCCCTTCTAGACTCTAACTTTTCTTTTGATATAAGTGTAGTTATTTTGCTATGAACCAAGAGGATTTGTACACACATTTAATCCCAATAACTAGGAAAAACATATATATCTTAGTAGTAAGCACCAAATTACAATTCCAAAGAACAATTCGTAGCTTGTTTGGTTGGAAAAGGTTGAATACCATTTACTCATCTATTAACCCTTTCATCCTACCCATGATAAGATATGACCAAAGCCTTCACATTTTCATCTTTGTGTTGTTTTGATTTTCTCTTTTGTGTATTTATTTGTGTGTGTGAGTGCAAGAGAGGGAGACAGTGCAGCTTCTTTGATTGCACTCCCTACAAAACTCTAGGCTTCATGGCACCAAAGCCTTGACATTTTCATCCTTGTGTTATTTTGGTTTTCTCTTTTTTGTTATTTTTTTGTGTGTATGAGTGCAAAAGAGAGAGAGAGTGTGACTTCTTTGATTGCACTACCTACAAATCTCTAGGCTTCATGGCATCTATGACACAACCCCTTCATGTATTTTTTGGTGTTACCTCACAAATTCTTGTAGCAAGAGGCCCAACACTTTTCTTGCAAGACTGCAAACTTCTCAACATAATCTTGGTAAACAAGACACAAAATTGCCACGGTAGAGTTTATGATGCGGATCAGCATGGTATGCATTTTGACTCAGCAACAATGAAAATGTTTCAAGCATTTGCAATGTTCATGCAACAACAACATGCCACTAAAGGAAGGGAGATTTCAGTAACAAAAGCCATACAAGCAGTCGTCAATAGAATGAGTCAATTTGATGGTAAAGAAATAACCAGTTACTTGTGCAAGTATGTGAAGGATATGGAGCTGCATTGCATGTCATAAGCTAAGATGATTCAAATTTTTGAGCTAGTTGTTTCTCAAAAAATTAGAGAACATGTAAGGAAAATTAAACATGGTCATGGAAAAATTTGGAAAGAACTCAATGTAGCTTAAAGGAGGAATATTTCATGGAGGACTCAAGAGAGTGACCAAAAGGACTTTCTTAGAATGGGTAGCCAAGACATTTAAGGAGGGACTTTCAATAACAAAGCTACTTAGAGAATTTGAGTGGCACTATGCACAACTCATGAGGATAAAAAAGGTCACAGTAGATGCAGAGAAGATAGATCTCTTGTTACAAACTGCAACATGTAAAGAGTTTCAAGAGAATTTGGACCTACCTCTTGAAGATAAACATGCTGAGCAAGGACTAAAGAACGACTAGAATGAGGTTGAAGGTGTTGTCTCACTACTTGCCAAGCGACAAAAAAGAAGAGACAAGATGGTAGTAAGTACTAGAAGTCCTTCCTACTCAACTTCTGACAAAACGATAAACCCTTGTTTTGTAGATCCTAAGTTTGATGAGTCCATGCTAGATGATCTTATGATGGGGATGCACAACTTGAAGGTAAAGCTAAAGAAAAAGGAGAACCATCAGGGTCACTTACAAGGAAAATACAACAGCCCAAAGAAGGGTTTGTCCATAGATGTATTTGGTGTGATAATACAAACCATGTAAGAAGGAAATGTGATAGTTCTAGTGATGCTTTGAGAAAAGATGTTTTCTTTCTTAAGGATGGTAAAATCCACTTAAGAGAGACATGTCTACCCTTGAGAACTAACTTTGGGAAGGAAGGAAGTGCAAATCTTTGTTGAAGATATGGCAACTAACCATACCATCTCTTTAATTGAGGTGGCTACTTAAGGAGTGAAAATTGAGCATCTTAGTGATGCAGAGATGAGTGATCATCATGGTAGTATTTGGCCAAATGTCATGAAATTAGCTGAAAAAGGAAATCTTACAAAATAGATTCTTCATAAAGTAGGTGATTGCATACATCTAGAAACAGGATGGAGTGATCCAGTGAATGTCTGTGCACACCTACATTACAAACTACCAAAACCATGAATCCAATGTAGAGAAAAATCTTAGGCATGAGAATGGTGATGAAGGTCCTTCAAAAAGACTTGCAAAAAAAACCTGCAAGAAGTGGAGGAAGTAATGATTCAAAACCTCCATAAGAACCACAAACACAAGAGACACCTTCCCCAAAAACGACCATGGAGGAGTCTATAATAGGAAAAAGAAGGAGGCAATAAAAGGTAAGCCAAAGGAACCACCTTACAAACTACAATCTAACATTGAGCTTGCTATAGACTTGAAGAAAGTGCTAGAGGAGATGATTTTCGATAGCAAAGTTGAGTCTAATTTGGGAGAATTGTTTGGCCTAGCCAAGCGTGAATTCCATGAAGAAATTATTGACATCATCAATAGAAAGAGAAAAACACTTGGAGAGGCTACATCATCAGTAGAAAGAGGCAAACACTTGGAGAGGCTATTCACCCACAAGTTGAAGACGATATGGTGAAGACACAATGAGTACAATCGCAAGCTAAAGAAGGTGATGAAGATATGGTAGGATTCTACCAATCTTCATGGAAGGTACGACAAGTGAAATTTGTTGATTACCATTGGGCATGACTGGGGTTTGCCCATTTGGACAATTGTCAGGCCGTTCTAGCTGCTTTGACAATTAGTCAAACCTTGTGCAAGAGATTTAAGTCGCTCGTATGCCTTTCTAGCCAACTCATGGTGCTCGTTATCTTGTCCGCATGCCATATCTACAAAAATATAGATGATATAAGAAACTTGGTGAATGAAAGATTAATACATAAGACATCCATCTCATTGATCTCAAAGATTGAAAGATGGAATGCAAAAATCAATGGAAAGCATTCCAACTGTTGTGGAAAAGCCTCCTCTTGTGAAATCATAGTTGCATCGTGACTAGCATTACGTCATTCTTGAAATTGAGAGTATTCAATTAAATCGGATATGCATGTTTGGTCAAAATCTAGACCTTCTTGTAAGAAAGAATTGCTACAATGCTGTCATAAGAAGAATCCTTTACCGTATCAAGAAGAAGTGTAATTAGTTATTCTTATTGAATAGGATCATGGGTAGCAACAAGCTAATTAATAATAGATTTGAAATATAGAATATGTCCTATCATAATAGTACCAACTTCATATTGTGACTTGGTAACCAAACCTCTCAAACGAAAGTTGAAAAAAAATAGAAATAAATAATTTCATGTAAAATGGTTATTTTTTAAGAGCCATCTTTTAGGTACAATCGAACAAAAATTGCTCAATTTTTGATATCCCTTGTAGACCCCTTAAAAACCTTCAAGCACATTGAAACTAAAAATAAATTTACATGGATATATATAAAATGAGAATCTATGAATATACTATTTTTAGGAAATAAAGTGTCAACTTGTTTTAGGCCTCAAAACCATGTATGCTGTTAAATTTAAAAGCCAATTTTTTGGCTTCTTACTATTTTTCGAAAACTAAATTTTGTGATAAACGGTATACTAGAATTTTCCTCTATGTCATAGGATCTCAATGATATCCTATGATCACGGTTTCTAGAAAAATAGACAATCTTAGAGCCAATTTTATAGAATGAGGTGCCAAGCCACTTAAGTGGCTCAAACACTAACCTAGTGTTAACACAAAAAAACACTACTAACAAGAATCTATCCTCAAAAAAAACAAACATCAACTACAAATTTTGCAAACAAACCACATACACATACGCTCGCGAAGACTGATTCATACTGAGCACAAGTTACATATTTATAGGTGAGATAGGGCCTAAGATCAGGAAGTCTACTTATAAGAAAGAAGCCCCCATGTTATTCCCACTAGGTCATGCATGAACACCTTGCCTCACAATGTGTGCATGTATAAGTTTTTTCTTTTAATTTATGTGCATTTATATAGATGTGTGTGAGTATATGCATGTGTATATAAGATGGAAAGAGATAAGGGGCTAATGTGCTACAATGAAAAATTTACAAATGGATATGACTACATATCTAGTTGTTCACCAACTGCTCATAAATTCAAGTCAAAGCCACGAGACAAGGACTATGTAGTAAAACATATCCTTTTAAGTAGCTCAATGGAAAGCAGATACTTAACAATGACTAGAACACAATTGTATTCAAGCACACTTTAATGCCAGCCATGAATGGGTCTCAAAGCCTAGGGTTTCAAACTTTTTATTTTTACCCTCGTGTATCTTGTCTAAATGTCTATGTATCTGTTGTGTGTATCTCAACTTGTCATTTTCCACTTTAAGGATTATATATCTCACCAACCAAAAACCATGTATGCAGGTTTCATAATCAGTGAAGCTATAATTACTTTGGTGTCCCCATAAAAGGCTCCTATCTCTACAACACTAGATGGAAAGTGTCTATATTAAGGTATGAGATGTTGAGAAAACATAAGAAAAGAACAAAGACAAGATGTATGGATAATGCAACCTCAAGTGTGTAGAATAATCACACTAGATGCATATATATTAAGGGAACCTAGGGGCTATATATATATAAAGCAACTATTAATGTATCTAGCTCAATAGCCACCCTCAAATAAGGGTCTGTGAGTGTGAATGAAAAACCCTTGGGGACTAAATGGAAAAACAAAACTTCTATTTATACACATCATTATATTAAAATATCATTGAATTATTGCAAAGAATACTTTTGAGGAGCTACATCAATCCTATCAATACAATGGCGACCTCACAAAAGGCTAAAAAGAAAAACATCATATAAGACACTCTATTGAATTTATCTTCAAAAGTATTTGCAAATTTTACTTCAGCATATCTTCGCTATGTGTAGTCTACAACACATCAAAATCACACCAAAAAAATGTATTATGATGTTAGAGAAATTGACGAACATGATTTCTTTGGAGACAACTTGTACCTCCCTCATGATTTTTTTGTTTGAAGGTTGTCATCTCAATGAGCAAGCCGCAGATGTGGTCGCCATGGTGGTATTTTCTCTTGTTTCAAATTTCCAAGCAATCATTAAATCTTATTACAACAAAGATGGCCATTCTTGGACACATCAATATGATAAAGAGAATAACACAACCATAAAAAAATCATGTTTATCTAGACTTTTTGTTGTGATTATTGTAGATGATCTAATTATCCCTCTCACATGTGCTTCAAGTGCCAATTTGATGCAGATCAAAATAGACAATATATTGCTAAACATCATGATAACATTGTACCAAAAACAAGCTACATTTTATCTTCGGTTCTTCTAGTATTAGAATACTTCATGTATGTGATGGATTTCTATTCATTATTAATTCTAGTGCTACAAGGAATATGACATACTAATATAAATGGCTACGCAACTACCACTCTCTATTTGTTAATTAAGTGTGTTGTTTATCTTTTTAATGATTATCAAGGTATTGGAGATTTCTATCTTGGTACATTACCTTCTACCACTCAATATCTGCAAGGGATTTTACATGTTTGACATCTTTGACATAATCTTTTCCATCAAGTGTAAGACTCATTGACCTTGGTGTGTTTGTGAGATTTGATCATACCAAATGGTGCATGAGAAAGATGGACATAATATTGCAATAGTGATTTATTTGAGCTCTCTCTTGATGATACTATAGCAAATTGTGTCACCACTACGAGTGACCATGATTGCAAGGTATGCCATCACTGTTTTTCTCACGCTGATTTCTCAAATCTCCTTAATCTTCATCCGTCATGATCTTGTACATGGCCTAGATCTTAAAGCTTGTCTTCATGTGGAAATATATTAATTTTTTCTCTTTGAAAATGTAATTTAAACCTTTTTCTCTTTCAAGTGATACCCGTTCTCATGATCTTTTGGATCTCCTTCATATTGACATTTGTGGAGCTTTGCCTCCACAGAGACACAAGTGAAATCACTTTTTTATCTCATTTTGAAACCTTTGGATGCACTACTTATATTCATGTTTCCAAAGAGCCACGAGCAAAGCTTGCAATCCTGGTCTCAAAGTTATTTTTATTGGATATTTTGACACTTACAAAGACTACAAGCTCTATGACTCTTTCTCCAAGAAAGTAATCATGAATTGTGAAGCTACTTCTTATGAGACATACATGGACCATGGATGATTCTAATGGTACTAAATATTTGCTTTAGGCTTTTCCATTCTTTTATAATGATGAACCTCTCTTTGAGAAGTATCTTTCCACTTCACAGTCATCAATTTTGAATGTTACCCATGATTATATTGATTTGGATATTGATTTTGAGCAGGGTTCTTGTTATGTTTGTGATGAAGATATCACTGATAGCGTTGTATATACTTTTGAATCTTTTTCTACCTATAGTGAAGCTATGCCTTCTCCATAAAATAATCACTGGCAAGAGGCTATGAAAGTAGAGTATGATTTTCTTATTTTCAAAGGTACATAGATACTAATCGAATCTCCTCCTGGTCATACAACAATTAAGCGTGAGTGGGTGTATAAGACAAAAGTTAAAGAAGATGAATCTTCTAAAAAATTCAAGGCAGATTAGATACCAAAGGTTAATTTGAGATTGTTGGCATTGATTATCAAGAGACCTTTTCACTAGTTGTTTGCATCACTAGTATTTGGGTCTTATTGACATTTTTGTTCACTTTCATTCAACTAACCTTTAGTATTTATTATCATTTTCAAACCGATGGGCAAATGGAGAGAAGTAATCAAATCATTGAGGACATGTTACAAGATTATTGTATGCAAAAGAGACTAAGTAGATTAGATATTTATCTTTGGTTCAATTCCTATATAACTCTTCATTCCAATGTACAATTGGGGTGTTTCTTTTTGAAGAATTATATGGACAAGAGTGTCTTACTCCATTAGAGTGGACATATCCACTCATAATATATCAAGAATCCAAAGGTATGTTGGATGAGATGCAATTGCTCAGACATCTGGATATAAAGACTGCCCAAGATAAACAAAAGAGTTATGCAAACCCTAAATAGTCTACTCGACTCTTTGAAGAAGGGGATATGTTATTTTTGAAATTGAATCCCAAAAGGATTTCTTTATCAATGAATAAGTGCAAGAAGCTTAGTGCAAGATATTGTGGACCTTTTGTCATCATAGAAAGAATCGTTGAACAAGCTTACCGACTATTGTTACCACCATATATCAAGGTACATGATGTTTTTTACATCAGCTTGCTCAAGAGGTATGTACCTCATCCAAATCGCATTCTTCACAATTCTTTGCTATCTACTTCCACGGATGGAATTTTGAAGCACATTCTGAAGCTATTCTTCAAACTAGGACTAAATCTCTTTGCAAAATAGGACCATAACTGAACACCTTGTTAAATGGTGGGGTAAGTCCAACTTGTGGAAACTTGTGGAAAAGCTCTCTATCCACCTAGGAAAGATAATAGAAAGAGGAAAAAAACCTCTCTAGCCAATGATTGTAAAGCATTAAGCCTACTTGAGAGGCTTTTTTCCAATCACTGTTTTCATTTTGAGGTACCGTCAATGTGTCTACTCTCTACCTTTATTCTTTTTCCTTAAGCTATAGCCTAACTCTAATTTCCATTGCTCTAACCCTAACCCTAGCATCATGGTGAGTCTAAGACTTAATCCACCATAGCCTAGCTCACTAATGACACTTAGAATAGAGCATGCTTTTGCTCCTTGATTCTAACAAGTGGTACAAGAACCTATGGTTCTTCCCTAGGCCTAGTCATATCTACTTTTCTTCCTTTTCCCTAATCACCATTGTTGCTAATTAAGCTTGGGCATGCTCTTGGAAATACCAATGAGCCACTACCCTCCTTAATTTTGTGGAATTTTAATTTGTGGCTTAATAATCTTTTGTATATGTTTAATCTTTTGAATTTTGTGGAATTTTGATTTGTGGCTTAATAATCTTGTGTATACTTGCTCATTTTTGCTTTATTAATTGCCTCACAACTTCAGTAACAACCACCATTGGCTAGTGAAATTTGCGTGTGTGCAAAGTGCTTCTTGTCGCCCTTCCATAAAGCTTTTAAACATTAAAATTGGATGCCATTTGATTCTTGATTGAGCCTACCTAAATCCGTTTCTTTTTAGCTTATTAGAGCTCCTTGGTCTCTGTAAGTTCTTAATGTCACCTAATTGCTTCTCTACTGTTAGGTGTGTATGGGCTTCTCCTTTCTTGGCCAGCTGGAAAGTAGAGAACATTTAGTGCCCAAAGTATCTTTTTTAGTAAAGGATAACCATCAAACATATGGAAACTTGTAAATTTTAGTTGAGTTAGAAATCGGTCAAAGACCTTGTCGGTGGATTTTTTGCTAGCTATCAAACCCACTTCTCTTACCTAGCCAGGTTCAACTGGCCAAGCATCACCTCAAACTCCTTACCCAGTTGTGTTCCATTTCTCACACATGCACTTTTCCCACTCTCAACTATGTGTGATGCCTCGGGAATACCATCAACACCCATTGTTATTGGAAACTTGGAGCCCGAATCTAGATTTTTCCCGTCTACTCTTGCATTTTTGCGAAGTGCTACCTATCCGTAGGCTTGTAAGTTGAAGTTGTGCTACATTTGTCATCCCAACATCAGCTCCACAATACATCTTTGCTACCTGCAATAACTCTTTACTCTCGACTACAACCCGAGAAGGCATATCCCGATGCACCTTTGAATCCCAACTTCAACTCCGTCCTCCTCTTGTTGCAAATATGTTGTGGAGAAGTTTGTGGTCTTGCTAGGAAATCACTGAGCCTCTTGCTACAAGAATTTATGAGGTAACTCCAAAAAAAATTTGAAGGAGTTATGCCATAAGTGTCGTGAAGTCTAGAGTTTGGTAGGGAGTGCCATCAAAGAAGGCTCTATGTGTGTGTGTGTGTGTGTGTGTGTGTGTGTGTGTGTGTGTGTGTGTGTGTGTCTGTTGCACTAACACACACAAAGAAAGAACACAAAAGAGAAAATAAAAAAAACACAAAGATGAAAACATCAAGGCTTTGGTCATATCTTATCATAGGTAGCATGAAAGGGTTAATTGATGAGTTACTGGCATTCAATCTTTGCCAACCAAGCAAGCTACGGATTTTTCATTAGGAAAAATATGAACCCTCTAGGGACCCTTTGGGATTAAGGTTAATTAGAGGTCAGCCAATAGCAAGAGGGTGGTGGACACACTCTATATCCTCAAAAAAGCAAGGGGACTACTTTGACCTCTTTTCCCCCACTTTTTGGCATGGATTTAAAAATACACTAAAAATTTCAAATTTTCAAAAAATTTCAAATTTTCAAAAAATTTCAAATTTTCAAAAAATTTCAAATTTTCAAAAAATTTCAAATTTTCAAAAAATTTCAAATTTCAAGTTTTCCCTCCTTAAAAGGTCCCCAAACCTATTTCATGGTCAAAAAAGTATTTTTGACGTTCAAAAGTTAAAAACGTGCACTAAAAAATCCAAAAAAATGATTTAAAAAAAAAACAAATCAAAACATCATTTTCACCCTCCAAAGTCTTTCCAAACCTATTCTATAGCGAAAAAGTGTTTTTCTCTCTCTACAAACCTTTTTCCAAGCTCTCCATTGCTGCAACAACCACATGCACCCCCTATAGTCCATCATTATCTCTCTGCTAGCTTTCTCCCACCTGCATTGTAGCACCAAGCAAGCTCCTCTTCCATCTCTTCCCCTTACCCACCACATAGTTTCACACCAAGCTAGCTCCTCTCCCTTCTCTCATCTCCATTACAACATGAAACAAGATTCTACTCCTTCTACTTTCATTCACTCACACTACATGGAAACCTCTACTCCCGAAGGTGGCAAAAGTATGAGCTCACATGAGTTGCATACCACAACAATAGGAGGTGTGAATATCGCGTGGGCATTGCAAGGGTTCATCTCCAACATAAAGATAGAATGGTAAGAAAACTACCCTTGTAGCTTACATTCAGAGCTTAACATCATCTCCATCTTTAAGTTATCATGCTGGAGAGAATTAACCTCTTTATGGATTTCAGTGTTTAGGCTTCACACCTCATAACACTGGGTGGTGCTATTTTGTTGATGACTTTGGTGCGCCATCTATAGTTGTGTAGCATGTGATTTGAGTCTCACAATGTAAGTAAGTTGTGTTATCTATGGAGAGTCGTCAAAGATTTTTCTTGTAATTTATTCTTTGTATAATTGTCATTAGATAATTGGAATGATATCATTTTGTACTTTATAACTTTGTGCTCACATAATCTTTTGTTTACTTACATATTCAACTTGTTTTAAGAGGACATGAGCAAGCAACAATGTGCAGAGATGGAAATCACTCTATTTTTGTTCCTTGAGGAACCTTTCACTACCATGCTAAAAGATTTTGATAAGAATAGTAGGTGTTTTTTAGAATCTTGAACCAATAGGGACTCTCTAGGAGCTCTCATAGAAGCCATCCATATAGTACTACTATCTTCCCTAGTGTCATAGACACACAAATACTCAAGTGTATATGAATCTCTAGATGAGGAAGACAAATACTTGTAAGATAAGCCTAACAGCAACAACATCGTCTCCATTTGTAATTATTTTTCATGAGGCTGGATTCCTCTATAAATGCAATATAAATATGTTTTTTTGTTAAATGGTGTCGCATTGAGTGAGAGTATTTAATTTAGATTACTGAAGTTTCATACAGATCTGAGAAATATTGTTTACCTTTATGGATATTTTGATTTGCCTGTACGATGATTCAAGTCGCAAGTCTTAATCACTCCACCTTGAAGAAATTCAAGCAATATTTTGATTTCAGTTTAATCATTAATGGTTATTCTTATTAAAGTGGATCATAAACTTTGTCAAGATGTCCTCATTTGGGAATGTTGAATATATATCATTAGCAATGTTTCACAAGAACACTAGGTGGACACAAGGAAGTAAAAATTGGCTCCTTGTTTGGTCGATTTCTAGTGTTTAATGTTTAGTGCACAGGATTTGTGAGGCCGTTGACATGGGGAGTTCACTAAAGTATATGTAACACAGCACATGTGTTCAACAGAAGGGATTTTATATTCTTGTAAAGTTGCAGAAACATGTGTAGATAAGGCCTATAAGGGGTACTTTTAATCCATTCTAGTGAACGCACGTGATATTGGAAAATTTTACATAGTGAATGCTCCGGACCTTTGAACACAAAGAAAGGGGGGGGAGGGGGGGGAGCTCTAATTACATCTGAGTGAAAAGAAGTGGAATTTGTATTGTCATGTTGCATAAAGATTTTCTTTCACTTAATCTAAAAAAAAATTGGTATCCTGGGGTGCAGACAAGGCCATATAATGCAAAAAAAGGGGTGGCCACAAGCGCGCGTAGTGAGCCATCCAAAACTGCTAGATGGGCCATATGTGGGCCCTTGTGGCCACCCTTTTTTGCATAATTAGGCTATTGCTGCACTCCAGAACCCTGGAAAAGATGAGATGAACCTAAAATTGAACTTTTCAAGCACATTATGCCTTCCTTCAACTCAACTTACTAGTTCCCTGCACCAGAAGGGAAAATCACATTGGACAGTATAAAATCCAGTCTCATGCTGCATAAACATCTGGTTTCATTAAATATTAACATTCTTGCTATTATAAGGGGCAGACTGCAAGGCCATATAATGCAAAAAAAAGGGTGGCCACAAGGGCCCGCAGGTGAGCCTTCCAAAACTGTTGGATGGGCCATCTGTGCGCCCTTGTGGCCACCCTTTTTTTTGCATAATTAGGCTATTGTTGCACTCCAGGACCTTGGAAAAGGTGAGATGAATGTAAAATTTAACTTTTCAAGCACATTATGCTTTCCTTCAACTCAACTTACTAGTTCCCTGCACCAAAAGGCCAAATCACATTGGTTAATATAAAAATCTAGTCTCATGCTACATAAACATCTGGTTTCATCAGCTATTAACAGTTTTGCTATCCTAAGAGGCAAACAAAGCTAGAAAATGCAAAAAAAAAGGGTGGCCACAAGGGCGCGCGGATGAGCCATCCAAAACTGCTGGATGGGCCATTTGCGCGCCCTTGTGGCCACCCATTTTTTTGCATTTTCTAGCTTTGTTTGCCCCTTAGGATGGCAAAAATGTTAATATTTGATTTAAATTTAACTCTTCATGGCCAAAACCACTTAACTTAAAACACATGGATAAACCGAAAAGCCAAATCACTATGGAGACAGTAGACACAACTCTTAATCATTTTGTCATTGCAAAGTCATCTGAAATGATGTGAGCCTCTACAACTTCTTGAATAGCCTCCAACACTATTGCTTGCATTTTATACTGATTTCCATAGCTTTGAAGCACCTCCTTCATCGTGTGAGCATATTTTTGATGCATGGCCATGATTCAAGTGTTAAGTTTTTTTTTTTTTTGAACTTTTCGGTTGTTTTCAACAGCTTCTAGATTTCAATCGGCTCCGAATCTGTCTGGGCTTGTCTCACATGAATTTGTTCATCTCATCGCGTTCTTCGACCATCATGTGATGAGAAAAAATCATATCTTGCTCGCATTCTCCAAAAATCAATGTGCAAGTTGGCAATTTATTTAAAAATGATGTAAAACATACATTTTTTACTTTTTTTTTAATCTACGGGCTCCAACGAGCATTAAAACCATGGAATCTGAAAATACTCAAAGAACCATTTTTTTTAATTGTGTTAAGGACTGTATTTCCTACATACAAAACTTTCCCAAAATCTCACCCTAACACCTTTAAAAGTGGCTTCCAAGGAGTGTACTCGGTCAAAATTTGAAACTGAAGAAAAACAATCAGAATGAACTACTAGACTGTGTATAAACTTTAGAATAACCAAAATTTCCTTCAAAAAAAATTTATGCTAAAAATTTGAAAATAGCCCCCCATTGGACTCCCCACAACGATAGAAGTCAAAGGGTTCAAGGAGAGGTATGGTGTCACAAGTGCATGGTGGGAATCTCATCGAGGTTTATTCCGTCAGGATCTCTTGTACTTTATCATGTCTTCTCATGTACAATCTTACAAAAAAAAATGATACTTTAAACGACTACAAATCTTATTTAACTTATCAAACAATCTAAAATATGGTAGAGCAAGAGTGCTCTTACACATCAACAAACAAAAAAGTCCAAACTTCTTCTCATTAACTTTGATAAACATACATTCGTGAACAACTTCCAAGGGGTAGTGCAGTCATAGTTCTTACATCCATTCCATGACATGGTATGCTCATGGGGTGACCTATCATATAAAAATATCTCTGGTGGGGGTGCCCTCATGTTAGGAAAGGGTGTGCTGCTGATGAAAAGTTGTTGTATTGTCCTACTAGGGATCTCTCCATGTTAGCATAGTGATTTTTGGTGTAGTGGGAGCCACATTGCTTGAGGAGAGCTTTGTGCCACCGTAAAAGCTTCATGTTATGCTAGTTCCTTGAGCCATTCTTGCATTAGGATGAGATTACCCACCTCTAATAAGGATGGATTTGAAGCACCTACCTGCAAGATGTAACAAAGAAGGTTGTTTTCGAGGAAAAGTGGTGACACTTGACCTCTCTAACTTGCACCCAATGTTTCTTGTAATGCCACTGTTTTGAGCTGAAGAGCTTGACATTCGTGCATCCACAAATGCAAAGAAGCACCTGCACCCATACACAACCAATTGCAATAGCCTAACAAGCCTACTTCTCCCCCCCAAGATATTGAACAACCATACACATTCGTCTCACCGACAGTATGACGATCTTGGGATGACCTCTGCTCACCCTCACGTGCGGCCTTTGGTGCAAACACCGTGGACAAGCAATATGTACACTTTTGTTGTGCGGAGTACATGGTGTTGGAGGGATACGATTTGTGATGTTCGTGAGCACCATGGCAGTTGTTGCGTGAGCAAGCAAAGAATGAAATGAAAGAGGGGGGAGGGAGAGGGAGGAACATGGGAGGAGAGAAGGGGGCAGAGGGGGAGAGGGAGAGAGAGGGGAGGAGGAGGAGAGAAGGGGGTAGGGAGGGAGAGGAGAGGAACATGGGAGGAGAGAAGGGGGCAGAGGGGGGAGAGGGAGAGAGAGGGGAGGAGGAGGAGAGAAGGGGGTAGGGAGGGAGAGGAGAGGGAGAGAGGAGGAAGGAGGAGGAGAGAACAAAGGTTTATTTTTTGGGGGGGATTTCTTTTTTTGAAAAAGTGGACTTTTAGTGTTTGTAGGTTTAAAAAAATGTCAAAAAATGATTTTTTGATGTGTATATATGTTGGGAGGGAATTTTAAGTCAAAAATAAGTAAAAATAACTTTTTTGAAAAAAAGTCAAATTTTGGCTCTTAGTAACCCACGTTTTTGCTGATGTGGCCACACCCCTTTACTCCCTTCACTTTCCAAAAGCTAGAGAGAGAAAGTGACCTCTTCGGTCCACATCCTATATGTGTCTAAAAAAAGGCTAGAAAAGTCTACTCAAAACTAGCTTCTTGAATGCCCTTGTCCCCTTAACCCTACACAACATTAGCCTTAATCCCTAAAAATTAGGATTCCTTACAAGGCCCATGCAAGGTTCATATTTCTCCTAATGTCTTTGGAATTGTAATTTTGTACTTACTATGATATATATGTTTTGTCTAGTGATTGGCACTAATTGTGTGTACAATTAATCCTCTTGCTTCATAGAGAAATAGATACACTTATATCAAAAGAAATATAGTCTAGAAGGGGTAGTATGATGCGAATACTGCGGGGAGAGATGTACATGTATCAAGAAGAGCCTAGAGTTTGCAGAGAGAATGAGCTTCTAAGCATGAGAGTGTGAAGATATAGCTACTCACCTTGTGTATTAGTAAATCTCCCCAAGAAGGTTGATCATAGCTTTAATGGAGTGTTGTAGCTTGAATGCCTTCAAGAATTAGGACACAAGAGAGATGAGGGTAGGGATAGAGATAGAAGTAGAAGTAGAGATAGAGGTAAAGGCAGGTGTAGAATAAGCTAGAGGGGGTCACTTAATAATTATGTAACTATCGTGTGAGTGCAAGAGAAGGGGTTTTTTTTTCTCACATTTTCATATACAAAAGGGTACCATAAAATGAAATTGAGAAAACAATTTACAAATTCAATAAGGAAAGGGTTTATTTTATTTGTCAAAAACTCACAGATAAGGAGTTTTAAATAGTCCTTGAACACACATGATATACACATTTTATATATAGTAACCCACTCAAGAGAATAAAAAGTGGATAATATCTAGGTTAGGGAATAGATTTCGAGATAGATATATAGATATAGGTTGGACTAGAGATGAAAAACAAAACATCAAGAAATGAACAAAATCACAAATCAAAACACACCTTGTTTGATAAACCCTTCTAGAGTTATTTGCTAATTTGATGGAGAGAGAAGACTTATAGCATTGGTTGATGCACCAAATTCTAGTCCTTCTTTGATTAGAGTTGAGCTTTCAAGGAATGGTTATAAGATTGGCTAGTCTTCCTCAAGGAGAAAGTGTAAGGCTTAGGTTTATGTTTATGGCTAAGTACAATCAGGACTTAATCCTCTTACAATCTATGGAATGCTTTTCAAGGAAGAAGAGGTTTCCTTTTACAGGTGAAGGGAGTCCCCAAGGGTTATACAAGAAAGAAAGGAGCCAGTGTGAATAGGAGCTGGCAAAGTTTGAAATGGTATGTCCCTGCACGATGTGGGCAGACTCGGATCCACCATTTTGAGAATATCTGTAACATTTAACGGCCTAAAAACTTGTGTGTAGCGGAAATTAGCATGAACATAGTGGGTGTAACATTTAATGGCCTAAAAACTTGTGTATAGCAGAAATTAGCATGAACATAGTGGGCATTTCATTAGAATAGATTCCTAATGAGAATTACAAGAGTGCTTGGGTGGAGAGAGCATCAAAAAGCATAACACCTAGTTAGATAGCATGAACAATACTTTCAAAAGAGAGAGAAATTAAGCTATTGACAACAGTTGAGGACCGGATTTGCATGGAGCCGGTCTCCCCTCCAAAAGGCTTTGTATTATGGTTTCTCACATCAAGAGAGACATTATACAATACAATTCTTTGTGTTCCTTCAAGACTATCTAGTGCAATGAAGATGAAAGCTTCATGCACTAAGAAAAACACTTAGGAAACACAACATCAGTTATCCTCAGTCTCAGACCCAAGACCTCATACACCTTCAAAGATGGTGAGAGCTAGCAGGGTATGAGAGTAGATTGAGAGGAAGAAGGAGTATCTTACGAGAAAGATGTACATCTCCTCACATAAGCACTCATATTAGCATAGCTTAGCTTAGTAATTACCATGGTAGAGGAGATGGCATGCATTGAAGCTTGGCTCTTGGTTGGATTTGCATCACAAAGCCAAGAGTTGTTGGTGTAGGCCTCCCTTCTCACAAGCTTGGAGTAGGTGGTAAGCTTTCCATTAAAGCTTGAGAAGGAGAGAGAGTCTTCTTTACTTCACACATGAGATTGTGTCAGTGTGTGTGTGATAATGCCTTGAAAAAATCAATCCCCCTCTCTCTCTTGGGCTAGCCCCCTTGCTATTTGCTCTTGCTGTCCTCCCATTGGACCTTCCTAGAGCTACACTACAAGAGGTTCTTCATATTAGCGACGCTCACACAGCGACGCTCAAAAAACAATTTCCCGGCGTCGCTATGAGCGTCACTATAAGCGTCGCTATGAGCGTCGCAAATTTATTTGTAAATTTGCGATGCTTATAGCGACGCTCATAGCGATGCTTATAGCGACGCTCATAGCGATGCTTATAGCGACGCTCATAGCGACGCCAGCTGGGGTAAAAAAAATAACCGAGCGCGCCCAAAAACTCAGATCTCAGATCTGAGTTTTTCGGCGCCCTCAAGCAAAGAGCAGGTAACGCTCTCCCTCACTCTCTCTCTTTCTCTCTCTTTTTCTTCTCCACACCACACACACACACACACACACACACACACACACACACACACACACACACACACACACACACGAGGAGAGGAAGGAGAGCCAGGTATGCTCCTTCCCTCTCCTCATTCTCATGTTCCCTTCCCCTCTTTCTCTCTCCCTCTCTTTCTCTCTCACACACACACATACACACACACACAGTGTTTTGTGTGTGTGAGAGAGAGAGAGAGAGAGAGAGAGAGAGAGAGAGAGAGTACAAACAAAAACAAAAGCGCACACACACATACAGAAACAAAGAATGCACACACATTGAGAGAGAAAAAGAGAGAGGTGCATAAACAAAAAATGCACGCATTGAGAGAGGAAAAGAGAGAGAGAACATGCATAAACAAAAAACGCACACATTGAGAGAGGAAAAAAGAGAGAAAACATGCATACGATCCAAAAAAACGCACACACATTGAAAGAGAAAGAGAGAGAAACTAATTTAACATCGTAGGAAACTAATTAAAATTAAAAGACCTAAAGATCTAACCGACGAGGAGTTGAACTGAAGACCTATTATTCAAGAGGGAAATGGCATAATCAATCTATCATACTTGGCATGGGTGATAGAAAGGTTATACCGTTTATCTCTTTTTATTGGCACACACATCCACACACGCGTACACACACAAGAAGAAGAGAGTTATAACGTCGTAGGAAACTATCTTAAAAGACGTTAAAGATTAGGTTATATGTAGACTTACATTAAATTAGATTTAGGTTTATTTTTAACTAGATTTACGTTTATTTAAGCTAGATTTAGATTTACGTTATATTAGATTAGATTTAGGTCTCCATAGACTACGATGCCTGCATGAAGCGGGTGAAGAAAGCCCTCAATGGAATATAGGGTATTGCTGTCTTCACTCATGGTGGGCTCCGTCGATCCAAAAGTACTGGTGAAATGTCTTCAGAAGATAGGGAAGAAGGTGGATCTTCAGGGCGGCAAGAGTCACTACATCCCCGACACAATGACCATCTAGACAACCTCTAGTCATTAGACTTACGTTAAATTAGATTTAGCTTTATTTTTAGTTAGATTTACGTTTATTTAGATTTACGCTTATTTACGTTAGATCGAGTCCACGCAAGAATTACTTACGGTTTAGGGTTTAGAGTTAGACGAACAGCGAAAAGATCTACTGTGAAAAGATGTTAAGATGAAGTGAAGTGCTACAGCTAGAGAAGAGGCAAAGGGATTTTGTCCACTACATGCAGTATCATGTACACGTGGGTGTGTAGATTTCTTGTACCCACAAATATAGGTATTGACCAATAAAGACGAGATTATAACCCGGTGGTTCTGATCTCCGTGCACCTCTAGACCGAGGTGTGCGGGGATTGGACATGACTAGAGAATGTGAGATAAAGAGAGAGAGAGAGAGAGAGAGAGAGAGAGAGAGAGAGAGAGAGAGAGAGAGAGAGAGAGAGAGAGAGATAAGACGAAGAATGCCAATAGAATATTAAATTTGTTGTCCAGGTTATAAGTTTTTTATCCTCATGATGAGTAGCGACGAGGATGTGGGACCGTCCAATCGAAACACCTATCTCTCAACGAGGGTCTTATGTCCTTGTAATCAATGCAAGCATGCTGTGCGACGGACAAGACGTGTTTCTTTGCAGCACGTTCGCGAATTTGGCGAGTTCGATCCATCTATTATAGATCGAGTTGTTGCCAATTATAACTCGTCGGACTCTGACGCTGGCCAACAAGCAGCAATCTTGCAACCCAATAGACGTGTTCGCAGGCGCTTTGGTCAAGCAGCATATGTGAGGCCACAAGATGTAGCCTCTGACAGCTCGGGGGATGATCATGCAGAGCACATTCCCAACGAGGCAATGTCTGAGCCCGAGATTGATGAAATGATCGAGACGATCATGGATTCAGAAAGGCTTATCTATGATGATATGAAAAGTGAAGCCGATACGTCATTGTATAATGGAGCACGTATGTCTAGATTGAAAGCACTCCTGGTTCTTCTCAACATGCAGGCAAAGTTTGGATGGAGTGACACTAGCGTCACAGCTCTTTTCAGGTGATCTATTACAATTAGTTTACTTTAATAAAACTCTAAATGTATAATGATCTGATAGATTTTTACACGACTGTATCATATTTTTATGTTGTGTAGATTGCTAAAAGAGCACATACTACCAGCTGACAATGTGATGCCAGATTCCCGAGATGAAGCAAGAAAGATTTTGCGAAACTTGGGGATGGATTACAATTCTATCCACGCTTGTCCTAATGACTGCATTCTTTTCAGAGGGGAATACACAGACATGGAGAAGTGTCCGAAATGTGATTCCGAAAGATATCGAGTAGATCTCCACGGGACAAAAATTCCACAAAAGGTTTTGCGAAATTTTCCTTTTCTTCCTCGCATCAAGCATTTCTTCGAATGTAAGTCCATGGCCGCCCTAGCATCATGGCATGAGGAGAATAAATCTTCGGATGGTGTGCTACGAATTCCTGCAGATTGCGCAGCCTGGAAACATATAGATGGAACATGGTCGGATTTTGCCAGGGAAGCTCGAAATTTGCGCTTAGGCCTGGCTATGGATGGCGTAAATCCATTTGGTCAAAGATCAACATCTTACAGTGTATGGCCCGTTGTCATCGTCAACTACAACATTCCCCCGTGGTTGACTACGAAGAAGGGGCACCTATGGCTAAGCTTGATTGTGCCAGGGCGATATAAAGTGGGGAATATGGATGTGTATCTTCGTCCACTATTGGAAGAGCTACAACAATTGTGGATTGGCATAGAGGTGGTGGATATGAGCCGACACACAGGACGACGGAATGCTTTGATCAGAGGTATTCTAATGTGGACCATGCATGACTATCCCGGGCTAACAGAATGCTCAGGTGATCTATTGACACTCCTCACTCAGACACTGTAAATCTTGTTTTTTCCCATAGTTGATCTATTATCATGTGTATACATGCAGGGCTTCAAACAAGCGGATACAGAGCATGTGTCACATGTGGACCTAGACTGAATGCACGTAGGGCACCCTCACTGAAGAAGCAAATCTACGAAGGTCATCAAGCGTATCTTCCAGAGAATCATGTGTTACGCGATGGCTTTTTGGGAAGAGAGCCACCAAGGATGTCTGCACAAGCATGGTTAGAGCAGAAGGAGATGTGCGATGACGGATTGCCTCCAGGGATGAAGAGACTATCTCTATGGTACGAGTTACCATACTGGCCCCGACTCGTGATCAATCACTTGCTCGATCCAATGCACATATTCAAGAATGTGGGTAATCTACTATGGGACCATTTGACCGACAAGAAAGATACTTTGGGAGCCAGAGTTGACCTTAGAAATGTGGATCGTATGGAGCAATATTGGCCGCAAACAGCGTCTGATGGATCGATAAAACTCCCTAAAGCACCATGGATTTTCACAGGAGCCCAAGAACGCAAAGTAAAAGAGGCCATTCGATCTTTGCGGACCCCCACTGGCGTAATGCACTCGCTCCGAACGTGTTTTACTAAAGAAGGAAAGCTTACCGGTTTGAAGTCACACGATTGGCATAAAATGTGTCAGGTACGTTCATAGTGGACTTTAATATCATTGCATAAAATGTGGACTTTAATATCATTGCTACACATACTTTACAGTTTATCTTACCGGTTGCCATTGAGGGATGTTTGTCTCTCGACATCCGTAACACAATCTACAAACTTGCAAAGCTGGTGCAATGGATCTCACAAAACGAGATCGACGTAGACTCCATACCATTCGCCAAACTAAATGCTGCGGAGCTTGTGTGCATGTTTGAGAAACATTTTCCTACTACAATGCTAACCATTCAGGTGCATCTTCTTGTTCACATAGTTGATGAGGTGGAAATAGCTGGCACAGTTCATTCCAGATGGATGTTCTTCTTAGAGCGTTTCATGAAAATGCTTAAGGGATATGTGCGTCTGTTGGGAGAAGAGGGGGAGATCGACCGCTTAAAGTACTCAACATAAGCTTTCAAGCCATCACCATCAAACTGTCCACCTCTTCTTCCAATTTCCAAGCACACACACTCACCTAGACTATGACACACACACACAGTAAACAGAGAATTGATATAGACAAGCTTGTAAGGAGGTGTAAGAGATGTGTAAGAGATGGAGACTAGATTAGAGAGTACACAGCAAAATAACCATAGCTTAAGAGAGTAGAGAAGAGAATCTGCAAGAGAAAGGCCTAAATCTAGCCCCAAACTCCACGGCACCTCTCTTGTGGAGTTGGTATTTAATATATTACTTTGAGTTTAAGGTGCCAAAAATTGATGCCCCTCTTTTACAACCACTTTACTTTTGCAAATGAGTGAAGCTCATTAGTTCTTGCATGACCCATAAGGGAAGTTCCCACTACAACTATTTACAGAGCCATAGTGGCTTATTGAAATGATGTTCTAAGATACTGTGCAAATATAAAATGGCCAAGAATAATTGCCGTCGCCTCTTCATCAACTCCCCGCATTCCACTCTACAAAATCATCATCAACTCAATTAGTAAAATAAATAGACAGCACATAATTAACCATTACGCCCAGCTATCCCAATTGCAGTTAACCACTACAACAGGAGGGTGCCCAATCTCGTAACATCCCTCCCACCAGGGATAGCAACTGTCCTCAGTTGCTCAATAGAGAAATCAACTGGACCGTGAGTGATGGAAAGTGTGGAGAAAGTTGGGAAAGTTGCGAAAAAACTTTTCAGGCATCCATTTGGCATCCTCTCTAGGGTGGCCCTTGAAAGTCAAAAGGTAACGGTTATAAACCATTCCAGTGCGTGTAGTGGTGGTCTCATGGTCAACTATTTTGTCAGGGATGAGTTGCTCTTCTTGGTCTACAAGTGAAGGTGGGTCTTCGTAAATGTGGTGTGTAGGTAGGGGTCCTCTGAATGGTCGTAAAAGACTAATGTGAAATGCATTGTGAATGTGCCAATGTGCAGGTAATTCTAAACGAAAAGAAACATCATTAATGACAGCTGAAATTTTGAAAGGTCCATAAAAACGAGGAGAAAGCTTAACAAAGACATTAGTATCAACACTTTTGATCCTTCGTTTTTCGATGCGAAGTAAAACATGATCACCTTCTTTGAATTGGTGTGCCTTGCGGTGCTTGTTAGCATGCTTGGTGTAAAGTTCTTGTGAGTGTTTAATGGCAGAATGCACACTTGCATAAATATCATGAAAGTTAGTAGTGAAATCATCAGCGGCAGGCACAACATTAGAAAGACGTGAAGCAGGAGTAGGAAGTGAGTGACCGTATACAATTTCAAAGGGAGATTTACCCGTGGCAGTGTGAGTGGTGTTGTTGTATGCAAATTGCAAAATATGTAGGTAGTCATCCCATTTCTTAGGTTGAGAGGAAACATAAGCCTTCAACAAGTCAATAATAGTGCGGTTGGTGACTTCGGTTTGACCATTAGATTCAGGATGAAATGCAGAAGTAAAGTCAAGTGTAGTGCCAAGATTTTCAAATACAGAAGTCCAAAAAGCACTAAAAAATTTTGAGTCTCGATCGGAAATAATCACTTTAGGCAAACCATGATGTGGAAAAACAGTCTTCAGAAACAAAAGTGCAGCTTGATGTGCTGTGAGTGTTTTCTTACATGGAACGAAGTACGCTTGTTTAGAGAAACGATCAATAATAGTCCATATCATGTCATGTTTGTGCGTTGTGAGTGGGAAACCAGTAACAAAATCCATTGAAATATGTTCCCAAGGTCTTTCAGGAATGGGGAGAGGGTGTAAAAGTCCCAATTTCTTACCTGTAGCTGCTTTGATTTTTTGACAAATCAAACAAGTGGACACATACTGTTTAACATCCATTCTCATAGTAGGCCAATAGAAATCACGACATAAATTTTGAAAAGTTGCAGCAAATCCTCTATGTCCAGCATAAGGTGGTTTGTGCAATTCTTCAATAATTAATGTACGAAAAGATTTAGTCACACACAATTTTTGTTTGAAATAAAGGAAGTTTTCTTGAATAGTGTATTCGAGAAATGTGTGTACAGAATTATCAAGCATGTGCAACCATGTCGTTTTGAAGTCATCGTCATGTGCATAAGTGTCAGGCATAGTGTCAAATGAAGTTCCCGTAATGGTTGATAGATGATTAAGTGAGGGTCTTCTACTCAAGGCATCAGCTACAACGTTTTCTTTACCAGGCTGGTATTTAATGTTGGGCTGAAAACTTTGAATAAAAGCGGCCCACTTAATATGTCTATCATCTATTAAAGGCTGAGAAAGTAAATATTTGATACTTTGTTGATCAGTTTTAATGATCAAGTCAGTACCCATTACATAGTGTTTCCAGATTTTCAATGCATGTACCACAGCACTCAATTCTTTATCATAAGTACTGAACTTTATTTCAGACGGTTTGAATTTACGACTTTCGAAAGCAATGGGATGGTTATCTTGCATAAGGACTGCACCGATACCTTTACCACTAGCATCAGTGACTACCACAAAGAATGGTCGTTCAAAATCAGGCAATTGCAATACAGGTGCATTAGTCAAAGCATGTTTAAGTGCATTAAATGAGCTTTCTTGCAAATCAGTCCATTCATAAGGCGTGTTTTTCTTCAACAAGAGAGTCAAATAATGTGCTTTGTAAGCAAAATTACGAACAAATTTCCTGTAATAGCTGCAAAGACCAAGAAAAGATCGTAGCTCATGCAAGTTTTTGGGTCTAGGCCAGGATTTAATGGCTTCAATTTTCTTTGGATCGACATGAATTCCTTTACCCGATACAATATGTCCCAAATATTCAATTTCAGATTGGAAAAATGAACTCTTTTCAGGATTCAAATACAAGTGATTTTGTGCAAGCAGATCAAATACAGGTGTTAAATGTTGCTTATGGTCTTCTTCAGATTTACTGAATACCAAAATGTCATCAAAAAATACAATCACAAAATCTTGATGGTCAATGAAAATTCGATTCATCATGCGTGTGAATGTAGCTGGTGCATTTGTCAAACCAAATGGCATGACAAGAAATTCATAATGCCCAGTTTGTGTTCTGAAAGCAGTTTTGTAGACATCATGTTCAAACATTTTGACTTGGTGATATCCTGATTTAAGGTCAATTTTGCTAAAGATGTTTGCCCCTTTCAGTTTGTCTAGTAGATCATCCACTCTAGGAATAGGAAACCTATTCTTAATGGTGATCTTGTTTAAAGCCTTGTAGTCGATACACATACGAAAGGTTCCATTTTTCTTCTTGACAAGAAGTACTGGAGCTCCGTATGGTGAACTACTAGGTCGGATTAGGCCTCGGTCAAGTAAATCAGTGATTTGAGTTTGTATTTCCCTGTGTGCGGTAGGATTTACACGATAAGGTGCTCTACAAGGAGGTTCACTACCCGGTATGATGTCAATTTGGTGGTCTTCTGGGCGTGATGGTGGAATTCCAGGTGGGAGATCATGCATAAAACAATCTTTAAATTGTGAGAGAAATTCATCGTGTGTGGAGTTACATGAAGTTTCAGTTTCAACAAAAATTTGATTTACCAATACTAGATATGTTTTCCCCTGTTTTCGAATTGCTCGTTTGGCTTGAGTGTGAGAGAGGAGTGGAAATTTTTGATGTGCCAGTGTTGCTTGGATGGAGAATTTTTTATTATTATAAGTGAGAGACATTGTACGTGTTTTATAATTAATCAACGGGTCAAATTCATGACGAAATGGCATTCCCAAAATCATATCGAGTCCATGCAATGGTGCTACCAAAAATGTACGTGCTTGTGTGAATTCACCAATGCAAACTTCAAAAGTGACTTGAGTTTTACAATTAAAACGTTGATTATTAAAAACAGTTTTGACCTTGTGGGGTGATGAAATTTCAGAGAGTGATAGTTGTTGTGCCAATCGTGTGGAAATGAAATCATGGCTACTACCATCATCTAGCAGAATGGTGACATTTTCACCCTTAACAGTGCCTTGCACTTTAAACAAAGTGTGAGGAGATATAGGAGTACCTGAGGATGGGTTGTCATCGTTATCATAATCAGGATCATATCCCTCACCGTAGTTAACTTCCACTTCATTGTCGTCGGGTGTAGCATCTTCGATGAGGTTAAGAGTAGCTCCGTTGGGGCGGTTGTTGTTGAAGAATTTTTGACTTGAATTCCTGTTGACTCCATTTGAATGGCCATTGGATTGACCATTGCCCTTAGCATGACCATTTGGGCACTTATCTGCATAGTGACCATACTGAAAGCATTTAAAACACTTCACCTTTTTGTTACCATTAGAATTTGGAGGAAAACGCTGGTTGAAAGGATGTTGGTCGCCTCGTTGCTGAGTGTTGTTGTGGTTGTTGCTCGTATGAGGTTGAGCAGTGGCAGGAGGATTGTCAAATCTTTGTCTTTTGAAAAAGGTACGGCTTTGGTGTTTGCTTCTGTCAAAGTTAGGAGAGAAAGGAGGTCTCTTGTTGCGGTTAGTGTTAGCAGGTTGATCAGTGTGAGAGGAATGTCCACCTTTCTTCTTTTCTGCGTTGAGAGCCAAGTTAATGGCCTTTGACAGAGAATCTGGTTCGAACATATCTACCTCAGCACTAATTTGTAGTGCCAAGCCTGATATGTACTTTCGCTTCAATTTCCTGCGACTAACATGTTCAATAGCTTGCAATTGAATTAGACAATTCCAAAAACGGTCAGTGTAACCCTGTACATCTTCATTTCTACCCTGTCGAATTAAATCCCATTGACGTCGTGCTTTAGCTTTGTACTGTGTTGGCAAAAATTGGGGTAAAAACACTTTTTTGAATGCATTCCAGGTGCGTGGTCTTCTTCCATGTTGTTTGGTGGCGTTCCACCACAATGCAGCGCTGCTAGTGAGATGATTGGATGCACACTTTACCATTTCACGCTCGGGAAAGTCTTCATCATGAAAGTAGTCATCTAACTGACTAACCCATGCTAGAACCGTGCTAGCATCTTTAGTGCCATCAAAATCTTTGAAAGTGAAGGCTTTTTTGCTAATTTTGTTTTTCTTGGGTGTCGGTGCAGATTCGGTGCGTGCAGAATGTAATAATTTATCTTCAAGTTCTTACCTTCGCATGCGTTCATATGTGAGTGACTGCTGCAAATTTTGAAGTTGCTCTGCAATCGTGGGTGCATGAGGAAGATGTGCCATGATTGCGTGCTTTTCTTTTTCTTTTTTTTTCTTTTTTTAAATTTTTTTTTCTTTCTTTTTCTTAAAAAAAAGTAAATAATTAAATGGTAATGCTTAAAAAGGCTATTTGGTGATATTCACAGATGCAATATGCGGAATAAAATAAAATAAATAACAGAAATGTAATGTACTTAGCTTAAAAAGAGCGGTGGCGTCCAGTCCAGAATGGCGATGCGCTAGGAAATTGCCAGAGAATAGACAGTCCGACGGTGTGTCACCGAGCCAGTTGAATTTCGTGGCACCCGATCTCTCGTATTCCCAAAATTAATGGTATTACATTTGGTAATTTCACCGTCCAATTAAATTGAATGTTATTTTCGAGTTTCCTGTATAGCTAGGCCAATGGAGCAGATATTGTTCATTTATTATTATTTTTTGACGCTTGCTTGCCGGCTTAGGACAGAGTGACCACCTTCTTATGCACTTCAACCCTTGAGTTGGCCAAACTTTGTAAGGAATGTCTTCTAAGCTTAATGTTCAATGGCACTCTTTTTTTGTTTTGTTTTTTTTTGAAGCTTAATGGCCTCACTTTTTAAAGAGGTAAAGTTTTGAGGCTTGAAGCTTAATAGCCTCACTTTTTAACGCGTAAAGTTTTGAGGCTTTCTTAATGGCCACACTTTGACTTAAAAGGTGTGAATTGCAATTGCATGGAAAAAGTTGAAGACAGCGAGCTCTCTCAAGCTGAGAACGACAGCGCCATTAAAGAATTGCACATGGTGACTAAAGGAGGAGGTTTCGGCCCGAGTGCAAGAAGGCAAAAGTACTCACACAGCTTGGGTGTCCATGTTGATAGCAGTTTCGAGCTTTTTCGAATAGGTCGATCGAGAAAATTTTTTGTGTGTAAGCAAGGATTCCCACATAAATTTCTTGCCTTCTTTCTTCTCTTCGTTTATGCCTTTCGATGCCGCTTCCCAATGACAAGCTGAATCGATGTGACTAAAATTTCCCTGCTTGCTTTGACTCTTGCTCTCTCTTTCCTTTAGTAAACCATAATCCGCCTTCTCGTTCCCAATTTCAACTTCTCTTTCAAAGTTGTAATTAAGCTTTTCGACTTCTTTCAATTATGCGTCAGCTCACTGTCTTGTCCGTATCTTCATGTATACGCAAGGTTAACTAGTGCTTAAATTTAACCACTGAACATACCCGTTCTTGATCGTCTTGAAGCCGAATTTGAAAATTGATTGTCGATTAGCCACCAATTAACAATCGAGTTTTTCTTCTGTGAACTCGATCAATTATACTTCGAATTTCCACGAACCCTTGAATCCTTGAATTGCAAAGTCGATGAATTGCAATTGGGGTTTTGTCGATTAGAGAAAACTCCTTCTTAAAACTGAAATCTGGTGCCGATTAATCCTCGAACCTGAGGCTCTGATACCACTGTTGGGAGAAGAGGGGGAGATCGACCGCTTAAAGTACTCAACATAAGCTTTCAAGCCATCACCATCAAACTGTCCACCTCTTCTTCCAATTTCCAAGCACACACACTCACCTAGACTATGACACACACACACAGTAAACAGAGAATTGATATAGACAAGCTTGTAAGGAGGTGTAAGAGATGTGTAAGAGATGGAGACTAGATTAGAGAGTACACAGCAAAATAACCATAGCTTAAGAGAGTAGAGAAGAGAATCTGCAAGAGAAAGGCCTAAATCTAGCCCCAAACTCCACGGCACCTCTCTTGTGGAGTTGGTATTTAATATATTACTTTGAGTTTAAGGTGCCAAAAATTGATGCCCCTCTTTTACAACCACTTTACTTTTGCAAATGAGTGAAGCTCATTAGTTCTTGCATGACCCATAAGGGAAGTTCCCACTACAACTATTTACAGAGCCATAGTGGTTTATTGAAATGATGTTCTAAGATACTGTGCAAATATAAAATGGCCAAGAATAATTGCCGTCGCCTCTTCATCAACTCCCCGCATTCCACTCTACAAAATCATCATCAACTCAATTAGTAAAATAAATAGACAGCACATAATTAACCATTACGCCCAGCTATCCCAATTGCAGTTAACCACTACAACAGGAGGGTGCCCAATCTCGGAACAGCATCAAAAGGCACGTCCGGAGGGTAGCATGGCAGAAGGTTGGTTGGTATCAGAGTCCCTAGTGTACATTAGAGAGTGGCTAGACGGATTTGATAAATCCCGGGACACGCTATGGCGAACCA
Organism: Adiantum capillus-veneris; assembly: GCF_014529385.1. Classification (NCBI taxonomy): domain Eukaryota; kingdom Viridiplantae; phylum Streptophyta; class Polypodiopsida; order Polypodiales; family Pteridaceae; genus Adiantum; species Adiantum capillus-veneris. Next base: position 32,912,828 of record NC_140950.1, read on the forward strand.
TAGATGATGAGCGCATATCTGGGATTGTCATGTGCAATCTCGGTGTTGAGAAGAAGATGACGGAAGATCTAGAGGCTAAAATCAACCGATTTTGCATGCTTCACAATCCAGTGATGCAAAAGTGGATTTCACAATATGAGGATGCAAAGCAAGAGCGACAAAGGGCACGAATCGAGTGGAGACGGGGAAGACGACCACCGATGCACTATCCAGCGGTTCTGGAGAGCCTACCAACTTTCATGAGCTTAAGATGGTTGCACAACCAATTGAAAAGCGCACAACAATGCGGTGACGAAGTGACTGAAGAAGAGTGGGAGTACTCTCGGGGTTGCGCGACCAAGGTAAGTTTGCAATGTACGACTAGCAAGTGACTTTATTTATAAACGTTTGAACGGCCACTCATAATCTTTGTTCGTTGTAGTATAAGTCATACACAGCAGCATGGTGTAAAGGTCGACATTTTAGGGTGGAACGAATCGACAAAAAGCGTTTTACTCAAGATTGTGGAATCATGGCAAAATTTGAACAGTCTAGTCCACGACGTTCCTCTGATGCAGATCCTGTGGTGGCGGAACTCACTTACTTCATCACGCTGCAAGAGATTTTGAGGATCGATTACAGAGGATTTTTTGTCGACTTATTCGACGTGCAATGGTTCAAGATAATCATGGAGGGTCGCAACGCTACTGTGCGTAGAGGAGAGTCTGGTTTTCTTGAGGTGGATTCTACTAAGAAATGGACTGACCTAAGAGACACTTTCGTACTACCCGAGCATTGTGAACAAGTAAGTATATAAATAGTTAACATCCCCCTTTTACAAGTTATGTGCTTGAAAGCTCTCATGTAAGTTATGTGGCTCTGGCAGGTAGTATTTCATCCTACAAAGTCTACATCAAACTGGTGGTACGTCATAGAGGTAGCCCCTCGTAGTGCAAGGACGTATGAAGGCTACCATGTGCCAATCACAACGACATCAATGGAGGAGATTAGAGAAGATGCTCAATCAGAAGCCACTACGGTGGTGCCAGACAAGCATCAAGATGCTACTAATCTATATGGGGTGCGGGGTGCATGCAGAGGAGCTACAAAATGAAACAGAGGATATGTGTTTAAACGGAGAGCTCTATATAGATATAGGAAGTTATGCTGAGTTATGCGAGGATGAGAGAGAGATCTCTTAAAGCCACAAATATTGTATTTGAACAATTTTGCTCCGTGCTGTAAAATCTCTGGCTCTCTAAGTACCTTCCATGGTGTATAACGCTCTTTTAGACTCGCGCTCACATCTTTTGATTGAAAATTCTGAGTTTTCAACTTGCCTCTTCTATCACTCGATTCATTGCGTCATTGTATTTATATGCGTCATTACGTCATTGTATTTAATGGTCTTTGCGTCATTGTCTACTCTATTCATTCAATATTAAGTTTAAATATTCGTGTGTTTAATGCAGGTATGGATGATGAGGAGTTTCTTTCTTCTTTGTCACCGCAGCAGAGACAGTGGTACGTGGAGCGTCATCGCTCTGGCGCATCATCGCGCGTTCCTACACCATCCGCATCTCCCTCTCTTTCGGAGCATTTGGCGCGCTCCGAAGCTTCGGCGTCGACGAGACGAGCGTCACACTCGTCTAGACACCGGCGCTCTAGTGGTGGCGGTGGCGGTTGTTGTGGGGATTCCGCCACCGATGCCTCCACACCGCCTCGTGTTCGACGAGGCTCTTTACCCTCCCCTTCTTTGCCCGTCCCCACACCAGCCACAGCATCGCCGTCTACGCCAGGTTTTGCACGGCTGACTGTTCCTAGAAGCTACACACCTCTACCTACTCCGCCAGGAGCCACCCCACTCGACACTCCTCGCTTCGGGGCCCAGACGCCGGTGGAGACACCTGACGTCCGTACCCCCATCGACACGCCGCTAGAGACCCCTGCCGGGACACCCAGGTTCACGCGTCACCGGCCAGAGGGCTTGCCTTACTCCGTCGACTTCAACGGCGGCATCATCATGGATGATGACGGCAAGAAGGTGATCTCACGCATGCGTGGTCTTTGCTCTCAGCTATTTAGACACTACATACTAAATAAATGGAGTGAAGTACCAAGTGATTTAAAAAACAGAGTCATCAGCATACTTCATGATGAGTTTCCCGTTCCAACACGGGATCACCGCTTCAATGAAGACCTGATGAAGATTCGAATGCGCGAATACTGCAAACACAAGCGTTTCGAAGTGCAAAAAGCAATCAAGAATGGGTGGAACAGGCCAGATTGGCTGGCCAAAGAAGATTGGAAGAATGCGAAGAAAGCAGCGCGCGAGAATCCCGACAAGTGGAAGCAACAAAAGGATGCAGCCAGAGCGCGAGTAGAGGCAGGGAGCTCGCACCACTTGGGGAGCGGTGGATGGGCATCATTTGAGGCCGATTTTGTAAGTCTTTTCACATTGCTCTTTATGCATGTTCGATAGTTTAGGGTTTATGAGTTTTTTAGTTCTAACATAATGAAATCTTTGTATGTTTTGACAGTGGTCGATGACAGGACGTGATCCCACACCGTACGAGCGCGAGTACGCAGGCAGGAAGGGCTTAAACGCCCTGATGGACATTCTCAGTTCTCGCGGCGGCATGGTTAGTATTAGGGTTTACTCTTTTTTATTTTTTGTATTGTTTTATAAATGTCGTTATATGTTTATATTTACTAAAAACTGTCTTATTGTCTTTTTTTGCAGAATCCGACAGATACGCTGCTTGGACGCGATGAGACGTCTGACTAGACGACGTCAGTTTAGCCGTAGCTAGATAGCATTAGTTTAGGGTTTCTCATAGCTTATGTATCATGAGACGGATTTTATACGTCTTTTTGAACCATGTATATTATTACATTTGTCACCGCAGTTCCTTTTGCCAATAAATTCTTTATGCCCATGATGTTGTACAATTGTCATTATTACATTTGCCAATCAATTCATTTTGCCTATGATGTGTACAATTGTCAATTTTTCAAACAATGCGTCTTGTGGGTGACTATTTTGGGTCTCTTATCTACCTTTGCACTTTTTTTAAAAAGTGAATCAAGTACAATATGGTTGATGGGTGGCAGGGCATTGAATTCAATGCCCTGCCTCCAAAAAAATATTCTCTCGGGCGTCGCTATAAGCGTCGCTATTTATGGCTCTGTAGCGTCGCTATGAGCGTCGCTATATGCGTCGCTATATAGCGACGCTGATAGCGACGCATATAGCGACGCCTATAGCGACGCTCTCGTAGTGACGCTCGTAGCGACGGTTTTAGCGACGCCGGGGGTTATAAAAACCCAATGTATTTCCGTCACTAACAGCGTCACAAGAGCACACAACCTCTTGTAGTGCTAGCCAATGACAATTAAGCAGCATAAGTGATAGCCTTCTGACATGTGTCCCCCTTTTCCCTTTTGTGAGAGCTTAAGGTAATTTAATAATTCAACTACACTCTCATTGGACCCCTTTGCCTCCTGGACAATAGGAATCAGGCAAGCCATTGGGCTGTTGAATGCTCATTGGACCCCTTGGGAGACTGTCCAATAGTCTTCTAGAGGACTTAATTCTCATTGGTTATTTTATTAAGTGTTTTTAAATTAATTAAACTAGATTTACTCTAGACTAATTCTCATTGTTCCACCTCCAAGGCCATCCAATAGGAATTGGGTACACCTTGTGGGCATCTGGCCTAGGGAGCTGACATGTGTCCCTCACTCCCTTTGTGTAAAGGGAGCTTGTGTGTGTGACACACAAAGCATCCAATTCCCCCATGGCTGACCTTTCGACACAACCTTTGAATTTTGGAACCTTAGCATTTTGGAGGTCTTAATGGGCTGAACCTTAGGGTATTTTTAGCCCATTGTTGCACATGGCTCTTTTGCAGATGGCCCCCCCTTTGGATCCCTACTGTGGCCGGTCTGCTAGCTTAACCAATATTCTAGCTTTTTCTCCCCTGGCACTTCCCCATATTAAATGATCAGTTTAACATGAGAAAATCATTTAGGAGAATTAGATATTGATTATTATGACATTACCTCTCTCCTGAAATCATAGTCGTCCTCGACTATGGTGTAGAGAATATAAAGCATATTCATGAGTCCTTTTCTTAATGGGTAGAGGATCCCTATGTTACCCTACGACATCATTCCACAATGGATGACTAGTCCATTTGGCGCTTGAGATCCTGAGGCTACCACAAGCATGTCTGCACATTAGTCCTATCAGTCTTCCTTAGTAGAGTGACAAGCTCTACTTGGTGTTTGGGAGACGTCTTCTCCACAAACTTGATCTAAGCATGCATACTACTTCATTTTTGTGCACAATAAAGAAAAGAGAGTCTTATAAGACAAAAAATTTGTTCATTTTTAACGTTTTTTACATTTGCTTACTCTTGGGAAGCATTGTAAGCATTGACAAGGTTTAGGTTATCCTTTAATTGTATGCCTTGCATCCATCTAGCATCTTCAAAAGAATAATTCTTAAACTTAATAAGATATCATCGGATAGTCTTACCGCCTCTTAATACCTTGTCTTCATGTCGGAGAATGGACGCGGGCTATAGCACCTCCTCTTGGTCCTCGATCTCTGGTGGGGCTTCAATAGTTGGTTCTTGAGGTGGCTCTCCTTTGTAAGGCTTTAATAGGCTCACATGGAAAGCATTGTGTATGAGCCAATGATTGGGCAACTTGAGTTGATAGGCCATCTCATTGATTGGCCGAAGAATCTGGAAGGGACCATAGTACCTTTTTGCTAGTTTAGCATAGTACTTTTGGTGTCCCGTAGGATTCTTGCCCGTCGTGTGCCTTAATCGAGCCTTGGGAAACTTTTAATAAGACCCAATCATTTTCTTTAAAGGCTTGGGATCTTCTCTGCTTGTCAGTTGCAGCCTTTTGACTTTGCTGTGAGATAGAGATAGCATCCTTAATCTTTTCAAAAGATTCTTGCAGGCCTCGGCTATAGTCATCTGCAGCGAATATCTTCCCATGTACCTTAAGTAGCAAGGGATGTTTTGATCTTCCCTCAATTACCTCGAAAGGTGCTTTTCCCATGGAAGTATGTACAGTGTTATTGTAAGCATACTCCACTAAGGGTAAGTACTTCTCCCATTGGGATCTTTGATCTACTTCCGTTACATAGGCTTTTAGTGGATCAAGAATTCTTAGGTAAGCTATTTCACTTCGGCCATTCGTTCGTGGATGATAGGCCGAAGAGAAGTTTAGCCTTGTCCCTAAATCCTCAAAGAGACCCTTCCAGAAATTACTGGTCATTCTAGGATCTCTATCTGACACTATGGACATTGTCAAGCCATGGTACTTGAAAATTTGTGAAATGAAGAGGGTTGCCATTTGATGGGCTTTGATAGTCTTTTTTTTTACAGGCATAAAATGAGCTTGTTTACTGAACATGTCTACTATCGTCCATATTCCCGTATTCCCATGGATAGACTGAGGCAATCCAAAGATAAAATCCATGGATATGCTCTCCCATGGTGAATTAGGGATTGGCAAGGGTTGAAGCAATCCAAGTTTCTTCCCTCTATCAAATTTTGTCTTTTGGCATACCACACATTTAGAAACATACTCTTGTATGTTCACTTTCATGGTAGGCCAATAGAAATATGTTTCAATTCCCTTTAAGGTAGACTGAATCCCTCTATGCCCCGCATAAGGTGGAGCATGAGATTCATACATTACTTTCTCACGTAGTGAGTTAGTAACACATAGTCTATTGCCGTAGAGAAGATAACCATCTTGTAAAGTAAATGGTTCTTCTTTCTTCCCTAATGCAAGTGCTGAAATCACATCTCTAAAATCCGGATCAATAGCATACTCACCTATCATTGAATATAGATCATTGTGAGTTGCTATGGAAACCGCATTCACTCTCGGCCGTCTTGAGAGTGCATTAGCTACTTGATTATGCTTGCCAGCAATGTGAGCAATATGAAAATGAAATTGACAAAGTAAATTTGCCCACCTCATTTGTTTGTCGGAGAGCTTGGTCTGCGTCATGAAGTACTTAAGACTTTGGTGATCTGTTCGCAGAATGAAAGGAGTCCCCAATAAATAGTGCTTCCATGAGTCTAAGGCATGTAGAACTGCAAGGAGTTCCTTTTCGTATATGCCTAGAGCTTGCTCAATAGGGTTGATCCTTCAACTTTCATAGCCTATGGAGTGCCCTTCTTGAAGCAAAACAGCTCCAAGGCAATCACCACAAGCATCACATTGGACCTCAAATGGTTTTGAGAGATCCGGTAGGGTAAGCACAGGTTGAGAGATAAGCTTTTCGAAAGCATTGTTCTCCTTAGCAGACCATGTATACCTAACGCTTTTCTTTGTTAGTTCATGTAATGGTCCCACAATTTGTGAGAACTTTTCTATGAAGCGTCTATAGTATGCACACATACCTATAAAGCTCCTTAATTCATGAATATTCTTTGGTTTAGGCCATCCTTTTATTACCTCTAACTTTGATGGATCCATTTGGATACCATCTTGAGAGATAATGTGATCTAAATACTGAATCTCTTGCAAGAAAAATTCACTTTTCTTTCGATTAACATAAAGTTTATTCTCTCTTAAAACTTGAAATATTACCTAGAGATGTAGCTTGTGTTCGTCTAATGAATTAGAGTAGATGATAATATCATCAAAGAACACTTCAGTGAGGGTTCGATGAGGTCTGAACAGCTTCTCCATCAAGCGGTTGAATGTGGTTGGTGCATTAGTCAAGCCAAAAGGCATGACAATGTATTCGTACCAAATGCTGTGCGAAATTTGGTCTTTACAATGTCTTGATCAACTATCCTTATTTGATGATAGCCACTTTTTAGGTCAATCCTACTGAAGTAGGTCGATCCTTCTAGCTTATCAAATAGGTCTTCTACCCGTGGAATGGGAAACCTATTCTTGATAGTGATCCTATTTAGTGCTCTATAGTCGACACACATACGATACGTGTCGTCTTTCTTTTGCACTAATAGCACCGCTGAGAAAAATGGAGATGAGCTAGGCCTAACCATGCCCTTCTCAACTAACTCATGCACTTGCCGCATAATCTCCTCTTGTTGAGCTTGAGAAACTCTATAAGGAGGTCTGTTAGGCGGTGAACTTCTTGGAAGAAGTTCAATTGCATGGTCATCATTACCTCGTTTAGGAGGTAGCTCACAAGGGATGTCGTCAATAAAACCATCTTGAAACCCCTTGAGAAATTTGGATAACTCTAATTCCTTTTGGTTGCTTTTATTTTCTTTTGGTAAAGCATTAGGTTCATTTTGAGAATCTTTAACAAAAATCATGTACATGGAAATAGAGCTTTTTATTGACTTGTTGAAAGCTGGTGTATGTACAAAGGGGACAGTGTGACCCATTTCCTTAGCATCTATATACATGTCTTTTTCCCTGAACTTAAAGGAGATTCTCCTTTCAGGGAATTTAACATTGGCAACCAGGCAATCAAACCATGGTGCCCTTAGGATTACATCCTCATGCTTGAGAGGAGAGAAAAAGAAGTCCTCTTTGTCCACATACATTTGGACATGAAGCCTCAATTTCCCGATTAAGGGAGTGACTAAAGCTTCTTTCCCCTTGAAAGCATTGTCTGCAGGTAGGACATCTCCCATCTCGTAGGCTTGTATGCCTAGCTTGGTGGCCAACTCTATAGATATAAAAAATTGTGAGTAGACCAGTGTCAAAGAGAATAAAAACATCATGTTCCCTTACCTTTCCCCAAGCATGGCATAGAGGAGATCCTTTGTGGTGAGTTTGGTGAGTCTCCTCCTCTTGGATTTCAACCAAGGTAGGTCTAGGAGGATCTTGGCGGTTGTTCTTTTGGGGACAAGCGCGGTACGCATGCCCTTGTTCGCCACATTTGAAACACCGTTTATCCTTGTGATAACGCTCAAGCTCTTCATGAGAGAGTTTGTTTTTACCTTTGTAAACTCCCTTCTCTTTGGCTTTGTTGGAGTTGCCCTTAGGAGACTTTTGGACATTGTCCTTCCCCTTAGGTCGTTGGAACCCTTGTTTTCCGTGGGCTTATTACTTCTTTTAGCCCCCGTTTGGAAATTGATTCGAGAGGCCACCATAGTATGGTGTATTACTGCCGATATGGTACATGGACTTTGGGAGTTGACATACTCCGCCGTTTTTTTGGTTAATCCCGCACAAAATTGTTGCTTTTGCTCTCCAAAATCCAACTTTTTGAAGACATTGGATTTGAGTTGTAGGTCCCAAAACTTGTCTACATATTTGTGGATGGATTCATAGGGAGAGAGCTTTAAGCTTCGCCATTCGGTGAGTACTTTGTCTTTGGCATCAGTGACCAAAAACTGCTTCATAATGGAAGCTATTTCATAAGCGGAGCTTCACCGTTGGCTTGTATGCTAGACCACCATTCCCTGGCGGACTTTTGAAAGTGCATAGCTACATGGCGTAGCTTAGAGGACTCCGTGAAGCCCTCATCTCCAAACGCTGCATCAAACTGTTGGATAAAGGCCAAAACTTTGTCCGTAGCACCAAAGGTGCCATCATAGGTAAGGACAGAGATGCTCTTCCCTCCCTCTTTGAACTTCTTTATCTTGGACGACCTCTTCCACTTGGCATAAGATTTCCTATGGCCTCTTCTTTTTTATGGTTCAAAGATTGCACCATCACTTTCTTCAGAAGGTGAAGAATTTGAGGAAGGTGGAGAAGAGGGTGACCTCTTTCTCTACTTTTTCTTGTCTTGATCTTCGTCGTCTTCACCATCACTTTCATAAGAGGAAGAGGATGAAGAAGATGGAGAAGGGGGTGTCCTCTTTCTTCTCTTGATTTTTATCATCCCTCTTTGAATTATGGTGTGGAGAAGGGTGCGTTTAGCCCACCGTCTTCGTGGAGCCATCTCCGCCGAGGTGGTGGGAGACTCACTTCTTTCTCGTTCCTTTGGTGGAGGCTCTTGAGTTCTCCTTTGGGAAGGAGATGCATCATCAAGAAGTAAATTCTTGAGCCCTTTGTATGGATTCTCTTATTCTTCCCAAATCGGAGAGAGACCTCTTTTGGAAGTCTCACAAGGAGACTTCCTAGGTGTTCTCTCATCATGGTGGTGAGCATGGAGAATCCCATGAGCACGGAGCTGCAGTTGCACTTCACTTTGGAGAGATGGATTGCCCATGGCTTGTTGAATTCTAGAAACAAGATAATTAACAAGCATCGGAGAATCATTAGTAGCTTTCTCATTAGCAAAATCAAAGTTATCAACATTAATTTCACTCTCTTTACTATTGTCAGCCATTCTAATAACTTTTAGGTGTAAACTTTTTAGCTGTACTTTGGCACTTCAAGCCCTAGTTGCTACTCCTCTTTACCCCTTTAGAAAAAGCACTCAAGCTACTGTACCCGTGGCTCGAATACCATTAATTGCAAGGAACAGAAGAGAGGTTCATTCAACACCAAAACAACACCGGCTCTTGTCAAGCTTCTAATAGCTCAATAGTGGTTAAGCCGTAGGCAAGCCCCGTAGGACTCCACTATTAAGACCATAGCTCTCGACGGTGATGCCCCGCTAACTGCACAAAGGTAGGCACACTGCAAGGCTGAAAAATACCTATTCTACTTACTCACAGGCAATTAATAATACCAACCATTTATAGCTAGCTTGAGGACCTCCCTTCTTCAGCAAGAAAAGAGAAACCTTGTGCTCTCATACCAATGTAACATTTAATGGCCTAAAAACTTGTGTGTAGTGGAAATTAGCATGAACATAGTGGGCATTTCATTAGAATAGATTCCTAATGAGAATTACAAGAGTGCTTGGGTGGAGAGAGCAACAAAAAGCATAACAACTAGTTAGATAGCATGAACAATACTTTCAAAAGAGAGAGAAATTAAGCTATTGACAACAGTTGAGGGCCGGATTTGCATGGAGCCGGTCCCCCCCTCCAAAAGGATTGGTATTATGGTTTCTCCCATCAAGAGAGACATTGTACAATACAATTCTTTGTGTTCCTTCAAGACTATCTAGTGCAATGAAGATGAAAGCTTCATGCACTAAGAAAAACACTTAGGAAACACAACATCAGTTATCCTCGGTCTCAGACCCAAGACCTCACACACCTTCAAAGATGGTGAGAGCTAGCAGGGTATGAGAGTAGATTGAGACGAAGAAGGAGTATTCTTACCAGAAAGATGTACATCTCCTCACATAATCACTCATATTAGCATCGCGTAGCTTAGTAATTAGCATGGTAGAGGATATGAGCATGCATTGAAGCTTGGCTCTTGGTTGGATTTTCATCACAAAGCCAATAGTTGTTGGTGTAGGCCTCCCTTCTCACAAGCTTGGAGTAGGTGGTAAGCTTTCCATTAAAGCTTGAGAAGGAGAGAGAGTCTTCTTTACTTCACACATGAGATTGTGTCAGTGTGTGTGTGATAATGCCTTGCAAAAATCAGTCCCCCTCTCTCTCTTGGGAAACCCCTCTTGCTATTTGCTCTTGCTAACCTCTCATTGGACCTCCCTAGGGCTAGCCAATGACAATTAAGCAGCATAACTGATATCCTTCTGACATGTGTCCCCCTTTCCCCTTTTGTGAGAGCTTTAGGTAATTCAATAATTCAACCAAACTCTCATTGGACCCCTTTGCCTCCTAGCCAATAGGAATCAGGCAAGCGATTGGGCTGTTGAATGCTCATTGGACCCCTTGGGAGACTATCCAATAGTCTTCTAGAGTACTTAATTCTCATTGGTTCTTTTATTAAGTGGTTTTAAGTTAATTAAACTAGATTTACTCTAGCCTAATTCTCATTGGTCCACCTCCAAGGCCATCCAATAGGAATTGGATACACCTTGTGGGCATCTACAATAGGGAGATGACATGTGTCCCTCATTCCCTTTGTGTAAAGGGAGCTTGTGTGTGTGTATGTGTGACTTTCTCTCTCATCCCCTACAAGCTAGGCTCGCCCCCTCGTGTGTAGGGATTTGAAAAGACTTTTGGGACACACACAAAGTATCCAATTCCCCCCATGGTTGACCTTTGGACACAACCTTTGAATTTTGGAACCTTAGCATTTTGGAAGTCTTAATGGGCTGAACCTTAGGGTCTTTTTAGCCCATTGTTGCACATGGATTTTTTGCAGATGGCCCCCCCTTTGGATCCCTATTTTCCCTCCTTTGGATCCCTACTGTGGTCTGTCTGCTAGCTTAACCAATATTCTAGCTTTTTCTCCCCTGACACTTCCCCATATTAAATGATTAGTTTAACATGAGAAAATCATTTAGGAGAATTAGATATTGATTATTATGACAATATCTCCTCAACTGTGGCTCCAAATATTTTCCGCATGACATTGATCCTTGAAATTTTTTTGTAAGAATCTCCTAATAGTGGATTAAAATAGGTGCATCTTTGAAAATTATGCAAGCTAGTGTCCCACTAGGATTTGATATCTTCCTAATAGCTATCAAAACGGATATGAGAAAATACATAGAAAATATATGTGTTGGAAATTACACTTGCTATAGGATCTAGATAGTGTTTGAGATGATAATGCGATAGTTGAAAATAGCACCACTTTCTTTTTTCCCACGTTAAAGGGGCATAGTTGTTGATGCTACAATAGTTTCTAATGGTAAAGTAAGAATATGTCATCCTTGAGATAAATACTAGGATAAAATAAAAAGCTTATTCTTATAGTTGGACATAAATATGTACATTATGGTAAATATACTTATGCATCTAAAAAGTCACAAAATAAATCTCTTAGCATTTGTTTCTACTATATACATGCCACAACACGACATCACCCCCTCTAAATCTGCATGACTTTCATTGATAGCTTCATATTCACCTTGATCTTCACATGTATATTTATCTTCCTCTTCCTCAACATCTTCTAGATTACTATCTTCTTGTCTCTTAAAAACTTCGATCCTTTTTCTTGCAATGGGAACCTTTACTTCTGTCCCATCTAGTTCAAAAATATTGTAAGTAGCATTTTCATACACATGCATTACAACATACATTCCAAACTATCTTTTTGAGAACTTACACATGATTGTGTTCTGGTTATCAAATCTACTATCAGACACTAAAACCCAATCACCCTTGTCAATTGAACATGCATAACAACATACATTCCAAACTATCTTTTTGAGAACTTACACATGATTGTGTTCTGGTTATCAAATATACTATCAGACACTAAAACCCAATCACCCTTGTCAATTGATTTGCTCTTGAGCCGATGTTGCTTATCAGAGTAGTCCTTGTTTTCCAACCTTGCAATTTTTGTCATTCTTCTGTAGCTTTAACATCTCTAGGTCTTCTCTCTCGTTGCCTTTTTTGCAAGGCAAGGAGACCTTCCCTACTATGTCCCTCTTGCCAACGTAATTCTTTTCATGCGGGAATTGTATCTTCAATTGGCATCACTGGATTTTGACCATACCTTATCTCCACATACTTTTACTGAGCTATGTGTTGTGTGTGTGTATGTGTGTGTGTGTGTGTGTGTGTGTGTGTGTGTGTGTGTGTGTGTGTGTGTGTGTGTGAGAGAGAGAGAGAGAGAGAGAGAGAGAGAGAGAGAGAGAGAGAGAGAAGATAGAGAGAGTTACTTAAGCTATGTGTTGTGTGTGTGTGCATGCATGTGTGTGTGTGTGTGTGTGTGTACATGTGTTTGTGTGTGAGAGAGAGAGAGAGGTAAAAAGAAAGAGAAAGAGAGAAAGAGATAGAGAGAGAGAAATAGATAGATAGATAAATTTATTATTGTCCTCTGAGGTCAAATACGACCTATGGGACCAGAGTTTTATGTGATTTGGTAATGTGTGTGGCTAATAAGTGACTCTTGATGCTCCAAAATTGTGGTGATGAGAGTCGCAATGGAGAGCCCACATTGTGGTTGGGAGAGGAAAGTGTGTAGGTCTATGTTATGGATGAAAATGTGTGGGAAGCAAGTTTGGATGTGACCAAAATCTGAGCACTCTAGTAGTGTGTGGTACTCAGACTCTCAAACTTGCATTCAGCATAATGTGCATAGTCAATTTGACTCTTCTCCATTGCCCAAACTCCCTTTCTCACATCAAAGGGAGTGGGAGCTAAACAAAATGGCTGAAATAGTGCTATTGTAGACAAGGGGACAGGCTCAAGCATGTAAGTATAAGTATAGTTTTCTCTTTCAGCAAAGAACATGGTTTTTTAGTTGGAGGCATTATGGGTGGTGTAATATATGAAGCGTCACCCAACGGATTCCTCCCAAACCGTAATACATTGGTGTTGTATAAAATCTTCATTCACTTGCGAGTCAATTGAGGCATCATGTAGCAAGTGTAATTCATCCCATCTCCCAAACCACTTCTTAATGTCTTGCATCCATCCCGTGCTCAAGATCTTGCTTTTATGCGTCTTTTGAACTTTTTTTCTTGCTTCCCATGTAATTGTAGAAAGTGAATGTGAGGGGTTTTGACACATCTTAATCATGTACTCCACAACCCTTTCCATGCCCATAACCGCAATTGGAAGAGATCCAGACTCAAGAAGTAGGAGCATATATTGTGTTTGTGTCTTAACTTGGAGAAATGTTGTAAGGAAATGCTTTTGGACATTCTTCAAGTAGGCTTTGAGATGCTTCCACCACACACTTCAACTCCATAAAGAAGAATCGGTGTCACCAATGTGTCAAAAAGGTACTTCTTGAGAACCCAACACTTGATGTTTTCCGCATTACACATGCTCTCAAATGCATAGTATGCTCTCTTTCCCGCTTCCAAATGATGCATAGAACATTCATGCCACTTGTGATAGGCCAGAACCTCAAGGCCAATGTACTTAAAGCTCTTAACAACGTCAAGTGTCTGATTGTTGTACACAATGCATGGATTCTCCTTGTGGTTGGTTTTCACAAGCATAACCTTTGTTTAGAATTCATTCACAATCATCCCACCATGCAAGAAAAAGTTCTCAAGGACAACCATAAGATTTTGTGAATCTTCTAAAGTGTGTGCTAGAAGCACTACATCATCCGCATACAACAAAAGCATGACTACCGCATTGCAAATAGTGACCTCTTCAATGCCTTCTTCTTGCTTAAAGTCAAGTACCATTTGTTCCAATTGATCAATGCATAGACCAAAGAGAGTTGGTGACAATGGACATCCTTTCTTAATCCCAATAGTGCTTGAAAATATTTATGAAATTCCTCTTCCCATGCGCAATTGACACATCACCTTCTCATAGATTGAGAAACCGCAAGCATAAACTAACTTGGCACTTGGAGGTCTTCCATCCGTCTCCACAAACTGTTTACGTGGAATCATATCGAAGGATTTCTTAAAGTCCACAAAACAAAAATACAAATTTCCTTTCAACCAAATTTCTTCCATGAGAACATGAAGAGTGACAAGATGATCAATGGTGCTATGGCATCGACAAAAACCCTCTTGTCCTTTTGTACATTTGTCATTTTCTTCAACCCAATCACTCAATTTCATCTCCATTATGCACCTAAATAACTTTTCCATAAGAGACCCAATTGTTATAGTCCGGTAGTTGTTTACATTCTTTATATCCCCTCCTTTATGCAAAGGCTTGACCCAATTAGTACTCCAATCATAAGGCATACCATGTTGAAGTGCAAGGTTGAACATATCACACATCCACTCATGTGTAAAATCTCCCGTCCATTTAATCATCTCCGCTTTGATACCTTGAAGATATTTCGCTTTGCGAGTGGCCAATTTTTCAAGCCCACTGCATACATCCTCAATAGTAAAAGAAGAGGACATACATGGGAGTGAACCATAGAATGTATTTTTTGTAGCAATTGATTCTCATATAGTTTTGTACAGTGTGTGTACAGTTCTGCAAAATCTTCGACATGCATGTGCCTTTTCTTCGACTCGAAAAAAATGTTTCTTTACTTCATATCTTCTTCTCCTCTTTTGAATCAATGCCTTATATGTATGCAAATGACTTTGATAGTTTTCTTTGTCCTTAGTTGCTTCAAGCTTTATCAAGGACTTTTGATCATCTTGACATTCTTTATCAAACCACCTTTTGTGTGATCTATCTTTGTTGATACCATGGACATGCTTTATGGAAAAGAATTCTTCAGTACAAGAAGAAATAACTTTCTTGAAAGATTCCCACTTAGTTTCCAATGGTGCATCATGTTGAAGCTTTGTCATCCATGACTTTTGCGCAACCATTTACATGTACATTGGTGCCCGTTTGAAATCTATACAAAGTGATAACTTCTCTTCCCTTTGGCTAAGAGTATCATGATTAGTTGCTTCTCCACATGCAAGGTCAATGCATCAGGTCCGATGGTCTGATTTTTGGGGTCCATTGACCAAACATAAATCTCTTTATGTGATATGTGATGTCTTTTGAGAGTAGCATATAGTCAATCACACTATCTCCATTATGTTTTCTACATATAAATCCATTGGTTCCACTCCACAGAGATACAACATTGGAAATGAGTATACATGTGTAAAAGTAACTTTCCATAGTGATCCGGCTCTTTCTCATCCATTGAAGTAGGATCGTACAAGTGAACTTCCTCCAACTCCTTGAAATGTATGGCATATCAAATTCTTGAGTATCATGTTGCAAATTTTTTGTGCGAGCATTCATATCCCCAAAGACAATAACATCACGTTTGCCTTTGAAATAGGCAATGTCCTCTTCTAAATCAAAAAATGGATGATCTCTATCCATGCAGGCATAAAAGGGAAAATCATGATGAGGAATGTAACAACCGACTACAAAAAAGGGCGTTCTTTTTGGTGTCATAATTTTCATCCATACATAACATTTGTACTTGTCATCTTTCACAACAAAATCTTCCAATCCTTTTTTAACCATACATGCTACCCCTCCTTGCCCTCTTTGCTGCTTGAGATTCTTTGACCCCATGAATATGTACATCATAATCCTCCAATGCATTAATCCTTTATGTATCATGCTTCCAAGTCTCAACAAGAAGTACAACATCGGCTTTGCTTGTTAGTTCATCAATGCCAACCCTCCCATTCCATGGGTATCCATTGCAATTCCAAAAGAATATTTTCAATTGTAACTTGGCCTCATACGTCGTGCATTCCTATTTCCTGGAGGGACTTGCCTCCTCCTTTGGGGGCACATTTTCTTCGTGAGATATCTCCTTGTTTTTCTTATTCCTCTCCTCATATGACGCATATTTTTTTTCTTAATAGTGTGATCTTCACATACAAAACATTGTGTATCCCTCACATAGATCTAACTACTGTCAAGGATGATTTTTTTTTTGGTCTCATCTGGCTTGGTGCATAGAATTGGCCATTCTCCCGAGTGAGAATCTCCTTGCTTACCCACTCTATGTGCTCCATAGACCATAACTTTGGACATGCCAAAGTGGTTTTTCAAGAAATGTTCTCGATAACAATGGCAAGAGAGAGAAAGAAAGACAGACAGAGAGAGAGAGAGAGAGAGAGAGAGAGAGAGAGAGAGAGAGAGAGAGAGAGAGAGAGAGAGAGAGAGAGAGAGAGAGAGAGAGAGAGAGAGAGAGAGATAGATAGAAAGACAAGGGGAGATAGAGAGAGATAGAGGTAGAGAGAGAGTGTGTGTGTGTAGAGATAGATAGTTAGTGATTAGAGCTTAGGTTTCTTTCTTCTCTACCTAAGAAGAGATGCACTCTTTTAATCTATGAAAGTTTGGAATTGTTCATTGTAATAGGGTAAGTGGGACTGGGCTTTGTTATCTTGGTTGGCATGCCAGTTTAGAGGGTTTGGAGGAAACCATCAAGAACTATGGTCTTAATAATGGAGTCTATTTGAACTTGCCTAGAACTTAGCCATTATTGAGCTATAAGAAAGCTTAATAGGAACCGGTGCCAACTTAGTGCCACTACTCTTTGCAATAAACAATATTCTAAACCACGGGTGTATTTACTTGAGTGCATTTTTCCAAAGGCTAAGAGAAGTAGTAATTGAAGTTTTAATCTCTATTTATCTCTACCCTCTCTACACATTACAAAAAGAGAGAGAAAAAAAATACATAGATAAAGGGGTAGATGAATACGTATGTTTAGTTTTATATATACGTATG
This sequence comes from Adiantum capillus-veneris, assembly GCF_014529385.1. Classification (NCBI taxonomy): domain Eukaryota; kingdom Viridiplantae; phylum Streptophyta; class Polypodiopsida; order Polypodiales; family Pteridaceae; genus Adiantum; species Adiantum capillus-veneris. The sequence goes on from NC_140950.1 coordinate 32,929,891, forward strand.
TTTAGGTGTAGAGAGAGGATTGGATGTACGCATGTAGCGATATGCAGATTAGATATAACATTAGGTTGTGATACTTATCAACCTAAAATGTAGATGTCAAACGAGAGACCATATGGTGGGGAGCAGCCCATCGCATTCTTCTTTTGGTTGGTAATTCACGTCCCAGATAGGCTCCCATCTAGGGTGGACATCGCCTCCATTGGACCTGTGTCTTGATGTGGTAAGTCCACGCAAAGAGATTAAGCTCATTTGTAGCTAGTTTTTCATGAGGAGGAGTGTAGGTTTCTCTTTGTTATTTGCAGGCATGGCCCTCCTACGCCTACGGAGGTGCCGCTCCATCTACCCAGGTTCCTCCATTGATGGTGGTAGATCCATACCTCCAATGCATACTCTCTTTATGAGACAAGGTACCTCCATTTGATGGAGGGATTGTTTCCCCGCTACTCTCACAATGTTTCTCAGCAATCCATGCCATGGAAAAGCCAGGGACCTACGCCCAGAGCCTTGCACCAATGACACCTCCTTCTATGATCCCTTCTTACCAACCTACTCCCCTTCCATCAAAGGGCATGATAGCACTACTCGAGCTTCAATCAAGCATCATTGACGCACTTCTTCTGGAAATGCACATCGATGTTTGTCTCAGGGCACAAGGCAACGAGCACCGAGAGAGGCGGAGTGGTGGGGGATCCTGTGGCTTTGCTTGTTTTGTAGTGGAGGGGAGGGGGGCGGGGGGGGGGGGGGGGAGTCCCTTATTTTCGAGCGTGCCACCCCACACACAGAGGAGGGGATACTAACGCGCCCGAGCTAGACACGCATGGGTTCTACTATAGAGTAAAGTATGGTGGGGAGGTGGATTGTGGTACAGCATAGGTCAGGGCATTTCGATGCCATCTTCAGATTCTTATACACTTGATGTATAAGAGATGGTTATTAAAGTTTAGAGATCAATTGTACGATCATGTACGCTACATCAAGGAGTCACTGCATGCTGGATTCCCAAATGCCTCCAATGAGTGTTTTTCAGTTTAGTGGTTAGAGGGATACATTAAAATATTTTTGAAAAACAAGAAGTCCAGAGTGCAATGCACAGTGGCCAACCAAGTAAGATATCCATATAGGAGCTATTGTGGAGGCAACATGATAGATGAGGAGTGGGAATGGAAAATACAAAAAAAGGGTGAACAGGCTGCAATGAGCTCATCCTATAGACAACAACGCAAAGCTTGCACCAAAAAAACTCCCACACACTATGGTTCAGGATGCAAAGTAGCTTGGAAGTACAAATATATAAGTTTGGGTAGATTCAAACCTAAACTGATGATTAGAAAGGTTTTAGTTAATGAATTTATTTTTTTATTGCTAACTTAGGAAAAGATCACTCTGAGTCAACCAACTAAAGAGATGGTCCAGTCTCGAGAGTTGCACACCGAATTCATAAGTTGGCGATGGTTCTTGGAGAACAATCACATCTCTCATCAACAATTCGACTCAGCAGCTGGATTTCTACAGACAGTAAGTTTATGCAAATCATATTGTATTAATTGTTTTGAGTTTTAAATCTATTGAATTTGGTTTGGGTTAATATAGAGTCAAGGCAATCAAACGTACGTGCCTATGGAAAAGGATGATGAGGACTTAGACACATAGAAAATTATTTATAGTAGTCCTCTCTTAAAGTCCCAATGTGGCAAAGAAAAACACTATGAGGAAATGTATATAGAACCGAACTAAGATTTCCATCTTATTTGTAACTTTTTTAAATAGTTGATCTTTTACACTTTAAATTTTCAAGGTAAAGGATATTCAAATTTTGTTGTTGTTTTTTTTATCTTTAAAAAAAAAAAATGATACTTCTTATGTTTCATGCAAGTCAAAGATAAAGGTGTTGGGTGACCCAATGAGCACCTTTATTGTTGAATATCTCTTTTGCGATAACAAGTATAGTAATATACATGGTAATAGGTGTGGCAATATATGCGGTAATAGATGCGGAAATATACACGATAATAGTTACGGGTATATATCCGCATCTTTTATCGTGTTTAGTGTTAAGAAACCATTGCCGCGCGCCGCATCTACTACCACCAACGTAATTTTTTCTCTTTCCACTTTCATTTTGTAATCCACAGTAATAAAGGTGGCTCTCAATTTCTCCTCTTATAGTGAGAGGTGGAGTGTCCGGGATCCTGTGGCTTTGCTTGTTTTGGTAGTGGGGGGGGGAGGAGGGGGAGTCCCCTATTTTAGAGTGTACCACCCACATGCAGAGCACAAGGATACTAACACACCTGCGCAAGACAGGCATGGGTGCTACTACAGAGTAAAGTATGGTAGCGAAGTGGACTTTGGTACAACACAATGCAGGGCGTTTTGATGCCACCTTCAAATTATTATACACTCAATGTAAAAGAATTATTTTGTAAAATTCATAGACTATCAACCTAATCATGTATGCTACATCGAAGAAGAGTTGCATGCTTATTCCAAAATGCCCCCAATGAGTGTTTTTCAACACAGTGGTTGGAGGGCTACATTATGTTTCTTTTTTAAAAACAAGCAATCAAGTGTGCGGCCCACAACGACCAATCACGTGGCAAATCCAGATAGGAGCTATCATGGAGGCAACATGGCAGATGTGGAGTGGGAGTGGGCAATGCAAGAAAAGGGCAAACAAGCTACAACAGGTTGATGCTATAGACAACAACACAAAGCTTGGGCCATACAAACACCCTCACACTATGGCTCATGCTATAGACAACAACACAAAGCTTGGGCCATACAAACACCCTCACACTATGGTGTGAGAGCCAAAGCAGCTTGGAAGGACAAATATGTAAGTATTTTTAAATTGGATCCTAAACCGATTCAAAAAAGGTTTTAGTTAATGAATTTATTTTTTTATTGTTCACTTAGGAAAATATCACTCTGAATCGCCAAACTAGAGTGATAGTCAAGTATTGAGAGCGGCACATATAAATCATTACTTGGCAAGGGTTGTTGGAGAACCATCACATCTCTCATAAGCAATTCGACTCAACGGTCGGATCTCTACAGGCGGTAAATTTAGACAAATCATCTTGTATAACTTGTTTTGAATTTTTAATTTGTTTTAATTTGGTTCTGGTTAATGTAGAGTCATGGTGATCAAACGTATGAACCTATGGATGAGGAGGAGGAGGAGGACTTGGATAGATAGGAAATTATTTGTAGTCCTCTCTTAAAGTCCTAATGTGGCACACGAAAAACTCTATGAGCATATGTATATACAATTGAGCTACAATTTTCATCTTATTTGTAATGTTTTTAAATTATTTGTCTTTTGCACGTTAAATTGTCAATGTAAGATATATTCAAACTCTAATGTTTATTTTTTTGTACACTTTTCCAAAATGAAATTTTTGTTTCATATATTTTATGCAGGTAAAAAATAAAGGTGCTCATTTGGGCAACCCAAATTTGGGTGGCCCAAATGAGCACCTTTATATTTGAATAGCCGTATAGTGGTAATATGCATAGTAATAAATGCGGCAATATACACGATAATAGTTGCATATATATATATATGTGACTATCATCGTGTATATTGCTCACAAACCATTACCGCTCCTATTACCACCAACGCATTTTTTCTCTCTCCACTTTCATTTGTTAATCCACGATAATAGGGTTGGTTTTCAATTTTTTCTCTTATAGCAGGCAAAGGATGGATGCGCAAGAGGCATTGTTTGCATTTCAGAGTATTTGGCACAAATTGATCACTCATTGCCTCACATGTGGTCAGATGAGGAGGATGCTAGGATGAATTCACACTTGCGAGTTAGTGGAAAGGGAGAATTATTTAACATGGATATGTATCTATATCAAGTTTTCAATAACTTTTGCAGCCTCAATGCAAAGGTTATGACCAAGTGGATGGACTTGTGGGCAATGGCAAAGACAAGGTGTTTGCAAGAGAGGGAAGCATGGAAGAAGACTCATGGAGGCAAGACGGTACCCCCAATACCTCGACACCTTGCATGTTTCCCAGATCTCATTAGTGCCGAGTGGGTGCCAAGTGGATCCATGAGAGAATGACCGAAGCAAAGGCACGCGGAGAGGATATCACCAACAAAGAATGGGAGTATGCATGAGGTTGTGTGCCAAAGGTATAGTACTCATACTCTTAAACCATTGCACATTGCACAGTTCTTTCTTAATTTTATCTTTGTAATTGATTGTATACTTTATTTTATTTTATAGTGTCTTTCCTTTAACGCGATGTGGTCAAAGGGTCGACACTTTTGTACACGCCACGTTGATGAGCGTTGAAGAACCATGGATTGCGGAGTCATGGGCATCTTTGACACAAATGGTGATGAAGCGAGGTATTGTGGGACTATTGAAAGGATACCAAAGGTCGGTTATAAAACCTTTTATACCTTCCTCTTCTAGTGCAAGTGGTTTGCAAATGTGTCTAGACGACACGAGAATGGGGTCTACATGGTGGACTCGGTATGGCAACTTAGTTTTGTCACGCAATTGTGAGTTGGCGAATGTAAACTTTCTTTACCCTTATTTTCTTGTAAGATTATAACAATGTCACTCACTTTGAACTTCTCTTCTATAGGTCATCTACATATCATCAATCAACACTTTTGTTCATAGTTCCCATAACACCTCGAGGAAGAACCATTTTTGCCACTAATGAAGTGGAGTCCGTCTTCAACCCTCTCCCACCTATTACATTGGATGAGGGGGAATTGTAATACTTGAAAATATACAGGTAAGGGATTATTTAAATACCTCATGTTTGCACGTGCTATATGCAATTTTCACATAGTGGACTCGCCGAGCAAGGATGATTTCCATGATCACGATGATGACATGGAAGATGACGAGTTTGAAGAAGATGAAACAAGCACATCCACAAACGACAATTCAATTTCTCTCTTTGTTGATTTAGGAGCCATGGGTTTAGATTTAGGTCAAGATACTTGAAGAGATCTTTAGGAAGATGATTTGCAAAAAAATTTATATCTTATTCTAAGAAATTTTTTGGTCGTGTGGCCCACTCATTTCTCTCTCTCTCTCTCTCTCTCTCTCTCTCTCTCTCTCTCTCTCTCTCTCTCTCTCTCTCTCTCTCTCTCTCTCCCTCTCTCTCTAATTTTGTCAAGCATGATAAGTTGTCATTGCAACTACATTTTGACATTGCCCCTAGTAAGCTCTGCCTAGTCAATCATTAGACACCAAGTTAGAAAATTCGAGAGTCAATTGCAACTAACTCAGCCCTTGATCATCTGACATGATGGCTAGTTCATGATGGCAAAGTGTGGAAACACAAGGACTACAACAATGGAGGTAGAGGACACCTTAAACCGCTAACATGAGAAATATTGGTGCTCCATGCCTCCTCCCATTTGCAATAGAATGAGGAGGGTTCTTGCAAAAGTGCAGGCCACCTATACATTGTTGGAGTCGATTCGCATGGTGCAGGAGCTCTGCCTACTGCTAAGATCAAGAGTCCCTTACATGTCATGTGTTCTTTCTTTGCATACAATGTGTTGCAACATCCTGAAGCAAGTTCATGCTCAAGGAGAGTCTGCCCATAAAAATTGAGGTTGTTCGCTCGACAATTTCTCTCACAAGAAGATAATGTGAGTTGCTCATCCCATTTGAGATTTGAAATGGGTAGATATGAGCCCTCAAGATGAGCACCACCTTTCAACAAGGCATCGACAACTCCTTGTGCTAATCGATTTATTTGGTGTCAGTGTTAAGAGCTAGAAGATTAACAAGGATCTACACACCCTCATACACTCTATAAAAAATTATCAATCACTAGTGCATCGATCTTCTCTCTTGTTCAAGGCTCTTTGGATCAATTCTTTTGTTTTGTTCATTTTCTTAAAATTTTAAATAATGTTCTTTATATTTTATTCATAAGAAAAATAGAGGAAAATACTCAAATTTGAATTTTTAAGCGCCAAAGCGGTGGTCCGTAATAATAATAAGTGCAATAATAGTTGTGATAATTGAAGCTGTAATAAATGCGATAATATCCATGTTAATACTTGAAATGCAAAAATATTTGTGCCCCCTCTCTCTTTTTTGGCCAGCCCATTTTTGGAATCTCTCTCTACAAGCCGTGGAAAAAGGTCGTAGTAAACGTTTTCAAATTTTCATAGTGCGAGAGATCCACACACACACACACACACACACACACACACACACACACAGGCAATGCATGCTCCTTCCATGAATGTAACGATTCCACAACCCTTTATTTAATTACATTCCATCTAATTTATCATTTTTCAAAATTGTCTAGACATATTTAGAGCGAGAGAGAGAGAGAGAGAGAGAGAGAGAGAGAGAGAGAGAGAGAGAGAGAGAGAGAGAGATGAAATGGAGGGAGGGAGGTTGTTGAATACCGATTGACGCTAGAGCTCCATGGCATCTGCTACCTAATTGAATGTGTGGGTCAATAGTTCAAATGTCCCACTCTATGACCTCATAGCCATGGCTCAAGTTCTTCAGGATACATCAACACGTGATGCTCTCATTAACACGAACCATAAAGTTACGGTTCACCTCCCATAGTTTTGAATTGATTGACTATTTTCCAAGAGAGGGTCGTGGTTGTCTTTTTCATAGATAATCATTGCCCTATCGTTTAAGGACAATATAGCCACTCCGCAGGACCTCGATGAACACCCTGAGAGATTCCAATCTCTCTTCTTCTTTAATCATCCGGTTGGAAAAATCTAGAGCCACTCCCACATGATTAGTATGAACGCGGTATGGGATCCTATGGTGAAGAGCTCATCCATGGAGCACGAGGGGAAGAGAAATGGATCAGCGTGACGTGGTTTGGGGATGCCCAATTGAAGAAGAGACTAGGAGGAAGATGAGCAAGGTGGTCGAGGTGGCGAGCGAGCATGGTTGTCATCGTTCATAATGGAGAGAAGGGGTGTCTATGTACTCACACGCCAACTACTTTTTTTGGATCTTCTACTCCCCCCAAAAGATGTTTCATGTAGGAAAGGAGGGGAGAAGGAAAAATCAGGAGAGTGGCCCTATAAGATACAAAGAAAAGGTTTAAATTTTTATTATATATCAACAAACAAAGCATGTCCATAGTTCTACTCGAGATGTCATTTTTGTGGAAGATGTAATTGAGTCTATGTGAGCTTACAAAAATTGTATGACACAAAGTTGCTTGTATTAAATGGTGGGTATACAAATATAAGTGCTAGTATGTTTATTCAATACTTGAAAAAGTACTTTTCAAATGACATCTTCTCTACCACATACCCGAGGACGACTATGATTTCAAGAGAGAGGTAATGCCATAAAAGCTAATATTAATACTCTTAAATGATTTTCTCATGTTAAAATGATCATTTAATCTGGGGAAGTACTAGGGGAGTAAAAGATATAATATTGGTAAAGCTGCTAGACTGGTCTCTGTCAGAGATCCAAAGGAGGGAAAATAGTGATCCAAAGGGGGACAGTCTGCAAAAGAGAAATGTGATTCAATGGGGCTTAAAAGACCTAAGGTTCATCTCCATTAAGACTTCCAAAGGCTAAGGTTCCTAATTTTTTATTCAATTGTCCAAAGGCCAATGTAGGGGAAAATTGGATGGTCATGGGAAGACTAAAAAGCCTTCCCACATCCCTAGGAAGGAGGGGGCGACCCTAGATTGTAGGGGATGAGAGAGAAAATACACACACACACACTCAAAGGCTCCCCCTTTACACAAAGGGAATCATGGACACATATCAAGCTCCTAGGCTAGTTGTCCCCAACCTCCCCTCAAATCCTATTGGTGGACCAATGAGAATTGGACTAGAGTAAATTTAGTCTAATCAATTTCAAAATGCTTGATAAAAGAACCAATAGAAATTAAGCTCCCTAGAAGACTATTGGATAGCCTACCAAGGGGTCCAATGAGCATTCAACAGCCCAATGGATTGCCTGATTCCTATTAGCCAAAAGACTAAGATGTCCAATGAGATTTTAATTAAATTATTTGAATACGTAAAGCTATCACAAAAGGGGAAAGGGGGGCACATGTTACAAGGCTAGCAATTATGCTTCTAATTTATGATTGGCTAAGCTTTACAGGGGCCAATGGGATGCCAGCATGAGCAATTAGCAAGAGGGGTCGACCAAGATGAGAGAGAAGGTTTCTTTTTACTCTAACTCATTTGCACACACACTCACATAAACTCATTTGTGAAGTAAAGAAGACTATCTCCTTCTCAAGCTTTAATGGAAAGCTCATCATCTACTCCAAGCTTGTGAGAAGGGAGGCTATTGTCAATTGTTCTATTTCTCTCTCTTTTCAAGTAATTTCAATGCCAAATTAGCTAGGTGTAAAAATTCTTTCTCAATTAAGTACTCTCTCTATGCTCATTAGGAACTTGTTCTTAATGAAATGCTCACTATGTTATCAATTTCCACTATACACAGGTTACTAGTACATTAAATGTTAAATTGGTACTGGTTTCTCTTTTCTTGCTCAAGAAGAGAGGTCCTCAAGATTGCTACAAATGGTTGGTGTTATTAATTGCAAAAGAGTAAGTAGAATAGGGATTTTTCATCCTTGAAGCACGCTTGCTTTATGCAGTTAATGAGGACACCGTCGAGAGCTATGATTTTAATAATGGAGTCCTACAGGGCTTGCTTATGGCTTAACCATTATTGAGCTATTAGAAGCTTGACAGGGTTCCTCTCTTCTGTTGAACCCTCTCTTCTATTCCTTGAAATTAATAATATTTGAGCCACGGGTATATATGCTTGAGTGCTTATCTTTGAAGGTGAAGAGTAGCAGCAGCTAGGGCTTGAAGTGCCAAAGTACAAGTAAAAGTTTACACCTAAAATTTTCTAGTATGGCTCACAAAGGAAAAGAGATTGAAAGAAATGTTGATAGATTTGATTTTGCTAGTGAAAGAGCAACTAATGATGCCCCTATTCTTGTAAACTATCTTGTTTCTAGGCGACAACAAGTCCTGGGCAGCCCATCCCTCCAAGGTGAAGTGCTACAGCAATTGCGTACCCATGGTATTCTCCAAACTCCCCACCAGGAAGAGAGAGTACCTAGGAAGCCTCCTGTTGAGACTTGCAAAAGAGGACTCTCTCCGATAAGGGAAGAAGAAGAGGATCCCTATGAAGGGCTCAAAAATCTACTACTCGATAACGCATCTCCTTCCCAAAGGAGAACTTAAGTTTCAACGGTAGGGCCCCAACCAAAAGAACGAGAAAGAGTGAGTCTTCTTCCACCTCGGTGGAGATGGATCCACGAAGACGGCGGGAAAAACACTCTCCAACACCCCCAAATGGAGAAGACCATCTCACACTTCTCTACACCATAATTCAAAGAGGGACGAGAGAAAACAAGAGAAGAAAAAGGCAAGAAAGAGGTCACTATCCTCTCCATCTTCTTCATCCTCTTCCTATTCTGAAGAAAGTGATGGTGTAGACAAGGAGGAACAAGGGAAGAAAAAGGCGAGAAAGAGGTCACCCTCTTCTTCATCCTCCTTATACTCTTCCTCTTCTGAAGAAAGTGATGGTGCAGCTCTTGAACCACCTAAAAGAAGAGGCCATAGGAAATCCTATGCTGCGTGGAAGAGGTTTTCCAAGCTCAAAAAGTTCAAAGAGGGAGGAAAGAACATCTCTTTCCTTACCTATGATGGCACCTTTGGTGCTACGAACAAAGTCTTAGCCTTCATCGAACAATTCGATGCGGCGTTTGGAGATGAGGGCTTGACAAAGTCCTCTGAGCTACGCTATGTAGCTATGCATTTTCAAAATTCCTCTAGGCAATGGTGGTCTAGCCTATGAGCAAACGGTAAAGCTCCACGAACATGGAAAGCTTTTATAGCTTCCATTATGAAGAAGTTTTTCGCTACTGATGCCAAAAACAAAGTACTCACCGAATGGCAGATTTTGAAGATCTCTCCGTATGAATCTATTTACAAATATGTAGACAAGTTTTGGGATTTACTTCTCAAATCCATTGTCTTCAAAAAGATGGATTTTGGACAGCAAAAACAACAATTTTGTGCGGGTTTAACTAAGGATATGGCAGAGTATGTTAACTCCCAAAGGCCATGCCACCATATCTACGATCATACACCATACCATGGTGGCTTAACGAATCAATTTCGAACAAGGGGATAAGAGAAATATTAAGCCCACAATAAACAAGTTCCGTAACAAGCCTAAGGGGAAGGACAAATTAAGTCTCCCAAAGGCAACGCCAACAACAACAAAGCTAAGGAGAAGGGAGTTTATAAAGGAAAAAAAAACTCTCTCCTAAAGAGCTAGAGCGTTATCGAAAAGTGCGGGGAGCAAGGGCATGCCTATCGTGCTTGCCCCCACACGAATACATGTAATGAGCCTCCTAGAGCTACCTTGGTCAAAATTCAAGAAGAGGATGCTCATCACAAAGGATCTCCTCTATGCCATGCTTGGGGAAAGGTAAGAGAACGTGATGCATTTATTATCTTTGACCCTAGTTCTACTCACAATTTCATATCCACAGAGTTGGCCACCAATCTAGGCATCCAAGCCTATGAGTTGGGAGATGTCCTACCTGCCGATGGTTCTTTCAAGGGGAAATAAGCCTCAGTCACTCCCTTAATTGGGAAATTGAGGCTCCATGTCCAAAGCTATGTGGACAAGGAGGATTTCTTTATCTCTCCTCTCAAGCATGAGGATGTAATCCTAGGGGCACCATGGTTTGATTGCATGGCTGCCAATGTTAAATTCCTTGAAAGAAAAATCTACTTTAGGTTCACGGAAAAAAATATGTACATAAATGCTAAGGATTTGGGTAGTACCATACCTCTTGTACATAAGCAAGCTTTCAATAAGTCAATAAAGAGCTCTATTTCCGTGTACATGATTTTTGTTAAAGATCCTCAAAATTAATCTAATGCTTTAGCAAAAGAAAATATAAATAATCAAAAGGATTTAGAGTTATCCAATTTCCTCAAGGGGTTTCAAGATGTTTTTATTGACAATATCCCTTGTGAACTACCTCCAAAACAAGGAAATGACAACCATGCAATTGAACTTCTTGTAGGAAGTACACCGCCTAATAAACCTCCTTATAGAGTTTCCCAAGCTCAACAAGAGGAAATTATGCGGCTAGTGCATGAGTTAACTTGAGAAGGGCATGGTTAGGCCTAGCTCATCTCCATTTTGCTCACCAGTGTTATTAGTGCAAAAGCAAAACGGCACATATCGTATTTGTGTCGACTATGGAGCACTATTTATAGGATCACTATCAAAAATAGGTTTCTCGTTCCACGGGTAGAATGCCTATTTGATAAGATACAAGGGTTGACCTACTTCAGTAGGATTGACCTAAAAAGTGGCTACCATCAATTGGATAGCTGATCAAGACATTGTAAAGACCGCATTTTGCACTACATTTGGTCTTTACAAGTACATTGTCATGCCTTTTGGCTTGACCAATGCACCAACCACATTTAACCGCTTGATGGAGAAGCTATTTGGGCCTCACCAAAGCTTTATTGAAGTGTTCTTTGATGATATAATCAGACGAACACAAGCAACACCTCTAGGTAATACTTCAAGTTTTATGAGAGAATAAACTTTATATACTTGAATGAAAATTGATTTTTTCATACAAGAAATTCAGTATTTAGGTCACATTATCTCTCAAGATGGAATCAAAATGGATTTATCAAAGTTAGAGGTAATAAAAGGATGGCCTAATCCAAGGAATCTACATGAACTAAGAAGCTTTATAGGTATGTGTGCATACTATAGATGCTTCATAGAAAAGTTCTCACAAATGGCGGGACCATTACATGACCTAACAAAGAAAAAAATTAGGTAAATATAGTCACCAAGGAGAACAATGCTTTCAAAAAGCTTAAAGAAAAGCTTATCTCTCAACCTATGCTTACATTACCGGATCTCTCAAACACATTTTGAGGTCCACTGACAATGATCTATCTTCTATGATAGATGAGTACTCTATTGATTCTAATTTTAGAGATGTAATTTCAGCCCTTGCTAGGGAAGAAGGAAGAAGCATTTACCCTACAAGATGGTTATCTTCTCTATGGCAATAGACTATATGTTACTTTCTCACTACGTGAGAAAGTAATGTATAAATCTATCTCATGCTCCTTATGTGGAGCATAAAGGGATTCAGTCTACCCTAAAAGGGATAGAAACATATTTCTATTGGCATGTCATGAACACAAACATACAAGAGTATGTTTCAAAATGTGTGGTATGCCAAAAGGCAAAGTTTGATAGAGGGAAGCAACCTGGATTGCTTCAACCTTTGCCAATCCCTAATTCACCATGGGAGAGCATATCCATGGATTTTAACTTTGGATTTCCCAAGTCTATCCATGGGAATATAGGAATATGGACGATAGTTGACATTTTTAGCAAACAAGTACATTTCATAACTGTCAAAAAGACTATCAAAGCCCATCAAATGGCAACCCTCTTTATATCACAAATCTTCAAGTACCACGGCTTGCCAATGTCCATAGTGTCGGATAGAGATCCTAAAATGACAGGTCATTTCTAGAAGTATCTCTTTGAGAATTTAGGTACAAGACTGAACTTCTCTTTGGCCTATCATCCCCAGATAGATGGCCAAAGTGAAATAGCTAACCTTACTAAAAGCTTATGTCACAGAAGTAGGTCAAAAGTCCCAATGGGAGAAGTACTTACACTTAGTGGAGTACGCTTACAATAACACTGTACATACTTCCATGGGAAAAGCACCTTTTGAGGTGATAGAGGGAAGATCAAAAAGTCCCTTGCTACTCAAGGTACATGGGAAGATCTTCGCCTGCAGATGAATATAGCTAAGACCTGCAAGAATTAAAAAAATTAAGGATGCTATATGCATCTCTCAGCAAAGGCAAAAGGCTACTGTAGATAATCCCAGAAGATCCCTAGCCTTTAAACAAGATTATTGGGTCATGCTTAAGTTTCCCAAGGCTCGATTAAGGCACACAACGGGCAATAATCCTACGGGACACCAAAAGTACTATGCTAAGTTAGCAAAAAGGTACTATGGTCCCTTCCAGATTCTTAGACCAATCAATGAGATAGGCTATCAACTCAAGGTGTCTAGCCATTGGATCATACACAATGGTTTCCATATGAGCATACTAAAGCCTTACAAAAGAGAGCCACTTCAATAACAATTATTGAAGACCCATCGAAGATCCAGGACCAAGAAGAGGTGTTGCAGCCTGAGTCCATTGTCTGACATGAAGACAAGATATTACAAGGCAGTAAGACTATCCAACGATATCTTATCAAGTTTAAAAATTATCCTTTTGAAGATGCTAGATGGATGCAAGGCATACAGTTAAAGGATAATTTAAACCTTGTCAATGCTTACAATGATTCCCTAGAGTAAGCAAATGTGTATAAATGAACAAATTTTTTGTCTTATAAGACTCTCGTTTTCTTTATTGAGTGCACACGTTAATGAGTATGCATGCTTAGGATCATGTTTTTGGAGATGACGTCTCCCAAACACCAAGTAGAGCTCGTCACTCTACTATGGAAGATTGATATAGACTAATGTGCAGACATGCTTGCAGCAGCTAATGCTCTCAAGCACCAAATGGACTAGCCACCCATTTTGGGACGATGTCATAGGGTAAAATAGGGGTCCTCTACCCGCTAGCAAATGGACTAATGACTAGGCTTTATCTTCTCTACCACATAGCTAAGGATGACTAGGATTTCAAGAGAGAGGTAATGCCATAAAAACTAATAATTAATACTCCCAAATGATTTTCTCATGTTAAACGGATTATTTAATATGGGGAAGTACAAGAGGAGTAAAAGCTAGAATATTGGTAAAGCTGCTAGACCAGTCTCTGTCAGGTATCCAAAGGAGGGAAAATAGGGATCCACAAAGGGGGACAGTCTGCAAAAGAGAAATGTGCTTCAATGAGCTTAAAATACCTAAGGTTGAGCTCCATTAAGACTTCCATAGGCTAAGGTTCCTAAGTTTTTATTCAATTGTCCAAAGGCCAATGTAGGGGAAAATTGGATGATCATGGGAAGACTAAAAAGTCTTCCCACATCCCCAGGAACGAGGAAGCGACCCCAGATTGTAGGGGATGAGAGAGAAACAGACACACACACACACACACACACACACTCAAAGGCTCCCCCTATACACAGAGGGAATTATGGACACATGTCAATCTCCTAGGCCAGTTGCCCCCAACCTCCCCTCAAATCCTATTGGTGGAACGATAATGAGGATTAGTCTAGAGTACTTTTACTCTAATCAATTTAAAAATTATTGATAAAAGAACCAATAGAAATTAAGCTCCCTAGAAGACAATTTAGCAGCCTACCAAGGGATCCAATGAGCATTCAACAGCCCAATGGCCTGCCCGATTCCTATTAGCTAGAAGACTAAGAGGTTGAATGAGAGTTTAATTAAATTATTTGAATACCTAAAGCTCTCACAAAAGGGGAAAGGGGGACACACGTCACAAGGCTAGCAATTATGCTTCTAATTTAGGATTGGCTAAGCTTTACAGGGGCCAATGGGATGCCAGCATGAGCAATTAGCAAGAGGGGTCGACCAAGATGAGAGAGAAGGTTGCTTTTTACTCTAACTCATTTGCACACACACTCAAACAAACTCATGTGTGAAGTAAAGAAGACTATCTCCTTCTCACACTTTAATGGAAAGCTCATAATCTACTCCAAGCTTGTGAGAAGGGAGGCCTACACCAACAACTCTTAGCTTTTTGAGCCAAATCCAACCAAGATCCAAGCTCCAATTCATGCTCATCCCCTCTACCGTACTAATTACTAAGCTATGCTAAGCTATTAAGAGTGATTATGTGAGGAGAAATACTTCTTTCTCGTAAGATCCCTCTTCTTCCTCTCAATCTATCAGCATTCCCTACTAGCTCTCAAGGTGTGTGACGTCACTAGGTGTGATTTTGAAGCATAATAGGTGCATGAAGCTTCCATCTTCATTGCACCAACGAGTTTTGTCAAGGAACACAAGCATTGTATTGTACAAAAGTTTCCTGTGATGGGAGAAGCTATAATACAAAGCCTTTATCGAGGGGGGACCGGTTCCATGTAAATCCGGTCCTCAACTGTTGTCAATTGTTCTATTTCTCTCTCTTTTCAAGTATTTTCAATGCCAAATTAGATAGGTGTAAATTGCTATGTTTCTTTCTCAATTAAGTACTCTCCCTATGCTCATTAGGAGCTTGTTCTTAATGAAATTCTCAGTATGTTATCAATTTCCGCTACACACAAGTTACTAGTGCATTAAATGTAACACATCTACTTCAGATTCTCTTAGTATGTGGTGGTTTTTTTTGGCAGATCCAAGTGGTGGTAGATTCAAGAGAAACGAGAAGAACAACAGGTGGCGTTGTTAGTCTCATGTGAACCTCCTTTCCATACAAACAATGGGCGGCTCTCTCAGGGTTGGGCGGTCTAACCGACCTCTCTCTCACTTATATATGTATGGACGATTTTGAAAAATGGCAAATTAGGTGGAATGTAATTTTTTTTTTCTCTATCTAAGGTAATGATAAAGGGCTTAGGAGCCGACTTCCATTCATGGAAGAAGCAGGAGTCACTTCTCACTCCCCCCCCCCCCCCCCTCCCTCTCTCTCTCTCTCTCTCTTTTTTTTTTTGGGGAAAGTTTATTATTTACATATATATTACATCATCTCGTCTTTGATCTATGTCAGATCCGACTTATGAACTGTAAACATCTCTCTTTCATCTTCCCATCAATGATACAAAGGCAGTCCTCCATCATCTTTTTCTTAATAATCTCCCATGGGATAGTAACCTTGTAAAGTGAGATTTTCTCAAAACTGGTAAAAATTTGAGCATTCCAAATAAAAAACAGTAACCAACTCTCAAGGATTGCATACAAAACTGCATTGCATCATCTGGAAATTTGCACAGCCCAAATGTCATAGAAAAGATAGACAGTTTGACTGGGACCCATTTTTGTACATGTTGTAAAATCTATAGCCACCATTGTCTTACATTTTTGCAGTTCCAAAATAAGTGTTTAATCGTCTCCATAGCTTTACAATTTCGGCATTTCCCATCTGAAATACATTTCTTAAGTAGTAGTTCTCCACAAGGTAGAGAACTTGTGAGAAGTCTCCACAGAAAAGCTTGTGCTTATTCGAACAAGGAAGGCCCCATAATGTAGTCAGCCGTTGTATCCACCACTCTTGTGATTTGTTGAACCTCCAATATCTGTTGCATCTAGTTGAGATGTCCAAATCTGGAATAAGCAAAGTGTAGAATTGTGCAGTAGAAGATTTCCACCAATCACCTGCATTCCCTGGGAGGTGCCAGTCTCGGAATCTTTCCCATAAGTTCTCTATAATGGGGACTTGAAGCCTGAATGTTTGAATACATAATTCTATCCAACTTCTTCTGAAAGAATTCGACAGTCTGAATTGTCTCCTGGCTGCAAAAAAGGGAACAAACAACCCCTGAGAGTCCAACATTTGATCAATGCATATGATACCTTTTTTGAATAACCTGACGGATTGTTTTTTAATAATCAAGGCAGGGGGGGTTTTAAAGACAAAGCTCCAGAAAACATTTTCCTAACCAAGAGAATTGCCTATATACCTACGACGACCTTGCCATATCAAATTAGAGAATGTGTGTTTCCAAGAATTAATCATCAAGTGAGCAATAATACAACCAGTTTTAAGAGGGGCATGCGAAAACAATTTGTCCCAGTCCGACATGTTCCATGTGCCAAGATAGTAAACCACTGACAGAGAAATGATAGCCCACATGCATCTGGACCAAATAGTGTCCCGTTTAAACATATGTTTGGCCATAGTTGCCCGTCGAGCATGAGCGTGTGCCTGCAGGTTAAGCACCCCCAATCCCCCTTGATTTCTAAGACTAATATCAAAGTCCCATTTAATGAAGGCACAAGTTTTCCCTTTATTGCCCCAAAGGAATTTTGTCAGCAACGTTTGTATCTGAGCTAGGTGCTTTTTTTCCCAGTCCAACAATGGCAGATAGTACAACAGATATGGCACGAGAATGGCTTGTATGATTCTGAGTCTGACAGGCAACGGCCACTCATCACAGTACCATGCAGCTATTTTCGTTCAGACTTTTGATAAAACCCACTGAACCATCTGGTTATTATTTGAGTGTACGTATTCCTATTGGGTATCCCAAATATCTGACAACATGTCCTTTCGGGATTCTCTTGCCAGCCTAAATAAGATTGTTAAACTGGTCTGCATTGATATCAATAAGCACAGATTTTTGCAAGTTCAAGTTCATTCCAGTAGCCAAAGAAAGGGCGAGGTAAGACATACATTTATTCATATTTAAATTGGTAGCATGTAGAAAAATCATAGTGTCATCAGTAAAACCTAGAGCTCGCAACTGTTCCTTGGACAATTTTATCCCATTGATTCTTCCTAGAGCTGCTTGTTTCTCCAAAAAGAAAAATAAAGGATGAGTACTGACAGCAAAAAAAAGAGGGCTTAAGGGGAACCCTTGTCTCACTGATCTTTGAATCTGAACTGGGCCTGAAAGTCTATCATTTACTATAATTCTTGATGTAACATGCTGACCCAGCAAGAAGATGCATGTACTCATGTTGGTCCCAAACCCCATTTTTTTCATAATAGCATAAATGAAGTCCCGGGCTACAATGTCAAATGCCTTTTCATAATCTATTTGTAGCATTACTGAGTTTTGATTTGTTTTGACAGCATATTCGGTCCCCAGTTGAACAACCAAAATATTGTCCAAAATAGATCTGCCCCTAATGAATCCCGACTGGTTTATATGGATATGTTTTCGTAACATAAGGGATAATCTGATAGCCACTGATTTAGCCAGAACCTTATACAGTAACCCCATCATGGTTATGGGTCTCCACTGTGATAAAGTTGAGCATAATTTTTCCTTAGGGATGAGTTTAACAATTCCTTCTTTGAGATGAGGATCCATAACCTGTGATGCCCAGATAGCATTGATTGCCTGCATAACCATACATTTCAGATGTGGCCAAAAATGCATCAAGAATTCCTTTGAAAGCCCACAAGCTCCATGTGGTTTGTCATTTCCCAATGTAGTGACAGCATAGTAAAGTTCTCCTTCCTCAAAGCAGCCCTCAAGCCTCTAGGCATCACAATTATTAATGCAATAGTCCACAAGGGCTAACATCACCTCCATTGACTATGCTCTTTCCTTAGAGGTATCCATTGGTTTCTTTAAAATAGCATTATAATGATCCACGCAGGTTTGCATAAGGTTCTGGCTGTCAGTGACCTCGGACCCATCCTCTGTTATAATTCTAGTGATAGCCTCTCGATTATGTTTGGTTTTCAGCTTATGAAAAAACCCCTTTGAGGTGTCATTTACATCTGATAATTCTCTTACCCTACATTTGAATCTGCATTTAGCAACCTCAGTCTCAGCTATAGATAGAAGAGCACCCCTGATATCCTCAATTTCAGTACATACCTATGTGGTTACCTGGCCTTTATGCACCTGTTCTAGCAAAGGTTTAAGTTTCGCACTCAATGCAGCCAGTTTCTGTCGCTTTTGGGCAGCTCTCATCTTACCATGATGTCTTATACCTTTTTGCATTTCAACACAGAAAAAATTCCAAGCATTAACCGGATCAGTACTAGCTGCTTAGCATGATTAGCACAATGTAAGACATCTGCTTGAAAGTGTTTATCATGTAGCAACAGATTATTCACCATGAGGGGTCTCACTTTACCAAATTTAACTGATCTAGCATTAGCATCAAAAAGATTCAAAATGAGAGCAAAGTGATCAGGCATACAAAAGTCAATCTGAACTTGCATTTGACAATTAGCAGGTAGCCATTCATCTTGCATAAAATAAAGTCTATCCAATCTAGACCAGGATGATATGTGCGATTTAGAATGAAAAGTGAACCCATTTAACCAGGCATCTGAAATTTGATGTAGGGATTCCAGGTCATCCCAACAAGCATCTTCCTCTTTTGACGTAACAGTGGCCATGGACGTAGTATCCACCATTTTAGTAACCATATTGAAATCACCGCCAAGAATACCCTTGCCTAGAGTCATCAATTTCAACCAAGACCAAGTTTCCATTCTATGATTCCATTTATTATTAGCATACACATTGACAATATGTAGAGGTCCCCATGTCGAATCTACTATAAAGACAGAACAACGACCCGAGGGATGATCCAACACCCATTGAGGGTTAAGAGAATTCTTAATAAAAGTAAGCACCCCAGAATACTCCCCTTTTCTCCCCCCATAAAAGCACGAGTATCCTTTGAAGTGGTAAGTTTCTCCTGCTCTTTTATGCCATTTATGCTCTTGTATAAGAACTACATCGAGATCTTTTTGCAGAATCCATTTAATAAGCATTGCCAACATATTGGGGTCATTAAGACCTTTCACATTAAAGGTTGCAAATTTCATGAGGGAGTGTTCATAACAACCTGGGTGTTACCGCCTTCATTTGAACTATCATCGCTGTCCGCCATGTTGACCTCGAGGTTAAGCGCAGGTTCCTCCCAAATAAGAGGTAGTTTTTCAGCGGTATTGCATGCTACCTCAATAGCAGCCAAGGTGTCAGGTGAAGGCATGTCTTGTAGGATGTCAAATACATTGGGACTAATGTAACCTAAGGAAGGCTGCCGGGGTTTGAAGGATGTCCTAGCCGAGACATTTTGAAACCCATCCGCATCAATGGGTCTTTTCCCCTTATCAGTGGTTCTGTTAATACCATGAGGATTATTAGAGGAGGGTGGGCCTTGATGCCCATTACCCGATTTAGCCTGGTTCCCTGCATGACTAGGGTTGAATAGAGGTCTCGATACCCCTTTCACATGAGGATGTATGGTGCCAGGTGCATGTGCATACGCAGGGGAGACATTTACCGAGGTCTGCTGCACCCCAGGACTATTAGCATTACCTGGATGAAATGTACTAGGAGATTTCCCAAAAATTTATTCCCGTGGAACCAAATTTTTACTGCCTGGATATGAAGGGATGAGATCTCGTGAGGATTGAGTTACCGTGGGGCAGTTTCTAGAGAAATTCCCTAGCTTGTTACAGTGAAAACATGCTCCTGCTAAAGAACCCCATTTTAAGTACAGCACCATCCTTCCTATGGACGGGATGTTAATGTCTATAGTTTGTGGAAAGGGGTTTGTGGTATTCCACAGAAGACAAGCTTTGTTACGGTTAGGAGATTTAATGGTGGGGGCATACAATACTTGCTCTAATGTGGCTGTAATATCTTTAATGCATGGCCACGTGAAGGATGGCAGGTCTATGTACTCAACCCACACGGGGCATTGATATAGCAGGGCATCTTTAATCATTTTAATGGGCTTCCAATCAAACACATGCATGACCACTCCAAACAATATAACAGTGGGTTTCGACAGAAATGCAGCCTGATCTTGAGGCTTGAGAAACAGGACCTCGAAAAGTCCTTGCACCGCATAGAAGATTTTATCTATTACCTGTGCTCCAAAACCTTTATCAATGGCCTATCCGATATCGTTAATTTGGGGCAATCGACCAATGAAGAACAGAACAACCGTACGAGCTTTGAAAACAGAGATTTGTTGCCAAATCATTTGGAATCCATAGAGACTTGGTGATCCCCTTTTATTTGGGGGTCATTGGTAATGGAATCTTGTAAAATGTCAGACAGGGTCGATGCATCATAAGAAGGGGTATTATCCAACTTCTCATGCACTAGGCTCTGAACTTCTTCCCTAGGGTCTACTCCAAATGCAGAAGGTAATACAGAGGAGGCCATAGCAAGAGAAGAAAATGAAGGACCTGAATGTGCCGATGCTGAGGATGCGTAGAAGCTGTAGTAGGAGTGAAGGATGCCCCGTGCAGAGTAAACGAAGACGAGCGTGAGCATGAGCGAGAGCGCCACCGAAGCCCTAGGGAGGGAGTGCTCGCTACAGATCCATTCTTCTCTCTCTCTCTCTCTCTCTCTCTCTCTCTCTCTCTCTCTCTCTCTCTCACACACACACACACACACACACACACACACACACACACACACAATATATGTATATATGTACCTAGCTAAAATCAATACTAGACTATTCAGTAGGCTAATGATAACTCCATGGTTCACAAAGGGCGTGTGAACTAGGCTGATGAATATATGAGAATCTGTGAATTATCTGGCCCGATAATGGGAGAATATTGCGTTGCTATTTGGGGAAAAAGGATGGAATTAGCCCTGCACCACCTGCACAACCTCCACGAGCCCATAGTATAAGTCCACTCGTCTTCCTGCACGTCGCGTGTGCGAGAGAACTTAGACGTTAGCACGAGGGCTGAAGCTTCACCAGAAGGATGGCCCTTCCTGGTGCGAGCGGGAGCTACCTACAGGCCGCCAACCGTCGCTCGCTCGCTCTAGAGAGAGATTGGCCGACAGAAGAGAGCGAGCACCGAAGGCTGGTTGCAGCGCTGGGTGCGTTAACCTATGATCGACACAATGATGTGGAAGCCGAGCTACAAGATCGACAATACGAGAGAGTACGGCATGTTTAAATGCAAGTGATCTTCCGTGCTCGCTCTCTTTCTGTCAGCTCTCTGCTCATTTGTAGTACTCTCTCTCTCTCTCTCTCTCTCTCTCTCTCTCTGTGATCGGTGGCTCGACAACTTTGTTCTGTTGAATCATCATTTTTTTGTACTCTTGACAAGGCGACATGTCCATTAGTTTTAGTATTCTTGCAGGTTACGTCGATGAAGCTGGTGAAGCTGGAGGTTTTCTTTCTGTTTATGCAGCTGCAGATGCTGATGTTGTACGCAGTTTTGATTCTGTATGTTCCTCTGGCGGATGTTGCACGCAGTCTTGATTCTGTGTTTTACAACACCCTCTCCAAACTATAGCACAACTGGTCCAGTCAAACTATAGCCAAATTGAAATCTGCAGGTGAGCCCCTCGTTGTGCTAGAGCTATCTGTCTTGTCAATCAATAAAGTTGCTCATACCTCTCTTTATGTTGACACATTTATTTTATGTATGTACATTGTTGGCAACTTGGCCTGACACATTTATTTTATGTATGTACATTGTTGGCAACTTGGCAAGCCGGTAGGGGCATCCTCCACACTATCTCACACGGGCATGCTCAAATGGGATCGACGGTTGAGGTGATCTTGGCCGTCAGATGCGCATTTGGTAAATTCGGGGAGAAAAGTAAATTCGGATAGGTTTGTCGATCCGCACCCCATGTCTTGAACCCCTGACCTCCCCACCACAAGTCATGTTCACTAACCATCACGCTCTCATGCGTACGTTGAAATATAGGGCATACGAGTGTCATTGTAAATGTGGTCCGATTAGTAAATTCGAGCAACTGGTAAATTCGGAGCAATCTCAAACCCAACGGTCCATGATTGACGCGCATGCCCACGTGATATAGTGATGAGTGGTGGCATGGAGCTTGTCCAATCTTTGTGCACCTTTCAAGGCTTTGCACAATGTTGCCATAAGCTTGATAGTGACGGCTACTTGTTTTCCATGAACTCTATTGCTCAAATATTTCACTTTATGGACCTTGCTTTTCAAAATTTTCATATTATTTTAGATTGCCAATAGTTTGTGTTGCTTCCATGAATGTTGAAATTAGATCACATATTAATAGCAATCTTATCACCTTTATCGGATTAAATTCTTCGAGCATATCAATGATCCATTGACTTATAAATTCACACCATTTTTATAACACTCTTTACGTAAGATAATCATTCTTTACGTAAGTACCATTATTATTAATAGTGTTTCTAAGATCGATGCTTTGTTTATTGTGGTGCCATTCTATAGCCTATTAGTAATACAATTGTAGGATAATATGATAGGGACTATATTAAAGATTGCCTTTAAAAAAAGTGACAGAGAAAAACCCATTCATCAAATAAATCAACACTAATACATCTTTGTTAACGAGCACTCACCATGGTTTGAAATAGTGACAAGTACGCGTGCGCACTAAATAAATTGTAAAGAAGATACAGTCTAAGCCAATCAACCAGCTAATATACCAAATGAGGCATTATGTTACATGCTCCTCTATAATCTATATTAGAACTTGCAAGTAACTATGAACTTGCAAGTAACTATAGGGTAGCTAACAATAAACAAAAGAACAAGTAAAGAAGAATGTATAGAAATCGTGGGTTGGTTACAAATTGCTATTTAAGATTTGTATCGACAAACATTTCATAATCCAAAGGATATGTGGTGTCAAAATTGTTGCATGTCAGTATAAAGTGAGCCTTTCATTCGTTACCAAGTGTTGGGATGTGTATCTCTAACTAACCTTTGTGTTTGTGCAGCTGCAGATGCTAATGGTGTATGTCCTATGTTGTATGTTTGTGTGGCAGATGTATGTTGCACGCAGCCTTCTGTTGTGTGCTGGCGGATGTTGTATGCTAAGATGTAGGTCCTTAATTAGAGGACCTCAGTGCACCAACTATCCCTAATTATGCCGCTTTGTGGGACTTTGTATTTTACAACCCCCTCTATCCGGCCTTGTATAGCCTCTCATCCTTTTTACTCAAATCATACCAAACTATAGCTCATAGTGAGTTTCTTTGTCTTGTCAAGTTGTCAATCAATAAAGTTGCTTAAATCTCTCTATATGTTGAAACATTTATTTTATGTATGTAGTGGTATAGGCATGTGGCTTGTCCAATCTTGGTGCACCTTTTTTAGGCTATATTCAACTTTTCAAGGCATGTTTAGTTGTCTCTCTCTCTCTCTCTCTCTCTCTCTCTCTCTCTTGGAAATCTTTTCTCTATACTACATTTTGGTACATGAGAATGATGAACTCCCATCATTGGAAATATGGATGGAGGATTGCCTCTCTCTCTCTCTCTCTCTCTCTCTCTCTCTCTCTCCCCCCTACATTTTGGTACATTTGTTACATCTTTTATATGAGAGTGATGAACTCCATCATTAGAATTGATGGAGGATTGCCTGTCTAATCACAAGCTCTCTCTCTCTCTCTGTGGAAATCTTTTCTCTATACTACATTTGTGGTACATTTGTTACATTTTTACATGAGAATGATGAACTTCATTATTAGAATTGAAGGAGGATTGCCTCTCTCTCTCTCTCTCTCTCTCTCTCTCTCTCTCTCTCTCTCTCTCTCTCTCTCTGCAAGAAATGTTTTTTTCCGATTGATAGTGATGACCACTTTTTTTTATGAGCTCCATTGCTGAAATATTTTACTTCATGTTTCTTGCTTTTCAAAATTTTCATATTCTTCTTGACTGCCAATAGTTTGTGTTGTTTCCAACATGAATGTTGAAATTAGCTCGTATATCATTAGGAACTTTATCACCTTTATCAACCAGCTAGATTGTTTGAGAATATCAGTGATCCATTGAATTTCACGTATATTTGTGTTAATACACTGTTTTTCTAACATCGTTGTTACTGAGCTTGTCATTACTGGCATAGATACAAGATAATCATTCTTTACGCAAGTACCATATTTATAGTGTTTCTAAGATTGATGCTTTGTTTATTGTGGTTCCATTCTACACCTATTAATAATACAAGATAAAATGTGAGTTCATACATAAGTAGCATGCTTAACGATAATTTGATTTTTTTTTTTTGAAAGCTTAGAGATTCATATCACAATACTTTGCAATGAGTAAAAGGCTCACTTTAGGCTGATATGCAATAATTTTGGCATCACATTCTTTGAAAAATGGAATGTTTGTCCGTACAAATCTCCTGTAGAAATCTGTAATCAATCCATGATTTCTATACATTCTTCTTTACTCGTAATCCTTATTCTTTTGTTTATTGCTAGTTATCCTATAAGTATTTGCAAGTTCTACTATAGATGGTATCAGTGTGTGTGTTTGTATGTGTCTCAATTTGCAAGTTCTACAAAAGATGGTATTAGTGCTGATTGATTGATGAATGGGTTTTTTCGTCTATAAATTTTTTTGAAGGCAATCTTCAATATAGGTCTAAAGATATGGATGAAAAAACCCTTAGGGAACTAAAGGAAGGGTTAGTGCCAATGCCAAACTTATACTGAGGTCTTTACCCATGAATGAAAAAGCCCTTGGGGCATACAAGAAACAAATTGAGACTGTAGATGTAAGGGATTCTTCATTACAAAGTTTATATGATTCATGGCGATTGGTTGCTACAAAGTGTGTATGTTAATGATTATGTAGAGTGACGGTTATTGAGATGATTATAATTTAATGAGTTGCTCCATGATGCATGGTGTGATTTCATGATGATTTAATTGGTCTTTTCTTGAAGAGAGCACTATGTTCTGTTTTGTGTCGGAATTAATTATGATTGCATTTGATATTCAAATATTAGAAGTAGTTGTGATGGTATATATATAATGTTATGTTTTGTTTGTTTAAGTCAAAAGAGCGAGGTCGCAAGCCATCCCAAAGAAATTGTGTTCATAAATTTCTTTTAACACCATAACATTTTCTATAATTTTGTGCTATTTTATAATTGCTATTTTGCCCTCTTTCATGCTATTTTTCTCTCTTAATCATGACTTTCATAAAGGGCTCAAGATTAGACCACATGATTAAATTTTTTGCCAAAGTTTGGAGAGCATGGCTCGAAATATCTTTGCAAGTACTACCTTGTCCATATGGCCAAATCTTCAAGACATTGGTGATTCCCATATTGGCTCTAAAGTCTCAAACTCTCTAATATGGTGTTCGGTGCACACAAAGATGTAATCTTCGGATTCTCTCTCTCTTTTTCATGCATGCACCCAAAGATAAAAGTGGTTTCTTTTCACTTAAACTATTAAGAATAGTATCTATGAAAGAGAGTTCTATTTACCTTGCTTCTTTTGAATGGTTTTTGAGAATAAATCATAAGCAAAATTGATAAAATGTCCAAAAGTAATAGTACTGAGGATAAATCTCTCTCTCTCTCTCTCTCTCTCTCTCTCTCTCTCCAACTAAGAGATATTTGAGCTATAAATTGACAAAATGATTGAAACAACCAATGATTCCGAAAGGTTTGTTATGATGACATAAAACATCACACTGACACACCACGGTAAGAAGGAGCTAGAGTTTCTAAATTCAAGACATTGTAGGTTCTTCTCAATATTTAAGCAAGGTTTGGATGGAGTGACATGAGTGTCACATAATTTTTTTAAATGACTATCTACATTATTCGTGTTGGATAACATGTTTCAAATAATGAAAATAATACAAGTAATACTATAGTATTTACAAATACTCGAATTATTTGAGAATTTTAGTATATATCGATTGATATAATTTTTTGAATTTAGAAAGCATTTTTTTCCACAAACTCTATACATTAAACAATCAACTAAGTCTATGCACTTTTATTTCCTACCGTTTAAAAGGTCTCTATGTTCTAGAAAATACCTTTAAAATGAAATTCAACGCCGGTGTAAGTCCATGGGGTCAGATGGGGTGTGGTGCCGCTTGTCAATGGGCCGGGCACGATCGGATGCACAGGAAAGTTTCCAGCAGTTAGAATCAGGGCTTAGCTTGCAACCAATCAAGGGCCATCTGGTGGCAGACTTCAAGGCCTCTTCAAGCTGCTTGAGTGCTTCCTATAGGTCCAAGAGGCACTCGCCCATGTGGAGAGGCCCAAGAAAAGGCTATTTTGACCCCTTTACTTAGTGGGAAGTACCCACGGTTTCACAGCTTCTCAAGATTTTGGTGCCTTGCAAAAAGGTGGCAAAAGATCCTCTACACACACATACACACACAAACACACACACACACACACACATTCCTTTGAGCTATTGCAGGCTTGCAGAAAAGCATAGATTCTAGAGAGATAAAACTTGTGCAATGGAGGGTCATCCAAGGTCCAAATCTTCCAATCACTACAAGAAGAGTTGTCTATAGCCGCGTCCATAGTAACATAAAAACAAAGGAAAAAGGAGAGAGAAATTTGCGGGAGCGGCAATAACCGCGGCTATGGCCGTGATAGTGGTTTCTCCGCAATAAACGTGGTAATAGTCACGGCAATATACCCGCTGCTATTACCACACCAGTTGCCGCATTTATTACCGCGCTAATTGCCACTACACGCCAATTCAAAAATAAAGGTTCTCATTTGGGCCACCCAATTTTGGGTGGCCCAAATGAGCACCTTTATTTCTGACCTACATAAAACAATGAAACATCAATTGTTTTTTTGGAAGAGTATAAAAAATACCAAAGAATTGAAATTGAATTTACTTTACCTTGACAATTTAAAATGCAGAAGATCAATTATTTAAAAAAGTTACAATAAAAAGTAAATAGTTGTAAATACATTGTGCCACATTGGGACTTTACAAAAGTTTGGACAAAATATTTTTCTATCTAATCCTCCTCTATCTCGTCGTCGTCCAGAGGCACGTATGTTTGATCACTTTGACTCTACAAAAACCCAAACCAAGTTAAACAATTATCAACAGCTCAAAACAATTGATACAAAATTACTTGTTTAAACTTACTGCTTGTAGTGATCCAACCACCCCGTCGAATTTCTCGCGAGAGATGTGGTTGTTTTTTAACAACCATTGCTCAATATCAGATTCTATATGTCGCTCCTGATACTTGACCATCTCTCTGGTTGGTCGAGAGAGAGTGATATTTTCCTAAGTTAGCAATAACAATACCAAATCATCTACTACAATCTTTATAATCACCGATCGACGTTATAATTCAATTAATCTTATATATTTATCCTTCCAAGCTCCCTTGCCTCCTGAGCCATAGTACGTGGGAGTTTGTCTTGCGCGAGCCTCGCGTTTTTGTTTGTATGATGAGTCCGTCGCAGCTTGATCGCTCATTTCTTGAATTGCCCACTCCCACTCTGTGTCTACCATGTTGCCACCGCGGTAACTTCTATCTGGATCTCTGACCTGGTTGGCTGCTGCGCTTCGCACACTAGACTGCTTGTTTTTCAAAAATGTCTTTATGTAGCTCTCCAACCATTGTTGTGAAAAAAGTTATTTGGGGGTGTCTGGAAATCTAGCTAACAGAGTGTCCACAATGCACCGTGCATGATCGGGCAGTTGGTCTCTAAACTTTATAAAACAGTCCTTATATGTTCAAGAATTTGCAGATGGAGTCGAAATGCCCTGCCTTGTGCTGTGTCGAAGTCCACCTCCCCGCAATATTTAACCCTGTAGTAGCACCCATGCGTGTCTGGTACGGGTGCGTCAGTATCCTCGTCCTCTGCGTCAAGGGCGGCACGCTCTAAAAGTGGAGACTTCGTTCCCCCACCACTACCAAAACATGCGAAACCACAAGATCCGCCATCGCTTCGTCTCTCACGATGCTTGCTGCCCTCAGACGAGTGCCGATGTGTGCTGCTAGAGGAAGTCTGTCGACAATGTTTTGACGAAAAAAGAGTGGAATGGAGTGGCATAGGACCCTGTGATGCCATGGGAGTGGGACCCTGTGATGCAAGGGGAGTAGGACCTTGCGATGGAATGGGGGTAGGATGATAGGAAGGGACTGTATAGTGAGGTTCCGTGAGTGCGAGGCTTTGTAGGTAAGGAGTCCCTCCCTGACACCCCCATGGTGTAGTCTGCCGAGAAATACCGTAGGTCGCAAGCTGTTCTGGAGTGTAGCGGCCAAAAAAATCCTCCGTTGAACGGAGGTACTGCTCTCGTAAAGAGATAGTTCGTTGTTGTAGGTCTGGATCTACGATTGATGGAGAAGCCTGAGAAGGGTAGATATAGGATGGTCATGCCTGCAAATAACAAAAATAAACCTATGACACTCATGGCTTAGGTAGGGAGAAACATTCTTTATTTCTTTGCTTATTCTCACCGACTCAAGACTCGGTCCACTGGAGGCGATGTCCACCCCGGGTGGGAACCCACCTGGGATGTGAACCAACCAAAAGAAAAGCCAATTGGCTGCTCCCCACGATTTGGTCTCTCGTATGAAATTTACATTACAAAGAGCAATATAAGATTAAGTTTTCCACCCTACTCACTCATCTATAAATATGTACACAAGTATAATAGCACACAAACACGTAGATACATATACATACGAGTAGACCTAAGTAGAGGCTAGTAGTACCAAAGGTCAAGTGCACCCCTTTAGAGATCATCACAATCTCAACCATGGTAAAACCAAAGGTACATTGCGGTAATCCATGCATGAGTGGATCCATGATCGTGCCGCAACACCACAATTAAAAAAGGACTATACCCAAGAGGAAGCGTCTAACCTTCGGGTGCTATCCTCCCGTACGTAGTGCCTACATACATGTATAAACAAATATATATGTACACACAGATATATATACATAGACATAATGTAGCCATTGTTTTGAGTAGAGATAAAGAGTTATGGTTGTAAATGTAGCCATCGTTTTGTGTTGGTTGCACTTAGATTCAATGTCTAAGTGATCAACTGATCGTAACATTACAATTCTAATGTAATGCAATAAGTAACTCCACTTCTCTCACCGAGTCTCTCTCTCTCTCTCTCTCTCTCTCTCTCTCTCTCTCTCTCTCTCTCTCTCTCTCTCTCTCTCTCTCTCTCTCTCTCTCTCGGTTGTGCAGTTGAACTACAAAGCGGAATCTCCATCCTAATGTCATGCCTACACCTCCATGTAAAGCAAGCACTCTCAGAGATGAGAAGCCAAACATGGACGACATCGTCTGCCAAGGCATGGAGTTCTCGGCTAAGGTCATGGTGGCTTTGGACTTGGGCACCACTTTTTTGGGCTTCGCATACGCCCACAAGAGCGACCCCAAGGACATCCACCATGTCCTTGATTGGCCCTCACAAACTAAGGCAACCGCTTCATCCCGTTATTGCAAAACATAGATCAGCCTGTTTTACAAGTGGAACCCGACTGGAACCCCTTGTCTTCTACCTACACCCTCCAAGCTTGGGGATGGGCTGCCCTTCGTTCAACAAAGCGTCCTAACCTTGAAGGTAATCTTGGTGCTGGTTGCTCAGGTATCCCTTTGGACCCCAATTTTCATCTCCTTAACTTCTTTCTCTCTCTCCCTTTGTCCCCTCTTTCTCTCTCTCTCTCTCCTATCTCTCTCTCTTTCCCGCTTTCCATATATCTCTCTATTCCACTCTTTCCCTCTCTCTATTTACTCTCTCTCTCTCTCTCTCTCTCTCTCTCTCTCTCTCTCTCTCTCTCTCTCTCTCTCTCTCTCTCTATCTTCTCTCTCCCTCTCTCTCTCTCTCTTTCTCTATTTCTTTCCCTTTCTATCTTTTCTCTCTCTATCCCTCTCACTCTCTCTCTCCCTCTCTATCTCTATTCTCTCTCTTTCCCTATTTCTCTCCCTCTTTCTCTCTCTCCCTGTCTCTCTCTCTTTTCCTCTTTCCCTCTCTCTCTTTACTCTCTCTCTCTCTTTCTCTCTCTCTCTCTCTCTCTCTCTCTCTCTCTCTCTCTCTCTCTCTCTCTCTCTCTCTCTCTCTCTCTCCCGCTCCCTCTTTCTCTTACTATCCATATCTCTCTCTTCTTGTACCCCTCTCTATCTATCTGTCATTCTCTCTATTTCTCTCCCTATCTCTCTCTTTCTTCATTTATCTCTCTCTCTCTCTCTCTCTCTCCTCTCTCGCTCTCTCTCTCTCTCTCTCTCTCTCTCTCTCTCTCTCTCTCTCTCTCTCTCTATTTCTATGTAACAAACTTAACACCCTATCCAAACAAGTTATACAACAATATCAACGCATATATCGACGCTGCCTGTCGCTATGAGTGTCGCTATTAGCGACGCTGATAGCGACGCGCATAGCGACGCATATAGCGACGACCATAGCAGAAAATTTTTTTGTTGGGCAGAGGGCAGGTAGCCTAGTCTGTGCCCAGTTAAAAGATGGACAGAGCCACACCCAGACTTCCTGCCCTCTGCCCAAGAAAGCGAGCAACACCAAAATATCAACCATGCTCCCGCGCGCAGAAATTTCAGCAGAGTTCCCTTTGTTTTTACATAAACTTTTCAAAAAAAACCATATCATGTATACGCCTCCTACATGCTATCCATGTAGGATCTCACATGAGATTTAAGGCCAATGAAAGACAACTGTACCAATTGAAAAGCATAGCCATAACTTAAAAGCATAACCATAACAAACCATAACCATAACTTAAAAGCATAACCATAAGTGTCTATAATCACTTTGATCAAAACCATAATGCAGATAACCATAACCATAAACAAAATTAACAGTAACCGTAAGCATTACCAGAAAGAGAAACAATAACTGTCTATACAATGACAATGACAATAATCATAACCATAAGGGAAACAATAACTGTTTGAACACTAACTGTTTGTACAAAAAAGAGACACAGAAGCGTGTCTCTGTCTCACAAAGCATATAGATGAAATCTGGTCCACTAATGACTAGGCGTTGCAACCTGCACATAGGACAACTCACAAAATTAGTATTGATATTACTTCACATATACTGACTTAATTAAATCAACTCACACATATTAACGTCTCACCTCAAGCGATCAGCGAGACTGTAAGGCCTCACAGTCTACAAGCTCTCCTGAAGCTTCAAGATCATTCAGTACTTCATAGATACCTCTGCGATATCCATCTGACTCCTCCTCACGTGATGGAGCTCGATGCATTGTAAGATTCTACGTTTATACAAAAATCAAAGTAATAAGAATACATGATTCATCGCGTTTTAAAAATGCCATACTTAAGATTGGATTAGAAACTCACAAACTCATAGCGAAAGGTGTCGAAGCCTCCGCTGCCAAGATAAGATGTCCCCCTAGTCATCGGTCGTACCTGCGCGGCCTCACGTTGCTGTCTGAATCGCGTGGCCGCTGTCCGCTCATCCTCCCTAATCTGCAGCCACGTCTCGTGTAGGATGCCCGAAGGCTTCGGCGAGCCGGTCCTGAAAGCCTTCCGAGCTGCATCTCGTCGATGTTTGATGGTGTCCCATGCAACACCCTTTATCCACCACGCCAAAACAACGGAAGAACCCGGAGCAGGCTGGTACTCTCTCTGGATGGTCTCCACTATGTAAGTGACTTTTTCCTTTTCTTGCTGATCCCAAGACGTCAGCATGCTAGTCGAAAAATGCAGCTCCACGAGCTGGCAAATCCGCTGTCGCATCTCAGTCCCGACTCTGTCCATGTCAACAGAACCATCTCCCCGTACAGTATAGAGCTTGGAGGCACTAGGATCGTGTGCCCCCCAAGGTGTCCGAGGTGTGCCAAGAGGTGTGTCGAGAGGTGTGCCTGGGTAAGACGGGGATCGTGAGCGAGGAGGGGTGGAAGCATCCGTGGACCCTCCTCCACAGCAACCACCACCTCCACCTGACAATCGCCGAGATCGGCGAGTGCGCCTATGCTGTGGAGATGAGGACGTACCCGCCTCTACCCCACCCCTAGGTGTCGAAGCAGCCGTGATGGGAGAAGAAGGCATCATACCCATAGGCATCCTGAACCCCGTAGGCGTCCCCCCCCTAGGCGTCGGTCCCTCGGGTGTGAAGCCCGGAGGCGTAGTACCCGTGCCTCTGGCTACCTAGTACTGAGAAGCCTCTGTCATCTGAGCAAGCGTCATCCGTGTAACGAAGCCCATGAATGCATCTGCACTCATGGAAGTGGGATCTGGAATCTCGTCTTCCATACTAAAGTCCTGCACAAAGAAAGTAAAAAAAAGCGTCACAACATAGTTGTTTAAATTAACTTTAAGCTTAATTTTAAATCAAAGTCTTCACACAAACACTTACACGCCTAGGCCTCGACGAGTGAGGCATCATCGATAAGATCTTACACCGTATCATCTTCTATCTCTAATTGCAAACATAACTTTGCCCCAACTCGTTCTGCCCGTCTAGTCGTTCGACTTCGCCTGAAATCCTGTCGCTCTAGATTGAGTCTCTCTTTCTCTTCTTCATACCTTTCAAGCCATTTTTTCATCGGCGCTGAATTTAGTATATAGAACTTCATGATCTTTTCTCACATGGCCAGGATCATTTTCTTCGACAGCCCTTGCCCTTGCGGCTCCTCTCCCACCAGTCTTGCATCCTCCTCATCGCTCCACAGTCGAGGCATTTTTGGGTCAGAAACCGATAGAAATTCGATCGTCAATACAAGAGACTCTTGCACCAGCCATCCTTGTGCCATGCTCCCCTCTGGACGCGCTTTTTGGCGAACAAAACCCTTAAGTGTTTTCATGAACCGCTCTAGAAAGAACATCCAACGGCTGTGGACTGTACCTGCCACTGCAACCTCATCTACTACACGGACGAGCAAGTGCATTTGGATAGTTAGGCAGCTCGTGGGTAGATACTTCTCAATCATGCAAACTGCCTCAATGGAGTTAGCCCTTGCGACTGCAATAGATTCCTCCTGTATCTCCTTGGAAAAGATCCACCGCACTAGCTCTGAAATCTTGTATATGCAGGTCCACACTTCCTCCGTTAAACACCCCTTGATCGCAAAGTGGAAGAATGAATTGCAAGAACTTATGCCAGTCGTGCGATTTCAACCCTGACAGTTGATCGTCACGGGTGAATGCTGTCTTGAGACATCGCATATATCCTCTTAGCGTCCTGAACTCTGAAATCACCCTTTTCACTTGTCGCTCTTCGTTTTTTAGCAATACCCATGGCGCTCTTGGAAGTTTTGTTTGACCAGCTGCATTCATGAAAGGCCACAACTTTGGCATCTTTCCAACCGACTGCAAATCATCTCATGAAGCTCGATTGTCTTTCATTCCCATGATTGTCTTCCAGAGGAGCTCTCCCACATTCTTGAATATATGCATTGGATCCAGCAAATGGTTAATTAGTAGATCACCCCAATACGGCAACGTATGGAGAATGGACAAACGTTTCATTCCCGGAACAGGTTGCCCCTCATGTTGCTCCCATCGGCGACGCCACTCTTGTATATGCATAGGACGACATTCGACGCGACCAAGCTGGCCTTTGCGCAAGTGATGGCCATCTGGAAGATAATGGTGGTGGCCTTGATAAATTGTCTTTCGAAGAGAGGTAGAATAGCACACATCCAAAGACTGCCCGCAAATTGGACATGCATTGTATCCCGAAGTTGTTAGTCCTGCATATATCAAAGCATGAATCAGGCCAAGGCAAAGGGCTTGCAAATAGCGATAATTTTGTAAATCAATAACCATTACCAGAAGCTACTCCGTATCCTGGCCAATCATGCATAGTCCACATAAGAAGTCCATGGATCCTTGCATGCTGTTGTCCTACTCGTTCAACCACATCTGCTATGTCGATCCCATGCCATAACTCCTGGAGCTCGTCAACTAGTGGAGCTAGATAAACATCCATGTTTTTTGCCTTGAACTTACCAGGTACAATCAAGCTTAAAATCAAATGACCCTTCTTGATAGCAAGCCACGGCGGGAGGTTGTAATTGATAAGGCACATAGGCCAAGTGCTCCATGACGAGCTTCTCAAGACAAATGGATCCAAGCCAACTGAGGTCAAAGTTGCTTTGCGTCGGCTTGGAGGGGGGCATTTCATTGCCAGCCGGGAGAAGTTGCTCCCGCAATAACCTGTTTAAGCCACATTAAATTAAAAAGCTCTCCAAGCACATCACCGTTGCAATCGGAGAATCTCTTTTGTAAATTACGTACCTAAACAAAGCAGTGACGCTTGCATCTGACCACCCGTACACTGACTGAAGATTCAAAAATGCCAGACAAGTACGAAGCACAGATATTTTGGCGCCTTCATAGATTGGTTGACGTGCCAACTTCCTCAACATGTCTTCAGCAGATAGGCGCACAGCTTCTGGTGCTGCTTCATTCGCGTTCTCCTCGCTTGTCTGTAAGAAGGAATCCAGCATCTCTTCCATGCCGTCGTCTTCTGTCTGTAAGCCCTTTTCTGCTTCCATCCCGTGGCTCTATATTGGTCGGACCTTCATGCATAATCTTTTTTCTCTCTCTCTCAGATGTAGGTGCTATGTCGCGGATATCAATGCCCGTTCCGTAGGAGTCGTATCGCAGATTCTGTACGATTTCTCTAGAAAACTCTCCGTACTTGTGCACATGCTCATTACATATCCTACGCTTGCGCAGGATTTGATACTTGCAGAGCGTGCATGAGCATGCAATCTTTTCCTCCATGTTAGTTGATGGCGTTGCCATCTACAATGATTATGAATGTTGTTTTAATATATATATATATATATATATATATATATATATATACTCCTCACAATGTAAACTACCACACATTCTCTAGTCTTGCCCAATCTCCGTACACCTCGGTCCAGAGGTGTGCGGAGATCAGGACCACCGGGTCAAAATCTTGTCTTTATTGGTCAAATCCTATATGGGTAGACACATACGTGCACTCCCAGGTGTACATGGCAATGCATGTAGCAGGAAAAACCCCTTTGCCTCTTTTAGTTCCATAGTTTCTTCTCTGTCTACGAACCCACCTGCCTCCATTCCGAGGTAGCCTGTCAGAGAAAGCTTTCCAATGCCGCACTTGATGAATCATATATTAAAGCATGACCATTTTTTTCATTTTTGTAATGTTCCGTCTGTTTGCAATTTTTTGCACAGGTTTTTCCAAGGATATTATGCCCATCCTGGTGTTTTTTTCACCACATGCACAAGCCATGGAAGTTCTCAGCCCAATGAAAGTTTTCTACCTGATTGTAAACCGGACGGGGCCTCCATGTCCAAGCCAGAAGATAATGTGGAGATGGATGAGCAACTTAAGAAAGATTCAAAATCCTTGCATGGTTCTTGCTCAAAAAAGCGATCTCGATCTCTCTTTCTCTCTTGATCTCACTCTCGCTATCTCTCTTTCTCTCTCCCTCTCTCTCCCTCTCTCTCTCTCTCTATATATATATATATATATAACTCTCTTTCTCTATCTCTCTCTCTCTCTCTCTCTCTCTCTCTCTCTCTCTCTCTCTCTCTCTCTCTCTCTCTCTCTCTCTCTCTCTCTCTCTCTCTCTCTCTCTCTCTCTCTCTCTACTGATCGAACGAGCGACTGAGCTAGGGAGATCTAGACGTCCACGACTGCGGAGGACTACACAACATTGACAGAGGCTGCATAAGAGGATCTAGCTAGGTCACTTTGGCCCGACAGGCATAACGCTCGGTTAGACCACCGACAATGGAGGAGATTGATGAGATCCGCAAGCGACAGCTGCTGGATCTCCTATGATCTACCTGTCCCAGCTAGCTGGTTTAGCCGTTTAGTCCATACCCAACATTTTAGGATTCCATAATATTTTATTTTGTCATCTTCTTACTCTGACTTTGTATCAGATCCATCACATTGTAACTTTCTTGTCTCATGTCTCATAGGTCACTTTGGCCTTTCGAAGACGTTAATATAACATTTCATTTCATTTCTCTCTTTAATTATTTTTCTTTAATTTTAATTTCGTAAGCATACATTAATTCTCTCTCTCTCTCTCTCTCTCTCTCTTTCCTACACACACACACACACTTCTCTCCCTCTCTCTCTCTCTCTCTCTCTCTCTCTATTTTCTACACACACACACACACCTCTCTCTCTCTCTCTCTCTCTCTCTCTCTCTCTCTCTCTCTTTCCTACACACACACGCACACGATGTAGAGAGAGAGAGAGAGAGAGAGGGGTTGGGGGGGGGGGGGGGGGGGGGGGGGGGGGGCATAATACCTGCGCAGCAGGTGGAGGCCAAGATTTGAGCAGAGCGCAGGTAAAAATGGCCCCTGTTGCTCGTGGGTTTCTCTTTTTTCCCTCAAATTTTTTTGCGTCGCTATACACATCAATATACGCGTCGCTATACGTGTCGATATACGCGTGGAAAATAAAGCCTTTCCACGTGTATATCAACGCACAATGAGATGCGTATATCGTTGCCCGCTAATTTCGTCGATATACGCACGTCGATATCTCCATGTAGTGTTGTAGTGAGTCGAGCAAAGCAATCATTTCCAAATAAGCCTAGCAAAGCAACCATTTCCAAACAAGTCGAGCATAGCAACCATTTCCAAATGAACGAGGTATGTTATAGATTCTCTTTTTTTATTTTTATTTTTGTTTGTGTGTGTGTGCGTGTGTGTGTGTGTGTGTATAGTAGAAAACAAAAGGGAAAGATTTATGGGGCAAGTGCTTTGTTTTGTGTTTACCTCTTTCTTTGTAGCGCGGTTGATCTTTTGCTAGGTTGAACTTCCAAAGACGATGGCGGAAAACCCCCTTTGACGAAACCCCCTTCGATGTTGTGCTTCCAAAGACAACGGCGGAAACTTGGACGAAACCCCCTTGGACGAAACTTGGGAAGCTTGGAGAAGGAGAGAGAGGGAAGGAGAGGGGGGGGGGGGAGCTTGGAGAAGGAGAGAGGGAAGGGGGGGGGGAGGGAGCGGGGGGGAAATGGCAGAGAGCAAGAACGCAGAGTATGTAGCAAAAACAAGGCATGCTGTGCCTTCTTGCCTATTTTAGGCGCCAGGCATTACCGCGGGTATTACCGCGGACATTACCGTGTCCATTACCGCGTCTATTACCTTGGACCGTCATTTCAAACGGATACATGCGAATCCGAGGTTGAAGGGGGATACAAACCACCCCCTCTACCCTTATCTATACATTATTTCACCTTTTGGCCTTTTGAGTTTTTTAATGAAGATTTTTAATCTTTTATGGATACTTTATATTGCAGTACTTTTAAATGTTTATTAATTACATTTTTTAAGTTCTCTTTTAGTTAAAAATAATCTTAGCACTCATTGTCATTTATTCTCTTTGACCTTAACTTTATATAACTTTTTTAATGGAATTAAGGGCTTTTCTAATTATTTATTTTTGAGGACACATAATTAGATAAACAACATTTTGCATGTGCAGGACATCGACTGGGATGATCATGGTCCCCCTAGAGGCCCTGAGCGCGATATTTCTCCCAAGGAAAAACTCCCTTGTCCTTGCGCCAAGTGCAAAAGGGAAATCCCTCGCTTGAGGCGCATTGCTTTGGAGCACGTGGAGAACGAAGGGCTTTGGCATCCTTAAAAAAGCGCTCGGAGAGATGATAGTACGACTCACCCATTTCTTGAGGAGGTGCCCCATTGGTCTGTGTTCGATGCTGGTGCACTGGCGCGCAAGGCCGAACGATAGAGGCAAGAGCGATTGGGCAATTTGGGTGCACCGCATGGTGATCCTCCTATTGGCTCTACTTTAGCAGCTCCTATGGTGTCTAGTCCGTTGCACTTTGAGGTAGAGGAGAAGCACATATTCGACATGTCTGATGAGTTACTAGCTCATGAGCACGACGTGTGCAAGGAGGATTGTCAGCCCTGCACTAAACAAGCTACCGAAACAGAGGATAGATTGATGACAAGTGCCCGAACACCTCTCTACGATGGTGCACGGTACTCAGTGCTCCGAGCATCATTGGAAGTCATCAACTTGCAAGCAAAATTTGACTGGGGTAATGCAAGTGTCGATGCACTACTTCTGTAAGTATAGAATGTGGCTTTTCTATACTCTCCACTCGCTTTATGGTGCCGTCTTATAGGAATTATACTAATAGGCATGTTTTTTGTAGTTTGATGGGCAAAATGTTGTAAGTATAGAATGTGGCTTTTCTATACTCTCCACTCGCTTTATGGTGCCGTCTTATAGGAATTATATTAATACGCATGTTTTTTGTAGTTTGATGTAAACTACCTCACATTATCTAGTCTTGCCCAATCTCCGTACACCTCGGTCCAGAGGTGTACGGAGATCAGGACCACCGGGTCAAAATCTTGTCTTTATTGGTCAAATCCTATATGGGTAGACACATACGTGCACTCCCAGGTGTACATGGCAATGCATGTAGCAGGAAAAACCCCTTTGCCTCTTTTAGTTCCATAGTTTCTTCTCTGTCTACGAACCCACCTGCCTCCATTCCGAGGTAGCCTGTCAGAGAAAGCTTTCCAATGCCGCACTTGATGAATCATATATTAAAGCATGACCATTTTTTTCATTTTTGTAATGTTCCGTCTGTTTGCAATTTTTTGCACAGGTTTTTCCAAGGATATTATGCCCATCCTGGTGTTTTTTTCACCACATGCACAAGCCATGGAAGTTCTCAGCCCAATGAAATTTTTCTACCTGATTGTAAACCGGACGGGGCCTCCATGTCCAAGCCAGAAGATAATGTGGAGATGGATGAGCAACTTAAGAAAGATTCAAAATCCTTGCATGGTTCTTGCTCAAAAAAGCGATCTCGATCTCTCTTTCTCTCTTGATCTCACTCTCGCTATCTCTCTTTCTCTCTCCCTCTCTCTCTCTCTCTCTCTCTCTATATATATATATATATATATATATAACTCTCTTTCTCTATCTCTCTCTCTCTCTCTCTCTCTCTCTCTCTCTCTCTCTCTCTCTCTCTCTCTCTCTCTCTCTCTCTCTCTCTCTCTCTCTCTCTACTGATCGAACGAGCGACTGAGCTAGGGAGATCTAGACGTCCACGACTGCGGAGGACTACACAACATTGACAGAGGCTGCATCAGAGGATCTAGCTAGGTCACTTTGGCCCGACAGGCATAACGCTCGGTTAGACTACTGACCATGGAGGAGATTGATGAGATCCGCAAGCGACAGCTGCTGGATCTCCTATGATCTACCTATCCCAGCTAGTTGGTTTAGCCGTTTAGTCCATACCCAACATTTTAGGATTCCATAATATTTTATTTTGTCATCTTCTTACTCTGACTTTGTATCAGATCCATCACATTGTAACTTTCTTGTCTCATGTCTCATAGGTCACTTTGGCCTTTCGAAGACGTTAATATAACATTTCATTTCATTTCTCTCTTTAATTATTTTTCTTTAATTTTAATTTCGTAAGCATACATTAATTCTCTCTCTCTCTCTCTCTCTCTCTCTCTCTCTCTCTCTCTCTCTCTCTCTCTCTCTCTTTCCTACACACACACACACACTTCTCTCCCTCTCCCTCTCTCTCTCTCTCTCTCTCTCTCTCTCTCTCTCTCTCTCTCTCTCTCTCTCTCTCTCTCTATTTTCTACACACACACACACACACACCTCTCTCTCTCTCTCTCTCTCTTTCCTACACACACACACGCACACGATGTAGAGAGAGAGAGAGAGAGGGGTTGGGGGGGGGGGGGGGGGGGGGGGGGGGGGGGGGGGGGGCATAATACCTGCGCAGCAGGTGGAGGCCAAGATTTGAGCAGAGCGCAGGTAAAAATGGCCCCTGTTGCTCGTGGGTTTCTCTTTTTTCCCTCAAATTTTTTTGCGTCGCTATACGCATCGATATACGCGTGGGAAATAAAGCCTTTCCATGTGTATATCGACGCACAATGAGATGCATATATCGTTGCCCGCTAATTTCATCGATATACGCACGTCGATATCTCCATGTAGTGTTGTAGTGAGTCGAGCAAAGCAATCATTTCCAAATAAGCCTAGCAAAGCAACCATTTCCAAACAAGTCGAGCATAGCAACCATTTCCAAATGAACGAGGTATGTTATAGATTCTCTTTTTTTATTTTTATTTTTGTTTGTGTGTGTGTGTGTGTGTGTGTGTGTGTGTGTGTGTGTGTGTGTGTGTGTGTGTGTGTGAGTGTGTGTGTGTGTGTGTATAGTAGAAAACAAAAGGGAAAGATATATGGGGTAGGTGCTTTGTTTTGTGTTTACCTCTTTCTTTGTAGCGCGGTTGATCTTTTGCTAGGTTGAACTTCCAAAGATGATGGCGGAAAACCCCCTTTGACGAAACCCCCTTCGATGTTGTGCTTCCAAAGACAACGGCGGAAACTTGGACGAAACCCCCTTGGACGAAACTTGGGAAGCTTGGAGAAGGAGAGAGAGGGAAGGGAGAGGGGGGGGGGGGGAGCTTGGAGAAGGAGAGAGGGAAGGGGGGGGGAGGGAGCGGGGGGGAAATGGCAGAGAGCAAGAACGCAGAGTATGTAGCAAAAACAAGGCATGTTGTGCCTTCTTGCCTATTTTAGGCGCCAGGCATTACCGCGGGTATTACCGCGGACATTACCGTGTCCATTACCGCGTCTATTACCTTGGCCCGTCATTTCAAACGGATACATGCGAATCCGAGGTTGAAGGGGGATACAAACCACCCCCTCTACCCTTATCTATACATTATTTCACCTTTTGGCCTTTTGAGTTTTTTAATGAAGATTTTTAATCTTTTATGGATACTTTATATTGCAGTACTTTTAAATGTTTATTAATTACATTTTTTAAGTTCTCTTTTAGTTAAAAATAATCTTAGCACTCATTGTCATTTATTCTCTTTGACCTTAACTTTATATAACTTTTTTAATGGAATTAAGGGCTTTTCTAATTATTTATTTTTGAGGACACATAATTAGATAAACAACATTTTGCATGTGCAGGACATCGACTGGGATGATCATGGTCCCCCTAGAGGCCCTGAGCGCGATATTTCTCCCAAGGAAAAACTCCCTTGTCCTTGCGCCAAGTGCAAAAGGGAAATCCCTCGCTTGAGGCGCATTGCTTTGGAGCACGTGGAGAACGAAGGGCTTTGGCATCCTTAAAAAAGCGCTCGGAGAGATGATAGTACGACTCACCCATTTCTTGAGGAGGTGCCCCATTGGTCTGTGTTCGATGCTGGTGCACTGGCGCGCAAGGCCGAACGATAGAGGCAAGAGCGATTGGGCAATTTGGGTGCACCGCATGGTGATCCTCCTATTGGCTCTACTTTAGCAGCTCCTATGGTGTCTAGTCCGTTGCACTTTGAGGTAGAGGAGAAGCACATATTCGACATGTCTGATGAGTTACTAGCTCATGAGCACGACGTGTGCAAGGAGGATTGTCAGCCCTGCACTAAACAAGCTACCGAAACAGAGGATAGATTGATGACAAGTGCCCGAACACCTCTCTACGATGGTGCACGGTACTCAGTGCTCCGAGCATCATTGGAAGTCATCAACTTGCAAGAAAAATTTGACTGGGGTAATGCAAGTGTCGATGCACTACTTCTGTAAGTATAGAATGTGGCTTTTCTATACTCTCCACTCGCTTTATGGTGCCGTCTTATAGGAATTATACTAATACGCATGTTTTTTGTAGTTTGATGGGCAAAATGTTGCCAAAAGATCACCACATGCCTCTAGATCGTCGCGACGAGCTAGATGGTATGTCACTGCACTTGGATTGGAGTATGAGCACATCCATGCGTGCGTTAACGATGCATGCTATACTGCAATGAGCATGCACATACTACCTCATGTCCCATGTGCGAGGAGGCACGATACAAAGACATAAGTGAGCGGGGCGCACCTACCTCGCAAGGTATTGAGAAATTTTCCATTAATTCCTTGTATCCAACATATGTGTAAAAGTAGGTGTTTTGTGGAGCTTCTCGCGTGGCATGCGAACCACATCTCAAATGATGGAATGATGTGTGTCGCTGTCAATTCACCTACATGGAGACACATAGAAACTCAATGGCCAGATTTTGGGTTGGAGCCTCGATACTTGAGGCTTGGGTTAGCAAGTGATGGCATAAACACCTTCGGCACTAAGTCTACTTCATGGAGCACTTGGCTTGTGGTGATCGTCAACTACAATATTCCACCATGGGAGACAACCAAGAAGGGCAATATACTTCTTTCCTTGCTTGTACGAGGGAAGTACAAAGTGTCAAATATTGACATTTAGCTCGAGCCCCTCATCGAGGATTTGGAGGAGTTATGGAGAGGCATTCTTGTTGTCATGTCTCACTTGCAAAGGGGGGGAGAGAGGCCATTTTGAGGGGAATCCTTATGTGGACTATGCACGACTATCCTCGACTTGGACAGATTTTTGGTAGCCCCCTTACCTCTATCTCTCTCTCCCTAGTTTAGTTCACTTTAGTTCACTCATATCTCTAATCATATCATATGTATGCAGGGTTTTCCACATCGGGGCACAATGCATGTCCTCCTTGCGGCCCATTGTTGGTGATGGAGAGGCACGATTCCTTGCGCAAGGTAATCTATCCAAACAACCATCATTTCTTACCCCAAGGACA
The DNA here is from genome assembly GCF_014529385.1 of Adiantum capillus-veneris. NCBI lineage: Eukaryota > Viridiplantae > Streptophyta > Polypodiopsida > Polypodiales > Pteridaceae > Adiantum > Adiantum capillus-veneris. Next base: position 32,972,912 of record NC_140950.1, read on the forward strand.
TAACAAGCACAAGGCTCCAAAAAAATGGGAAGACTCCTCTAAAGCTCACGATGGCAGATTGAGCAACCATTTGTGAAGAACACCACAACAACAATCCGGCTCCGTGTCCTGCTCCAAAAGGTATGTCAAGGTATTCCATATTTTTAAGGCTTTCATATTGGAAGGACTTAAAAATACAACACCTCTTGGATCCCATGCACATATTCAAGAATGTATCCCAAACACTATGGGACCGCATTATTGGCAAGAAGGACTCTTTGGGTGCGATGGAGAATTTGAGGATTTTAAAACATCTCACCGCCTCTTCTAGTACTCCATGTCATGCCCCAAATGAAAAGATTGTGCTTCCTAAAGCACCATGGATGCTAGCCAAAGAAGAATTAGACAAGGTGACAGGTACCATTGCCTCTATTCGCACACCAACAGGATACATGAGGTCGCTAAAGGGAGCTTTCTCAAAAGAGAAGAAGGGTGGAAGCGTTCAATTGTATGGGTTGAAGTCCCATGATTGGCACAAGATGCTTCAGGTAATCTTTATAGTCCCTATTCTATCTATAGTTTGTGTGTATGACTATCACTCACTTTCCCTTTTCCTAGTTTACATTGTAGTTCATTCTGCCGGTGAGTATGTGTATATGTCTAGAAAAGAAAGTCGGGGACGCTATGTTCAAACTAGGAGACCTAGTAAGGTACACCACAAGACTCCACTCAAATACACCTTTTTTATGTACACAATAATTTCAACTAGCACGTAGTGTATCCTTGTGTGTTTTCTTACAGATTTGTGAGCTACAAGGAAATCCAAATAGATGATATCCCTGCTGCTCAAACACTTGCAACAGAAACCGTGTGTGCCATTGAAGATGCATTTCCTCGATCCGTCCTTCTTAGTCAAATTCACCTCTTCGTTCACGTGGTGGAGGAGATCGCTTTATGTGGAGTAGTGCATGCACGATGGATGTTCTTCTTAGAGAGGTTTTTAAAGACTCTCAAAGATTTTGTGCGGCTACGGTCTCAACCACAGGCATGCATGGCCGAAGGGTGGATCATTCAAGAGGCATTTGTTTACATATCAGAGTATTTGGCACAAGTTTATCCTTCAATGCCTCGCATGTGGTCAGACAAGGAAGATGCAAGGACGAATTCACACTTGCCAAGTGGGAAGGGGAAACTACTTAACATGGATATGAATCTATCCTGAGTAGTCAATAACTTTTGTATTCTTAATGCAAAGATTATGACCAAGTGGGTGGACTTGTGGACAGTGGCAAAGGCAAGGCGCTTGCAAGAGAGGGAAGCATGGAAACAAGCACATGGAGGAAGGAGGGCACCCCCAATGCCTAGACACCTTGCATGTTTCCCAGATCTCATTAGTGCAGAGTGGATTCATGAGAGAATGACCGAGGCAAAAGCGCGCGGAGAAGACATCACCAGCAAAGAATGGGAGTATGCACGAGGCTGCTGACCAAAGATAGAGTACTCATATACCTAAACCTTATTATAATGCTATTTCTTGAAATTATCTTTAATATGTATTTGATAAATTAATATAATTTTCTATTATATAGTGCCTTTCCTTTAACTCTATGTGGTCAAAGGGTCATCACTTTCGTACGTGCCACATTGACGAGCGTAGAGCCACCATGGATTGTGCCATCATGGGCAACTTTGACACAAATAGTGATGAAGCCAGGTACTGCAAAACTATTGAAATGATACTAAAGTTTAATTCTAGAACCTTTCATACCTTCATCTTCGAGTGCAAGTGGTTTGCAAATGTGTCTAGACGACATGAGAATGGCCTCTACATGGTGGAGTCTAGTGTGCATCTGTATCTCAACCCTTGTTCCCCTTTATTCTCCCACATTAAGTGATCAGTTTAATATGAGAAAATCATTTGGGTTGGTTAAATATTAGATTTTATGACAGTTATTGCACTTTGTATATTGAGTGTTTCATATTTATGGTCATTTTCTTAACACTTCTTTATTGTTTTAGGATGCAATATCAATCTATCTTACCACAAAATCTGATTACTTTTGCACTCTTCTTCTGAGCAGAGAGGTGTGGTCTTTGTTACTGTAACACATGCAGCAACAAATGGCATTCCTTTCTGGTCCATTTTGTTTTATAGGTATAGACGTATGTAGAGGAGTTTGTACAGATGTCTAATATATAAACGTCTATACATACTTCTATACAAGCGTCGATGTTGGCCTTCATATACACGTCGATATAGGCGTCAATATGTGTGTCAGTATAGGCATCGATATAGGCGATGATATATGCGTTGATATAGAAAATTATCATACCTACGCCTATATTGACGATATGATCATCCGATGCTTATACCGATGTCTAAATATTTTAGACCCCAATATTTGCATCAATATAAACATTGATTTTTGCACGACGTGTTGTAGTGAAAGGTATTCAGGAACCGTGTAATTTTCACTGCCCATGTCTGACTCCACCACTATTAACCTCAATTTTGCAGTACCCAAAGAGATGTTGATGAGTTTCTTGTTTTGCACATCTAGCACATTTTCCATCCCCAATGTTTGAAAACAGACACAGAGAATGGGTCTCGAGGGGTTCACGTTCAGTACCCCCCTATATATGTGCATTCGTGGGATATTAAAAAAAACCCTCTTTTATCATGTTTGAATGAATAAACTGACCCCTAATTTTAGGATTTTTTTCCAAAATTGAATATAAATACCCCTTATTTTAATGTATCTCTATTAAATTGCCTAAATTAATTTTTTGCATTTTTAAACCCCTCCTTTCAAACTCACGTTATACATTAACATGGTTACATAGTGCACCCCGGGAGGATTAGGTAATGCCAAATCGTGGTATTAATTGGTTGGTTGGAAAAATTTTCACACTCAAAATGTGATAGAGCTTGGAGCATGCATAAATCCAAGGAATGGGGGCTGAAGGTACTCCATAATATTTGGGTTGCACATCATACCTTCAAAGTATAAAGAAGTGCCCAAGTATTTTTGAAAGTGTAATTTAGCCCAAATTGTCCCCTAGCTGTAGTGTTTTTTTAAAAAACTTGACTAAGAGTCATGAATTTGCCCAATGTTGAAGACTCTCGTTTTGAAGAGGGAGAAGAGTGCTCTTTTTTCTAAAAGAAATGCAACAGGTTTTTTATAAACAAAGGACCAAAAGACACTTTCAACAGCTTCTCTCTCTCTCTCTCTCTCTCTCTCTCTCTCTCTCTCTCTCTCTCTCTCTCTCTCTCTCTCTCTCTCTCTCTCTCTCTCTCTCTCTCTCTCTCTCTCTCTCTCTCTCTCTCTCTCTCTCTCTCTCTCTATATATATATATATATATATATATATATATATATATGTGTGTGTGTGTATATATATATATATATATATATATATATATATATATATATATATATATATATATATATATATATATATATATATATATATATGTATATGTGTGTGTATGTGTGTGTGTATATATACACTAAAATGGTTGAGAGAAAGTTATGGATGAAAAATCTTCAATATGACACGCCATTCGAAACTAAATGGGAAGCTTTCAAGAAAGTTATTCATTCTTCTACCAAAGAATGCTTTGCCATAAAGCATGTCCATGGTATCAACAAAGATAGATCATACAAAAGCTGGTTTGATAGAGAATTCCAAAATGCTCAAACATCATTGATAAATCTAAATGCAACTATGGACAATGAAAACTATCAAAGTTATTTGCATACATACAAGGCATTGATTCAAAAGAAGAGAAGGAGATGGGATGTAAAGCAACAATTGTTTCAAGTCCAAGAAAAGGCAGATGCATGTGGAAGATTTTGGAGAAACTTGAGGGGCAAGCGGGTTGAGAGTTTTGGTAAGTTGAGTCTTATGGATATGTACACACATTGTAGGAAACTATATGAGCAACCAAATGCTAGAAAAATGCCATTTTATGGTTCACTCACAAAGTGGGAGATCTTCAAGGTATCAAGACGGAAATGATTAAATGGGTGGGATATTTTACACATGAGTGGATGTGTGATATGTTCAATGTGGTATCCCTTATGATTGGAGTACTAATTGGGTCAACCTTTGCATAAAGGAGGTGATGTAAAGAATGTGAATAACTATTGGACTGGATCTCTCATGGTTAAGTTGTTTGGGTGCATAATGGAGATAAAATTTAGTGATTGGACTGAAGAGAATGATCAGTGTGAAAAAGGAAAAGCGGATTTTCATTGACGCCGTTGCCAAATCACCATTGATCATCTTGTCACTCTTCGTGTTCTCATGGAGGAAAGTCGATTGAAAGGAAAGCAATTGTATTATTTCTTTGTGGACTTTAAGAAAGCCTTTGATATGATTCCACGTGACAATTTGTGGAGAAGGATGGAAGAACTCCAAGTGCCAATTGAGTTTATGCTTGCGGTCTCTCAAATTTATGAGAAGGGGATGTGTCTATTGTCCATAGGAAGAGGAATTTCAGATTTATTTGCAAGCACTATTGGGATTAAACAAGGATGTCCGTTGTCACCTACTCTCTTTGGTCTATGCATCGATCAATTGGAACAATTTGTATTTGACTTTATACAAGAATAAAACATTGAAGAGGTCACTATTGCAATGCGGTAATCATGCTTTTTTTGTATGCGGATGATGTAGTGCTTCTAGCACACAATTTAGACGATGCACAAAAGTGTATCGTTGTCCATGAGAACTTTTTCTTGAATAGTGGGCTAATTGTGAATGAATCCAAGACAAAGGTTATGCTTGTGAAAACCAACCATAAGGAGAAAGCGATGCATTGTGTACACCAATGAGACATTGGAAGTTGTTGTGAGCTTTAAGTACCTTGGCCTTGAGGTTCCGTCCAATCACAAATGGCATGAATGTGCTATGCATCATTTGGAAGTGGGAAAGAGAGAATATTATGCATTTGAGAAAATGTGTAACGTGGGAGACATCAAGTGTTGGGTTCTCAAGAAGTACCTTTTTGACGCATTGGTGACACTGGTTCTTCTTTATGGAGTTGAAGTGTGGGGTGGGAGCATCTCAAAGTCTACTTGGAAAGTGTTTGAGAATGTCCAAAAACGTCTTCTTATAAAATTTCTCCAAGTTAAGACACAAACACCATATATGCTCCTACTTCTTGAGTCGATATCTCTTCCGATTGAGGTTATGGACATGGAAAGAGTTGTGGAGTAAATGATGCTTCAAGACCCCTCACATTGACTTTCTACAATTACATATGGGTAGCAAGCAAAAAAGTTCACAAGATACATAAAAGCAAGATCTTGAGCACAGGATGGATGCAAGAATAAAGAAGTGGTTAGGGAGATGGGATTCATTACAGTTGCTATATGATGCTTCCATTGACTCACAAGTGAATGAAGCTTTCTACACCACCAATGTATTATGGCTTGGGACAAATCCGGTGGGTCATGCTTCATACATTACACCACCCATATTGCCCCCAACTACAAAACATGTTGTTCACTGAAAGAGGAAATCATACTCACACATTCTTGAGCCTATCCCATTGTCAGTGATACACACTATCACAGCCATTTGGCTTAGGTCCCACTCCCTTAGATGCGAGATAGGGTGTTGGCACGATGGAGAAGAGTCAAATCGATTGTGCACATTATGCTCACTGCAAGTTTGAGAGTCTGAGTACCATGCACGACTAGAGTGCTCAGATTTTGGTCACATCCAAACTTGCTTCTCTCACATTTTTAGCCATTACTTATACCTACACACTTTCCTCTCCCAGCCACAATGTACGCTCTCCATTGCGACTCTCATCACCACAATTTTGGAGCATCGAGAGTCAATCATCAACCATACACATACTACATCACATGTAACTATTTGACCTTCGAGGAAGATAATAAAATCTCTCTCTCTCTCTCTCTCTCTCTCTCTCTCTCTCTCTCTCTCTCTCTCTCTCTCTCTCTCTTTCTCTCTCTCTCTCTCTCTCTCTCTCTCTCTCTTTGACCTGAGAGAATTTATGATGAGATGAGATGCTAGGGAGATCAAGATCATAATGTCCGAGAACATTCATGATGAGATGAGTTGTTACTCGATCTTATAGGTGCCTCCCTACATCTTCAAAGACTAATCCACCGTAGGGGGTACTTTTGGAGAGTGGCTAAGGTCAGGTATTTAGTACGATCCGTTTTCTTCCAGGTAGTTGAGAGATCTTCATTGTATATATTTTTAATGGTATTAGAGATGTCTTGGCTACAGGTTATGACCATGTGTGTGCCTATAAATGGAATAGTTTTAATTTTGCTAGTGTTATTTTCATGTAATTTATCTATGAAAAGTTCATTTATATTATTTACTCATTTTTCTTCACCGAATCATATAAGCAAGTGATCAATCCCTTATTTTTACTGACTTCCTAATGAAAATTAGATTTCTACACGTGCCTTTGTTAATTTTGAGAATAGAATTCATTTAGCTAACAAGATTTTAAATTATATTAAATATTTGATAATTCTACTCCTAATTTTTGTTAAAAGTCGAAGCTCTCTAATTTGTCATGTAAATTCTTTTAATGTGGATTTTACGTTATGAAAGCTTCTTTTATAGGCGTTTCTCTTGATCCTATAGAAGCCATCATTGTATTGATAGGAATAATGTAGCTCTTTATCATTTTTATTGTAAAATTTAATGATATCTTCATAAAATAGTGTGTATCTTTGGAGCTGTGGGTTTTCCCTTTAATTAGGGACCTTTATTTAAGGGGGATGATTAAGCTACATGTAGAGTTGCTTTATATATACTCCATATGTCCCCTCCAAATAGGCATCTAGTGGAAGTCTTCCACGCACTTTGAGATTGTAGTCTCTATATGTAACGTGTCTTTGTTCTTCTCTTCCTTGATTTTCTTATATAGGCATCTAGTGGGAGTCTTCCACACACTTTGAGATTGCCAACAACTATGTATCATGTTTTGTCCTTCTCTTCCTTTGTCTTCTCAACAAATGGAAGGGTTTGTATGAAAGATTCTCCCTTTGAGAGTTAGTTAGATCTTTGAGAGCCCAACATACCCCCTTCCCGAGGTGTCCACTATAAATAATGTACTTATAGCACATGCGAACAGAAAAAGGGATTTATAATTAGGTACATTTACAAAAAAAGTACTTACATAACGGGTTCTTTAACTGAGAAAGTGAAAATTTTCATACATAAGGGCAAATTTATACAAAAATGCATACATAAGGGGTACATATAATAATTGTAAATATATAGGTAGATAAGGGATTCTTTAAATAACTCTTGTTTGCGCGTGCTATATGCAATTTTTACATAGTGGGTCGTGCCCCACTTCAATAGTCGTGATATGGATGGTTCTTAAGGGGGGAAGTATGTTATATCCCCATCATAGGAGAGGGGCATAGTCTATGACACCATCAAAATGGGTCTCCACTATTTGAGGGAAAATTTATACAAAAATGCATACATAGAGGTACATATAATACTTTTTAATATATAGGTAGATAAGGGATTATTTAAATAACTCTTCTTTGCTCGTGCTATATGCAATTTTTACATAGTGGTCTCCTCTTGCCCCACTTCAATAGTGGGGATATGGATGGTTCTTAAGGGGGGAAGTATGTTATATCCCCATCATAGGAGAGGGGCATAGTCTATGACACCATCAAAATGGGTCTCTACTATTTGAGGGAAAATTTATACAAAGATGCATACATAAGGGGTACATATAATACTTGTAAATATATAGGTAGATAAGGGATTATTTAAATAACTCTTGTTTGCGCGTGCTACATGCAATTTTTACATAGTGGTCTCCTCGTGCCCCACTTCAATAGTGGGGATATGGATGGTTCTTAAGGGGGAGTATGTTATATCCCCATCATAGGAGTGGGGCATAGTCTATGACACCATCACAATGGGTCTCCACTGTTTGGAGGGACGTAGTGCAAACCGGACTAGTGTGACTGATCACTTACAAAAGGAAATGAATGCCTCATTTGTAAGGAAAGACCACCAATGGTAGAGATCTAGTGGCTAGCCCATGAGGTTAGGCATGCCTGATCTCACCTTGAGGAGGTGAGACTGGGTTGAATAGAATGCTTATAGATCTATTTCAACATGGGACAAATGGTAAAGGCGCCCAAATGAGAACTGGTCTATCAAAGTGCAAGATTAACCAATGGAGCAAAAGACCTTAGGGTTGGCTTCATTAAAGCCTCCAAAGGTAAGTGTTGAAAGCCTTAGGACATAGTATTTAATTTTTAAAATTTAGTCAAGTAAAGTCCAAGCAGGCAAGGGGGTAGTTTGCTTAAGCAAGGGCTAGGCTTAAGCAGGGGGCCTGCCTGCTTACCTGTAACATTTAATGGCCTAAAATCTTATGTGTAGCGGAAATTAGCATGAACATAGTGGGCATTTCATTAGAATAGATTCCTAATGAGAATTACAAGAGTGCTTGGGTGGAGAGAGCAACAAAAATCATAACATCTAGTTAGATAGCATCGACAATACTTTCAAAAAAGAGAGAAATTAAGCTATTGACAACAGTTGAGGACCGGATTTGCATGGAGCCGGTCCCCCCTCCAAAAGGCTTTGTATTATGGTTTCTCCCATCAAGAGAGACATTGTACAATACAATTCTTTGTGTTCCTTCAAGACTAGCTAGTGCAATGAAGATGGAAGCTTCATACACCAAGCAAAACACTTAATCAACACAACTTGAATTATCCCCGTTCTCAGACCCAAGACCTCACACACCTTCGAAGATGGTGAGAGCTAGCAGGGTATGAGAGTAGATTGAGAGGAAAAAGAAGTATCTTACGAGAAAGATGTACATCTCCTCACATAATCACTCATATTAGCATAGCTTAGCTTAGTAATTAGCTTGGTAGAGAAGATGAGCATGCATTGAAGCTTGGCTCTTGGTTGGATTTGCATCCACATGCCAAGAGAGTGTTGATGTAGGCTTCTATCTCACAAGCTTGGAGTAGGTGATGAGCTCTCCATTAAAGCTTGGGAGGAGATAGAGTATTCTTCCTTCACACATGATCAAGTGTGAGTGTGTGTGTGTCAATGCCAAGCAAAAATCAGCCCCCCCTCTCTCTTGGGCGAGCCCTAGCTGCTAAATAGGTCTAGATTTTGCCTCATTGGACCTCCCCAGGTCAAGCCAATAGGAATTAAGCAGCATAAGTGATAGCCTTCTGACATGTGTCCCCCTTTCCCCTTTTGTGAGAGCTTTAGGTAATTAAATAATTAAACTAAACTCTCATTGGACCCCTTTGCCTCCTGGCCAATAGGAATCAGGCAAGCCATGGGGCTCCTGAATGCTCATTGGACCCCTTGGGAGACTGCCCAATAGTCTTCTAGGAGACTTATTTCTCATTGGTTTCTTTTATTAAATGTTTTTAAATTAATTAAACTAGATTTACTCTAGCTTAATTCTCATTGGTCCACTTCAAGGGTCTTCCAATAGGAATTGGGCACACCTTGTGGGCATCTGGCCTAGGGAGCTGACATGTGTCCCTCATTCCCTTTGTGTAAAGGGAGCCTGTGTGTGTGTGTGGCTTTCTCTCTCATCTCCTACCTTTGGGGCTCGCCCCCTCCCATGTAGGGATGTGCAAAGACTTTTAGGGCACACACTAAGAATCCAATTTTCCCTAGGGTTGACCTTTGGACACAACCTTTGAATTTTGGAACCTTAGCATTTTGGAAGTCTTAATGGGCTGAACCTTAGGGTCTTTTTGGCCCATTGTTTCACATGGCTCTTTTGCAGATGGCCCCCCCTTTGGATCCCTATTTTCCCTCCTTTGGATCCCTACTGTGGCCGGTCTGCTAGCTTAACCAATATTCTAGCTTTTTCTCCCTTGGCACTTCCCCACATTAAATGATCAGTTTAATATGAGAAAATCATTTAGGAGAATTAGATATTGATTATTATGACATTACCTCTCTCTTGAAATCATAGTCGTCCTCGACTATGGTGTAGAGAAGATAAAGCATATGCATGAGTCCTTTTCTTAGCGGGTAGAGGATCCCCATGTTACCCTACGACATCATTCCATAATGGATGACTAGTCCATTTGGCGCTTGAGAGCCTGAGGCTGCCGCAAGCATGTCTGCACATTAGTCCTATCAGTGTTCCATAGTAGAGTGACAAGCTCTACTTGGTGTTTGGGAGACGTCGTCTCCGCAAACTTGATCTAAGCATGCATACTACTTCATTTTTGTGCACAAATAAAGAAAAAGAGAGTCTTATAAGACAAAATTTTTTGTTCATTTTTAACATTTTGTACATTTGCTTACTCTTGGGAAGCATTGTAAGCATTGACAAGGTTTAGGTTATCCTTTAATTGTATGCCTTGCATCCATCTAGCATCTTCAAAAGGATAATTCTTAAACTTAATAAGATATCGTCGGATAGTCTTACCGCCTCTTAATACCTTGTCTTCATGTCGGAGAATGGACTCGGGCTGCAGCACCTCCTCGTGGTCCTCGATCTCCGGTGGGTCTTCAATAGTTGGTTCTTGAGGTGGCTCTCCTTTGTAAGGCTTTAAGAGGCTCACATGAAAAGCATTGTGTATGAGCCAATGATTGGGCAACTTAAGTTGATAGGCCATCTCATTGATTGGCCTAAGAATCTGGAAGGGACCATAGTACCTTTTTGCTAGTTTAGCATAGTACTTTTGGTGGACCGTAGGATTCTTGCCCGTCGTGTGCCTTAATCGAGCCTTGGGAAACTTTAACAAGACCCAATCGTTTTCTTTAAAGGCTTGGGCTCTTCTGTGCTTGTCAGCAGCAGCCTTTTGCCTTTGCTGTGAGATAGAGATAGCATCCTTAATCTTTTGGAAAGATTCTTGTAGGTCTCGGCTATACTCATCTGCAGCGAAGATCTTCCCATGTAACTTAAGTAGCAAGGGACTTTTTGATCTTCCCTCAATTACCTCGAAAGGTGCTTTTCCTGTGGAAGTATGTACAGTGTTATTGTAAGCATACTCTACTAAAGGTAAGTACTTCTCCCATTGGGATCTTTGATCTACTTCCGTTACATAGGCTTTTAGTAGATCAAGAATGGTTAGGTTAGCTATTTCACTTTGGCCATCAGTTTGTGGATGATAGGCCGAAGAGAAGTTTAGCCTTGTTCCTAAATTCTCAAAGAGACCCTTCCAGAAATTACTGGTCATTCTAGGATCTCTATCCGACACTATGGACATTGGCAAGCCATGGTACTTGAAAATTTGTGAAATGAAGAGGGTTGCCATTTGATGGGCTTTGATAGTCTTTTTGACAGGTATAAAATGAGCTTGTTTACTGAACCTGTCTACTATCGTCCATATTCCCGTATTCCCATGGATAGACTTAGGCAATCCAAAGATAAAATCCATGGATATGCTCTCCCAAGGTGAATTAGGGATTGGCAAGGGTTGAAGCAATACAAGTTGCTTCCCTCTATCAAATTTTGTATTTTGACATACCACACATTTGGAAACATACTCGTGTATGTTCACTCTCATGGTAGGCCAATAGAAATATGTTTCAATTCCCTTTAGGGTAGACTGAATCCCTCTATGCCCCGCATATGGGGGAGCATGAGATTCATACATTACTTTCTCACGTAGTGAGTTAGTAACGCATAGTCTATTGCCATAGAGAAGATAACCATCTTGTAAAGTAAATGGTTCTTCTTTATTCCCTAATGCAAGGGCTGAAATCACATCTCTAAAATCGGGATCAATAGCATACTCATCTATCATTGAAGATAGATCATTGTGAGTTGCTATGGAAACCGCATTCACTCTCGGTCGTCTTGAGAGTGCATCGGCTACTTGATTATGCTTGCCAGCAATGTGAGCAATATGAAAATGAAATTGCGAAAGGAAATTTGCCCACCTCATTTGTTTGTCGGAGAGCTTTGTCTGCGTCATGAAGTACTTAAGACTTTGGTGATCCGTTCGCAGAATGAAAGGAGTCCCCAATAAATAGTGCTTCCATGAGTCTAAGGCATGTAGAACTGCAAGGAGTTCTTTTTCGTATATGCCTAGAGCTTGCTCAACAGGGTCGAGCCTTCGACTCTCATAGCCTATGGCGTGCCCTTCTTGGAGCAAAACAGCCCCAAGGCAATCACCACAAGCATCACATTGGACCTCAAATGGTTTTGAGAGATCCGGTAGTGTAAGCACAGGTTGAGAGATAAGCTTTTCAAAAGCATTGTTCTCCTTAGCAGACCACGTATACCTAACATTTTTCTTTGTTAGGTCATGTAATGGTCCCGCAATTTGTGAGAACTTTTCTATGAAGCGTCTATAGTATGCACACATACCTATAAAGCTTCTTAGTTCATGAAGATTCCTTGGTTTAGGCCATCCTTTTATTACCTCTAACTTGGATGGATCCATTTGGATTCCATCTTGAGAGATAATGTGACCTAAATATTGAATCTCTTGCAAGAAAAATTCACTTTTCTTTCGATTAACATAAAGTTTATTCTCTCTTAAAACTTGAAATATTACCTGGAGGTGTTGCTTGTGTTCCTCCAATGAATTAGAGTAAATGATAATATCATCAAAGAACACTCCAGTGAAGGTTCGATGAGGCCTGAACAGCTTCTCCATCAAGCGGTTGAATGTGGCTGGTGCATTAGTCAAGCCAAAAGGCATGACAATGTATTCGTAAAGACCAAATGTAGTACGAAATGCGGTCTTTACAATGTCTTGATCAACTATCCTTATTTGATGATAGCCACTTTTTAGGTCAATCCTACTGAAGTAGGTCGATCCTTGTAGCTTATCAAATAGGTCTTCTACCCGTGGAACTGGAAACCTATTCTTGATAGTGATCCTATTTAGTGCTCTATAGTCGACACACATACGATATGTGCCGTCTTTCTTTTGCACTAATAGCACAGGTGAGCAAAATGGAGATGAGCTAGGCCTAACCATGCCCTTCTCAACTAACTCTCTCTCTCTCTCATTTGAGCATCCCATGAGCTCTCTCACTCTCATTCTTCCCTTCACACACTCTTGTGAAGCAAGGACTCCATCTCCTTCTCCAAGCTTGAGAAGTTGAGTGCCCACTACCACAAGCTCTTGGCTATGGATGCAAATCCACACAAGAGAATGCTTAAGCTTGCTTATCAATCTCTCTAATTTCCATTAACACTATGCTAAGCTATGCTACAAGAGCTTTGAGTGATTATGTGCAAGGGATTATTGCTTTCTCGTAGAGATACTTCTACTTCTCTTTTCTTCCTCACTCCCTGTCAGCTCTCCTCACCTTTCATGGTGTTTGCGTTCTTGGGATTGAGGCTGGGAATTCTTCAAGTTCATGCTAATCATGTTTATTGTTGTTACCATGCTAATGCTTGGTGAGTGAAGCTTACCATCTTCATCTCATCAAGAAGGTCTCAAGGAACACAAACAACTGTATTGTAAACAAGTCTTCTGTCATGGAAGAATCTATAATACAAATGCCTATTGGAGGGGGACCGGCTCCAACTAATCCGGTCCTCTATTGGTGTCAATTTCTCTAAACTCTCACTCTCTTTTACAAGTATTGCTCATGCCATGTTAATGAAGTAATGTGTTAGTGTTGCTCTCTCCATCTAAGCACTTTCTTTCTAAGTATACATCTACACACAAAAGAATGCTCAAGGAAATGCTCAATATCTTAGTCACTTTCCTCTCCAACTCAACTTAAAAGGCTAATTCCATTACATTGGTATCAGAGCATTTGGTTTCTCTTTTTTTGCCTTAGAAGAGAGGTCCATAAGTAGCCTATAAAGGGTTGATGTTGTTAATTATATCGGGGTAAGTGGAACTGGGATCTATTATCGGTTTTGTTGAGCCAACTATGCCAGATATGGTGCACACCTCAGGAGATTTGGCCTTAATAATGGAGTCTTTTTAGACTTGCCTACGGCTTTACCATTATTGGGCCATAAGAAGTCCAAAAAGAGCTATCCCTCCGCAACTCTGCTATGTTAGACCTACTCCTCTACTCTCTATAATTAGCCATTTTGAGCCATGGGTGTAGATACTTAAGAGCCGATTTTCAAAGGCTAAGAGGAGTGGCAACTAAGGTTTTGAATTGCCACAGCATACACTAAGTACACCATAAATTTTTTTAACATGACTGAAAATAATCAATAGAGTAGAATGAGCATTGATAGCTTTGATTTTGCACATGAAGATGCTAATGAGGATGCTCCATGTTTGTGAATTATCTCGTCACTAGGTTGCAGCAAGCTATGGGCAATCCTGCTTTGCAAGCCGAAGTTACTCAGCAACTTTGTCCTTATGGAATTTCCCTTCCTCTCCAAGAGGAGAGAGAGCTTAGGAGACCTCTTGAAGAGACCCCCAAAACAAGACTCTCTCCCATACGAGAGGAGGAATCCAAAGAGCAAGAAAGCAATGAAAATTTAGGTTCCTCTGAAGATGTGGCTCCACGAAGATAGCGGTCTAGATGATCGCCTACTCCTCCCAAGAGGAAAAGATCAACACATAGTCCTTCTCCTCGTCACTCCGAAAGGGAAGAGAGAAAACAAAGGAAGAAAAGTTCTAGGAAGAGGTCACTCTCTCTCCTTCTTCTTCTTCATCTTCCTCCTCTTCCAAGGAAACCTATGGCTATTTTCCTAGAGAATACAAGAGGGGAGGACATCGCAAATCATTCCTTGCATGGCAAAGGTCACAAAAGCTAAAGAAGTTCAAAGAGGGGGGGAAGAGTATCTCTTTTTTCACCTATGATGGAACATTTGGTGCTACCAAGAAAATGTTGGCCTTCGTCCAGCAATTTGATGTGGCCTTTGGAGATGAGGGCTTTATAGAGTCCTCGAAGCTACACCATGTAGCTATGTACTTTCAAAACTCAGCTCGTCAATGGTGGGCTAGCCTTCATGGCAATGGCAAAGCCCCAAAGACATGGAAAAATGTACGAGTTTCCATCATGAAGCAATTCCTTGCAAGCGATGTAAATTGGACAAAGTGCTTACTGAATGGTGTAGTTTGAAGCTTCTCTCTCATGAGTCTATCCACATGTAGAAAAGTTTTGGGATTTACATCTCAAGGCTACTGTCTTTCAAAAGATAGACTTTGCCGAGCAAAGATAACAATTTTGTGCGGGATTACCTGAAGAGATGGTCGAATACATCAACTCTCAACAGCCTGGTACTATTAGCGAAGTAATCCATCACACCATGGTTACTTCACGTATCAATTTCCATCAAGGGGCAGGACGTAATGTCAAACCCATGGACAACAAAGACAAAAATGATGCAAAGGGGAAGACCAATGCTCAAAATTCTTCCCAAGGCACTTCCAATAACAACAACGACAATCGGTCCAAGGAGAAGGGAGTTTACAAAGGTAAAAACAAACTCTCTCCTGAAGAGCTTGAAGCTTTTCGTAAGGATCATAAGTGTTTCAAGTGTGGGGAGCAAGGACATGACTATCGTTCTTGCCCCAAAAAGAATGCTCGCAATAAGACTCCTAGGGATTCCACCATCGAAGCTCCAAAAGAGGACCCTCATTGCAAAGGATCATCACTTTCCTATGCTTGGGGAAGGGTAAGAGATCATGATGCCTTCATCTTGTTTGACCTTGGCTCTACTCACAACTTCATATCAACGGAGTTGGCCACCAAGCTGGGCATTCAAGCTTTTGAGATGGGAGATATGGTGATGACTAATGCAAATTTCAAGGGATAGCAAGGCTCCGTTACTCCCTTGATTGGGAAGTTGAGGCTTCATGTCCAAAGCTATGTCGACAAAGAAGACTTATTCATCTCTCCTCTCCAACATGAGGATGCTATCCTAGGGGAACCATGGTTTGATCTCATGGCTGCCAATATGAAGTTCCGTGAAAGGAGGATCTACTTCACCTACAGGGGAAATAATATGTATATAGATGCTAGTGAGTGTGGTTGCACTATTCCACTTGTAAATTCTCTTGCCTTTGATAAATCAATGAAGAGCTCAGTTTCTGCGTATATGATAAAGAGTCTCTAAATGATCCTAGTGTTTCATCAAATGTAAATGGTAGGAATCAAGAAGAGTTAGACTTTTGTAATTTTCTAAAAGGATTCCAAGGTTTGTTCATTGATGATATCCCTATGGACTTACCTCCAAAACGAGGGGATGATGACCATCGTATTGAGCTCCTTCCAGGAAGCTCACCGCCTAGCAAGCCTCCTTATCGAGTCTCTCAAGCTCAACAAGAGGAGATCATGAGGCAAGTACAGGAATTGGTAGAAAAAGGGATGGTGAGGCCTAGTTCCTCTCCCTTTTGTTCTCCAGTTCTTTTAGTGAAAAAGAAAGATGGTACATACCATATGTGTGTGGACTGTCGAGCATTAAACCACATCACTATCAAAAATAGATTTTTGGTGCCTCAAGTAGAAGATCTGTTTGATAAGCCACAAGGCTCTACCTACTTCAATAGAATTGACCTTAAGAGTGGCTATCATCAAATAACGATAGTGGATGAACATATCCTAAAGACAACCTTTCACACAACGTTTGGTCTTTATTAATATCTAATCATGCCTTTTCGTTTGACTAATGCACCAGCTACATTCAATCGTGTAATGGAGAAATGTTTTAGACCATAGCGCAAATTCACTAGAGTGTTCTTTGATGATATCATCATCTACTCCAAGTCTTTGGAGGAACATAAGCAGCATCTCCAAGTGGTTTTTCAAGAATTGAGGGAGAATAAGCTTTTCCTCAACCAAAAGAAAAGCGAATTTTTCCTTCAAGAGATTCAATACCTAGGTCATATTATCTCTCAAGATGGTATCCTGATGCATCCATCAAAGTTAGAGGTAATAAAAGCATGGCCTAACCCAAAGAATATAAATGACCTAATAAGCTTTATTGGTATGTGCACATATTATAGACGCTTCATAGAAAAATTCTCTCAAGTACAAGGACCACTACATGACTTAACCAAGAAGAACGTTAAGTATGTATGGAATGCTAAAGAGCAAAATGCTTTGATAAGCTCAAGGAGAAGCTTACCTCCCAACCAGTCATGCTTCCAAATCTCTCAAAACCATTTGAGGTCCAATGTGATGCTTGTGGTGATTGCCTTGGAGCAGTTTTTCTTTAAGAAGGGCATGCCATAGCATATGAGAGCCGACGACTCAATACGGATGAACGAGTCTTGGGCATTTATGAGAAAGATCTTTTAGCTATTCTACACATGGAAGCACTACCTATTGGGGACTCCATTTATCTACGAACCGACCACCAAAGTCTCAAGTAGTTTATGACACAAACCAAGTTCTCCGACAGACAAATGAGGTGGGAAAAATTTTCTTTCACAATTTAATTTTCATATTGCTCACATTGCTGGTAAACACAATCAAGTGGCTGATGCACTTTCACAACGACCAAAAGTTAATGCAGTGTCTATAGCTACTCACAATGACCTATGTTCTATGATAGACGAGTATGCTACTGACCCTGATTTTAGAGACATACTGTCAGCCCTTGCTCTGGGGAAGAAAGAGGAACCGTTCACCTTGTAGGATGGTTATCTTCTCCACGGCAATAGGCTATGTGTTACCCATTCCCTTCATGAGAAAATTATGTATGAATCCCATGCTCCTCCATATGCGGGGCATAGAGGTATTCAACATACTCTTAGAGGAGTAGAAATGTATTTCTATTGGCCTACCATGAGACTGGACATACAAGAGTATGTTTCAAAATGCGTAGTATGCCAAAAGACCAAATATGAAAGAGGGAAGAAACCTAGATTACTCCAGCCATTGCCTATCCCAAATTCACCATGGGAGAGTATATCCATGGATTTCATATTTGGATTACCCAAGTCTATCCATGGGAATACGGACAATGATCGACAGGTTTAGCAAACAAGCACACTTTATTCCTGTCAAAAAGACTATTAAGGAACACCAAATGGCAACTCTCTTCATATCTCAGATTTTCAAACACCATGGATTACCAACATCCATCATGTCAGATAGAGATACTAGAATGACCAGTAATTTCTGGAAAGGTCTCTTTGAAAATCTAGGAACAAGATTGAATTTCTCTTCGGCCTATCACCCACAAACGGATGGCCAAAGTGAGATAGCCAATCTTACAATACTCGATCTACTCAAGACTTATGTTACCGAAGTAGATCAACGCTCATAATAGGAAAAGTATTTACCTCTTGTAGAGTATGCCTACAATACTATTGTACATACTTCTACAGAAAAAGCACCTTTTGAGATTATTGAGGAAAGACCTAAAAGTTCCTTGCTACTGAAAGTACATGGGAAGATCTTCACCGCCGATGAGTATAGCCGTGACCTCAAAGAATCTTTTCAAAAGATTAAGGAGGCTTTATCCATCTCTCAACAACGGAAAAAAGATGCTGCTGACAAGAACAGAAGAGCCTTAATGTTCAAAGAAAATGATTGGGTCTTACTCAAGTTTCCTAAGGCTCAATTAAGGCAAACGACAGGCAAAAATCCTATGGGCCATCAAAAGCATTATGATAAACTAGTAAAAAGATATTATGGTCCTTTCCAAATCTTGAAGCCCATTAATGAGACGGCCTATCAACTCAAGTTTCCCAACCATTGGCTCATACACAATGCTTTTCATGTGAGCCTACTCAATCCCTACAAAGGAGATCCACCAAGTGAACCAATTATTGAAGACCTTCCCGAAGCCGAAGACCAAGAAGAGGTGCTACAACCCAAAGCTATCCTTCGGCATGAAGACAAGGTACTACACCATGGTAATATTATCCGACGGTATCTTATTAAATTCAAAAATTATCCTTTTGAAGATGCTAGATGGATGCAAGGAATACAACTTAAGGATAGTGTAAACCTTGTCAATGCTTACAATGATACATAAGAATAAGAAAATGTACAAATTTCTTTTAAATAATCAATGTTTTTGTCTTATAAGACTATTTCTCTTTTTATTGTGCACAAATTTAAATAGCATGCATGCTTAGAATCATGTTTGTGAGGACGACGTCTCTCAAACACCAAGTAGAATTTGTCATTCTACCTTGGGAAAATGAAATGGACTAAAGAGCAGACATGCTTGCGTCAGCTATGTCTCCCAAGCACCAAATGGAATAGTCATCCATCTTTGGAAAGATACTGTAGGGTAAAATGGGATCCTCTACCCGCTAAGTAAAATTGACTAATGACTACAAATTTATCTCTTCTACCTTATAGTCGAGGACGACTATGCTTTCAAGAGAGAGGTAATGTCGTAAAATCTAATATCTAACCAACCCAAATGATTTTCTCATATTAAACTGATCACTTAATGTGGGAAAATAAACGGGAACAAGGGTTAAGATACAGATGTGCTTATAGATCTATTTTAACATGGGGCCAATGGTAAAGTAGCCCAAATGAGAAATGGTCTATGAAAGAGACAGGTTAACCAATGGAGCAAAAGACCTTAGGGTTGTCTTCATTAAAGCCTCCAAAGGTAAGTGTTGAAAGCCTTAGGACATAGTCTTTAATTTTTAAACTTTAGTCAAGTAAAGTCCAAGCTGGTAAGGGGGCAACTTGCTTAAGCAAGGGGCCTGCCTGATTACCAAGATCAAATATCTTGCTGCAAAGAGGGCGGCGAGCCCTACAAACGAGGGATGTGTGTAGTAAGTATGCACCTCACCAAGGAACCATACTCTTATGAAAGGAAAGGGGCCACATGTCAAGTGTAGAGGCACATTGCTCAAGCAAGCAAGGGCTGTTCTTAAGCAAGGGGGGTGCTAGCTTAACCTCACAAGAGGGAAATAAGGACACTTGTCAAGAGACTACACATCTTGCCCCAAAGGGAGCCAAGCTCTCATTGGCTAGAGGGCTACATGGCCCAATGAGCTTCAAGGGAAGCCTAGGAAAGGGGGTCGACCTAGCTATCTCTCTCTCTCTCTCTCTCTCTCTCTCTCTCTCTCTGTCTCATTTGAGCATCCCACGAGCTCTCACTCTCATTCTTCCCTTCACATACTCTTGTAAAGCAAGGACTCCATCTCCTTCTCCAAGCTTGAGAAGTTGAGTTCCTACTACCACAAGCTCTTGGCTATGGATGCAAATCCACACAAGAGAATGCTTATGCTTGCTTATCGATATCTCTAATCTCCATTAACACTATGCAATCTATGCTACAAGAGCTTTGATTGATTATGTGCAAGGGGTTATTGCTTCCTCGTACAACTACTTCTACTTCTCTTTTCTTCCTCATGCTAATCATGTTTATTGTTGTTACCATGCTAATGCTTGGTGAGTGAAGCTTACCATCTTCATCTCATCAAGAAGTTCTCAAGGAACACAAACAGTAGTATTGTAAACAAGTCTTCCATCATGGCAAAATCTATAGTAAAAATGCCTATTGGAGGGGGAACGAGCTCCAACTAATCCGGTCCTCTATTGGTGTCAATTTCTCTAAACTCTCACTCTCTTTTACAAGTATTGCTCATGGCATGTTAATGAAGTAATGTGTTAGTGTTGCTCTCTCCATCCAAGCACTTTCTTTCTCACTATACATCTACACACAAAAGAATGCTCAAGGAAATGCTCAATATGTTATTCACTTTCCGCTCCAACTCAAGTTAAAAGGCTTATTCCATTACAATAACCATACCCATAAATCAAAACCATGATAACCATGACCATTACCATTGACATATATAAACCAAAAACTATAACTATAACCATAATATTGATAATTGTAAGAAAAACCATAACCCTTAAGTTTAAACATAATCATTGCCATTTTCATTGCCTTAACCATAAACAACACCATAGCCTTAACCAATGCCAATGGCATAATCATAAACAAAACCATAAGCATTTCCATTATCATAACTATAACCACAAGCATACGCATGATTATAAAAGGGTGTCAAAACCATAACCATTGCTACTGACATAACCATAAAAACAACATAACCGTTGACACTATCATAAGCATAAGCATAAACATACCTAAAACCATAAAAGCATTGTGAAAACCTTAACCATTGTCACTAGCATAACCAAAAATAAACTATAACCATTGTGAGTGACATACTAAAAAATAAACCATAAGCATAAGCATTATCAAAATGTAACCATTACCTTTGTAATGAGTATAACATTAAAAGTATTGTTAGAATCATACACATTGCCATTATCATACCCATAAGCTTAAGCATAACCATAAAGAGTGATTATGTGTGGTTATGTATGTGTGTGTAGTTATATTACATGTATATTTATGCGTGTGTGAATGCATGCATGAAAGAAAAAGAAAGAGCACTCACATTTAAAGAATGCAAGTGTGCAAGGAGTACGAAGGATCGAGAAAATACCTGCAAAAACAATGGATAAGCATGGAGTTACCCACACACACAAACACAATTTTTTTCACACAAATATAATAGAAATATGTATCTTATTTGTGTAGAAATGTGTCGAAGCATAGAACAAAGGTCAGAAGAGGCAACTCCACGAATGTCTGCAAGGCAGGAAAAGGAGCTACGGAAGCAGTGTGGAGAAGAGAGAAAATGCAAGAAATGAGCTCTCGGCTACTGTAAAAAAGCGAGTCTATACATGCACCGACACAGAAGTCAATATACGCGTCGATAAAGGATGTGTCAGGAAAGGCTGTGTCGATATATGCGTTGGTGTAGGCATCAACATATGTGGCAAATTTAAATTTGAATTTTGAATTAAGCAGTGTCTCCCTCCATCTTTACCATCGCTTATTCCGACGCCCGCCAATGACGTCAAAAAAAGACTTTGGTAACCAAGTGATCCCTTGTAGTGTTTGGTCTCCTCAAAGAGGAAGATAAGGCTATGTAATTCTATCTTTGGTCATATGATTTCTAGTTTAAATGGTTTGTATGGCACATGAGAAATCAGGTTGTTTTTTAAAAACAAATATGTTTTAAAAATAGTATCCCAGTACACATCTTGAAAGGGAAGATGAGATATCATGGCTCTATCTAACTCAAGTATGAGAGATAGAGCCAAGATGATACTATTGAAGATGTGATGTAATATATATCTAGCATAAAAACGTTTACCCCAAAGAGAGAGAGAGAGAGAGAGAGAGAGAGAGAGAGAGAGAGAGACCGACACTTGCTCTTCCATAGGTAATAGCAACACACACACATATGAAAATAGAAAGAGGGACATTGCCTCCATGTGGCCTACCCCCTAATCATACATGCTTCCCTTGCCTCCCTTCCCCTTTCCTTCCCAAGCTATTACCAATATTTGTTGATTTTTTCCTAGATGGTAACTTCCAACTTTTATTCGATCATCACCAAGATTCCTCAACTCCCAACCTTTCCTCTTCTCACATTCCCCACATCAATCACCTCAAGTTAAGCAAAAGCGGATTTGAACTCTGGTGGCCGGGTGGGGAGAGGAGATGCGTGCTCTAACCATCAAGTCAGGCCACCATCGGTGCTGGAACTAGCACAATATCAATAGTAAAATCAACAATCATGTTTCTTCTCGTGAAAACGAGCAAGGCATGTCCGCAACAGAGGCTTGTGTACTCCTCAAGTATCACGCCTCTCTTCCTGGCCTTGCACTCGCCACCTGCCCACGCCTGTGCACTCCTTAGCTGCCACATCCTCGCTCTCGCCACATGAGCCCATCCTCCTCTTTAATGGCATCTTTCGTGATTCAGCTTTATAACTCTTTTTGAAAATGTGTGCAACATACTTATGTGGGATTCCTTCACAAACTCGCCATGTGAAGGCAAAATGCAAGCGAAGAGCTCCTATGTTCCTTTTTGAGATGCACTGTGTGGAAGACTTGTGATAATCTATTGAGACGTTTCCGTTTAGTTTTGGAAAAGACTATGTATTTTCGTAAAGGTTTAGAAAGAGGAACTCCTTCACGTGAGACCGCCACTCTTAGTAGCGGGGAATATATGTATCGTACGACCTCCAATAATATGGGTATGTTCGCTTTCTAAATTTAGAAACGGACAGCGAGCATAGCCGACCTCTCAGAAAGGCAGGAAGGGGAAGATAAGAGAGAGAGAGAGAGAGAGAGAGAGAGAGAGAGAGAAAAAGAGAGAGCGCGCATAGCTCCCAGAGCGGAGTGCGTGATCGAGTGTGAGGGGAAAGCGCGCTCGTGTGTGTGTGTGTGAGAGAGAGAGAGAGAGAGGAGGGGAGGGGAGTGCTTGGTGCTGGGATCCCAATATAGCAAGGGCTCCGACAGAAGAGAGCGAGCACTCAAGGCTGTATGCAGTACCCAGCTTCTACAATTGGAGAGAGGCGATCGCACAATTAACGGAGAAGTTCATTTTTGCTTGAAGCATGTCGTGTTGGGT
Organism: Adiantum capillus-veneris; assembly: GCF_014529385.1. Classification (NCBI taxonomy): domain Eukaryota; kingdom Viridiplantae; phylum Streptophyta; class Polypodiopsida; order Polypodiales; family Pteridaceae; genus Adiantum; species Adiantum capillus-veneris. The sequence goes on from NC_140950.1 coordinate 32,996,219, forward strand.
GCTCGCTCTCTCTCTGTCAGCGCCCCTTTTGCTCGATTCCGACCCCTGCTAATATATTCACCAATTCTGTTTGTATATTATTGCTGACTTTCTACAGGCAATCGCTTTTCCATGGTCGGCGAGGAAGCCACAGTCGGCGAGCGAGGAAGTCCTGGTCGGCGAGGAAGAGGAAGAGCAAGCCGTGCAGGATCGAGGCACTGCATGGATGGGAGGAAGTCGTGGACTCGCGCACAACACAAGCTGTAAGCTGATCCATCATCATGACCTCATAAGCGCATCCATTCGTTTGATCATCATAACTTGTCTACACATTTGGTTTTGTAATATGTACATGCATGCCTTGGGTTGAGTGAACTTAACTCAAATATAGGTTTTTTGGAGAACTTCACAATGCCTAATCTGCTAATATGCTAATATGCTGTTGATGGTTATATTGTCTTATCGGTGACTACCATGCCTTTAGAGCTGCACTACTGGCCTCATAGGTGAGTTTCTTTTTTTTTGTGGGGGGGGGGGGGGGGGGGGGGGGGGGGGGGGATTTTGCGAATCTAATCATTTTGAATCTTTAGACATTGCACTATGATATCAATATCAATAATTCTTAGATTTGTTTTCAATATTTCTTATATATATATGAGAGAGAGAGAGAGAGAGAGAGAGTTCACCTTGCTTCATCATGGTGATGGGGCTCCAATGACAAATGTAAGAGATATATCTAAGGTGGTTTTATAATGAGCTATTGAATGTTTAGTGTCCAGAGTCATCTGAAATATCTCTGGCTATTCAAACTTGTTTCAATGTAGTGCATCTATGTATTCAGGAGATCACAACTTCTAGATTGGAACAACCAGTTGATGCATTAGTCTATTTCAGGCATTAGATCTGTTATATTGATTGCAGAAGATTCCAAACAATAAGAGTCTTGGCATATGTGGACTATCAAAGGAATTCATGCATAAAAAGGGACTTGCTCAAATATGATAGACTCTAACCTATAGTTGAAACCTTTTTCTGTAGCAAGAAAATAGTACATATGTGAATTTGATTTCAGAGTTCCATGGCATCAGCTCTGTGTCCTTGTTCACATTCTCTCAATCAAAGATGCTCTCAACTTGGAATGAAGTCACAAATATTGGACTATTCCCAACCATGAAGTCAATTGGTCGACTTCCACAACTTCTAGCTTTCATGCTATGATGTTACCAGAATCATACATTTTTATGAGATGTAATACACAATGGTCACTTCATCAGGATGTATATTGGTGGCTAAAAAGCCTTTCAAATGTCTGGGTTCTTTCTAATTAGTTTAAATTTAAAGTCTTTTTATGAATATTTCTCATAGGAGTATTTCCTACTTCCATGAATCCAAAAAAGGTTTCTCTTCTTGGAAATGTATCCAAAAATTGTTAGGCATGTATTTTGGTCTTGTACAACTGTTATGGAATACTCGAAGGGGCATCTTGGATGTGGAATGAATCATGGGGGTCTCTCTTAATAAGTTTAAGATCACCTTTTTCAAGATTAAAGCCCAAGAGCACCCAACCCTTCACTTTTCCTTGTAGTCCTTTATAGTTTTGTGGTTTATTTTGTCTATGAGAAACCAAACCCCAAATGCATTACTCATCACACAGTCTCCATGTCTATTATCAGAGATAGAATGTTGCAGGATTTCCTTTCTTGAGTGACGAAGACTTTAAGAACAAAGGAAGCCATCAGTGCGATTCACACTAACTAATCTCATGTAATATATGTATAAATGAAACATTTTCCAACCCTTCACTTTTCCTTGTAGTCTTTTTAGAGTATAGTTTTTGTGGTTTTATTTTGTCTGGGTGAAAGCGTAATTTGGTGGTACAGAAAAAGGACCTATTTTACTTCTACCAATGAAAAAGTGGGACTGGACCTATTTTACTTCTACCAATGAAAAAGTGGGACTGGTAAAATTTTTGTAGTTTAGGTCAAAACTTTTCGGACCTTGTGTTTTTAGATTGTCCTTTTGAAGATCTATCCACATATATATAGTATGATAGGTAGTTTTTCATGTGACATGTAGAAATTTGTCAAAGGTGCTATCAAGGACAATTCTTTTTGTACCACCAAAGCATGCTTTTAGCCATCTATGAGAAACCAAAGCCCATGCATTACTCATCACACAATCTCCATGTCTGTTATCAGAGATAGAATGTTGGAGGATTCCCTTTCTTCAGTTGACGAAGACTTTAGGAACAAAGGAAGCTATCAGTGTGATTCACACTAACTAATCTCATGTAATATATGTATAAATGAAACATTTTTCCAAAATAGAGAGAGAGAGAGAGAGAGAGAGAGAGAGAGAGAGAGAGAGAGAGAGAGAGAGAGATGCTGGATAGGTTTTTCGTTGCTCAACCCACCTACTTCCATGGCTACATTAACGTTCTCCCCTCCCTTATGCCTTCCGGCTTTCATCGCCATGCAACCAACCACTTGGTACTAGGGAAGTCGCAATCATGTCCATTGTGCTATGTGATGCATTAAACTCTCATGACAAGGTCAAGACAGAACGCAAGGTTACACTAAAACGGATGTTAGTCTAGTCACACCTATTCATATTCAAGGACAAGGAAGTTGTCCTCTTTTTCACAAGAAAACTACCCTCCATGCAAGATATTGGATACAACATAGATTTTGGCTTCAAGCTTTGTGTTGTTGAGAATATTTTCTATTTAGGTTCAGGATTGTTTGAGATCTTATTTAACAGGAAATAAGACCAACTAGCTTTCCTATCTGTAGCCATCATTTTGCTATGTGGATAAATAGTGCACATTATACCTTGGCAACTAATCAAGCTCAATAAAGACAAGGTTTTTACTAAATGTCTATGGTGTCACGTCGAATTTATTGATCTTTCTCACCTACTTGTGGCCTTTTTTAGGAGAGTTGGTTGAGTGATTAGGGAAAATCTTGTTCTCCCCCACAATTCTCTATGCAAACTACAATAAAGCATCCTCTGGCAAACGGACCATAAGTTCCCTCAGACTCTCAAAATCAAACTAGAGATAGTCAAGAAACTTGTTTATCTACTTGAAGTGGGGCAGTCTTGCAAGAGGTAACTTGGGGTACTTTTCCAAAAAAATTCCCACTATGCTCTCCTCTACATTAGATCTCATCCTCGCCTACCTTGAAAGAAAGACCATGGTGCCTCGAGAGCAGATTTTTGGGAAAACATCTCCGACAGAAAGAAATGCTTCTCCAAACTCTAATCCCAATCCCGTTGTCACCCCTTCTTATGAAAATTCACAAGGGAAACTAAACACATCAATCCTAACAAACAAATCGATCAGCTTCAAGGGGGGAAAATCCCTTTTGAGAACCCCAACTTCAAGTACTGCAACTCCCTTGACCTCAGATAATCCTAAAGGTATCTTGGACAAGGGAAAATGGGTAAAAATGGATAATGAAGCCTTCACTCGAGTGTGATTATTTAGGGAGATTTTCATTTAGAGTTTTTTGAAAATCTATAGAGATTTTTTGAGAAATACTCTATAGGGATTCTTTCTTTGTCCCGTGTGCAATGATCCCAATATTAGAGACATACTAGTGTATCCTCATAAGAGCCAAACTTTAAGAGGGAGACTTAATTTTGAGAGAGTCTGCAAAATTTAGGAATGTGTAGCGAGAGAGACAAACTTTAAATTTTATATCCTTTATTGACAAGAGTTTTACACAAGGCTTTGTAGGGAAACTCAATATCCTTTTACATCTAGTGATATAATTACTCCACTCAATTTTAGGGGTTTTAAATGGGTCAATGCTACAATGTGAATGATTGTATTATGAGAGTGTTGGTGCAAGTTAGACATCAAGAAAGGAAGTAAAATCATTGATGAGTGACTACATATATGGAAGCCTATCCACTTATACATCAAGAAAGGAAGTAAAATCATTGATGAATGACTACACCATATGGAAGCTTACAAGCAGGTACTATTTAGCTTTCTAAATGAAGTGAAACAAAGATTGACACAATCTCAATATTAATCCATTTATAATTTGGGTTCCATCTAGGATGGTATATAGAAATCCATAAAATAGAAATAAAAAACTCTGAATGTGTATCATGTGGAAAACATTAATGCCATTGAAATCCAAGCTTGTATAAGTGATGTAGTTCTAGCTAGACTCCTCAATAGTAGCATTGGGGGCTCTTATCTTATCCATAATAGGATTATGAGGTAGTGTAACCTCTCCATAGCATTTAGGGTGATGCTCAAGCATTTTCATCTCTCTCTCTCTCTCTAAACATAAACAATGGCATTGAAGCTCAGCACAGGAAACACCCAATCCACCACAGTTAGTGAAGATATCAATCATTGAAGTGTGATCGTTACTAAATGTCAAGAGTAGCCACCTATGAATGAAAACAAACAGGTTAAGTCAATGTAATATTGCGTACGTATCACTAAAAGTTGAATGCTACAAATATTACTTAAAGAGCTCAATGCTACATCTTGCAATCCTTCGCAATTTTCCCTCATTGAAAAATGTTCCGTCCTCTCTCTCCATCAATGCCCCTAAACGTGCATCAAATGAATGCTTGTCAGCAGTCTCACCATCCTTTTTATCGAAAACATGATGATATTCCTTGTGGTGGAACATTACTAAAAGTAATATTTTCATGTACAAAAACAAAAGAGCAATACCCAACCACAATAACCCATGGATTCTCACACTTCTTGCCAAATATCTTACCCTTTTCTTGTGCTTTGGGCCTAAGTGGCATTATACGTTATATGGGATACATATAATACGTCATATATGGGCGTATTTTACATTATCCCATATTATACGGACGTATTATACAGTGTCACGTCAGCAAAAATAGGTAGCCGTATATTTTTTTGGTTTTTCAATCAAGAAAAACTTTGATGAAAACAAAAACTATAGCAACAACGCGCCTTGTTGCGACCATTATTCATCACAAAAGGTAGCTACTCTATGTCATAATGAGAGATTAAAAAAATTATGATTCAAAAATCATTGAAATCTAGAATAGTTTAAAATTAGTTTTGTTTAAAATCAATTAAATTTTTTATTAAAATTTGATTGATTTTCTTTTTTTGATTAGGGTGTGTAAGCTTTGTATGTTGTGTAGAGCTCTCACACTCACTCATAGAAGGTTTTTACTTTATACGAGTTACTTGCTACGTGCTCAATTTACTGACATGTGGAAGTGAATTAGTGATATAATTTAGAGGTTTCCATTGTGTGCAGAGTGTACTCTCACATGAGGTAATCATTCTGGAAAATATAATAGAATAGAGGTCAGTTTTATCTAGATCTATTTGATTTTGACGTTCAGATACTTTCTCACCTCAAAGTGAACATAGGTAGAATTTTTTTGGTCTTGTGTAGAGCCATCACACTATGCTCTCACTATAATTAAAATTTAGGAATCTCACGTCCAAATACGTTGATATTTAATCTTCTTTACTTGTATTTCTACGACTATCGTTTTGTGTGATCGTACACGTGCAACAATTGCAGATAGATAAGCAATCAAAGATCTATTGTGGAGTGTGAGAACTTCATGTTCACACTTCAGATAGATATGACAATATTCAGGGTTTCCAATTAATCCTCATGTTACAATGAGAGTCAATTGCAAGATTTGATTAATATTATCGATTATCGTAATGCGTGAAAGCCATAAGCTTGCACTTTAGATAGATCGATATAGTGCAATGTGATGATGATATTTATTTGTTGTATTTTTTTAAATAAGTGATTAAGACTATCGATTATGGTAACCTGTGAAAGCCAAAAGATTGCACTTTAGATAAATCGATGTAGTGCAATGTGAGCATTGTGATTGAAATGTTTTGTTTGAAGTGATGAATTAGTTATTTTACGTTGAAAAGATAATTTGATTGATATGCGTTTATACATGAAGAATTATAAGACTATCATTGGTTATTGTTAATTGATAATGTAGTGTGGGTCTAATTGATAATGTAGACAGATTTTGATCACTATATTGATTGATAGAGCATTGCTTGTGTAGTTTGTTCCTTCAAAATTGATAGTTGGATTTTTTGTTTCTAGAACAGTCAACTCCTCTTCATGGACATGCCTCAACGTCAGCAGCAACAGATCCTAGCACAATGAAAGCTAGTAAAGCATCATCCAATGGACAAATAATATAAGAAGCATTAAATAATAAATGGTTTCTTGAGTTGCACTTGAAATGGACACAAGCTTTTCTGATGTGCAGTATACCATACAATGCTATGCATAATCCCATATTTCAAGATGCTTTAATGAGAACATCCAAAAAAGGGTTTGTGCTTCCTAATTATAATAAGATGCGCACAGAGTATCTTACTAAAATGAAAGATAGTACTGAAGCCATCCTCAAGCACACGGTGGTAGACTTTGTTCCTGCATATGGTTGCACCATAGTGTTGGATGTATGTACCAACTGTGAAAAGAAGTCGTTAATCAATCCGATATATGCTTATCAACTCTAGAAGGTCCATGTTCATAGAAGCCATTGTTACCACCATATATCAAGGTACATAATGTTTTTCACATCAGCTTGCTCAAGAGGTATGTACCTCATCCAAATCACATTCTTCACAATTCTTTGCTATCTACTTCCACGGATGAAAATTTTGAAGCACATTCTCAAGCTATTTTTCAAACTAGGAATAAATCTCTTTGCAAAATAGGACCATCACTGAACACCTTGTGAAATGGTGGGGTAAGTCCAACTTGTGGAAAATCTCTCTATCTACCTAAGAAAGATAATAGAAAGAGGAAAAAAACCTCTCTAGCCAATGATTGTAAAGCATTAAGCCTACTTGAGAGGTTGTTTTCCAATCAATGTTTTCACTTTGAGGTACCATCAATGAGTCTACTCTCTACCTTTATTCTTTTGCCTTAAGCTATAGCCTAACTCTAATTTCCATTGCTCTAACCCTAACCCTAGCATCATGGTGAGCCTAATACTTAATCCACCATAGCCTAGCTCACTAATGACACTTAGAATAGATCATGCTTTTGCTCCCCAATTCTAACAAGTGGTACAAGAACCTATGATTCTCCTGTAGGCCTAGTCATATCTACTTTTATCCCTTTTTCCTAATCACCATCATTGCTAATTAAGCTTGGGCATGCTCTTGTCAATACCAATGAGCCACTACCCTTCTTAATTTTGTGGAGTTTTGATTTGTGGCTTAATAATATTTTGTATATGTTTAATCTTTTGAATTTTGTGGAATTTTGATTTGTGGCTTAATAATCTTGTGTATGTGTGCTCATTTTTACTTTATTAATCACCTCACAACTTTCGTTGAAGCCACCATTGGCTAGTGAAATTTGTGTGTGTGCATAGTGCTTCTTGTCTCCATTCCATAAAGCTTTTAAACATTAAAATCGGATTCCATTTGACGCTTGATTGAGCCTACTTGAATCCCTTTCTTTTTAGCTTATTAGAGCTGCATGGTCTCTGTAAGTTCTTAATGTCACCTAATTGCTTCTCTACTGTTACGTGTGTATGGGTTTTTCCTTTCTTAGCCAGCTGGAAAGTAGAGAACATTTAGTGCCCAAAGTATCTTTTTTAGTAAATGGTACCCATCAAACACATGGAAACTTGAAAATCTTAGTTGAGTTAGAAATCGGTCAAAGACCTTGTTGGTGGATTTTTTGCTAGCTATCAAACCCACTTCTCTCACCTAACCAGGTTCAAGTGGCCGAACATCACCTCAAACTCCTTACCCATTTGTGTTCCACTGCTCACACATGCACTTTTCCCACTCTCAACTATGTGTGATGCCTTGCGAATACCATCAACACCCATTTTTATTGGAAACATGGATCCCTCATCTGGATTCTCCCCATCTACTCTTGCATTTTTGCGAAGTGCTACCTATTCTTAGGCTTGTAAGTTGTAGTTGTGATGTATTTGTCATGCCATATCATCTCCACAATACATCTCTGCTATCTGCAATAACTCTTCACTGTCGACTACAACCCGAGAAGGAATAGCCCGATGCACCTCTATATCCCAGCTTCAACTCTATCCTCCTCTTGTTGCAAATATGTTGTCAAGAAGTTTTCGGTCTTGATAGGAAAGCACTCATGAGCCTCTTGCTACAAGAATTTGTGAGGTAACTTCAAGAAACATATGAAGGAGTTATGCCATAGATGCCATGAAGTCTAGAGTTTGGTAGGGAGTGCCATCAAAGAAGCCCCACTCTCTCTCTCCCTCTCTATTGCACTCACACACACAAACAAAGAACACAAAAGAGAAAACCAAAACAACACAAAGATGAAAATATCAAGGCTTTGATCATATCTTATCATGGGTAGGATGAAAGGGTTAATTGATTAGTTGATGGCATTCAACCTTTTCCAACCAAGCAAGCTACGAATTTTTCTTTGGAATTGTAATTTTGTACTTACTATGATATATATATTTTGTCTAGTGATTGGCACTAATTGTGTGTACAATTTATCCTCTTGCTTCATAGAAAAATAGATACACTTATATCAAAAGAAAAGTTATAGTCTAGAAGGGGTAGTATGATGGGAATACTGCGGGGAGAGTTGTACATGTATCAAGAAGAGCCTAGAGTTTCTAGAGAGAATGAGCTTCTAAGCGTCAGAGTGTGATAGGCTCCCATCCACGGTGGACATCTCTCTAGTGGACCCGAGTCTTGATGTGGTAACTCCACGCAAAGAGATTAAGCTCATTTGTAGCTAGTTTCTCATGAGGATGAGTGTAGGGTTCTCTTTGTTATTTGCAGGCATGGCCCTCCTATGCCTGCAAAGGTGTCGGTCCATCTACCCAGGTTCCTCCACCGATGGTGGTAGAGCCAGACCCCCAACGACCTCCAATGTGCATTATCTTTATGAGACAAGGTACCTCCATTTGATGGAGGGATTGTTTCCCCGCTAGTCTCACAATCTTTCTCAGGAATCCATGCCATGGGGGAGCCAGGGACGGACTCCCTACGTCCAGATCCTTGCACTGACGACACCTCCTTCTATGATCCCTTCTTACCGACCTACTCCGCTTCCATCAAAGGGCACGATGGCACTTCATTCCACTTGTGCTTCAACCGAGCATGGTTGATGCACTTCTTTTGGCAATGCACATCGATGTTTGTCTCAGGGCATAAGGCAATGACCACCGAGAGAGGTGGAGTGGTGGGGGATCCTGTGGCTTTGCTTGTTTGGGTAGTGTGTGTGTGTGTGTGTGTGTGTGTGTGTGTGTGTGTGTGTGTGTGTGTGTGTGTGTGTGTGTGTTTTGGGGGGGGGTCTAAAATAGGGGTCCCTTATTTTAGAGCATGCCACCCCAGACGCAGAGGACGAGGATAGTGATGCACCCGAGCTAGACACGCATGGGTGCTACTATAGAGTAAAGTATGGTGGGGAGGTGGATTGTGGTACACCATCATAGGGCAGGGCATTTTGACACCATCTTCAGATTCTTATACACTCGACGTATAAGAGATGTTTTTTAAAGTTGAAAGATCAGTTGTCCGATCATGTACGCTACATCAAGGACTCAATACATGCTAGATTCCCAAATACCTCCAATGAGTGTTTTTCAGTTTAGAGGTTGGAGGGCTTCATTAAATAATTTTGAAAAACAAGAAGTCCAGTGTACAATGCACAATGGCCAACCAAGTAAGAGATCCATATAGGAGCTATTGTGGAGGCAACATGACAGATGAGAAGTGGGAGGGGGAAATACAAAAAAAGGTGAACAGGCTACGACAGGCCCATCCTACAGACAACAACACAAAGGTTGTGCCAGAAAAACTCCCACACACTATGGTCCAGGATGCAAAGTAGCTTGGAAGGACAAATATATAAGTTTGGTTGAATTGAAACATAAACCAATGATTAGAAAGGTTTTAGTTAATGAATTTCTTTTGTTATTGCTAACTTACGAAAAGATCACCCTGAGTCAACCAACTAGAGAGATGGTCAAGTCTCAAGAGCGGCACACCGAATTCAAAACTGGCGATGGTTATTGGAGAGCGATCACATCTCTCATGAGCAATTCGACTTAGTAGTTGGATCTCTATAGGCAATAAGTTTAGGCAAATCATATTCTATTAATTGTTTTGAGTTTTTAATCTATTTAATTTGGTTTGGGTTAATATAGAGTCAAGGCAATCAAACGTACGTGCCTATGGACAAGGATGAGGAGGACTTGGACACATAGAAAATTATTTATAGTTCTCTCTTAAAGTCCTAATGTCGTAGAAGAAAAACGCTATGAGCACATGTATATACAACCGAACTAAGATTTTCATCTTATTTGTAACTTTTTTAAATAGTTGATCCTTTACACTTTAAATTGTCAAGGTAAAGGATATTCAAATTTATTTATTTCTTTACATCTTAGAAACAAAACAATTGATGTTTCATACAGGTATAAAATAAAGGTGTTGGGTGGCCCAAATGAGCACCTTTATTTTTGAATAGTTGTTTTGCGGTAACAAGTACAGTAATATACACGATAATAGGTGCGGCAATATACGCGGTAATAGATGCGGCAATATACGCGATAATAGTTACGAGTATATACCCATGCCTTTTATCGTGTTTAGTGCTAAGAAACCATTGTCGCGCGCCGCGTCTACTGCCATTTTCATTTTTTAAGCCACGGTAATAAAGGCGGTTCTCAATTTCTCCTATGGCTTTGCTTGTTTTGGTACTGGGGGGGAGGGGAAGTCACCTATTTTAGAGTGTACCACCCCACATGCAGAGCACGAGGATACTGAGGCACCCGTGCAAGACAGACATGGGTGCTACTACAGAGTAAAGTATGGTAGCAAACTAGACTTTGGTACAATACAATGCAGGGTGTTTCGACGCCATCTTCAAATTCTTACAAACTCGACGTATAAGAATTATTTTGTAAAATTCAGAGACTGTCAACCTAATCATGTACGCTACATCGAGGAAGCATTGCATGCTTATTCCCAAATGCCCCCAATGAGCGTTTTTCAGCACAATGGTTGGAGGGCTACTTTATTATTTTTTTAAACACAAGCAATCAAGTGTGCGGCCCACAACGACCAACCAGGTCGCAAATCTAGCCAAGAGCTATCATGGAGGCAACATGGCAGATGTGGCATGGGAGTGGGCAATGCAAGAAAAGGGTGAACAAGCTACAACGGGCTCATCCTATAGACAACAATGCAAAGCTTGGGCCATAGAAACTCCCACACACTATGGTGTGAGAGCCAAAGTAGCTTGGAAGGACAAATATGTAAGTAATTTTAAATTGGAGCCTCAACCGGTTCAAAAAAGGTTTTAGTTAATGAATTTCTTTTTTTATTGTTCACTTAGGAAAATATCACTCTGAGTCACCAAACTAGAGAGATAGTCAAGTATCAAGAGCGACACACAGAATTCAATACTTGGCAATGGTTGTTGGAGAACCATCACATCTCTCGCAAGCAATTCGACTCAACGGTCGAATCTCTACAGGCGGTAAATTTAGACAAATCATCTTGTATAAATTGTTTTAAATTTTTAATTTTTTTAATTTGGTTTTGGTTAATGTAGAGTCAAGGTGATTAAACTTATGAACCTATGGATGAGGAGAAGGAGGAGGAGGAGGACTTGGATAGATAGGAAATTATTTGTAGTCCTCTCTTCAAGTCCCAATGTGGCAGAAGAAAAACTCTATGAGCATACGTATATACAATTGAGCTACAATTTTCATCTTATTTGTAATGTTTTTATATTATTGGTCTTTTGAACATTAAATTGTCAAGGTAAGGTATATTCAAACTCTATGGTTTATTTTTTTTGTACACTTTTCCAAAATGAAATTGTTGTTTCATATGTTTTATGCAGGTCAAAAACAATGGTGCTCATTTGGCCAACCCAAATTTGGGTGGCCCAAATAAGCACCTTTATTTTTGAATAGCCGTATAGTGGTAATATGCGCAATAATAGATGTGGCAATATACACGATAATAGTTGCAAATATATATTTGTGACACATCACTCACAAACCATTGCCACACATATTACCGCTCCTATTACCACCAACGCATTTTTTCTCTCTCCACTTTCATTTGTTAATTTGCAATAATAAGATTGGTTTTCAATTTTTTCTCTTATACCAGCCAAAGAATGGATCGTGCAAGTGGCATTTGTTTACATTTCAGAGTATTTGGCACAAATTGATCCCTCAATGCCTCACATGTGGTTAAATGAGGAGGATGCTAGGATGACTTCACACTTGCGAATTAGTGGAAAGGGAAAATTATTTAACATGGATATGTATCTATGTCGAGTCTTCAATAACTTTTGCAGCCTCAATGCAAAGGTAATGACCAAGTGGGTGGACTTGTGGGCTATGGCAAAGACAAGGTGTTTGCAAGACAGGGAAGCATGAAAGCAGACTCATGGAGGCAAAAAGGTACCCCCAATACCTCACACCTTGCATGTTTCCCAGGTCTCATTAGTGCCAAGCGGGTGCCGAGTGGATCCATGAGAGAATGACCAAAGCAAAGGCATGCGGAGAGGACATCACCAACAAAGAATGGGAGTTTATATGAGGCTGTGTGCCAAAGCTATAGTACTCATACTCTTAAACCATTGCACATTGCACAGTTCTTTCTTGATTTTATCTTTGTAATTGATTGTATACTTTATTCTATTTTATAGTGTTTTTCTTTTAACTCGATGTGGGCAAAGGGTCGACACTTTTGTACATGCCACATTGATGAGCGTTGAAGAACCATGGATTGTGTAGTCATGGGCATATTCTTTGACACAAATAGTGTTGAATCCAGGTACTATGGGACTATGGAAAGGATACTAAAGGTTGATTTTAGAACCTTTTTTACCTTCATCTTCTAGTGAAAATGGTTTGAAAATGTGTCTAGACGACACGAGAATGGGCTCTACATGGTGGACTCGGTATGGAAACTTAGTTTTGCCACGCTATCGTGAGTGGGTGAGTGTAAATCTTAGTTGCCCTTATTTGCTTGTAAGATGATAACAATGTCACTCACTTTGAACTTCTCTTATATAGGTCATCTACATACCATCAATCAACACTTTTGTTCATAGTACTCGTAACACCTCGAGGAAGAACCGTTTTGGCCACTAATGAAGTGGAGTCCGTATTCGACCCTCTCCCACCTATTACATTGGATGAGGGGGACTCAAGAGGGAGGGGGGAAGAGAGAGAGAGAGAGAGAGAGAGAGAGAGAGAGAGAGAGAGAGAGAGAGAGAGATGATTCAAGTCCCATCGCCACCAATCTTATCAAGGATGCCAGGGGCATCCATTAGGAAATATGTAATAAGATAGCATGCACAAACAAAATAAGAGATTTAAAATTAGGTACATTTACAAAAAAATGTACTTACATAAAGGGTTTTTTAATTGAAAAAGTGAATTTTTTCATATAGAAGGGCTAGTGTTTTTACAAAAATGCATACATAAGGGGTAACGGTAATACTTGAAAATATACAGGTAAGGGATTATTTAAATACCTCATGTTCGCATGTGCTATATGCAATTTTCACATAGTGGACTCCCCGAGCAAGGATGATTTCCATGATGATGATGATGACATGGAAGATGAAGAGTTTGAAGAAGATGAAACAAGCACATCCACAAACGACAATTCAATTTATCTCTTTATTGATTAGGAGCCATGGGTTTATATTTAGATCAAGATACTGGAAGAGATCTTTTGGAAGATGATTTGTAAACATTTTTTATATCTTATTTTAAGATTTTTTTTTGTCGTGTGGCCCATTCATTGCTTTCTCTCTCTCTCTCTCTCTCTCTCTATATATATATATATATATATATATATAATTAATTAACTTTGTCGAGCATTATAAGTTGTCATTGCAACTACATTTTGACATTGCCCCTGGTAAGCTCTGCCTAGTCAATCATCAGACACCAAGTTAGCAAATTCAAGAGTCAATTCCAACTAACCCAGCCCTTGATGAGCTGCCATGATGGCTAGTTCATGATGGCAAAGTGTGGAAACACAAGGACTACAACAATGGAGGTAGAGGACACCTTGCAACTGCTAACATGAGAAATGTTGGTTTTCCATGCCTCCTCCCATTTCCAAGAAAATGAGGAGGGTTCTTCCAAAAGTGCAGGCCACCTATACATTGTTGGAGTCAATTCAGATGGTGGAGCTCTACCTAATACTAAGGTCAAGGGTCCCTCGCAGGTCATGTCCTCTTTGTTTGCATATAATGTGTTGCAACATCTTAAATAAAGTTCATGCTCAAGGATAGTCTGCTTGTAAAAATTGAGGTTGTTGGCTCCACAATCTCTCTCACAAGAAGATAATGTGAGTTCCTTATCCCATTTGAGATGTGAAATGGGTAGATACGAGCCTCAAGATGAGCACCACCTTTCAACAAGGCATCAACAACTCCCTGTGCTAATCGATTTATTTGGTGTCAGTGTTCACTGTTAAGAGCTAGAAGATTAACAAGGCTCTACACACCCTCATACACTCTGTAAAAAATTATCAATCACTAGTGCATTGATCTTCTCTCTTGTTCAAGGCTCTTTGGATCAATTCTTTTTCTTTATTCATTTTCTTTAGATCTTAAATAATGTTTTTTATTTTCTATTCATAAGAAAAATAGAGGAAAATACTCAAATTTGAATGTTTAAGCGCGAAAGAGGTGGTCCGATCAGCGAGATAATAGTTGCGGTAATTGAAGCTATAATAAATGCGGTAATTGAAGCTATAATAAATGTGATAATATCCAGGATAATACTTGAAATGAAAGAATATATCCTCCTACCCCCTCTCTCTTTTTTGGCCAACCCATTTTTGGAATCTCTCTCTACAAGCCGTGGAAAAAGGTCGTGGTAAACATTTTCAAATTTTCATAGTGCGAGAGATCCACACACACACACACACACACACACACACAGGCAATGCCTGCTCCTTCCATGAATGTAAAGACTCCACAACCATTTATCTTTACCTTAGATAGACTTAATTAGATAAAGAAAATTTTATTTACATTCGATCTAATTTATCGTTTTTCAAAATTTTCTAGACATATTTAGAGAGAGAGAGAGAGAGAGAGAGAGAGAGAGAGAGAGAGAGAGAGAGAGAGAGAGAGAGAGAGAGAGAGAGAGAGAGAGAGAGAGAGAGAGAGTAGGTGACTGTACTTACTTATCAAAATTACCAGAGAAGACAAAATAATAATAACCTTGACACTCAAGATGCCTGTGTATCAGATCAATGTCGAAAAAAGTACATGGATATTTTTTATAGAATGAAAGTGTAGGTGAGGTCCTTGTGGTTGAGAGCATTAGAAAAGGTCTTCTTCTATACCTATCACCATCACCATGACAAAAACATGAAAATGTTAGTATTCTTGGTGGAAGACAGGTATCAACAAAAAAGACCACTTGTTATTGATGTCATTTTAATGAAAACAACCAAAAAAGGGGGGGACCTATCACCTGAGTAGAAGGATCCATTTTTGGGATGTGGATAGGTGTGGTGACAACACTTCTATGTATAGTCCCTCTCTTTTCTTGATGTACCCTTTCTCTCAATACAAGTCCCTTTTATAGGCCTATGCTTTCCCAAGCCTCCAAGAATTTTGAACGGCTTGAGAGAGTGGGGGTTTGAGTGGGGGGGCCCCAAGTAAGGCCTAGTGGAGGCAGTTATAGCAACCACTTGTTCCTCATATAGAATAAGTTTTTAAGGGAGGAGTGGTGTCTTGATTTTTGCACGTAGTCCCATTTTTTTCTAAGCATTTAGATGCCTTTGGAAATATGAGGGGAGTTCTATGCTATCCTAAAAAAGGGGGGGGGGGGGGTTATTTTGTGTTCTTGTGTGTGTGTGTGTGTGTGTGTGTGTGTGTGTGTGTGTGTGTGTGTGTGTGTGTGTGTGTGTGTGTGTGTGTGTGAGAGAGAGAGAGAGAGAGAGAGAGAGAGAGAGAGAGAGAGAGAGGCCCTCCTCCGCCCACACTAGGATAGTAATCCCACTTTGGGGGGCACTAGGCCCCCAAAAGGGGTCCCAGTGCCCTCTAGAATTTATAAGGTCTAAGAGACTACTAGGGTTACAAGTATGGGGTGAAGCTACACATCCATGGATCTATACCTTTTTACTATTCTCCATAATTTTTCTCTTTCAAATCCATTGTTACAAAATGCATTGATCAAGTTTTTGAGGTCATAGGTGGCTCTTGATGGATCAGTGTTGCATAATAGAATTGGGTTTAGTTGGGATACTATCACTTTGTGTGCCCAATCAGATGGCCGATTACTAGCTCTTTTTAGGAATTTTATAGGAGTGAAAGGTAAGCTAGCTTTCTTTTGGGCTAAATATTTGTGTAACTGCCCATTTTCAGTTGTGAGGTTAATGTTGAGGAATTTAGTGGGTTCTCCAAACCCAGCTTCTATAGTGAGGCACTCGGGGTATATTCGACATTGTTCTATAAAGTATTCGGGATGTGATGAATTGATGAGTAGAATATCTCAAAGTATCAAAACGGTACTCCAAGTTTTTCTATTGTGAGATGAGGTTGTGGTTTGTTTAAAGCTTGATTCAGAAAATCAAATTCTAGAGAGTGTAGGTAGAGGTTACACCATAGTGGATGAGGCCTTTGCATTGAAGATACATATTATCGATAAGCCATGTTTTGAGGTTTAGTGTCAACAACCCAATGGCTTGCCTGATTCCTATTAGCCAGAAGACTAAGAGGTCCAATGAGAGTTTAATTACATTATTTGAATACCTAAAGCTCTCACAAAAGGGGAAAGGGGGACACATTTCACAAGGATAGCAATTATGCTTCTAATTTATGATTGGCTAAGCTTTACAGGGGCCAATGGGATGCCAGCATGAGCAATTAGCAAGAGGGGTCGACCAAGATGAGAGAAAGGTTGCTTTTTACTCTAACTGATTTGCACACACACTCACACAAACTCGTGTGTGAAGAAAGAAGACTATCCTCTTCTCAAGCTTTAATGAAAAGCTCATCATCTACTCCAAGCTTGTGAGAAGGGAGTCCTACACTAACAACTCTTGGCTTTTTGATGCAAATCCAACCAAGAGCCAAGCTCCAATGCATGTTCATCCCCTCTACCATACTAATTACTAAGGCTATGCTAAGCTATTAAGAGTGATTATGTGAGTAGAAATACTTATTTCTCGTAAGATACTTCTTCCTACTCTCAATCTATCAACATTCCCTAAATGCTCTCAAGGTGTGTGACGTCTTGGGACTGAGGCTTGGGACACTAGGTGTGATTTTCAAGTATAATTTGGTGCATGAAGCTTCCATCTTCATTGCACCAATGAGTTTTTTCAAGGAACACAAGGATTGTATTGTACAAAAGTTTCCTTTGATGGTAGAAGCTATAATACAAAGCCTTTATGGAGGGGGGACCGGCTCCATGTAAACCCGGTCCTCAACTCTTGTCAATTGTTCTATTTCTCTCTCTTTTCAAGTATTGTCAATGCCAAATTAGATAGGTGTAAATGTTCAGCTTATATGTGAAGCTACTCAATATATGGATTCTCTATATATGGTACCCAAGTCCCCTCTATATATACATCATCTCATGTGTGTATTCTACACACTTTGGGGTTCTATTTCTGTGCTCTCTCTTTCTCTCTCAACATGGTATCAGAGGAGTAAGTTTTTGTTTTTGATTTTTCTCTTGATTGAAAACAATTTTACAACTTTGCAGAAGGAAGTTTTTTCAAATTCTGCACCGATTTTGAGTTATCCTTCGCGGACTGCGTACATACTTGAAAATCAACTTTCTCTTTTTGTTTTTGATTTTTTTTCTAATTGAAAATGATTTTGCAAAAACTACCCGCCCGAATGCACCGAAATTAATGTGGTCTATAACTTTGCAGAAGGAAGTTTTTTCAAATTCTGCACCGATTTTGAGTTATCGTTCACGGACTGCGTACATACCTGAAAAGCAGCTTTCGCTTTTTGTTTTTGATTTCTTTGCTAATTAAAAACGATTCTACAGAAATTATTAGTATGAAGCACGAGAATCGATGTGGTCTACAACTTTGCAGAAGGAAGTTTTTTAAAATTATGCACCGATTTTGAGTTATCGTTCGCGGACTACGTACATACCTGAAAAGCACCTTTTGTTTTATATTTTATATTTTTCTCTTAATTGAAAACAATTTTGCAAAAACTACCCGACAAAGACACTGGAATTCATGTGGTCTACAACTTTGCAGAAGAAAGTTTTTCCAAATTCTGCACCGATTTTGACTTATTGCTCGCAGACTGCGTACATGCCTGAAAAGCAACTTCGCTTTTTGTTTTTGATTTTTCTCCTGATTGAAAATGATTTTGCTGAAACTAGTCGCTAGAAGCATCGGAATCGATGTGGTCTACAACTTCGTAGAAGAAAATTTTTCCAAATTCTGCACCGATTTTGAGTTATCGTTGGCGGACTGCGTACATGTCTGAAAAGCAACTTTCTCTTTTTGTTTTTTTGTTTTTTCTCCTAATTGAAAACGATTTTGCAGAAACTATTCAACTGAGCCATCGCAATCGATGTGGTCTACAACTTTGCAGAAGGAAGTTTCTCTAAATTCTGCACCGATTTTGGGTTATCGTCTCGGACTGTGAATATGTTTGAAAAGGAAAATTTTACTTTTTGCTTTTGATTTTCTCGTTTTTTCTTCATCAATCATATATTTGTTACTGACGTAACTTTGGTGTAGAAGCCAGTTACATATCGTTCCGATTCAGTTGAGCCGTTCATGATCGTCCAAATTCTATCGAGCTACTGTTGGTAGATGATCTTTTGTTATATGATATACTCGTTCATTGATTCTCGTATAATTATTCTTCTACAGATATAGTTTATGGCGTTTTATTGATAATTTCTCGTTGATACCATAGTGATTTTGATGGTACCATGATGATGTTTTGTTAGTACTTTGGTCATGGTGATTTTCGTTGATACCATGGTTATTCTCGGTGATGTCATGATGATATTTCATTGATAGCATGGTTATTCTCGGTGATGCCATGATGATATTTTGTTGATTCCATTGTGATTTTCTTTGATACCATGATGATGTTTCGTTGATACCATGGTTATTCTCTGTGATACCATGATGTTGTTTCGTTGATACCATCGTTATTCTCTGCGATACCATGATGTTTTTTCGTTGATACCATGGTTATTCTCGGTGATATCATGATGATTGTTACGTTGATACCATGGTTATTCTCGGTGATACCATGATAATGTTTCGTTGATACAATGATTATTCTATGATGCTTTTCGTTGATACCATGATGATTTATTCATTTTTATTGATACAATGATGATATTTTGTTAATACTTTGATGATACTCATTGATATCACTACGTTGATAAATGTCATTTTATGTAATATATACACATATCATTTTCATCATGTATCATGCATCTTGTACTTTTTATGGTCATACTTTATATCCACATGTGTTGTCGTGCGTATATATGTCTTCAAAAGAGTGGCATCACGAACCATCTCTTATGGCATTGTGAACGCAATTATTTCACTGACGATGCTAATAATTTTCATTACTATGTTTTTTGAGTCTATGATCTATGTAGGATTGATCAAAGAATTGATTTCATGAAGACAAACTTGGTGACAATAAAAGATTTATGAAGAGATGTTTGGTGATGTCATATTGATGACAACATGAAGATATGTTTGGTGATGCGATAGTGATGACAAGCTACACAGCAGATTCATGGAGACACCTCAGATTACGAGCTAATCGATAGCCTTTACACCTCTTTATTGAACCTTTATATTCATTATTCTATTAAATAGGATAGGAGTAATGTAACTCCTCATAAAATATTCATTGTAAAAGGAGTTATGTAGCTCCTCATAAAATATTCATTGTAAAAGGAGTGATGTAGCTCCTCATGAACATTTGTATATTCAATTATATTTATAATACAACGGTGGGTGTATATAGAGCTGTGGATTTTTCACTTGATCCCCAAGGGTTTTTTCATCCACAGTTAGGGACCTTTATTTGAGCGGGGATGTTGAGCTTATATGTGAAGCTACTCAATATATGGCTTCTCTATATATGGCACACAGGTCCCCTCTATCTATACATCATCTCATGTGTGTATTGTACACACTTTGGGGTTCTATTTCTGTGCTCTCTCTATCTCTCTCAACAGTAAATTGCTATGTTGCTTTCTCAATTAATTACTCTCTCTATGCTCATTAGGAGCTTGTTCTTAATGAAATGCTCACTATGTTATCAATTTCCGCTACACACAAGTTACTAGTGCATTAAATGTAACACATCTACTTCAGATTCTCTCACTTTGTGGGTGGTTTTTTTTAGCAGATCCAAGTGGTGGTAGAATCGAGAGAAACGGGAAGAACAGCAGGTGGCATTGTCGCTCTCGTGCGAACCTCCTTTCCATACAAACAGTGGGCGGCTCTCTCAGGGTTGGGCGGTCTAATCAACCTCTCTCTCACTTATATATATATGGACGATTTTGAAAAATGGAAAATTAGGAGGAATGTAAAAAAAATTCTCTCTATCTAAGGTAATGATAAAGGGCTTTGGAGCCGACTTCCATTCATGAAGGAAGCAGGAGTCACTTCTAGCTTTCGCCCCCCCCCCCCCCCCCCCCCCCCCCCCCCCCCCCTCCCTCTCACACACACACAATATATGTATATATGTACCTAGCTAAAATCAATACTAAGCTATTCAGTAGGCTAATGATAACTCCATGGATCACAAAGGACGTGTGAACTAGGCTGATGAATATATGAGAATCTGTGAATTATCTGGCCCGATAATGGGAGAATATTGCGTTGCTATTTGGGGAAAAAGAGAGCGAGCACCGAAGGCTGGTTGCAGCGCTGGGTGCGTTAACCTACGATCGACACAATGGTGTGGAAGCCGAGCTAGAAGATTGACAATACGAAAGAGTACGGCATATTTAAATGCAAGTGGTCTTCCGTGCTCGCTCTCTTTCTGTCAGCTCTCTCCTCATTTGTAGCTCTCGCTCTCTCTCTCTCTCTCTCTCTCTCTCTCTCTCTCTGTGTGTGTGTGTGTGTGTGTGTGTGTGTGTGTGTTATCGGTGGCTCGACAACTTTGTTCTATTGAATCATCATTATTTTGTACTCTTGACAAGGCGACATGTCCATTAGTTTTAGTATTCTTTGCAGGTTACGTCGATGAAGCTGGTGAAGGAGGTTTTCTTTCTGTTTATGCAGCTGCAGATGCTGATGTTGCACGCAGTCTTGATTCTATATGTTCCTCTGGCGGATGTTGCACGCAGTCTTGATTCTCTCCGGCCTTGTATAACACCAAACTATAGCACAACCGGTCCATCCAAACATATCGTGCGCCCCTCGTTGTGCTAGAGCTATCTGTCTTTTCAATAATAAAGTTGTGCATACCTCTCTTTATGGCATGGAGCTTGTCCAATCTTTGTGCACCGTTTCAAGGCTATATTTAGCTTTTCAAGGCTTTTCACAATGTTGCCATAGGCTTGCTTAAATATTTCACTTTACGGACCATGCTTTTCAAAATTTTCATATTATTTTCGATTGCCAATAGTTTGTGTTGCTTCCATGAATGTTGAAATTAGATCACATATTAATAGCAATCTTATCACCTTTATCAACTTAAATTCTTAATACCTTCCATCGACTTCCACATTTTTCTAACACTTGCATAGCTGAAAGATAATCATTCTTTACGTAAGTACCATTATTATTAATAGTATTTCTAAGATCGATGCTTTGTTTATTGTGGTGCCATTCTATAGCCTATTAGTAATACAATTGTAGGCTAGGATAATATAGCCTATTAGTAATACATTTGTAGGCTAGGATAATTGCCTTTAAAAAAAGAGACACTGAAAAACCCATTCATCAAATAAATCAACACTAATACCATCTTTTGTAACGTGGACTCACCATGGTTTTTAATAGTGACAAGTACACGCGCGCACAAAATAAAATGTATGGATGATAGTGTTCGAGCCAATATATCAACCTATTATACCAAATGAGGCATTATGTTACATGCTCCTCTATGATCTATAGTAGAACTTGCAAGTAACTATAGGGTAGCTAACAATAAACAAAAGAACAAGGATTGAGAATAAAGAAGAATGTATGGTTGCTTACAAATTGTTATTTGAGATTTGTATCCACAAACATTCCATAATCCAAAGGATATGTGGTGTCCATCAAAATTGTTGCATGTCAGTATAAAGTGAGTCTTTTATTCGTTACAAAGTGTTGGGATATGTATCTCTAACTAAACTTTCTGTTTGTGCAGCTGCAGATGGTAATGGTGTATGTCGTACATTGTATGTTCGTGTGGCAGAGGTATGTTGCACGCAGCCTTTTGATGTGTGTTGGCGGATGTTGTATGTTAATATGTAGGTCCTTAATTAGAGGACCTCAATGCACCAGCTACCCCTAATTATGCCGCTTTGTGGGACTTCGTATTTTACAACCCCCTCTATCCGGCCTTGTATAGCCTCTCGTCCTCTTTACTCAAATCATTTATTGAGGTGCTCCATGATGCATGGTGTGATTTCATGATTTCATTTTGTCTTTTCTTGAAGAGAGCACTATGTTCTGTTTTGTGTCGGCATTATGAATGCATTTGATATTCAAATATTAGAAGTAGTTGTGATGGTGTATATATAATGTTATGTTTTTTTTGTTTCAAGTCAAAAGAGCAAGGTCGCAAGCCATCCAAAGAAATTGTGTTCGTAAATTTCTCTTAACACCATAACATTTTCTATAATTTAATGCTATTTTATAATTGCTATTTTGCCCTCTTTCATGCTATTTTTCTGTCTTAATCATGGCATACACTCTCTCGAGTGCGTATCTTTAGACTTTGATGGCTCTGCTGAATTCAAAAGGGAGGGTAAAACACTAGGTTGCTTGAAGAAGATGCTCTTTGAGCACTCCTGTTCCTCGTGAAGAGTCAAAACGTTGATTCCAGCTGAAAAAGTGCGGTAATAACATATAAGTGAATTTGGGGAGTTCCAAATTTCCACTTTCATAAAGGGCTCAAGATTAGACCACATGATTAAATCTTTGCCAAAGTTTGGAGAGCATGCCTCGAAATATCTTTTCAAGTACTACTTTGTAAAAGTCTTTGGTTTTTAAAAGCATTTTGAGATTTTTCCATATGGCCAAATTTTCAAGACATTGGTGATTCCCATATTGGCTCTAAAGTCTCAAACTCTCTAATATGGTGTTCGGTGCACACAAAGATGCAATCTTGGGATTCTCTCTCTTTTTCATGCATGCACCCAAAGATAAAAGTGGTTTTTTTTTCACTTAAACTATTAAGATAGGTAGATGAAAGAGAGTTCTATTGACCTGGCTTCTTTTAATTTGGTTTTTGAGAATAAATCATAAGAAAAAATGATAAAATTTCCAAAAGTAGTAGTAATGAGGATAACTCTCTCTCTCTCTCTCTCTCTCTCTCTCTCTCTCTCTCTCTCTCTCTCTCTCTCTCTCTCTCTCTCTCTCTCTCCACACTCCGACCAAGAGATATTTGAGCTATAAATTGACAAAATGACTGAAACAATCAATGACTTAGAAAGGTTTGTTTATGATGACATGAAACATCACACGGACACACCACGGGGTGAAGGAGCTAGAGTTTCTAAATTCAAGACATTGTAGGTTCTTCTCAATATCTAAGCAAGGTTTGGATGGAGTGACATGAGTGTCACATAACTTTTTAAAATGACTATCTAGGTTATTCATGTTGCATTACATGTTTCAAATAATGAAAATATTACAAGTAATACTATAGTATTTACAAATACTCAAATTATTTGAGAGTTTTAGTGTATATCAATCGATATAATCTTTTGAATTTAGAAAGGGTTTTTTCCACAAACTCTATACATTAAGCAATCAACTAAGTCTATGCACTTTTTTTCCCTACCGTTAAAAGGTCTCTATGTTCTAGAAAATACCTTTAAAAAGAAATTCAACACCGGTGAAGTCCATGGTCGGACGGGGTGTGGTGCCGCTTGTTGACGGCGCGGTCACGATCTGATGCACATGAAAGTTGCTAGCACTCAGAATCAAGGCTTAGTTTGCAACCGATCAAGGGCCATCTGGGGGCAGACTTCAAGGTCTCTTCGAGCTGCTTGAGTGCTTCCTATAGGTCCGAGAGGCACTCGCCCACGTGGAGAGGCCCAAGAAAAGGCTTTTTTGACTCCTTTATTTAGTGGGAAGTACCCATGGTTTCACAGTTTCTCAAGAATTTGGTGCCTCCCAAAAAGGTGGCAAACGATCCTCTACACACACACACACACACACACACACACACACACACACACACACCTATTTTTGGTCTCAAACACACACACACACACACATTCCTTTGAGCTGTTGTGCAGGCTTACAGAAAAGCAGAGATTCGAGAGAGATAAAATTTGTCCAATGGAGGGTCATCCAAGCTCCAAATCTTCCAATGCTGGGCTTAATAGAAAGGCCTTGTCAAGGGCTTTCCGCACAACAAGTCACAATTCAAACGAGAGCTTGCACAAAGATTAATTTGAGACTTAAAATCATGCAAAACCTAGGCTAAATGTAAGCACTAAATGGAATGATGTCTACCAATCGATTAATTGGGTAAGGAAAGAGATTCCCCAATCAATCCAGCATGGAAATGATGCACACTAATTGAGAAATTATGCACTTACAATTATTAGAAGGTCACTAAGCACAATCCCTTAAGGATAGTGGCTCATTTGATATTCCCAAGAACATGCGGAGCTTCATTAAAGGGATGCTAGTGATTAGGGAGAGAGGAGGGGTATTAATTAGGCCTGGGTATAAACCATTGTCTTGATACAACTTGATGGGTTAGTTGCAGAAGCGTACTCCCTAATCACCAATGGTTTAGCATTAGGCTATGGAGGGTGAAGCCTTATCTTAACCATTGTGTCAACGTTAGGGTTAGAGTTACAAAGATTAGGGTTATGTTATGCCAAGGGCAAGAGCATAAAGAGAATGAGTATAGACACAATGATAGTGATCAAAGAGCTTATGCTTCATTAGAAAATATCCTGTTAAGGAGGCTTAGTGCTTTGCCATTATTGCCTAGAGAGGTTGCATCCTTTTGCTATTGGAACATCTCCTTATTTATTCTTTCCTAGGTGGCTAGAATTCTTTTCCGTATGGTTCCGCAAGCTGGTCTTACCCTAACACATGGAATAAGAATAATCAATCTTCATATGATGTCCTAAGGATTCCTGCAGATCGTGCGTCTTAGAAGCACATCGATGACACATGGCCAAATTTTTGGCAGGATCTGAGGAGTTTACTTCTCTTCTTGGCTATGGATGGCATCTACTCATTCATGCAATGATCAATATGCTACTTATGCATGGCTAGTTTTCATTGTCAACTACAAAACTCCACCATGGACATGAGCTAAGAAAGGACATTTTATCCTAAACTTGAGTGACGTTCTTAGGCACTATAAAGTGAAGAATATGGATGTCTATTTTCATCCCTTACTTGAACAGTTAGAACAATTGTGGACAAGCATAGAAGGAGTGCACATGAACCACAACAACAAAAACAGGTGTTATCGACGCATATATCGACGCTGCCCGTCGCTATGTGCGTCACTATATGCGTCGCTGTGAAACCAGTCGCTATTAGCGACGTGGATAGCGACGCATATAGCGACGACCATAGCAGAAAAAAAATTTCTTGGGCAGAGGGCAGGTAGCCTGGCCTGTGCCCAGTTAAAAAATGGGCACAGCCACAGCCAGACGTCCTGCCCTCTGCCCAAGAAAGCGAGCAACACCAAAATATCAACCATGCTCCCGCGGGCATAAATTTTGGCAGAGTTCCCTTTGTTTTTACATAATTTTTTAAAAAAAAACCATATCATGTATACGCCTCCTACATGCTATCCATGTAGGATCTCACATGAGATTTAAGGCCAATGAAAGACAACCGTACCAACTGAAAAGCATAGCCATAACTTAAAAGCATAACCATAACTTAAAACCATAACCGGCTATAACCACTTTGATCAAAATCATAATGCAGATAACCATAACCATAAACCAAATGAACAATAACCATAAGCATAACCAGAAAGAGAAACAATAACTGTCTATACAATGACAATGACAACAATCATAACCATAAGGGAAACAATAACTGTCTGAACACTAACTATTTGTACAAAAAAGAGACACAGAAGCGTGTCTGTGTCTCACAAAGCATATAGATGAAATTTGGTCCACTAATGACTAGGCGTCGCAACCTGCACATAGGACAACTCACATAATTAGTATTGATATCACTTCACATATACTGACTTAATTAAATCAACTCACACATATTAACGTCTCACCTCAAGCGATCAGCGAGACTGTAAGGCCTCCCAGTCTACAGGCTCTCCTGAAGCTTCAAGATCATTCAGTACTTCATAGATACCTCTGTGATATCCATCTGACTCCTCCTCGCGTGATGGAGCTCGATGCATCACAAGATTCTGCGTTTATACAAAAATCAAAGTAATAAGAATACATGATTCATCGCGTTTTAAAAAACGCCATAGTTAAGATTGGATTAAAAACTCACAAACTCATAGCGAAAGGTGTCGAAGCCTCCACTGCCAAGATGAGATGTCCCCCTAGTCATCTGTCGTACCTGCGTGGCCTCACGCTGCTGTCTGAACCGCGTGGCCGCTGTCCGTTCATCCTCCCTGATCTGCAGCCACGTCTCGTGTGGGATGCCCGAAGGCTTCGGCGAGCCGGTCCTGAAAGCCTTCCGAGATGCATCTCGTCGATGCTTGATGGTGTCCCGTGCAACACCCTTGATCCACCGCGCCGAAACAACGAAAGAACCCGGAGTAGGCTGGTACTCTCTCAGAATGGTCTCCACTATGTAAGTGACTTTTTCCTTGTCTTGCTGATCCCAAGAAGTCAGAATGCTGGTCGAAAACTGCAGCTCCACGAGCTGGCAAATCCGCTGTCGCATCTCAGTCCCAACTCTATCCATGTCAACAGAACCATCTCCTCATACAGTATAGAGCTTGGAGGCACTAGGATCGTGTGCCCCCCAAGGTGTCCGAGGTGTACCAAGAGGTGTGTCGAGAGGTGTGCCTGGGTAAGAAGGGGGTCGTGAGCGAGGAGGGGTCAAAGCATTTGTGGACCCTCCTCCACAGCAACCACCACCTCCACCTGACGAACACCGAGATCGGCGAGTGCGTCTGTGCTGTGCAGATGAGGACGTACCCGCCTCTGCCCCACCCCTAGGTGTCGAATCGGCCGTGATGGGAGAAGAAGGCGTCATACCCATAGGCGTCCTGAACCCCGTAGGCGTCCCCCCCTAGGAGTTGGTCCCTCGGGTGTGAAGCCCGGAGGCGTAGTACCCGTGCCTCTGGCTACCCAGTACTGAGAAGCCTCTGCCATTTGAGCAGGCGTCATCCGTGTAACGAAGCCCATGACTGCATCTACACTCATGGAAGCGGGATCTGGAATCTCGTCTGCCATACTAAAGTCCTACACAAAGAAAGTAAAATAAAGCATCAGAACACAGTTGTTTAAATTAACTTTAAGCTTAATTTTAAATCAAAGTCTTCACACAAACACTTACAGGCCTAGGCCTCGACGAGTGAGGCATCATCGATAAGATCTTGCACCGTATCGTCGTCTATCTCTAATTGCAAACATAACTCTGCTCCAACTCGTTCTGGCAGATTGTATTCATCCATTGCATCTTCATCTACAAGTGTCAATTCTGGCTCGTCTGCGTCATCCCTCGTATATCTGTCAGCTTCCTTTGCCATACCTTCGTCCATCTCATTTAATGTCACAGTAGTATGGACGTCGTCTGACTGACTTTCCTCCAGGAGATCTTGCCCTTCAAATACTTGTTTATTTCTTGGAGCAACCTGAACCACAAACCACCATTGTCGCTCTCGAGGGTCCGGTACAAAGACCACTTGCTCGCAATGTTCGGGGAGAGCAAATGTGTCGCTCGCATCTGTCCAAGTCTTTGTAGAATCTATTTGCATAAGCTTGTTTCCATCTCTGCGTACCGTTGCATTGCGACCAGAAGTAATCACCTTGAACCACTTCACATCCAACAAAAAGATCTCAAACCGCTTGAAGCTTACTTTCAGGATATCTGACACCAGACCACAGTAATCCAGGTTGCTAGTGCTCTCATTCGTGTCTCTAGCACTGGCCCTGCTCTTTTGCATGAAACTAACCATTACCCCACTGTCAAACGTGTTTCTTCTGTTGTCAATTTGTTGTGTTCTGAAATGCTTTCCATGCGACCACAGTGCCATGTATGTATGATACTTTCTGTCACATCCAATAGCCAGCTCTTCCTCTTCTAGAGTTATGGGTTCTCCGATCTGTCGAGCTGCTCTCACTGTCTTGTCCAACCATGCCATTGTAGGGAATTCAGGTAGAGGAGCGAGATAGTCTGGCAAGGGTAAGCCTCTAGTCCTTCGACTTCGCCTGAAATCCTGTCGCTCTAGATTGCGTCTCTCTTTCTCTTCTTCGTACCTTTCAAGCCATTTTTGCATCGGCGCTGAATTTAGTA
The DNA here is from genome assembly GCF_014529385.1 of Adiantum capillus-veneris. NCBI lineage: Eukaryota > Viridiplantae > Streptophyta > Polypodiopsida > Polypodiales > Pteridaceae > Adiantum > Adiantum capillus-veneris. The sequence continues at coordinate 33,024,843 of NC_140950.1, forward strand.
TACAGAACTTCATGATCTTTTCTTGCATGGCCAGGTTCATTTTCTTCGGCACCCCTTTCCCTTGCGGCTCCTCTCCCACCAGTCTTGCATCCTCCTCATCGCTCCACAGTCGAGGAATTTCTGGGTCAGAAACGGATAGAAATTCGGTCGTCAATACAAGAGACTCTTGCACCAGCCATCCTTCTGCCATGCTCCCCTCTGGACGCGCTTTTTGGTGAACAAAACCCCTTAAGTGTTTTCATGAACCGCTCTAGAAAGAACATCCAACGGCTGTGGACTGTACCTGCCACTGCAACCTCATCTACTACATGGACGAGCAAGTGCATTTGGATAGTTAGGTAGCTCGTGGGTAGATACTTCTCAATCATGCAAACTGCCTCAATGGAGTTAGCCTTTGCGACTGCAATAGATTCCTCCCATTTCTCCTTGGAAGAGATCCACCGCACTAGCTCTGAAATCTTGTATTTGCAGGTCCACACTTCCTCCGTTAAACACCCCTTGATCGCAATTGGAAGAATGAATTGCAAGAACTTATGCCAGTCGTGCGATTTCAACCCTGATAGTTGATCGTCACGGGTGAATGCTGTCTTGAGACATCGCATATATCCTGTTGGCGTCCTGAAATCTGAAATCACCCTTTTCACTTGTCGCTTTTCGTTTTTTAGCAATACCCATGACGCTCTTGGAAGTTTTTTTTGACCAGCTGCATTGGTGAAAGGCCACAGCTTTGGCTTCTTTCCAACCGACTGCAAATCATCTCGTGAAGCTCGATTGTCTTTCATTCCCATGATTGTCTTCCAGAGAAGCTCTCCCACATTCTTGAATATATGCATTGGATCTAGCAAATGGTTAATTAGTAGATCACCCCAATACGGCAACGTATGGAGAATGGACAAACGTTTCATTCCTGGAACAGGTTGCCCCTCATGTTGCTCCCATCGGCGACGCCACTCTTGTACATGCATAGGACGACATTCGACGCGACCAAGCTGGCCTTCGTGCAAGTGATGGCCATCTGGAAGGTAACGGTGGTGGCCTTGATAAATTGTCTTTCGAAGAGAGGTAGAATAGCGCACATCCAAAGATTGCCCGCAAATTGGACATGCATTGTATCCCGAAGTTGTTAGTCCTGCATATATCAAAGCATGAATCAGGCCAAGGCAAAGGGCTTGCGAATAGCGAGAATTTTGTAAATCAATAACCATTACCAGAAGCTTCTTCGTCCTGGCCAATCATGCATAGTCCACATAAGAAGTCCATGGATCCTTGCATGTTGTTGTCCTACTGGCTCAACCGCATCTGCTATGTCGATCCCATGCCATAACTCCTGCAGCTCGTCAACTAGTGGAGCTAGATAAACATCCATGTTTTTTGCCTTGAACTTACCAAGTACAATCAAGCTTAAAATAAAATGACCCTTCTTGATAGCAAGCCACGGCGTGAGGTTGTAATTGATAAGGCACACAGGCCAAGTGCTCCATGACGAGCTTCTCAAGCCAAATGGATTGACTCCATCCATTGCCATGCCCAAACACAAATTGCCTGGTTCACTCTTAAAATGTGGCCAGGTATCTTCAATGTGCCTCCAAGCCTTCGAATCAGTGGGCACCCTAAATGTTGCGTCAGTGGATCTATTCGTAGAATGCCACCGCATCAACTTTGCAATGGAACCACAATGAAACATGCTTTTTATCCTAGGAATAATAGAGAAATGCTGCAACACTTTAGCTGGCACTGTCTCGCCAACTGCATCTTGTTTGTAGCGCATTGCTCCGCACTTAGGATACGACAGACAATCTGCGAATTCATTGCGAAAAAGAATACAATCATTTGGACATGCACGAATCTTGTTGTAGTCCAAGCCAACTGAGGTCAGAAGTTGCTTTGTGTCTGGCCTAGAGGGGGGCATTTCATTGCCAGCCGGGAGAAGTTGCTCCCGCAATAACCTGTTTAAGCCACATTAAATTAAAAAGCTCTCCGAGCACATCACCGTTGCAATCGGAAAATCTCTTTTGTAAATTACGTACCTAAACAAAGCAGTGACTCTTACATCTGACCACCCATACACTGATTGAAGATTCAAAAACGCCAGACAAGTACGAAGCACATATATTTTGGCGCCTTCATAGATTGGTTGACGTGCCAACTTCCTCAACATGTCTTCAGGAGATAGGTGCACGGCTTCTGGTGCTGCTTCGTTCGCGTTCTCCTCGCTTGTCTGGAAGAAGGCATACAGCATCTCTTCCATGCCGTCGTCTTCTTCCTGTAAGCCCTTTTCTGCTTCCATCCGTGGCTCTATATTGTTCGGACCTTCACGCATAATCTTTTTTCTCTCTCTCTCAGATGTAGGTGCTATGTTGCGGAAATCAATGCCCGTTCCGTAGGAGTCGTATCGAAGATTCTGTACGGTTTCTCTAGCAAACTCTCCGTACTTGTGCACATGCTCATTACATATCCTACGCTTGCGCAAGATTTGATACTTGCAGAGTGTGCACGAGCATGCAATCTTTTTCTCCATGTTAGTTGATGACGTTGCCATCTACAATGATTATGAATGTTGTTTTAATATATATATATATATACTCCTCACAATGTAAACTACCTCGCATTCTCTAGTCTTGCCCAATCTCCGTACACCTCGGTCCAGAGGTATACGGAGATCAGGACCACCGGGTCAAAATCTCGTCTTTATTGGTCAAATCCTATATGGGTAGACACATACGTGCACTCCCAGGTGTACATGGCAATGCATGTAGCAGACAAAACCCCTTTGCCTCTTTTAGTTCCATAGTTTCTTCTCTATCTACGAACCCACCTGCCTCCATTCCGAGGTAGCCTGTCAGAGAAAGCTTTCCAATGCCACACTTGATGAAAGCACAAGGCATGGAAGTTCTTAGCCCAATGAAATTTTTCTACCTGATTGTAAACCGGACGGGGCCTCCATGTCCAAGCCAGAAGATAATGTGGATATGGATGAGCAACTTGAGAAAGATTCAGAAGCCTTGCATGGTTCTTGCTCAAAAAAGCGATCTCGATATCTCTTTCTCTCTAGATCTCACTCTCGCTATCTCTCTTTCTCTCTCTCTCGATCTCGCTCTCGCTATCTCTCTTTCTCTCTCTATTTCCTTATTTTCCTATCTCTCACCCTGTCTCGCTCTTCACTTCCCTACCTCTCTCTCTCTCTCTCTCTCTCTCTCTCTCTCTCTCTATATATATATATATATATATATATGTATGTATGTATATATATAACTCTCTTTCTCTATCTCTCTATTTCCTATCTCTCTCTCTCTCTATATATATATATGTGTGTATATATATATATATATATATATATAACTCTCTTTCTCTATCTCTCTATTTCTTATCTCTCTCTCTCTCTCTACTTACCTCTCTCTCTCTCTCTCTCTCTCTCTCTCTCTCTCTCTCTCTCTCTCTCTCTCTCTCTCTCTCTCTCTCTCTCTCTACTTCCCTATCTCTCTACTGATCGAACGAGCGACTGAGCTAGGGAGATCTAGACGTCCACGACTACGGAGGACTACACAACATCGATAGAGGCTGCATCAGAGGATCTAGCTAGGTCACTTTGGCTCGACATGCATAACGCCCGGTCAGACTACTGACCATGGAGGAGATTGATGAGATCCGCCAGCGACAGCTGCTGGATCTCCTATGATCTACCTATCCTAGCTAGCTAGTTTAACCGTTTAGTCCATACCCAGCAGTTTAGGATTCCATAATATTTTATTTTGTCATCTTCTTACTCTGACTTTGTATCAGATCCATCACATTGTAACTTTCTTGTCTCATGTCTCATAGGTCACTTTGGCCTTTCGAAGACGTTAATATAACATTTCATTTCATTTCTCTCTTTAATTATTTTTCTTTTATTTTAATTTCCTAAGCATACATTAATTCTCTATCTCTCTCTCTCTTTGATTACCTACACACACACACACATTTCTCTCTCTCTCTCTCTCTTTCCTACACACACACACACCTCTCTCTCTCTCTCTTTACTACACACACACCTCTCTCTCTCTCTCTCTCTCTCTCTCTCTCTCTCTCTCTCTCTCTCTCTCTCTCTCTATTTCCTACACACACACACACACACCTCTCTCTCTCTCTTTCCTACACACACACACACACCGCTCTCTCTCTCTCTCTCTCTCTCTCTCTCTCTCTCTCTCTCTCTCTCTCTCTCTCTCTCTCTCTCTCTCTCTACACACACACACCGCGCTCTCTCTCTCTCTCTCTCTCTCTCTCTCTATCTCTCTCTCTCTTTCCTACACACACACACACACGATGTAGAGAGAGAGAGAGGGGTTGGGGGGGGGGCATAATACCTGCGCAGCAGGTGGAGGCCAAGATTTGAGCAGAGCGCAGGCGAAAATGGCCCCTGCTGCTCGCGAGTTTCGCTTTTTTCCCCCAATTTTTTTTTGCGTCGCTATACGCGTCGATATACGCGTGGGAAGTAAAGCCTTTCCACGCATATATCGATGTACATTGAGATGCGTATATCGATGCGTATAGCGACGCCCGCTAATTTTGTCAATATACGCGCGTCAATATCTCCATGTTGTATTGTAGTGAGCTGACATGCAGGTCAACACAATGCATTCACTAGAGGTATTCTAATGTGAATGATGCATAAAAATCCTAGTCTTGTAGATTTCTCAAGTAACCATCAAACACATGATCAATATGCGTTCGAGTTTCATGATGTTAGTTTATGGTGTGCAAAGCAATTTGTGCTATGTGGAGGACTTTACTATAGAGGTTCCAATGCACATGTAATGTGTGGTTTAAGGCTTTCTGCACACCATTAGACATCACTGAAGAAACAAACTTACGAGGTCACGAGTTCAATTTCAAGAGAACCATGAGCTACAAGAAGGTTTCTTGGGAAGGGGGCTGGCACGGATTTAATATTTACGTTTTTGGGGGATAAATGTGCGAAAGGTGAGCCGGGAAGGCACCGGGCCCCTAGCTGTGAGAGGTGCGGGGAAAAGAGGTGCAGCAAACACAATTAGCAGTAACAGAGGTCAAAACAATTAGTTCACTTAATACCAGTTAGTCTACAGTATCCATCATTAATCAATCGTTAGTGGATGCTTAATGCTCCTTACAAGATGAAACCTCGCTTAATCCAGGTGTTAATCAAGAAAAACAATAATGACCTGCTTTGCTCCCTCCTGCTGACTCGAGATCGAGAGAGAGGGAGCCTAATCTTCTCTTCAACTATGGCTTTGGGAATTTTTTTTGCATAAAAGCAGCTTATAATTACCATAGCTATCAAGTTTTGGATTAGGATTATGATAGAACTGCTTACGATTAAGGTGAATCTGCTCAGGATTAGGATGAATCGGCTTAGAATTAAGAAGAAACGGTTTAGGATTATTGGGCTAAAAGCATGCTTTGGTGGTACAAAAAGGACTGTCCTTGACAACACCTTTGACAAATCGTTGAGCTACATTTTCTACATGTCACATGAAAAACTACCTATCATACTATATATCAGTGGATAGATCTTCAAAAGGAGAATCTAAAAACACAAGGTCCAAAAAGTTTTGACCTAAACTACAAAAATTTTACCAGTCCCCACTTTTTCATTGGTAGAAGTAAAATAGGTCCTTTTTTTGTACCACCAAACCACGCTTTCACCCATTGGGTTTCAATGAGATTTGAATCTCTAAGGAGGTTTAGCTTAGGATTAGTACGGGTTATGGAAGGTTTTCTTCCCGATTCGAATGGATAATGGGCTTAGAATCTTTGGCTTGGTTTAGGGAATTGGCTTAGGATTAGAAGCTTGAGATTTAGAGAGCTTATGAAGATTAGCATGGTTCTCACTTAAGAAATCAATGATAGCTTAAGGTAGCTTAATTGCTTGCCCAAGAGATTCCTATGAAAAACCCTCCTAATGGCTTTCTTAATGAGGTTTAAGATAGCTTAATTGCTCCTTCTTCCAGAGAGATAAAAATCAATGAGATGAGGAGGAGAGACTCAAGAGGAAGTCGTCCTCTCTTTATATAGGTTGCATGAATCTTTTCTAAATTTGGCCTACCCATTAGCGATGTCGCTTATGGGTAGCCACCCTATGACGTGGAGGCTTTGGATTTTGGGTAGTTCAGATCATGACCCAGGTGGTGCCGAAAGGGAGCGCCATGGCCTGTTCGTCGTCTTTCCCTTCTAGTGCGCCACCATTCGAGTACCACCCATGCGGGTGCGAGTTCTTCTTCCTCTGCGCCACTCCCTTCTCGCTGCTGCCACGGCCTTGGCTCCCTCCTTTTTCCTCACTTCACACCGTAACCCTGTTTAATTTACAAGGTGGACGGACGGACTTAGTGGGCAGGCATAGGCATTTAGTGGGCCGCCTTTGGGCACCACGTTATGCATACATGTCAGCTAAGGAGTTTCTCCACACAAAAAAAATGAAGGCACCATATTTGGTATACATGCCGATCAAGGAAATGCTAAGCATGACATCTCCGATCGGCTCTCAAAGGGCACCTCCTTTAACACGCATATCAATTGAATCTTCCATTGCTTCCAACACCACATTTGGTATACATACCGACGATATCATCATTTTTTATATTCCCTGACTAGCGATATTTCCATGAATTCTCGTGCCCATAAATGGCCTCGAATAGATCCATTAGCTTGCTAGACAAAAGTATGAGTGATTGCATGGAAGTAAGGCCTTCCCATCACATCCGATAAAATTGCCAGAGTTTTATTCCTGTTAGCCGGGTATGGCCAATCACGACCACTGCCGGCCAAGCACTGCATAAAATGGCATCCTAGCATGAGACTCCTCAAGCACTAATTCTAATGCATTGAAAACAATGTCTACAGCTTAAAAATTCCCAGATGGCACTCCGTACGAGCAGACTGGACTGGTACGGAACCGCCGGTCCCTGGTGAATCTTTATCGGCCAATATATTGGCGATTGGGACTCCGATCACTGATGTGAAAAGAAGGACGTGCTCCACAAAGTGCGCACTTCAGGGCCATGCCCCTCAGCTGGGAAGTTGCTCAATCTGCAATCAACTCAAACTTCAAACTGCCATAACTTCTTCATCGTAGCTCCAATCGACGAGCCGTAAAGACAGGCTAGTAGAGCACATGGAGCACTGCAGTTCTAGGTCACAATATCCCATCCATGCCCACTTCAAGCATAACACTTTTTAGCATCATTAAGGCATGTTTTGGCCCTTTCAACCACATTTGACATACATTCAACATTGAACTTGGCTTGTTACTAGGCCTTAATCTCTGTTCATTAAACATATAAGCTTCAAACAAACTTGATGTGCATTTTTCTGGCATCTTTATTAGCATGGGAGCGGAGCTGCATGACATCCACCCCCTCTAAACCTACACAGCCTCCGGTCTGTGCCAATTGCACTTAATTAGCTTCATTAGTCTCATCATCAGACATATCATCTGACGTATACATAACATGATCCTCTGGAGGTGGATCTGAATGGGAATCTTCAATAACAATCTCTCCTTCTCGCTTCTTGAACAGCTTGATCTGTTTTCCTGCAATAGGCACCTTAAGCATAGTACCATCTAGTTCACATAATTGATATGTCGCATTATCAAAAACATGTTGCACAACATATGGTTCAAACCACTGTTTCACCATTTTTCCCATAGCATAGTATTGGTTCTCCAAGCTACTATCATAGAAAAGTACACCATCTTTGATAGCATGTGGTCGTAGTCTATGCTTTCCATCAAATGCTTCCTTATTCTTCAATCTTTCCTCCTTAAGCTTCTCTTTAGCATGTTCGATATCCTCTTGACGCCTCTCAAGCTAATGAATACGTAGAGCAAGCAAGTCTTCAGTAGACATACCTTCTTCCCATGGCATTATGGTCCAAGCAGTAAATGCTTCCTCTGTAGGCATAATGGGTTTTTGCCCATGCATCAATTCAAACGGCAAAAATCCTGTAACTGAACTGTGTGTAGAGCGATCAGCCCATAAAGCAAATGGCAAGAGTTTAGGCCAATCACCAATATGTCCTTCACACGCCTTAGCTAAAGCTTTAACAATAAGCAAATGTCCTCTTTCACTTTTTTCGTTACCTTCTGGATTGTATGTTGTAGTGAGAGTGAGTTTAATGCCCATACAAACAAAAAACTCTCGAGCTTCATCTTCATTCAGCTCTCCTCTATCTACAATAACTCTGCCAACACATCCATACCTGGAGATAACATCTTCAAGCAAGAACTTGCATACTGAACTGGTAGCTTTGGTACGCACAGCTCTGCCTTCAAACTGATTAGTAGATCTTCCCTGGCAAGAACAATATATCTCATCTGCCACACTCCTACTGGTATTACAATAAGGTCCACCACCACTTGTAATGCATAGCCAGTGGATATGTGGGATGCAATCAATCTCTATGTCGCACATTAGAGTATTGTTGACATATTAAGCATGATTCCACAAATTGAACCACATCTTTGTACATACCTTTCCACCAATAGCGGTCTTTAATCTTAACTGGTAGCTTTGGTACGCACAGCTCTGCCTTCAAACTGATTAGTAGATCTTCCCTGGCAAGAACAATATATCTCATCTGCCACACTCCTACTGGCATTACAATAAGGTCCACCACCACTTGTAATGCATAGCCAGTGGATAGGTGGGATGCAATCAATCTCTATGTCGCACATTAGAGTATTGTTGACATATAAAGCATGATTCCACAAATTGAACCACATCTTTGTACATACCTTTCCACCAATACCGGTCTTTAATCTTAACAAAGGCTGCCTAGACTCCTCTGTGTCCAAACCATAGACTTTCATGAAAATATTTAATCACCTGCTGTTGGGTTGCTTTGTCGCAAATAATTCATTGTGGTACCCCTCCTGAGCACTTCGGTTGCTTCCATAAATGTCCATCTTTCAGGAAATAGCTGTAGTCCTTTCTCCTGATCTTCTTGAATTCTTGATCACTCCATATAGTTGGCATGTAGATAAGAAGACATGTAGAACTTCAAGCCAACATCATCACTCGTGGTCATCATCTCTTCTTCATCTTCAAACCTGGATCTTGATAACATATCTGCAACAGGATTATCTCTACCTGCAATATGACAAAATTCATGGTTAAGAGACTTAATATAGACTATCCATCGTAGCATGGCAATATCTGGAGTAGAGCAGTTTGCAATCATCCCTATCAGTGGCAAGAAATCTGTCTCTACCACAACAGAAGCTCCAATAAAGTATTCTTTATCTGTCCTTAGATCAATATCAATGCCCCAAAGTTCCCTCTTAACCTGTGGATATCCTCGTTGACGAGCATTGAGCACCTTGCCTCCAAATCTCACTGCATACCTGTGTCCTTCAACATCATCTTGATCTATAGCCCATCCAATACCTGTCGGGCTAGTGTCAACTATTAAAATAGCTGGCCTGTCACATTTATAATCAACTTTCGTCAAGGTCGGAGCCTCAAGAAGTATCTTCTTTAATTTCTTGACAGCTTGTGTGTGAACTTCTTCCCAAACAAACCTTTTACCTTTTTGTAGCAATTGATACAACACCTCTGCAACATGATCAAAGTGTGGCAGCCAAATATGATAGAACACACGCGCACCCAAGAATTGACGAGCCTCAATAACCGAAGAACATGTTTCCTTCATCTTTTGGATAGCTTCGACTTTTGTTGGACTTGGCCTTCTTCCTTCAGAACTGCACATATGTCCCACAATTAAGACCTCCTTAGCACCAAAAGTTGATTTTTGACCTGAAAGTGTTAAGTTAACTTCTTCAAGCCTCGATAATATAGCACCACAGTCAGCAATATGTTGAGCAACAAACTTTCGGCACCCTGTCTGGTCTTTTGCTTCATCTTTTGAGCCTTCTTCACAGCCCTTAATTGGTAGATCATCAATGAAAGGCATAGTAACATGTGGGATAAAGTCCCTTAATACCTTATTCATGCCGTTCTTCATATGAGCTACTGAATTCGTAGCACCCTATGGCAGAGTGCACATCCTTAAAAAACCAAGAGGAGTACGCATTGTAGTAAGATCCCTGCTCTCCAAAGCTAACTGGAATTGATCATATCCTAAATAAAGATCACCCATGGAGTAAATAGATCCACCTGAAAAGGCCTCAGCAAATTCATCCACAATTGGGCCAGTACCCACATTCCTTGTTAACAGGCTGCATATCCTGTATAAACCTTAAAGTACCATTTTTCTTCGTAACAGTAAACCATCAATTGGAATATGGTACACATGATGGATCCAAAATTCCCATTTGATTCTTTTCATTAAGAAAATTGATAAGCTTTTTCAAGTGAGCTTTAGGAACTGGTATAGGACGCAAGCTCCATGGCATGTGTGGAACAGTGAAAATAACCATTGGTGAAACAACACTTGGATCCACACACCCAATCTCACTTGGCTCAAAAGCAAAATATTTACCATGTTTTTCAAGCATACCTTGAAAACATTTGATCTCCTCTTTATTGAGGAAACCGTCTTCTCCAACCTTCAGCTGCTGCAGTGTCTCCTTAGTAAACTTATGCCCTATGTTCTTTGGAGCCTCCTTGATCATCCCATCACTTCCTTCTAGAAGTGGTGTAGCCACTGGCGTCACTTTCTTTGCAACAATCTTGTATTTTGTCTCTACCCGTGCTTCAACAGTTTCACCTGAATCATATTCAATATGCATAAGTGCTTCATATAAACTTAACTCATCATACATGTCCATTAAATGGACCTTGACCACTTCAGTTCCTCTTTGTAACCTGTTTTGCATGATCTCCTCAAGCTTTGACATAGTATCTCCATAAGATACCTCTTCAAAGACTCCTGAAATCACATCATTTGATTTAAGTACATCACAACCCTGCAATTCACTTTGGATACTTGAAACATACTGTTTTTCCCAGTTTGGAAAATCATTAAATTTTTTGAAAGATACCGAACCTTCAGATGTTAACCCCAAAAACCTCGAAGAGAAATCTTCTCTTTGCGAGAAGTTCTCCTCACTTGTACCACCATAGTCCCGCTTTATAATAGCACTCTTGGAAACTCCTCTGCAAATCTGTGTTCTCTAAACTCCTTGCGTATCTTCGGCATTGGATGATCACGTAGACTGTCCTTATTCCTGGCATGGTCAACACATACAGTCAAGAGTTGCACTCCTTTCTTACCATCTTGGCTCCGAACTCTGGCATAGGCCGAGCCATCATCGAGCACTTTGGTTTCCATTCACACAGTTGTAATGTAGGGTTGCCCCAAAATTAATGGATAAGAGGAATGATCCTGTATAAAGAAATTTTACTCATCACAGACATCCCCTACCGTTACCTTAACATTGGCACAAGCACCATAGAGGTCGCCTGGAAGCATATTGGCAGCTCGAATCCGCCAACCATGGTCCACAACAATAGGCCATTTCCCCTTTTTGTGAAATATTTTAGCCATCAAATTGATCTCCGATCCATGATCTATGAGTGCTAAGACCAGTTCTTCAATGTTGCCAAGCTTCACAACAGTTTTGGTTGTTGCTCTTGCCCAATGAGTCCTTGAAAAGTGACTCTTTGGTATCTTTTCACTATCTTCATCTTCATTGAAATGAACATGCCTTACCTCAGGTACAGTTGGATTTGACACCACCACATACCTCGACTCTTCTTCTTCTTCAAGATTCGCCAAATACTCTTCAATGTGGCGTACCGCCTAGCTCTTTATTGACTCCGACTCCTGTTCACTTGGTATCTGCCGCTTTCTTTTGATGATATCTATTATCTCCTCATGAAACTCACGTTTGGCAATGCCCAAAATATCACCCAATGTGAGTTGAACCTTGCTATTCAGAATGCGCTCTTCAAAAACTTTCTTTAAATCTGTAGCTAATTCAATGTTAGACTTAAGCTTATATGAGGGTCCCCTGGGTTTACCTTGCTTTTTGTCCTTAGGTTCATCCTCCATCACCACTTCAAGAGCGGGCTTAGGAGTAGGACCTTCTACTTTTTTTTGTTGAATCTCGTTGTCCTTTTCGATGTCCCAGGAGCTTCTTCATCTCTTTTCTGCTTTTCCTCCACCATAGCCTCATTAGCTTGAGACTTCACAATGAGTGCATACCCGAGAGGGAATCCACTGGATCAATCCACCCTGCGGTTTCTTGAATTGAATTCCGTACTTGCCGCAGCTTCCCATAAGTTACCTGCCCTTTTTCTACTATCTTCAAAGCATAAGGCCATAATTGACCCTTGGTACCTCCACCATCATCATCACCCTTCCTACAGACTTGCAGCCCATATGTAGCTGCTTCCACAAGAGCAAAATTATGTTGAATCTCTTCAACTATCTTCTTCATGCCTCCCCTACCAAAGTTCAGGTGGAGCATCTCACCTGTTGCCCGAAGGTATATCTTATTGTCCTTCCAGAACACCACGTTCCTTTTATAAGCTTCGTCAAAATCATCACATTCTTTAACGTACTTGTGGTCTTCACTGTCACACCACATACATCGATCCCAACCTTTGCATGGTGATTGCTGTCTAGGCTCAGATGTATACCCCTTTGCAGCTAGTCCTTTAAATTTAACAGCTTTAAAATTCAAATTTAATTCTTGAATAACTTTCATCAATTCGTCAAGAACTGGCTCCTCCACTCTGGGTATTGCCGAGGTTGTTTTCTCTTTAGGTTCCTCTTCCACAACATCCATGATGTCAGCCACGATCAGCTTATCGACCCTCATCTGTCGTTTCATGATCATGCTGACTGCTTCAGTGACTACCTTCCAATCGGTGTTAAGCCCAATTCTCCTGTTAAATCCTCCAGCAACTGCACCAGACTCCTCTAAAGTCGGGGATCAACAGCCTGAATGAACAGCTCAACCTTCTGATCCCTCATTGAACGTTCCTCTGTCGAGGACAACTGCTCGAATTTCTTCTCAAATTCCTGTAATAACTCTCGTGCAGATAGATTTTTGTTCTTCTTTTGCACCCACTTCATAAAGCTTTGTCTGGTTACTCTTTATGAATCCTCAAGGAAGTATTCCTCCTAAAGCGCCTTCTTGAAATCCTGCCAATTTGGGCCTTGCGATCATCAATTCCATTCTCTTTCATCGCCTACTCATAGATTTTGCAAAACTTGCTAATATCCCGACCTTCAAATCGATGCAATTTCTCGGTAACCATGTGCCGATCTTTACGGATCCTCTCTTGCAAATTGTACTGCTATTGGGCACCCTGTTGTTGTTGCATGTAAGCAGCCAACTGCTGCATCATTTGCTGCATGGCAGCCACTCGCGGTGTCAACATCTTCTGCCACCACACTGCTCACCCGGCTCCTTTCACGTCGGGTTCACCAAGAATGTCGGGGGATAAATGTGCGAAAGGTGAGCCACGAAGGCACCGGCCCCTGACTGTGAGAGGTGTGGGGAAAAGAGGTGCAACAGACACAATTAGCAGTAATAGAGCTCAAAACAATCACTTCGCTTAATACCAGTTAATCAACAGTATCCATCATTAATCAATCGTTAATGGAGGCTTAATGCTCCTTACAAGATGAAACCTGGATTAATCCAAGTGTTAATCAAGAAAAACAATAATGACTTGCTTCGCTCCCTCCTGCTGCTTCGAGATCGAGAGAGAGAGAGAGAGAGAGAGAGAGAGAGAGAGAGAGAGAGAGAGAGAGAGAGAGAGAGAGAGAGAGAGAACCTGATCTTCTCTTCAGCTATGGCTTTGGGAGTTTTTTGCATAAGAGCTGCTTCGAATTACCATAGCTATCAAGCTGGATTAGGATTATGATAGAATGGCTTAGGATTAATATTGAGGTGAATCTTCTCAGGATTATGATGAATCGGCATAGAATTAAGAAGAAACGGTTTAGGATTATTGGGCTTTAATGAGATTCCAATCACTAGGGAGGTTTAGCTTAGGATTAGTACGGGTTATGGAAGGTTTTCTTCCCGATTCGAATGGCTAATGGGCTTAGATCTAGAATCTTTCGCTTGGTTTAGGAAATTGGCTTAGGATTAGAAGCTCGAGATTTAGAGAGCTTATGGGGCTTAGCAGGGTTCTCGCTTAAGAAATCGATGATAGCTTAATATAGCTTAATTGATTACCCAAGAGCTTCCTATGAAAAACCCTCCTAATGGCTTGCTTAATGAGGTTTACGATAGCTTAATTGCTCCTTCTCCTAGAGAGAGAAAACTCAATGAGATGAGGAGGAGAGACTCAAGAGAAAGTTGTCATCTCTTTATATAGGCTGCATGATTCTTTTCTAAATTTGGCCTACCCATTAGCGATGTCGCAAATGGGTAGCCACCCTATGGCGTGGCAGCTTCGAATTTCGGGCAGCTCAGATCATGACCCCACTGGTGCCGAAAGGGAGCGCCATTGGCTGCTCGTCGTCTTTCCCTTCTATTGCGCCGCCATCCGAGTTCCACCCATGCGGGCACAAGTTCTTCTTCCTCTACGCCACTCCCTCCTCGCTGCCGCCACGCCCTTGGCCCCCTCCGTTTTCCTCGCTTCACACCCTAACCCGATTTAATTTACAAGGTGGACGGACGGACTTAGGGGGAGGGCATAGCCATTTAGTGTGCGGCCTTTGGGCACTAGCGTTATGCATACATGTTTGCTAAGGAGTTTCTCCACACAAAAAAATTGAAGGCACCATATTTGGTATACATGCCGGTCAAGGCAATGCTAAGCATGACATCTCCGATTGGCTCTTAAAGGGCACCTCATTTAACACGCATATCAACTGAATCTTCCATTGCTTTGAACACCACATTTGGTATACATGCCGACGACATCATTATTTCCAATATTCCCTAACTAGCGATATTTTCGTGAATTCTCGTGCCCATAAATGGCCTCGAATAGAGCCATTAGCTTGCTAGATGCAAGTATGAGTGATTGCATTGAAGTAAGACCTTCCCATCACATCCGATAAAAGTGTCAGAGTTTTATTCGTGCTAGCCAGGTATTGCCAATCACGACCACTGCCGGCCAAGCACTGCATAAAATGGCATCCTGGCATGAGACTCCTCAAGCACTTATTCTAGTGCATTGAAAACCCTGGCTGGAGCTCAAAACTTCCCAGATGGCACTCCGTACGAACAGAGTGGATTGGTACGGAATGGGCTCCCGGTGAATCTTTATCGGCCAATATCTTGGTGACCGGGACTCCAATCACTGATCTGAAAAGACCGACGCGCTCCACAAAGTGAGCATTTGAGTCACATGCCCCTCAGGTGTAGTTTCTCAATCCAGTACGGATCTGCAAATCGACTCAAAGTTCAAACTGCCATAACTTCTTCATCGTAGCTCGAATCGACGAGCCGTAAAGACAGGCTGGTAGAGCTCATTGAGCACTACAGTTCTAGGTCACAATATCCCATCCATTCCCACTTAAAGCATAACACTTTTTAGCATCATTAAGGCATGTTTTGGCTCTTTCAACCGCATTTGACATACATTCAGCATTAAACTTGGCCTGTTACCAGGCCTTAATCTCTGTTCATTAAACATATAAGCTTCAAACAAGCTTGATGTGCATTTTTTTGGCATATTTCTTAGCATGGGAGCGGATCTACACGACAATGTAATCATGTAAATTTCTTTGTGATTACTAAGTGTTATTATCATATTTACATAATGATATTTAACATGATCACGATGAAGCCAAATAAGGGTGACCTGGTAAGACACAAAAAGGCCACTGTGCTGTTGTTATTTCCCAACGGGCCCACCCGGATCACTTGAGCAGCTATGGATGGGCAACCTTTTAGGGTGATTTTGTAAGTAAATTGGCAAGTTCATTTACATCGATAAGGGTGTCAAAGTGTCAAGAGCCCCTTGTCGTGTGAGAGAGACTATGTCATCTTGACTGATACTCATTTGATCATAACCACAAGTGTGTCTTCCAGCTACATAATGAGGAGAGGAAGAGAGAAAGAATTTCACAATTTTTGCTCACCAAATTTAGAACTCAATCATGTACATCAAAAGACTTATGCTCAAAGGCATGATTTTAGCTCGTTACATCATTGAAGCCATTCACAGAGAGTACAGGTCGGCAGAGAGGCACGATCTAGTCTCAAATGACTGGATGCTACATGAATGTACCATTATCTTAGGGGAGGGCTAATGATAGCCATTTTTTGGCTATCTGTAATTGCCATAGTGAGCTACCTCATCTTAACCGAATCACCTAAACATTGTGGCTATCCTCATCTTTTTACTATACATATGCGTGTGTGACTTAGGGGACCTTTTCGATATCTCCTTAAAAACCCTCAGCTAGCTAGTCATTGGGCTAGTTGAACCAAAAGAATAAATCAAAGTAGAAAAAGATATATATTATGAACCATTTGTGCCAAGAATGAAGATTTTAAGGTAAAATGGACCTTTTATAAGAGTTTGGACCATTCTCACATGGGTGCCCACAGTGGTTGATCGTTGCAAAACTACTGTAAAAATGAGATAAGCGGTGCGTCTCTCATCGGGAATCACCTACACACCTATTGGATTGACAAGCCTGGTCCATGACTCAATCAAATAAATAATAAGGCGTCCGTTGAAGGTGATAGGGTGTCCGTAAGGGTTAACATGCCCCCCTTCCTAATATAGATTCCGTCCTCGGAAGCTATTGAGATGAAGCTCATTCGCGAGGTGGAAGAGCATTTGAGTTTGAATGTCCTTGGCCTTCTTCAATCACTACAAAATCAACCAAAATTGGCACCGTAATTCCATTCTCATATACAATGAAAAGGCATATGCAGTTGTAGGCACACAAATTGATTGGTAATAGAATACTAAACAATTTGTTAGCAGTAAAATATTAAACTTTAATATAAGCAAATGCATATGCAGTTGTAAAGGTCAAAAACTAAACAAGTCTGGGTTGCTAATTTAACGGTTGAAAGGCACTAGAGGTCAACTATTAATACCATGGGAAAGCTTCTCAGTTCTCTCTGGTCAATCAAGTTGTTTAATTACGAGAGCCCAATATTTCATTTCCGAGGTCTGACTAGAGGCTATCCCTAGAAGACCTTGTAGTGAAGCTACGATAACAAAAATTGCTCATGAAATCATCGCCTGACTTATTACCTTTTCTTTGACCCCCGAAAGTTTTTTCATCTTGATCAATTTTGACATGTGTGCTTATTTTGTATGCCTTGGGCTTTTTCCTTTTCAAGGAAAAGCTCCCACATTGGGAACCTCTAGGGTTCTAGTACCATAGACAATACATGTGAGTGAAGTGCCAAATCAAGCTGGGATTTCTCTTCTAGCTTAAGATTTTACATTGTGGCACTTTTGATTTTTTTTTGTTTGATCGTTTTCAATGTTTCAATTTTGTAACTTTTGGGGGTCATATGACACTGCTACCCTCCCCAGGCTCATCACACTAGCTTCCCTCTCAAGTGCTGACTCCTCGATAGTACCTCTCAGTGCTCTTTTATAGGTGCAGGCTTGCTTAGTTTAGGATAATATACTTAGGCTTAGGCCCTAATCAGGAGAGACAAAGCAAGGAGCTCGGTCCCAGATGGCTGACCTTTGCTTTGTTTTAGGAGAATTTTAAAATGATATCTCCTACTCGGGCCTTTATGACCATCAACTAGAGAGAGGTGGCAATATACAGATGTTTTTATACAAGGTTTTGGCTTGAAAACAAAAAAATAGATTACCCTACGGATGTTTATTGCGGAGATGCACCGTGGCCAAGATGTCGGTGAATTGCGGGATTTGTTGATGCGTCGGTGTAGTGCGTTTGTCACTTCCAAGGCTGCTCGGTGCATGCCTTCGGTGTCATTTTTTGGTTTTGTGGTTGCTGACGGCCGATTTTCAAAATCGTGGCCGCAAGAACCAACCCCAATCGGGGATGGAGCATAATGAAAGGAAAACGATATAAACAAACATATTTAACATGCATCACCACCCCTTCCATGCTTGCATACAGTGGGCCACCTCTCATCTTGGCCAAACTCACTCCATCGCCAGAGGAAAAACTCTCTCTCTCTTGCTTGGCTCCACCAACCCACTATCTCTCTCCCTTGTTCATGTGTCACCAAGCCCAATGGCCGCATAAAACAAGCTTCTCCCTCTCAAGGGCGCCATACAATGGGACAAGAGTCTCCCTCTCTCTCTTTCATTATCCCACACACACTCTCATATTTTCCTCCTCCCCCCCCCCCCCCCCGCGTCCACACTATCTCGTCCTCACCAAGCTACTCTCTATCTCCTTCTTGTTTGTCAAACAAGGCAGGCCACCCACCTCCCCTCTCTTCCCTTAGCCACTCTCCCTGGCCAGCTCCTCCCTCATCTCTACCCTCTCATCACACTCTCCCTCCCTCTCCCCTCATCCAGCCCCCCTCTTTCGCTCCATAGTTGACTCTCTCTCTCTCTCTCTCTCTCAAAATCTCTCTCGTTCTCTATCCTCGGCAGCTGCATGCTAACAAGAGTGTATATCTCTCTCTCTCTAAGCATTCAACTCCCTCACCTTCTCCCTCCCTCTCTTGCCCTCTTGCTTGCTCACGCTCACTCACTCTCTCTCCTTCTTCTGTCGCCGGCCAGCTAGTGCAGAAAAAAATCTCTCCCTCTATACACACACACATACCCCCACTCTCTCACCCCAATTTCTCTTTCCCCCCCCACCCACCTCCCAATCATGCTCCCTCTCCCTCTCCCTATCTCTCTCGACCATCTCAGGGCCGCCATACAACAAGGCATAGTTTTCTCTCTCTGTGTGTGTGTGTGTGTGTACACACACTCCTACCTCTACAGACACACCCACACACTCCCCATACCCCTCAACCCCCCCAACCTCTCGTCATCTCTCTCTCTCTCTCTCTCTCTCTCTCTCTCTCTCTCTCTCTCTCTCTCTCTCTCTCTCTCTCTCTCTCTCTCTCTCTCCCCCCCCGCACGTTCTCTGTAGCCTCCACGTAAGCAGCATATGAAAACACATATAAGTATATATATATATATATATATATGTGTGTGTGTGTGTGTGTGTGTGTGTGTGTGTGTGTGTGTGTGTGTATATATATATCTATAAACACACCTCCTGTACTCTTGTTCATGCACACACACTCACAACACCTACTCCTTACTTAGTCTCTTCTGGTTAGGGACCTAATCTAATTAGATTATGCTAAACTAATACAACTTGCACCTATAAAAGGGAACAAAGAGGTCAATATCAAGGGAGAGGTATTTTGGGGTAGCATTTTGGGAGAGCACTCTCAGAGAGGGTGGGCAGCATTTTGGAAGAGCACTCTGGAAGAGTGGTGTAGCATTTTGGGTGGTACTTGAGCATTGGGGTTTGGGAAGTGAGCACTATGATAAGGAAGCCATGACCACACCCTGACTCCAAGGGTTTCCACACACACACAAGAGTAGAATCTCTGTGCTTATGAAATCACCTCTAGATAGCACACTATAATCCCTCTATCTCTCTATCTCTCCCTATCACCATAGTCGCCATCTCGCCGAAGCTAAGGCTTCTGTAAGTATTGCATTGAATCAAGTTTCTCTCACATCCCGAGGGGTTTACATCACCCACTTGTGTGTGTGTGTGTGTGTGTGTGTGTGTGCGGTATTGGTGTTATCTTAAATCACCATTGTCCATGTCCTAACCGCTCGAAGCTAGGTGGTTCCCCCTGTTCATTCACAGTGACTAGCTGAGTGTGTACGATCCTGACGTAGAGGCCGTCGGGGTCCATTTTGCACTTTGCACCCGTCATTTGGTGCCCCCGCTGAGCAGGGCTTCTTGGAAATCTCTAGTTTACAATGTTGGAAACAACGCACATCGTTGTCCATGGAAAAATGGTTGTAAGAATTCTCCAATTGGAGAACGGAGGAGGAGGAGATTGAAGAAACATTGACCACCTTCATTGAAATACTACTGGCAGGCTGTAGCGTCATCAATATCCAAGAGGTAAGCTCCCCATCTCATTGCTTGTGCTAACTGCAAATCAAGAGCATCAAGTGGGAGGGCTACAAAATTCCATCACTATTTTCGACCAAAGCACACAATCAATGAATGCAAACAGCAACAAAGGTCAAGAAGAGGCAAAAATCATCTAGATTGATGCCCACCACAAGGAGGTCATCCATATCAAGGGAGGAAAAAGATCGGTAAGACCTCTCTTTCCTAAGGAATCTACAAGTAAAGGTATAGCCTCTGCTCCTAAGTGGCCAAAAGGGGCTTACAATGCTGGAAACAACGCACATCGTTGTCCATGGACAAATGGTTGCAAGAATTCTCCAATTGGAGAACGGAGGAGGAGGAGATTGAAGAAACACTGACCGCCTTCATTGAAATACTACTGGCAGGCTGTAGCATCATCAATATCCAAGAGGTAAGCTCCCCATCTCGCATTGCTTGTGCTAACCGCAAATCAAGAGCATCAACTGGGAGGGCTACAAAATTCCATCCCTATTGTCGACCAAAGCACACAATCAATGAATGTAAACAACAACAAAGGTAACGAAAGAGGCAAAAATAATCTAGATTGACGCCCACCACAAGGAGGTCATACATATTGATAGCCGTTTTTCGGCTCTCTGTGATTTCCATAGTGAGTTATCCCTCCCTATCAAATCACTCAAACACTGTGGTTACCCTCACCCTTTCACTGTATATAGGTGTGTGTGAGTTAGGGGACTTTTCCCATATCTCCTTACTGAAATAAAAAAACCTCATTTACCTATGCATTGGGCTAGTTGAGCCAAAAAAATAAAAAATATAAGTATATTATGGCCCATGCTTATATAAATATTTCTCTGTATATAGGGCCTAAATAAAAGATTTTTTCATAATTATTTTGGTATTTATTTAAATATTTTTACCTAGGTGTGTGTTATTTATGCTCTGTACATTGCCTCACTATTACCACAATTTTTCTTACCATTTTTCATACTCTTTATTCCATATAGAAATATTTTCATGTAAGCTTCTCTTATATTTGGTGTAACTCCACCCCAACAAAAATCCAAAAAAACTAGTTTTATTTATGTGTATATTTTTTCACTATTGTGATTTTTCCCTCCTACATCTATTTTGTTTTTTTTCTAAAAAATTAGAACACCAAAAATATTTATCTTTTTATGGTAGCCTCATAATGAGAGAGATTTCTTTTGACCCCTTTATATTTTCTCCACTTATGTTATTTATATTTGACATGTACATATTTTTTAGACCCCTCAATATTTGATTTTCTTAGTTGTACTATTCACATATATCATGATCTCAACAATATCTTCAATTATAGACCTACCAAATAAGTTCAAGGGTAGGTGGCATGCATACATGCACTATGGAGGGCTCACTCTTGGAGGTATTCAAAAGAATCATCCAAAGAAGGACCCCACAAGAACCTTGTGCAGTGGAAAAAACGGTCGGTTTTGTTGAATTTTTAAAGTTCACTTGCTCTCCGAATTTGAAAAGGTGATACAAACAAAAGTTGTAGCTCGTGGGCTGAAATTTTGCCTCAAATTTTTTCATGTTTTTTTGAGCTACGAGCTGTGAGCTATGATTTTATTAGTGGACCCCAGTTTTCCCATGCTATGCAGCCACACTCTCTCTTCCACTTTATCATTTTTTTCTTTCACACACACTTCTCCACTCATCATCCCCACCTCTCTCACCACTCCTCTCTGCACCCTACTCACCTTCTCCTCAACTTTGAAGAATAAGAGAAACCATGGTGAACTCATACCTCCCACACACAATTCCATTCCAAAATTGACCACCTAGTCTCATTTTTCCTCCTCCAAATTACCCATATTTATCCAAAAAACCAGAAAATTCAGCCTCTTCTCTTAAAAGACAGTATCATGGTGGTTGATTACTCAGCTTCAATTACCTTGTCTCTCAAGGAAGGTCAAGAGTGGAGAAAAAATGTACCGTCAAAGCTAGTGGACCGTCAACAAGAGTCAAAATTGGCCATACTCAAGACACTTGGAGCATCAACCATGTAAGAAATCCACATTTTCTTACCTCTTAAGAGTTTTTCTTCCTTACTTGTATCCTACATGGATACTCCCATTGTAAATATCCAATTCCATTTGTAAATTAATACTAACTCTACTAACACTAACCCACTATGAAAAGTCCTATCACCTCCATTTCTCTCCTCTCTCTTTCCCCACCAACTTCTTGATAATTCCAAGCAAAAGAAATTAGATAAATTGCTGAAAATCTAACCCAACCATGGTTAGAGGAGTAACCCTAGCCTTCAAAATTTCTATAAAAGGAGGGTGTAGCCAGTACAAAAAGGGGGGGGGAGAAGAAAGAGCACTATGCTATAGCTTGAGAAGCCAAGCTCAACCTCTTGAGAAGGAGCTCTTGAGTGGAATCTCATTGGCATTAGGCATATGTATGTGTTGTATTAGGGGTGATTAGCAAGGGAACTCTATGCCATTGTAAGAGAGAGTGATCATTAAATTGAGAGTAGAAAATCTATCATTTCTCCTACTAGAGTAAGCCCAACATTTGCTGAATCAAGGAGGGTGAATTTGGACTAAGCATGGATACCTTGTCTCCCTTCCAACGTGAAGTCATGGACAATAATGATGTGTAAGTGTCTTGGTGTTTTATTTAAGTTCTTGATAGCTTGTTTCCGGGTATTGTTATCAATTTAGCTATAAATCCCACATGCTGTAAGAGGGCGACAGGGTGGAGAGGACTCCCCTGGCCTTAAGACAGTGATTGGGGTGGCTTTTTTCTTGTGATGTGTTGTGGTGTAATTTACTCAGACTATGTTGAACAAATACTAATCTCACTTTGATTGGTCATGACAGATTTGTAAGAAGGCATTAGTGCAACAAGCATCCCCTTCCCCCTTCTCTCTCTTTCTTACATATATATATTTATGTTTGCTTGATCATTAACGATACACTTCAAAGCAGCCCGAGCACCATCTCTCTCTCTCTCTCTCTCTCTCTCTCTCTCTCTCTCTCTCTCTCTCTCTCTCGTGTTTTAGTGTGTGAGAGTGTTCCATTGGTGTTAGGGTTAGTGTAAATTCCTTGCTTGTTTGTGGGTTGCTCTAACGATTCTCCTCTTTTGCGTCCTAGTTCGCTCTTAAACTAGGTGGTGCCCCTTGTGTAGTTGGGATTTGGCTGTGGGTTTGTTATTTTGGTTTGTGTTGTGTTGTGCCCCAGCCCCATTGCGCAGCACGGGAGCCTTGAAGGGTGTCTAGAGGTTGCTCTTCTTGTTGCCCGCCCCGGACCGCTTCAAATTGGTGCCCCCACTGAGGAAAACAACTCGTGTATGTTTTTGTGTAAGATCAACTTTTAGCATAGTCAAGTAGTTTGCATGAATCACGAGAGTTTGTATGATCCTTTCATTCCCATTGCAAGGCAAAAGATACACATAATTGTTAGTACTAAGTTGCAATTTCAATGGGTAATTCGTAGGATTTTAGGTCCTCTTAGGTTAGCCGAGATAAACACTTCGGTAAATCCTTTTATTTTGCCTCTCATTAGGTACGATGTTAGCTTGGACGTCTATATTTTTGTGTTATTTTAAGCATTAGGACATGCATAAGCCATGGATAATGGCCCGGGAATAGAGGTTGTTCCCTTTCATTTTACGCCACACATTAGAATAAACGTTGCAATTAGTAGAAAGATCCATTTTCAACAACGAATGGTGTTCATGTTTGGTGCCCAAAGAGTAGGAGAAATTCTTGCATCACCAAACCCTGTCATTCTACCTCTCATCAACTACCACACTTCTTTTGATGTGCATGTGTTCATTTTATTTTAAAATGAAGTGCAGCCCGGCAAAATAGTGTGTATGTTTGTTTTTTCTTTGTCCAAGTTGTTACAAGAAACAAAAAACGATCATTTGTTCTAACAGGGAATGTGTGTGCAGTGAAAGTTCAATCCTTAGAGATCTAGCTCTATTACCAATTGAGTTGCAGGAGCAAGTAGTAAGGCGTCTCCCTCATAACAAGAGGGTGGTGAAGTTAAGACGAAAGGTCCTACGCGTGGATTCCATTTTCCTCTTGTTGTTGGGCACTAAGGAAGACCGCGCATTCATCCAACTAGTGTGTGCCCTAAGATTGGTAAATAGAGTAAAATTTGGCGTTTGGCGAGTGCATTTCACCATTGAGGAAGACTCTTTAGGAAACTTGCGGCCAGAGTTCATGCTTCATAGACTCACATTTGTGAATTTTTCCCTCATTTGCGTCTTATTAATAGTCTTCCTTTCGCTTTCAACAAAGGAGATAGGGAGCTATTCAGAGCTTGTCTTAATAAAAAGAGCATAGAGAAGATTGCAAATTTGTATAAATTCTCATCCTTCTCTACTTTCTATGACACTTTGTTCATAGAGACATTGTAAATCTGTTTATGCTTTTGAATGATTTAACCATAATCCTAAGGAGTTTTTGTCCAGAAATTTTGTAGCACAAGTGGAGTCTTTAAATCTTGCAAACTTGATTGGACTTGATGAGGATGTTCTTTATGAAATTGTGAGAAGGTTGCCTCACTCCGACTGTGTGGAACTCGAAGGAAAGGAGCTCCTAGTCAATTGCTACTTTCTCACGGCCTTCGACGAGCATGAAGATCTAGTTTTTATACAAATCGCTTGTGCGTTGGGAATTGTAGAGCAAGTGCAATTTATCACTTGGGACGTGGTTGCTCTTTTGGATCCAGAAAATGAAGTTCTAGAAATTTCTGTTTATCGCCTTAGCTTTGAATAATTTCAACCCTTCTTAGAGCTCATCAATAGTCTACCTTTTTGTTTTGATCAAACAAATTGAGACCTCATTGAAGCTTGGATAGCTGAAGAAGAAAACCTAGAGTGGTATTTTCTTACTTCTTCATTTGCAGGCGAGTGGTTCTAAATCTCTATTGTATCCCTTATTGTAACTCGTGTTGTAATCTTTCATAATAATGGAGAGCCAACGCCAAATGTCTGGATATCCTCTTTTCTTTGGAGAGCCTGGAGAGGATGCAGAATTATTTTTAGCAAATTTCAAGATGTCTTGCCGTATCAAGAGGATAGTAACAGATCAAGAACGTGTAGAAATGTTTGAGGTGTTCCTTAGGAAAGATGCTAGTACTTGGTTTGACTCTTTGCCTGAGGAAATTAAGGGGAATTACACATAATTTTTGAATCGTTTTAAGAGATACTTCTTTGATCCCCAAAACACTCAAAAACTATGGCAAGACATTGTTTCTCATAAGCAAAAAGACTTAGATGACTACTACTTGTACAAGCAAGAGTTTCTACGTCTTTGGGCTCTATGGATACGAAATGTTGCTAACCCTGGTGATGGTGCAGAATTTTTAAAGAAGGAGAGGTTCATAGCCAGACTCTTTCCTGACCTTAAGGTAAAAGTTGAGGCGGGTGCACCTGCTACTTTTGATGCAGCGGAAACTAGGGCTGCTGAGAAGTATAGGAAACTCAAGTGCTTAAGGGGAGAGGTTCCAATAGAAGGTCTTAGACCCAAAGGTAAGTCACAAGCATCAACATCTAGGGAGCTTCCTGAGGTAACGGCTGAAGTGATTGAGAAGTTAAATGAATCTTTAAGCAGCTTGTCAATTCACCTTGCACAAGCTGTAGGTCGAAAGGGACAAGCAAAGAAGTCAGAAGAGAGAGGGCCATGAACTAGGAGAGTCTTGCAATGTTGGAATTGCGGTGAGTCTGGACATGGGATGTATAATTGTCCTTGGCCCCGTGGGGAGCCAGGGAGACCTAACTTGAATTACCCAGTGATGAATGCAGGTGAAGGAACTAGTCAGCAACCACGGCTTATACAAAGGACAAATGGAGCAAGACCACCTCCACAAGGAGTGGAAGGAGTTCCACCTTTGCCAGACCCAAACGTGCATGTGGTAGAGGTGACAAATTCAAGAGAGGTTGATATGGAAGCAAATGGCATTAAGCGTGGCCGAGGGAAAGGTAAGGAGAAAGAAGGAGTTACATCACAAAGTGACCATGGACGAGAAAAGAAGGCAAAGGAGACCAAGGAGGCTAAGAGGACTCGACGTCGTATCAACCTCCAAGACTTCCCTCTTGGACATGGAACGGCTCCATACAACCTGTTGGAAGACATGAGAGGTAAGGGTCCTGATATCTCATGGCCTCAATTTCTTGCATTATGTCCACAAGTTAGGAGGGATTTAACAAGGGCAATTAGCACTAGGAGAAAGGTGAAAGAGAGTGTGCCTGTTGTAAAAATTGCACAAGCTGAAATGAATGAGGACATTACACCTATGCTAGATTGTTACATAAAAGGGAGATTGGTTAGGAAAGGTCTAGTGGATGGGGGTGCACAAATTTGCATCATGACAGAGGGACTCATGCAAAAACTAGGCATGCACATCCATGAGACACCTAAAATTAAGGTCAAGATGGCAAACAATAGCAAGGCTAGGTGCGTAGGCATTTTTAAAAATGTCTTTGTAGAGGCCTTTGGCATTAAGAAAGCGGTGGATTTTTATGTTATGTCGACCAAAGGAAGTGGTTATCCATTTATCCTAGGAAGACCATGGCTAATGAAAATGCGAGCTTTGCAGGATTGGGAGAGTGGGAAATTAATTTGCAGGAATGACAATCATAAGAAGGTTGTCTTTGACATGAAGGAGCAACGCCAAGAGGAGCTCCATGAAGAATCATCTCAAAGTGAGACGGAAGAAGGTTGGACCAATAGCACTTCAGAAGAAGAAAGTAGCGGCAGCATTACTGAAGAGGAGTCTTCCATCGAAGTCATGGGGGTAAGGTTTAAGCCAAGCAACCAAGAGACCTCTTGTCAAAGCTTGGAGGAGGTAAGTCCTCAAGAGAACGAAGGTGTTCAAGATGAAGGGATGCTGGAAGGTATGCTATCAACAACACTTACAAAGGATGAAAGAGAGGAGTTCAAATGTGTGCTAAGGAAGTTTCCTAGGCTTCTTGCTAAAGACTACACCGACGTGCGTGGGGTAGATGTTGTTCAACACAAGATTGAGTTAAAGCCTGAGGCCACACCTAAAGCTACGAAGGCTAGGAGTTATAAAGGAACAGGCTCTACTTAAGGAGGTAAGAAAGCTTCTAGCAGCAGGTTTCATTTATCCAGTGGAGAATTCAGAGTGGGTCTCTCCTGTTGTTGTCACTCCTAAGAAAAATGGCAACTGGAGGGTGTGTGTGGATTACCGTCCCCTCAATGAGGCAACAAAGAGAGATCACTTTCCCCTCCCATTCCAGGATGAGATACTAAATGAGGTAGCTGGTCATGAGAAGTACACTGTGTGCGATGGTTACTCAGGTTACTTTCAAATAGGGATTGCATTGGAGGATCAATTGAAAACAACCCTTATCACTCCTTGGGGTTGTTATGCTTTTAGAGTCATGCCATTTGGTCTGACAAATGCTCCTGCAAAATTCCAACGTTTCATGAATATGGTGTTTCAAGCATTCTTTGGAAAGTCAATTAGGGTGTTCATTGATGATTTCTGTATTTATAGCTCAAAATCATTGCATCTACAAAGGGTAGAAGAAGGTTTAAAGAAGCTCTACGACATGGGAGGTCAACTCAACCCCGACAAGTGCCATATAGGTGAGGATGAAGTAATCTTGCTTGGTCATAAAGTTTCTTACAAAGGCATTGAAGTGGATCCTTCAAAGGCAAAGGCTCTTATTGAGCTACCATCACCCAAGAGTCTTAAGGAGGTCATCTCATTCATTCAAAAGGTGAAGTATATGTCACGCTTCATTCACTTAGCCTCGGAGTTACTTCACCCTTTGCAACAAGTAGAATTTGCATGGTCTGATGAGCTTGAAGAGTACTTTTGTAACATTAAAGCCATTTTGTCAGAGCTACCAACACTCATGCCTCCTTGTTGGGAGTACACATTCTTTGTTAGATCTAGTGCTGGGAAAGAAACAATTGGTGCAGTTTTGTTACAACAAGATCCCTATAGTACTAGGATGCGGCCCATCTACTTTGCTAGTAGGGTCATGAATGCTTTAGAGAGAGGCTACACGGAGGCAGAACTCATGATGCTTTCTCTCATGTTTGCGATAAGGAAGTTTAGATCCTACTTGCTCCCAAAACCTTTTGTAATCCTCACCGCAGAGAATTTGTTCCCTTGGGTGTCATCTCAAATGAATCTTAGTAATAGGATCTCAAAGTGGATTATGGAGTTGCAAGGGTTTCAATACTCTTTCAAGGTAGAAGATAGTGTGCGTACACAATTGGCAGGGATTCTTACTTATAGGGTGCATGAAAAGGAGATTAAGGTGCCTGAAGTAAAGACCCTACCATTGCCACCACCAAAAAGCATTCCTAATGCTTTTACCTTGTTCTTTGATGGAGCTTTAGTCAAGCCACAGGAAAAGCAGGGGGAGGGCTAGTGTTGCTCAACCCAAGTGGAGAGGTGGTCATGAAAGAGAAGTTCAATCTACCAAGTTCAGCTAGCAACAATGAAGCAGAATATGACACACTACTTCATGGTTTAAAAATATGCATTGGCCATGGTATACAACGTCTCATGGTAAAAGGGGATGCACTTCTCATTGTTAAACAGATTTAAGGCATTTGGGCATGCAAGAATGAAAGCTTAAGGACAAAAGTTCATGCCATTCGTATGATGTTTAATCAGTTTGAAGAAGTGCAACTATATCATATTCCGAGGAAACAAAATGAAGATGCCGATTTACTTGCACAACAAGCAGTTACATGTGTTGAGAGAGAAGTGCAGGTCATCATGGTGGCAGCAGCTGTCCAGCAGCCGAGATACCAGGGATTGGAGTCATTGGCTCCCATTATTGGCTACATTTTGGAGGGTGAGTTTCCACAAGACTTCACGAAGGCTCAGAAGAGGAGACTCATGAAGAAGGCAAGTTTCTATCTCTTCCTAGAAGGCTCCCTCTATCAAAGAGAGAAGGATCAAGTGTGCAAAAGAGTACCAACTATCGAGGAAATTCCAGCCATTCTAAAAGGTTTGCATGAAGAGGCATGTGGTGGTCATTTTGCCCAAGAATCAACTGTGAAGAAGATTTTGCTTGCGGGGTATGTTTGGCCAAGTCTACATGTGGATGTCCAACATTGGTGTAAAAGTTGTCACAATTGTCAGGTAAATGGGAATAGAAGATTGATTTATGGTCCAAGGCAAATCGTGCTTGCAAATGGACCCTTTGAAAAGTGGGGCATTGATGCTATGGGTGCTCTGCCTAGGACAAAAAATGGTAAACTCTACATTCTAGTGGCTGTAGACTATATGACTAGGTGGGTGGAAGCACAAAGTGTGGCAAAGGTAAATGAGAGGACAATGAGCAAATTCGTCTACACTCACATTTGTTGTAGATTTGGCACACCTTTGGAGATTTTTTCTGATAATGGTCCAGGGTTTAGAAAGGGATTGCTCACAGAAGTCTGTGAAGAACTTCGCATTCTACATCGTCACAGTACACCCTACTGTCCCCAATCAAATGGTTTGGTAGAAAAAGCTAATGGTGTCATTGCAGGCATCATTAGAAAGATGGTGAAAAACAAGACAAAGTTGTGGGATGACTTCTTGGATGGTGCCTTGTGAGCGTATCGAACCACATATAGGGAAGCCACGGAGTTCACACCATTTCACTTGGTCTATGGTCAAGAGGCTTTACAGCCAATTGAACTAAACATTCCAACAATGCGACTTCATGGAAAATCAACACAAGATGATCAAGAAGCATGGATGGATCGACTTCTTACCTCAGTTGAGCTTGAGTGGAAAAGAGAAGCAGCATACAAGTGCTATAAGAGGAAATCCACACAGACAAAGGAGAAGCTTGACAAGAAACTGAAGGACAAAGGCATCAATGAAGGAGATCTTGTGCTAAGGTATGACAATCGACTCGATAATCGTTTTGATGCCAAATTTGAAACAAGATGGCAGGGGCCATACATAGTCAAGAAGGCTTTCAATTCAAGTTACTATCAACTTATGGACTTGAATGGGAAAGAGCACTCCAGGAAGGTAAACGGCTATCGCTTGAAGCCTTACTTGAGTCGCCTTCTACCAAAGGATCTACCAGAGCAAAAGGCAACTATCCCATGTAAGTATTGTTCCATGAAGCATGAGTGTAACACAAACCAAAATTCCAAGGGGCGAAACAATGAAGATCTTGTCAAGGACTCTGAAGCACTCTCTTTGGAAAAGATTCTTTATGATGGTACATGAATATACCATCATCCTGGGGGAGGGCTAATGATAGCCGTTTTTCGGCTCTCTGTGATTGCCATAGTGAGTTATCCCCCCTATCAAATCACTCAAACACTGTGGTTACCCTCACCCTTTCACTGTATATAGGTGCGTGTGAGTTAGGGGACTTTTCCCATATCTCCTTATTGAAATAAAAAACCCTCAATTAGCTAGGCATTGGGCTAGTTGAGCCAAAAAAATAAAAAAAATAAAAAATATAAGTATATTATGGCCCATGCTTATATAAATATTTCTCTGTATATAGGGCCTAAATAAAATATTTTTTCATAATTATTTGGGTATTTATTTAAATATTTTTACCTAGGTGTGTGTTATTTATGCTCTGTACATTACCTCACCATTACCACAATTTTTCTTACCATTTTTCATACTCTTTATTCCATATAGAAATATTTTCATGTAAGCTTCTCTTATATTTGGTGTAACTCCACCCCAACAAAAATCCAAAAAAACTAGTTTTATTTATGTGTATATTTTTTCACTATTGTGATTTTTCCCTTCCTACATCTAATTTGTTTTTTTTCTAAAAAATTAGAACACCAAAAATATTTATCTTTTTATGGTAGCCTCATAATGAGAGAGATTTCTTTTGACCCCTTTATATTTTTTCCACTTATATTATTTATATTTGACATGTACATATTTTTTAGACCCCTCAATATTTGATTTTCTTAGTTGTACTATTCACTTATATCATGATCTCAACAATATCTTCAATTACAGACCTACCAAATAAGGTCAAGGGTAGGTGGCATGCATACATGCACTATGGAGGGCTCACTCTTGGAGGTATTCAAAAGCATCATCCAAAGAAGGACCCCACAAGGACCTTGTGCAGTGGAAAAAAACGGTCGGTTTTGCTGAATTTTTAAAGTTCACTTGCTCTCAGAATTTGAAAAGGTGATACAAACAAAAGTTGTAGCTCGTGGGCTGAAATTTTGCCTCAAATTTTTTCATATGTTTTTGAGCTACGAGCTGTGAGCTATGATTTTATTAGTGGACCCCAGTTTTCCCATGCTATGCAGCCACACTCTCTCTTCCACTTTATCATTTTCCTCTTTCACACACACTTCTCCACTCATCATCCCCACCTCTCTCACCACTCCTCTCTGCACCCTACTCACCTTCTCCTCAACCTTGAAGAATAAGAGAAACCATGGTGAACTCATACCTCCCACACACAATTCCATTCCAAAATTGACCACCTAGTCTCATTTTTCCTCCTCCAAATTACCCATATCTATCAAAAAAACCAGAAAATTCAGCCTCTTCTCTTAAAAGACAGTATCATGGTGGTTGATTACTCAGCTTCAATTACCTTGTCTATCTCTCAAGGAAGGTCAAGAGTGGAGAAAAAATGTACCGTCAAAGCTAGTGGACCGTCAACAAGCGTCAAAATTGGCCCTACTCAAGACACTTGGAGCATCAACGTTGTAAGAAATCCACCTTTTCTTACCTCTTAAGAGTTTTTCTTCCTTATTTGTATCCTACATGGATACTCCCATTGTAAATATCCAATTCCATTTGTAAATTAATACTAACTCTACTAACACTAACCCACTATGAAAAGTCCTATCACCTCCATTTCTCTCCTCTCTCTTTTCCCACCAACTTCTTGATAATTCCAAGCAAAATAAATTAGATAAATTGCTGAAAATCTAACCCAACCATGGTTAGAGGAGTAACCCTAGCCTTCAAAATTGCTATAAAAGGAGGGTGTAGCTAGCACAAAAAGGGGGGGGAGAAGAAAGAGCACTATGCTATAGCTTGAGAAGCCAAGCTCAACCTCTTGAGAAGGAGCTCTTGAGTGGAATCTCATTGGCATTAGGCATATGTATGTGTTGTATTAGGGGTGATTAGCAAGGGAACTCTATGCCATTGTAAGAGAGAGTGATCATTAAATTGAGAGTAGGAAATCTATCATTTCTCCTACTAGAGTAAGCCCAACATTTGTTGAATTAAGGAGGGTGAATTTGGACTAAGCATGGATACCTTGTCTCCCTTCCAACGTGAAGTCATGGACAATAATGATGTGTAAGTGTCTTGGTGTTTTATTTAAGTTCTTGATAGCTTGTCTCCGGGTATTGTTATCAATTTAGCCATAAATCCCACATGCTGTAAGAGGGCGACAGGGTGGAGAGGACTCCCCTGGCCTTAAGACAGTGATTGGGGTGGCTTTTTTCTTGTGATGTGTTGTGGTGTAATTTACTCAGGCTATGTTGAACAAATACTAATCTCACTTTGATTGGTCATGACAGATTTGTAAGAAGGCATTAGTGCAACAAGCACCCCCTTCCCCCTTCTCTCTCTTTCTTACATATATATATTTATGTTTGCTTGATCATTAACGATACACTTCAAAGCAGCCCGAGCACCATCTCTCTCTCTCTCTCTCTCTCTCTCTCTCTCTCTCTCTCTCTCTCTCTCTCTCGTGTTTTAGTGTGTGAGAGTGTTCCATTGGTGTTAGGGTTAGTGTAAATTCCTTGCTTGTTTGTGGGTTGCTCTAACGATTCTCCTCTTTTGCGTCCTAGTTCGCTCTTAAACTAGGTGGTGCCCTTGTGTAGTTGGGATTTGGCTGTGGGTTTGTTGTTTTGGTTTGTGTTGTGTTGTGCCCCAGCCCCATTGAGCAGCACGGGAGCCTTAAAGGGTGTCTAGAGGTTGCTCTTCTTGTTGCCCGCCCCTGTGCGCTTCAATATCAAGGGAGGAAAAAAGATCGGTAAGGCCTCTCTTTCCTAAGGAATCTGCAAGTTAAGGTATAGCCTCGCTCCTAAGTGGCCAAAAGGGGCTGCTTGAGCCAAAGGAAGGGAAGGGTTAGGCCAATCGTGAAGCACATGACCCCAGGGAAGAAGCACCTGGCCACATGAGTGCTTCAAGTTCGAGAAGCACAATCGTGCCTAGTTTTCCAAAAAGAAGGTCATCCGAGGCAAAGCAGTGGAAGGTCTCTTATCAATCCGTGCGGCGGTGCGTGTGTTGCCAGTCCATTTCAACAAACCCGAAGCAGAAGTGGTAAGAAGGTTCCCATGCCCTAAAGAGGAGTGGTTTGCTACTATCCTGGATGCTTTGGAGTGCAATTAGAGGGTCTTCCTCCTCTCCCGTATAGCTCATCCTGAAGAAACTATCCACCACGGATGAAACCTAGTGGTGCTGGAGACGAGCTACAGCTAAATGGAGTGAAGTTCATGCAACGAGCTGATTACGATAATTACTTGTAGCTAGGAGTGGTCAAGCACGTCGCCATCACTCCATACGATAATTACTTGTAGCTAGGAGTGGTCAAGCACGTCGCCATCACTCCATACGTGTGCTGAGTGACAAAGGGAAGGTGGAGCCTATGAAGGGCGATGACCTCCTGTGGATGTGCCGACTTATCAACATCGGCATGGTAAGAGTGTAAGTAAGTGCTCTACACTCTGTGCATCATGGATAACGGACTGCTATACACCTTTCTGTTTAGGTTTTTGCAACACATGCATGTGAATATATGTGTAGATAGAAAAATCTTCTATCAATATAAGATTGTGTATCTCTTTGGTGTTGCGGTGCTAGGATAAATCCTTAACTCCCCAAACCTTATTATCCTCCCCCTCTTGGATTACCACCATTATTTCAATGTTTCCATTTTATCTTTTTAAATCTATCCATCGAACCCTGTAAGAAATCCATTATAAGCCGTGTTGAGTCATTTGTGATATATATATATATATATATATATATATATATATATATATATATAATATATATATATATATATATATATATATAAAATATATATATATATATATATATATATAAGGTTTGTAACTTCTTGCTCATTGAGTTACTACCATGACAAGTGTATCTTTTCCCACATTCAATGGCAATAAAAAAAGGGAGAAGACATCACCACCAAATTTTTTGGATGACTTTGACATCGCTTGTGTGGTTTCCAACAAGGATGACGATGCCTCACACGGCTACGAATCTTTCCTCTACTATGAAATTAGAGGCCAAGTCTTGGTACAATGCTTTGCCCCAAGCTACCAAGAATGCATGGAACGTACTACGTGCTGCCTTTGTGAAGAGGTTGGGTGGAGGCAAAACCTTGGAGAAGTTATGGCAGTTGTGCTGATAGAGCTAAAGCAGGGAGGTCTGCTAGAGTATGCCCCTTACGAATCCAAGTTTGGGTTTGTGGGAGCGATGGGTTGCCTCACTGGAAAGAAGTGAAGGAGTGCCTAATTTCCTGAAGAAGACCATTTCATTGTTGGCCTGTGGTTTCCGCTTAAAGAGAAGGTAAAGGGGAGATTTCCTACAACGTATGAGTTGGCTGTGGAAGTAGCCCGTCTTAAAGACAAGAAGCATACGCATGCAAAAAGAGTCAACGAGTCATAGGAATCAAGCTCAGTCCAACTACCCCAATGATTGCAACAGCCACTCAGAGAACTCAACCAAGAGCCATCAGAAGAGTAGCAAGACCTATTAAGTCGCATCAATACTCAGCTTGAAAGTCTATACTGCATCTGGTGCAGCAAGGACATGCACCTGTCAAAAATCCAGAGTAAGAAGAGGACAACAAAGGCAAAACCAAGAATACCACTGCTACAAATTATGGGGAGGACGACCATGGCATGTATTACTACCCACATCCAAGAAGGCAGGAACTTCAATAAAGGAGGAAGGACAAAATCAGATCTCCCCACCAAGGGCAAGACCACCGCCACACTAGGCAACCAGGGCCCATTCCACCGATCCAAATCCTTTGACCACCTATCCAACCACCACAACCTCTCATTCCACAGCTACCTCCACCACCTGCTAGAAACCAAGCAGTGAGTGTCATTAGCTAGAAGCTAAAGGGAAGGCAAAGGTATAAGAACCGGTCTAAGAGAAGACAAAGGAAAAGGGAAGATAGAAGAAGTATATGCCATGGGAGTGAAGCGTTCCAAGCACAAAGAAGCCTCTCAAAGGGAGGAAAAAGATGAAAGTAAAAGGAGAGTCCTAGCAAGTAGGCATCTAAGCCTCGACGGAAGATCGACATTGTGGATTTTTCACTGGGGGAGTATGCTAAACCATACGACTAGTTCAGGATGTATTGATGCAGGGTCCATAGATAGCCTGGCCTCAATTACACCATCTTGCACCAAGGATGAGGAGACAATGGACGAAGATGGTAAGCACTAGAATTCAAGACAAAGGATAGTTGGGGCTATCAGTGGGAGGAATCTTGACTACATCCTACCAATCATGGATGCCCACATCAAGGGCAATGTATCTCAAACGTCTACATAGATGGTGGCGCACATATATGCATCATGAGTTAGAAAATGATGCACAATCTAGGCCTAGAGGTAAGTAGACCGGCACCCTGCCGAGCTAAAATGGAAAATAACGTTAGATCGAGTGAAGTGCGTAGGCATTGTGAATGCAGTTATAGTGAACACAGAAGTGGAGGTAGAAATTTTTGTCATGCCACACAAAGGGGAGGGCTACCCTATCATTATTGGAAGACCATGGCTCCTGGCTATGGAAGCTAAGCAAGACTAGAGTACCAAATGATCCAAATGAAGGATGCTAAAGGGAATTCCATATTCTACAGCATATGAAGACTGGAAGCAATGCAACATGATCTTGGAGGCATCTAAAGATGAGTCCACCAGTGACTCTTCGATCACCTCAGGAGAAAGAGACGACAAAAACCAAAGATAGCGACAGTAGATCGAGGTGATGGGGGTCATCCTCAAAGACTTAACAAGATTGACACAATCTGAAGCACCACTAGAGAACCAACAGGGACCATCAGTACGTAACCCTTGGTGGATACAAGTAAGCTACATTAGATACTCTCCAGTGAGTTAACTAGGGAAGAGAGATAAGAGTATATCTCTGTGCTAGGAAACTTCACCACATTGTTCATTAATGGTTATGACAAGGTCACAGCATCACAAAGTGGTACAACTACTCCGCATAAGACTCAAGGAAAGAAGAAGCCTGTAGTACAAAAGACATGAGGAATTTTCTACAGGCAAGTTTCATAACCCCATCAAAGATTTGGAGTGGGTCTCTCCAGTGGTAGTCACACCAAAGAAGAATGGTAAGTGGAGAGCTTGTATAGACTACAAACCTCTCAATGCAGCAACGAAGAGGGATCATTTTCCCCTTCCATTCCAAGATAAAATTCTCAATGAGGTAGTAGATCATGAGCGCTACACAGTATGTGATGGCTACTCTAGCTACTTTCAGATTAGCATTGCAGTAGAAGACAAAAAAAAAAGAAACTTTTCATAACACCATGGGATGTTTTTCTTACAGGGTGATGCCTTTTGGCCTCACCAATGCTCGGCCACATTCCAATGCTATGTAACTTTTGTCTTCCAACCATACTTTGGTAAATCGTACAAGTCTTCATAGATGATTTTTGCATCTATAGTTCTCACTCCCTCCATTTGAGCAAGTTCTATGATGGCTTGGCTAGGATGCAAAACTTGGGTAGCCAACTTAACGTAGATAAGTGTCACATTGTGAAAGCAAGATCACTCTTCTTGGCCATGTAATTTCAGCAAAAGAATTGAGGCTTACCCTAACAAGATTCAAGATTTGGTATCTTTGTCATCACCCACCACAACTAAGAAATTGGTCTCTTTCCTTCAGTAGGTAAGGTATTTGAGTAGGTTCATTCACTTGCTCTCTCAGGTGATTCTCCCTCTACAACAAATCACCCATAAAGATGTCTTCCTATGGAGTGAAGAAAATGAGCAACAGTTTACCGAAGTGAAACAGATCCTGGCTACACTTCGTCCAAGCTAACTCTATTGAAACATAGAGAGAAACAAAGGTCCACCACTTGTCCAAGCTAGGGTCCATTGAAACATGGAGAGAAGGATGCTCCACCATTTGTCCAAGATAGGATCCATTGAAACATGACGAGAAGCAAGCTGCACCCATGTCTCCAAGATGCTAGGCTCCATCCAAATACATTAAACCCATGATATTTCGTAGATGAGGGGTTTACATTCAGGTCCACCACTTGTCCAAGCTATATTATTAGCTAGTAGCCTGAGTGGTTTGGTCTCAAGATTCACCACTTTTATTAAGAATATGTGGGTGTTAAGGTCCACCACTTGTCCAACCTATAAGGCTACATCTTAAGGTTATTCTTTATTACCACTTGGAGTGACCATGATAGGTTTTTACATGGGGGTTTGGTTCCAAGGTCCACCACTTGTCCAAGCTAACTCTATTGAAACATAGAGAGAAGCAAAGTTCCACCCCTTTTCTAAGCTAGGGTCCATTGAAACATGGAGAGAAGGATGCTCCACCATTTGTCCAAGGTAGGCTCCCATTGAAACATGAGAGAAGCAAGTGCACCATGTCTCCAAGATGCTAGGCTCCATCGAAAAAACATTAAACCCACGATATGTCGTAGATGATGGGGTGTACATTCAAGGTCCACCACTTGTCCAAGCTATTATTGCTAGTAGCTGAGTGGTTTGGTCTCAAGATTCACAACACTTTTCACTCTATGTCATTATATTAAGAATATGCGCGTGTTAAGGTCCACCACTTGTCCAAGCTAAGGTCCATTGAAACATGGAGAGAAGGATGCTCCACTCACCATTTGTCCAAGATAGGCTCCATTGAAACATGAACGAGAAGCAAGCTGCAGCATGTCTCCAAGATGCTAGGCTCCATCGAAATACATTAAACCCACGATACTTCGTAGATAGGGGGTTACATTCAAGGTCCACCACTTGTCCAAGCGATATTGCTAGTACCTGAGTGGTTTGGTCTCAAGATTCACCACTTTTCCACTCTATGTCATTATATTAAGAATATGCGCGTGTTAAGGTCCACCACTTGTCCAACCTATAAGGCTACATCTTAAAGGTTATTCTTTATTACCCACTTGGAGTGACCATGATAGGTTTTACATGGGGGTTTGGTTCCAAGGTCCACCACTTGTCCAAGCTAACTCTATTGAAACATAGAGAGAAACAAAGGTCCACCACTTGTCCAAGCTAGGGTCCATTGAGAACATGGAGAGAAGGATGCTCCACCATTTGTCCAAGATAGGATCCATTGAAACATGACGAGAAGCAAGCTTCACCATGTCTCCAAGATGCTAGGCTCCATCAAAATACATTAAACCCACGATATTTCGTAGATGAGGGGTTTACATTGAAGGTCCCCACTTGTCCAAGCTATTATTGCTAGTAGCCTGAGTGGTTTGGTCTCAAGATTCACCACTTTTATTAAGAATATGTGGGTGTTAAGGTCCACCACTTGTCCAACCTATAAGGCTACATCTTAAAGGTTATTCTTCTTACTACTTGCGTGACCATGAATAGGTTTTACATATTACATGGGGGTTTGGTTCCAAGGTCCACCACTTGTCCAAGCTAACTCTATTGAAACATAGAGAGAAGCAAAGGTCCACCCCTTGTCTAAGCTAGGGTCCATTGAAACATTGGAGAGAAGGATGCTCCACCATTTGTCAAGGTAGGCTCCATTGAAACATGAGGAGAGCAAGGTGCACCATGTCTCCAAGATGCTAGGCTCCATCGAAAAAATATTAAACCCACGATATGTCGTAGATGAGGGGTGTACATTCAAGGTCCACCACTTGTCCAAGCTATTATTGCTAGTAGCCTGAGTGGTTTGGTCTCAAGATTCACCACTTTTCCACTCTATGTCATTATATTAAGAATATGCGGTGTTAAGGTCCACCACTTGTCCAACCTATAAGGCTACATCTTAAAGGTTATTCTTTATTACCACTTGGAGTGACCATGATAGGTTTTACATGGGGGTTTGGTTCCAAGTCCACCACTTGTCCAAGCTAACTCTATTGAAACATAGAGAGAAGCAAAGGTCCACCCTTGTCTAAGCTAGGGTCCATTGAAACATGGAGAGAAGGATGCTCCACCATTTGTCCAAGGTAGGCTCCATTGAAACATGAGAGAAGCAAGGTGCACCATGTCTCCAAGATGCTAGGCTCCATCGAAAAACATTAAACCCACGATATGTCGTAGATGAGGGGTGTACATTCAAGGTCCACCACTTGTCCAAGGTATTATTGCTAGTAGCCTGAGTGTTTGGTCTCAAGATTCACCACTTTTATTAAGAATATGTGGGGTTAAGGTCCACCACTTGTCCAACCTATAAGGCTACATCTTAAAGGTTATTCTTTCTACTACTTGGAGTGACCATGATAGGTTTTACATGGGGGTTTGGTTCCAAGGTCCACCACTTGTCCAAGCTAACTCTATTGAAACATAGAGAGAAGCAAAGTTCCACCCCTTGCCTAAGCTAGGGTCCATTGAAACATGGAGAGAAGGATGCTCCACCATTTGTCCAAGGTAGGCTCCATTCAAACATGAGGAGAAGCAAGGTGCACCATGTCTCCAAGATGCTAGGCTCCATCGAAAATCATTAAACCACGATATGTCGTAGATGAGGGGTGTACATTCAAGGTCCACCACTTGTCCAAGCTATTATTGCAAGTAGCTGAGTGGTTTGGTCTCAAGATTCACCACTTTTATTAAGAATATGTGGGTGTTAAGGTCCACCACTTGTCCAACCTATAAGGCTACATCTTAAAGGTTATTCTTTATTACCACTTGGAGTGACCATGATAGGTTTTACATGGGGGTTTGGTTCCAAGGTCCACCACTTGTGCAAGCTAACTCTATTGAAACATAGAGAGAAACAAAGGTCCACCACTGTCCAAGCTAGGGTCCATTGAAACATGGAGAGAAGGATGCTCCACCATTTGTCCAAGATAGGCTCCATTGAAACATGGCGAGAAGCAAGCTCCACCATGTCTCCAAGATGCTAAGGCTCCATCGAAATACATTAAACCCACGATATTTCGTAGATGATGGGTTTACAT
The DNA here is from genome assembly GCF_014529385.1 of Adiantum capillus-veneris. Classification (NCBI taxonomy): domain Eukaryota; kingdom Viridiplantae; phylum Streptophyta; class Polypodiopsida; order Polypodiales; family Pteridaceae; genus Adiantum; species Adiantum capillus-veneris. Next base: position 33,064,905 of record NC_140950.1, read on the forward strand.
TCAAGGTCCACCACTTGTCCAAGCTATTATTTCTAGTAGCCTGAGTGGTTTGGTCTCAAGATTCACCACTTTTCCACTCTATTCATTATATTAAGAATATGCGAGTGTTAAGGTCCACCACTTGTCCAACTTATAAGGCTACATCTTAAAGGTTATTCTTTATTACCACTTGGAGTGTGACCATGATAGGTTTTACATGGGGGTTTGGTTCCAAGGTCCACCACTTGTCCAAGCTAACTCTATTGAAACATAGAGAGAAGCAAAGGTCCACCCCTTGTCTAAGCTAGGGTCCATTGAAACATGGAGAAAGGATGCTCCACCATTTGTCCAGGTAGGCTCCATTGAAACATGAGGAGAAGCAAGTGCACCATGTCTCCAAGATGCTAGGCTCCATTGAAAAACATTAAACCCACGATATGTCGTAGATGAGGGGTTTACATTCAAGGTCCACCACTTGTCCAAGCCATTATTGCTAGTAGCCTGAGTGGTTTGGTCTCAAGATTCACCATTTTTTCACTCTATGTCATTATATTAAGAATATGCGCGTGTTAAGGTCCACCACTTGTCCAACCTATAAGGCTACATCTTAAAGGTTATTCTTTATTACGACTTGGAGTGACCATGATAGGTTTTACATGGGGCTTTGGTTCCAAGGTCCACCACTTGTCCAAGCTAACTCTCATATTGAATCATAGAGAGAAGCAAAGGTCCACCACTTGTCCAAGCTAGGCTCCATTGAAACATGGAGAGAAGGATGCTCCACCATTTGTCGAAGCTAACTCTATTTGAAACATGGGGATTTACGTTCAAGGTCCACCACTTGTCCAAGCTATTAGTGCTAGTAGCATGAGTGGTTTTGTCTCAAGATTCACCACTTTTTCACTCTATGTCATTATATTAAGAATATTAGGGTGTTAAGGTCCACCACTTGTCCAACCTATAAGGCTATATTCTAAATGATATTTTTTTTTGACCACTTGGAATGTGCATGATATGTTTTACATGGGGTTTTGTTCCAAGGTCCACCACTTCTCCAAGCTAGATCTATTACATAATATTATACATACAATATTCAACTAGATTCCCTACCTATCATGTCCAGTAGCATGGATGCTCTAGCTTGAAGGTCCACCACTTGTCCAACCTATACTCTCTTATGTAAGGGAGATCTCGCTATAAATTCAAAACCTTCCCGCCTAAATTTAAAATATCCCTCCCAAATCTTAAATATCCGCCTAAATTTAAAATATCCCGCCCGCCAAATTTTAAAATTCAAACTTTTTTATAAAAATTTAAATTTTACTACTTAAATTTAAAATATTCCACGCGAAATTGATTTTAAATTCAAGTTTACCACAAAAAGATATCATTATACCACCTAAATTCAAATATGCAAACCTCAAATCATTATATTGTACATAAATTCAAACAAATTCAAATTAACAAGCCTAAACTGATATTAGTTTGCATAGATATGAATTTATCACACCTAAATTATGTCACCATGTTAGAGAGAGTGGTTAGAGAATTTGAACAAGGTCCACCACTTGTCCAACCTAGATACCAAGAAGGATTGAGTGTACAAGGTATTGTTTGGAGGTCCTTATAGTCCACTGGTCTCAAGGTCCACCACTTGTGGTAAGGGTCACCAAAAAGTGTATATATTCATCCAAAGAAATACACGTATTTTTGGTCTACATGTCCTAGTTTAAACCATTTATGTCCATTAGGTGTATCACTAAACAACACTACTATTTTTTGAGAAACAGAAGTTACAATCATATCTACAAATGGATTAGAGGAAAATCAGCTCAGCATACATCCAGAACTCGCTACAAGAATCGACTTTAACAGATCACGCAAGTAAGTCTTCCATTCAATTTTACTAGTATTACAATGTGTTAGTTATTTGTGATATTTATGTATGTATATATACTATGTGTGCATATCGTAATTAAGTGTAATTGTGTATCTGCATTATGTATGAGTATTACAATGAAATAACACAAATATACATACATACACATAGATAACACAGACGCACACATACATGAGCATGTATTTTCAAGAGAGAGATAGCAAGATACAGAGATAGATAGATAGATAGAGAGAAGAGAGAGAGATAAATACCTGTTTTTTAGAGAGAGGAGAGAGAAAGATAACAGATTTCACTGTGTTTATGTATGTGGAAGAGAGGAAGACGATGTATGGGAATATGTGCACGTATTTTCAAGAGAGAGACAACAAGATAACAGATTTCATTGTGGTTATGTATGTGGAAGTGAGGAAGACGATGTGTGGGAATATGTGCATGTATTTTCAAGAGAGAGACAGCAAGATAACAGATTTCACTGTGGTTATGTATGTGGAAGAGAGGAAAGACGATGTGTGGGAATATGTGTATGTGTGCGGGGATACTTTTAAACTATGTATCTCTGTCTTTTGACGAGAGAGTGTGTGTGCAAGAAGAGTTACAGAGAACCATCTTCTCTATATGGAGAAAGACAGAGAGTGAGAGAGAGAGAAATACCTGTTTTTTCTCTATTCGTGAGGTGTGCAATGTCTCCTGAGAAGACTGCCCGATCCTGCCCTTCTGGAAAGCGTTGTGTACGCTGCTGTTTCTTTATCTTGTGCGCGAACTTTCAATCCTGTGCACTCCACCTGTGTGTTGTGTACGATGCCGAGCTTGCTCCTCTACGCGCGCGTATACTCCAACTGTGTGCGATCCGTGTGCGCTTTCTGTGTGTTTGCTGCTCGCCTGCTTTCTCTGTGTGCGTTTCTCGTGCGCTCTCTGTGTGCCTAATCTTGATAGGGTTTATTAGAATGCCACGTATGCTACAAGTCCATGTTTTATCATAGGATTAAAAAAAACAAAAGCAATATAAAAAATTAACCAATTCACACGGCCAAAATTAAAGAAATCATGGTTGAAAATATGAAAAACATGCGTAACTCTATACTAGGAATTCACTTAAAAAAAGCCGCCCCTTGACCCCGCCCAGAACAATATCCCAAAATCAACCTCCCAAGCCCCGCCATCGAGAGCGCTATATTCCACATCCCCATCAAGAGCGCTACCCCCAAACCTCACGTGGAAGCGCTGCCTTGTCACCCCATTGTGGCATTGCCCTAAGACCCCGCATTTGGAGTGCTAAATGGGAACATTCTTCATTAGTGAAATTTTGAACATAAATTATATTAGCATATACTTAAATATAATACAAATATTAACATATTAGCTATACTACTAATTTACTATAGCAGTTCTAGATTATGTCCCATACTATATTTAAGGTGCCAAAGGTTTGGCCTTATGGTCCTAGATTTAGCCAAGTGGTCAACACATAAAGGACCAAGTGCACACTGTGCCACAAAACTTGGCCACCACTTCACTTGCCAAAGTTTAGGCCACATGGTCAATCCTAACTTTCCAATGTTCTTATTATGTCACCTTTGCCTCGTGGAAAACCTAGGCTTGTTTTCACATACTCAGGCACTTCAAGCCACAATAAATTGTCATTACTCTTCGGCAACCCTTTTGTTCAAGTCTTTGAAAAAACATTGTTAAGGCCACCCTAAACCATTTTCATTTAGGGGTGTCTAAAACTAGCTTTTTGGCAATTCGAGAAGAAAATGGTCAAAGTTTTATACTTAGTTTTAACCACTTGACCAATTCAAATATTGGAAAGCAAGGTCTTGTAATACTTTTCTTTGGACATCACACATTAAAACTAGGTCCCTCACTTGTCCAAGCTATGCTCTAATACAATAAAGGGCTTTTGGTTTCAAGATGCACCACTTTCCCAACCTTGATTCCATTAAAGAAGCTAGCTCTACTTAGACATTTAATAGCAAGGTCTTGCAGCAGTTCAGATTGAACATTTTCCATGGCAGCTAGGTCCACCACTTATCTAAGCTATGCTCTAATAGAGTAAGGGGGTTTTGGTTTCAAGATCCACCACTTGTCCAAACTTGATTTGGGAAGCAAGGTCCTATAATAGTTTTCTTTGGACATTCACCATTACAACTAAGTCCACCACTTCTCCAAGCTATGTTCTAATACACTAAGGAGGTTTTGGTTTCAAGGAGAACCACTTGTACGACTCTGTTTTTGGAAGTAAGGTCTTTACATAGTTCACCTTGGACCTTGGACATTGGATACTACAACTAAGCCCACCACTTGTCCAAGATATCCTCTATATATAGCCAAAGGGTTTGGGTTTCAAGATTCACCACTTTTCCAACCTTTCTTCCATTAAAGAAAGGAGGGGCTTTATAACTAGGTCCACCACTTGTCCAAGCTATGCTCTGATATAGAAAGGGGATTTTGGTTTCAAGGTCCACCACGTGTTCAACCTTGCAAGACTCAAGGGATACTTGGACATTGGAAAGCATAGTCCTATAGTAGTTGATAGGTGGCAGTGGGTATTACAACTAGGTCCAACCTATGCTCTCATATAGCAAAGAGGTGCTTTCTTTCAAGGTCCACCACTTGTCCAACCTTGCTTCCATTAAAGAAATGAGTGGCTACGTAAACATTGGCAAGCAAGGTAGCAAGGTCCTAAGGTGTTTCACCTTGGATATTGGGCATTATAACTAGGTCCACCACTTGTCCAAGCTATGCTCTAATAAAAAAGGGGATTTTCGTTTCAAGTCCACCATGTGTTCAACCTTTCAAATATAGAAAGGGGATTTTCGTTTCAAGTTCCACCACGTTTCAACCTTGAAAGACTCAAGGGATACTTGGACATTGGAAAGCATAGTCCTATAGTAGTTGATAGGTGGCAGTGGGTATTAAAACTAGGTCCAACCTATGCTCTTATATAGCAAAGAGGCTTTGGTTTCAAGGTCCACCACTTGTCCAACCTACTTCCATTAAAGAAATGAGGGGCTACGTAAACATTGGCAAGCAAGGTAGCAAAGTCCTAAGGTATTTCACCTTGGATATTGGGCATTATAACTAGGTCCACCACTTGTCCAAGCTATGCTCTGATATAGAAAGGGGATTTTTGTTTCAAGGTCCACCACGTGTTTAACCTTGAAAGACTCAAGGGATACTTGGACATTGGAAAGCATAGTCCTATAGTAGTTGATAGGTGGCAGTGGGTATTACAACTAGGTCCACCACTTGTCCAACCTATGCTCTCATATAGCAAAGAGCTTTGGTTTCAAGGTCCACCACTTGTCCAACCTTGCTTCCATTAATATAGCAAGGAGGATTTGGTCTCAAGGTTCACCACTTGTCCAACCTATGCAAACCTTTTTCATGTTGTAGCATGATTTTTTGTTTGAAGAGTATTTTTCTATAACTATGGATTTAACAATGTAATCTTTTTTACTTACAGGATGGACTTCGAATCGGGGAGAAAGTACATATGATACTTGACAATGAAATCGTTGGTATTGGTTGTGTGTGTAGAACAGATCCAGATTCCACTTGTGGTGGTACAAAGATAGGGCTGGGAAATGTCTCCATACTAGTGGAGGAATGCTTGAAGGATGTGGTCCTACCTTTTCCTACAATGGATACTTCATCTCTCCAAGGCTCATTATGGAGTGCTGTTCGATGGTCAAAGCTTCTTTTGCAATCTTTTGTATTAAATGGGAACTTAATTGATCCACACGAAAGCTACAATGGTGATGAAGAACATGATCATTCTGATCCTCTAGTTACAGATGCAATACCTATGACAAGCCCAGAATTTGAAGCAATGATTCGAGAGTCTTGGAGAAATCAGAGGGTCCTTTTAAAAGATGACACAATGATGCAAACCATGAATGAAGGGACCATCTTATATGTATTTCCACATGATTATGTCAACTTTCAGGAACTTGGTCCTGATTGTGTGGGTGTGGGTATTGAAAGAGAAAATGCAAGCATTGATGATGTGGTTGAAGTGGGTAGCATCACTTTGCTAAAGTGGCCCATCAAGCAGACAACAATGTTGAATGGGAGCCCATTACAACGCTTTGTTCCTGTTGATGGCATGCATGCTACATATGAGGATGTATCCAACGATGGCAATGTTGGAAAAAAACTTGATGGGAGTAATGTTGTCCAGTTGTCAAGGAAGAGACGATACACTTTCATGAACAGGACTCAAAAATCAAAAGCAGCACCAGCTTCGACTTTTTACCTTTCAAACAAATCAATTCAAAGGGTATCATGCATTGATTGTTGTGCACAAAAATGCTGCCAATTTGCAGATCGTGATATGGTGACAAGGTTACGACAACAATTTTGGGAGAGTCTCAAAAATCACGCACTAATTATGTTTATGATGTTCTTTCTATATGTTATCAAAAATGAGAAAGTCACGATACCAATTCAGGCTAAATGGCTCTATTGTTTGTTGTAGAGCATGGTATGAGCTACATGGAATACCAAAGACATCATTTTATCGATACAAGAGAACTTTGAAAATGGTGTGCGCCAATATGTACATGGGAACACATGTACATTGAGAAGGGGACTTCAACATACTAGTTTAGCAAGAGCACTACTAAATGAGTTTGTGGAAAACAACTCTGAGAAGATGCCACATAGAAGTAGAACACTGCTAGATGGCTCAAGAGAGACTCAATTGGTGATTCCATCAACATACAAACAAGTGGATATTTTATGTGAAATCAACACGACACTTGACCAAATGGGCTATGAGAAGAAGCTATCCCAATCTTCTTTTGGTAGAATTTGGAACAAAGAGTACCCACATGTCACTTTAACAAAGACGAGTGAGTTCTCTAAGTGCAATATTTGTAGCTCAATCAAGGCAAGGTTAGAAGCTAAACCTTCTCTTGAAGAGAGAGCTCTTCTCTTGAGGGAGAGAGAAGTTCACATGGCACAACAAAAGAGTTGCAGAAGCCTATATTATGCATGGCGCACGTATTCAGAAACTCAACCACAAAAATATGTATGCATAATCCATGATAAGATGGATCAAAAGAAGACTGCCATTCCTAGATTACGCATTGTTCCCAAGGGTGTGGATTCAGGATATAATCTGCAGGTGGCATTGATTGGCATGATCACTCATGGACATGGAGAAGGTCATTACGGACACTTTGTCTTGAATGGTTTGTGGCCAGCTGATCCAAATCTTACAATTGGCTCAATTGCTAATTGTTTACATAACCTCGAGAGGATAGATAAGCATCCTCTTGGTGATCTAGTAACAAATGGACTTCCAAGGAGCAATATTTCACTACTACATGCTTTGAACTCAAGGGATGCTTTGGACTACCATAACTTGAGTGATGGAAAAGAGCCCATTGTGCAGTCGTCAGAAATTGCAGAAGAGGAATTGGGGTCAACATTTCGCAGATTGCCAGAGAACTTGTTGCTACAATTGGATAATTGTGCAGGGGAAAACAAAAATCGATACTTATTTGCCTATTTGTCAATGCTTGTTGCAAGGGGTGTTTTCAAAACCATCCAGCTGGGATTTTTAATGGTTGGGCATACACATGAGGACATAGACGCCATGTTTAGTAGGTTTTCAGAGAAGTTGAGAGTTACACAAACCTATACTTTGCCACATTTGATGGATACATTACGAAACAGCTCATCTTCATCTCCAGCTCCATTTTTTCTCACAAAGATCCCCGATTTCAAGCAATATTGTGATGGCTATCTTTGTGATGGACAGACATACTTGTTGGACATTCCAAACCGCTTCAGTTCAGGTTCTTTATGCAGGATGAGACACCAATGATGCAATATAAGGCACATGTAGGTGTATCAAGTTGGAGTGGAAGTATTCGCCTTTGGAAAACAGACACAGAAGGCAAGCCAATGTTACCACATGGAGATCCACCTCTAGTACAAATGGCGGAGTATGTCAAGGCCCATGAAGAAGTCATTTTGGGGCTAAAGAACTATATAAAATTTTGGAAAAATTTAGGGAATGGTTCAAGTATTCCGCGATATTATAGACCCGTGATAGATTATTGGAGTAAGGTAATTGAAGAGATTGGAAAAGCAATCATATCAGAGGGAGTCTTGTATGAAATGTTTTGGCCAAAAACTCAAGAATATTCTCACCTACAAAGCACTACAATGAATTTGCAACAAGGAGCAGAAAGATTCCTAGGCCTTGAAGAGTTGAACGATCATTTTTGTGGGCCTCAACGAGATAGGCCAAGGGAAGAGTTTGACCCTATGTCTGATGTGCACCAAGGTGACTTTCTTATGCTTGTTCCGAGTGACACAGAAATCTATCCAGTGTGGCTTGCAATGGCTTTATCTCACATTGATAATGAGCCTACATCACCAAAATACAGAAAACTCTTGATTCAATATTGGGCACCTTGCGCGAGAAAAAGTGGGATGACAGATACTCAAGCTTATAGTAATTGTTGGAAGGGTTATTGGGCTGTCAACTATAAGGACCCACAAGTGTGGGAAACTATAGATGCAATTGTTTGGTCCTGGAGACCCAACAAAGAAGGACCATTTTCTAGAATAAATATTCCAGAAAGACATGCTCTAAAAGCCAAAGAAGGCCTCACTCGTGCACATCAGCCACACTTGGATCAAAGTTCAGATATGGTATCAAATGTGGAGTAGAATTATGTGGAGCTTCTATTGTGACTATACTAGTCAATTTGTAAACAAAATCTTTTTTGTATCTTCCTTTGTTTTATGTAATTTATAGTTATTATTCAAATCCATGTGTTGTACATCCTCTTGACTTTTGGTGTTTATCAACACCACAATCCTATGAGATTTTCACTTTATTTACTAGCCACACACCTCAATTTTTCCCACTTTAAGTGGAAAATTCCCAAATTACATGAATTCGGTCGATTTGGAGATTCCCATAATGTGAGATTTTTACCAAAATACCTAATATGGTCTTTTCTCTAAAAACAGCCATTAGTCTTCTCACCCTCCCCTCCTTCCTCCTCTCTCTCAAGCTCATAAAACCATCACAAATTCCTCTTCTAATCACCTCTCAAATCATGATTAATCTTGTTGTAATTCATAAGTTTTCATTCAACCCCTTTCTATTATTACTAGATATGCCTTGATTTTATGTAGATTCTTTACATTTTAAAATAAGGAAGCTCTTGGCCTCAAGCTATGGAGAAAGGAGTGAAGACAAAACAAGTGATGATGGAGCCAATTAGTTGCAAATAGGTCAACAAATCACTTGGAAGGAGATTCTTCATTGGTGGAATGTCCCTAATCAAGCTTCATTTGTACAAATTGCACTTGGATCTTAACCTCACTCCTAATCACTCTCTTGCCTATATAAAGAGGCCCCCCGCTTTGTAATTTCAAGTCTCCCTCATCCTCATTGAGTCTTTGTATCACTCATCATGAGCCCATAAAGCTCATTCATTCACTCTATTCTTTGCACATTCTAGAGTGCAAATTGTTTATGCTAGTAACCTCCCCTCCTCTTACTTATGTTAATTAAGAGAGATCTTTTATGTGTGTGTGAGAGTGCTTGATGTGATTTTGGCTAAATCTTGTGTTGTTGTTTAGTAATCTACATGCTATTTGTGTTAGGAGTGCTTGAAGTTATCCATTCCTTGTACACACATTGAGGTTAATGCTTCATTCATAGTGACAGCTCTCTCTCTCTCTCTCTCTCTCTCTCTCTCTCTCTCTCTCTCTCTCTCTCTCTCTCTCTCTCTCTCTCTCTCTCTCTCTCTCTCTCTCTCTCTCTCTCTCTCTCTGTGCGTAGCGGTCCTAGTCCACGCTTCCAAGACTAGGTGGTGCCCTCATTTCATTTCCCTTGTGGCGCAATGGAGTTTGTTTTGGTGTAGAGGCCGCCATTCCAAATTTCCTTCGTCACCAGTTACAAGATCTACTCGAATGACAGAGTCTTGGAAATGCAAGTAGACATGGTTTCTAGACCATTCATGCACCATTTTTGCTTCCCTCATGAAAGGACGTCCTAAGATCATCTCAAATGACATAGTGTGCTTGAAGAAATCCATAACAATGAAGGTATTACTTTTTTTGTGTCCAAATACCTTGATCTTGAGATCTTCTAGCATCCCAATAGGCTTAACAATAGTCCCATTGGCCATCTTTACTACTATGTTTTTAGTCCCAAGGTGAGGTCTTCCTATAGTTTCCCAACAATTTCATGTCATAATGCTAAACCCAATGCCACCATCAAGGATTTTCTTTGCAGTTAATCCCTTGGTAGTGATTGGTATGGTTATATTGGATTCATCACCTTCAAAGTATTGTCATAACTTGTAAACAGGTATATCAACAATAGAGTTCTCATCTAGGTTGGATTGTGGATCTAAGTGTTCCTTCTCCATTGGCATCTCCCTAGCTCCATCCATCTGTGAAAATTGTGGTAGCCTAGCTTTTAGTTCTTCATTGAGGACAACTCAAAGAGCTAAGAATAGCTGAGGGTCTCCATATAGTTTGGACATGATGGTGGTTCTAACTTTTGAAGCCATGAAATCCATCAATTTGGCAATATTTAACAATAGCTTTTGGGCTTCAATCCCTTGACGTGGGGAAGATGGGATCTCCATTTCTTTAATAGGGTCAGGTAATCCCTCTGTAGACATTCTCTCCAACAAGAAGGGAGTACGTCTACTTTCCCATGACTTCAAGTCACTTTCTTCTTGGATGACACTAGGTATGGCTAGTGGTCTATGGACTTTGTGAGGTGCTTTTGTGTAGGGAACACTGTGTTGGTAATTTGGATCTGCCTAGATGGTGGCTCTAGATCCCTCCAGGTATCTTCAAACTCATTAATTTCTTGACTCGCTCGATATCCTATGTAGGGTTTGGGTAAGTTCCCATCTTCTTCTTGGGTCCTGGCCATTGTCGCTCATGACCATCTTTCTTGTTTGTTTCGTTCCTAGTGGTCGTTTTAGTCTCCATTGTTTCACCTGAATATGAATCCTCTTCAACGTCATTCATATATATGGGTTCGTCACCAATCCCTATGTTGGTCTTTGAACTGGGGTCTGACTTTGCTGATTTTTGCGATCTCTTCTTTCGGGTTTTCTTCTTCTTCTAGGATTGGGCAATTGATGCTGTGCCTCTTTATTCAAGAATATAATTTTAGTTTTGGAGCATCGATCGTGTGAGTACATTTACTAGTACCACATGCGTACTTTGTGTTGGCTCCTCAGTAACCTCAATTAAATTCAATGGCATCATATTTGGTGCATTTGAATTATTAGGGCATTCTGCAATCAAATGATCTATGCCACATCAATTACACATGAGTATCCACTTTGTATATGTGCTCGCTTGATTGGTTTGCATCACTGTGGTGTTCTTTTGTAATCTAATAGGACATTCGGCTACACGATGTGGACCTCCACACTCATAGCATTGAAGAGGTGGTCTCTTGGCAGTGTAATTGATATTTTGGCCTATTTCCACAAGAGAAACTACTTGATAGACATGTTTGACTTGTCCCCAATAGTCCTCCATGTAATATTGTGGACTTTCTTCAAGTGCATCTATCCCATAGGCATTATTAGGGTCATTATCTTCCCCACAGCCTTCCAAACCAACAATAGATGTCTCACAACCCACTTGATTCACAAAAGTGATTCTTGGATGTGGTGGTTGTTTTTGTTGGGGTATAAAGCCCAATGTGGTCGCCCAGGTAAGTGGGCGGGCCGCCAGGTATGTACACATATTCTTTTGTAAAAACCTAATAAGAACTCACTATGCTCTACACATTACAGTAGAGTGAGTTCACCATATCGTCGTGCTTTTCTTCTTGCACTCTCTCTAGGGTCGCACTTCCGCTCGTACTCCTTCAACTGGTATCAGAGCTCAGATCGAGGCTCGGGGCAGCACTGCAGGAGGCTAGAGTCACCAACTCAGATTGGAGTGAAATTCGACAGGCAAAGACACGGCCCCAAATCTCGTGGGTAAGTTCGAAGGACTTGGTGTTGTCAGAATTTCATTCTGAGGTCATCTCGGCCACCGTTCGGCTTCGACAAAGGTCTGCGCAGGCCATTTTTGACTACGTGGTCTCGACGGGTGCAGATCCGACTCTGCAAATTTGGGGTTTTTTGGCCTACAACTGCAGGTGCTGAGGATATCGACACTCCCAGAGTGTTGATTTGTGGCTGTCTACACATCGAAGGACGGCTCACAGTTCTTGGAGGCGTGTCACATACGACACGGGCGTATCTACATGCAGACTGTAGGCGACATCCACTAGTTCATCAGGTAGCTTGTGTTTGCTGCTTGATATTCTAGATTTCATCCTGATATTGCAGGTACTTCCACATGGGATGTATTGTCAGAGATGATGTATGTCTGTTGAGGGTTTGCTGGCTGTAAGTCACGCAGCAAACAACCACCGCAGCGGTTACAGCATACAGTGGGAAATTTGTGGATGTATGACTTTGTGGGAAGTCTATGTACTGTCAGATTTACTGCAGCCTTTGTTGAGGGTCGAGTGAGGTTTTATTGAGCTGGGGGATTCTCGAATGTTGAGATCCTTTCAGTGATACAGGTCTTGGAGCTATCCCTCGAGCACCCTTAGATAGGCAGCTAGGATGTATTGACTATGAGTTAGACAGTTGGGATTGCATCTTTGCTTTACTGCCGTTGAGGCATTGTCGCAGTCTATGCTTACAGGACATTCAGAGACAGTACAGTGCAGGACAGGTTTACCCACAGTTAGCTACAGTGTTAGAGAGACAGTGGTTTTTGGAGCTGTTTTTTTGGTCTGTTTTTAGTACACCAGAGCCAGTTTACAAAGGAGACTCTGCCAAAATTTCTGCAGAATCTGAAGCTTTCTGGGTTCATTTGACAGGTTGTATTGGTTCAGAGGTCAGTTTACAAGGAAACTCTGCCGAATTTTTCCCAGGAAAGTAAACTACTGTGAAGCGTAGCTATGGCTGGATCACAGGACACTGCTCTTTACAATATCAAGAAGCTGGATGGAACCAATTTCCCATTGTGGAAGAAGCAGATTTGGCACGTGTTGGTACAAAAGAAGCAGATAAAACCTATAAAGCTCAAGGGGATAAAACCAGAAGATATGGACGAAGATGAATGGAGAGAAATGGATGAATTGGCACTTTCTACCATTATGCTGACTTTGGCAGAAAGCGTTTACTTCAATGTAGTAGACGAGATGTCGGCTTATCAAGCATGGTTAAAGCTGAGTGATCTTTATGAGAAGTAGAGTGCAGCTTCACATGTATACTGGCTTAAGAAGCTTGTTGACTTGAAGATGAAAGAAGGGACACCTATGTCCAATCATCTGAATGAATTCAACACAATCTACAGTCAGTTTTCAGCTCAAGGTGTCAAGTTTGATGAACCTGTTAGAGCTATGTTCCTGTTGATCACATTGCTGGAAAGTTGGGACACTTTTTGCACAGCTTTGAGTAATTCTGCACCTCCAGATGGTTTGAACATAGCAGGTGTAGAAGGAAGTCTGCTTACTGAAGAAACCAATAGAAAGACAATGGAAAAAGGCAAAGGAACATCCTTAGTTGTCAGGGGAAGGACCAAAGAAAAGTACAAAGGTGGAAAGAGGAATCAGTCTCGTAGCAAGTCCCGGAGTGCTAAAGGCAAGAGTGACATAGAATGCTACCATTGTGGCAAGAAGGGTCACATGAAAAGAGACTGCAGAGAATGGAAAGCAGAAAAGGCAAAGAGAAAGCTGAAGACCATGGTGAGAAGAACAAGTCCTCAGTGAAGATTCAAGAAATAAATGTGACAAACACTGTTGCAGAGGATGACAGTCTAGTGTCAGGAGACATCTACTTCTTGAAGAATACAATGGACTCAGCTCTTCTTACAACATCTGATGGAAATGCACTGAGTGACTGGATTATAGACTCAGGGGCATCACTTCATGTGTCTCCAAACAAGGAGTGGATTACCTCTTATGTGACCACTAAAGATCATGTATGGCTAGGAAATGGGCAGACATGTGAGATCTTAGGTGTTGGAAATGTTCAATTGAAGTTTCAGAATGGCTCTTCTTTCACGTTAGAAGAATGTGAGACATGTTCCCCGGCAATTACAAAGAGCTTGATTAGCGCAGGTTTACTTGATGATGCTGGCTACGGTCACCACTTTTGACAGAACATGTGAAGATATCCCAAGGGTTCTATGACAGTAGCACATGGAGTAAAGTCCTGGAGGACTTTACATGATTTATGTATCAAATGTCTATAAAAATGTAATCAATGTAACCGAGCAGCCGAACGTTTCTTTTGTGGCCATAGCCGGTTAGGACATATTTCCAAGAAGGGAAATGGAAATCTTGTCTCGTTCTGGTTATTTGCCTGGCTTTTTCATTTAATGATTTTGAATTCTGTGAACATTGTCTGTATGGTAAGCAAACACAGCACCACATAAGCATAGAAGCAGTAGAAGAGATACACAGTTGGCACTGACAGGAGCAAAGTGAACCCCGAACCCCGACGGCCTCTAAAACACCGGGGACTGAATGGTGCACCTCGGGCCTGTCATGGTAAAGCAAACAGGGGGCACCACCTAGCTTCAGCGGCTAGGACGCAAAAACAACACACCACCATAAAACAAAGTTTTCATCCAAGAGAGATGGATGCTTGGGAGTAATGATGAAGAGGAAAGGGAATGAGATCAAATGAGATAGAGAGAAGAGAGAGAGAGAGAGAGAGAGAGAGAGAGAGTGAGGAGGGGGTAATAGCGCTTAGTACTTAGGCACCACAAAAGGATGGCGAATCCGCACACCCTTCACACATACACAAGCTCACTCCAAACACAATACTAGGTGGCGATTCCGCACACACCTCACATGGGCAAAACATTGCAAGAAAACATACTCACAAAACCTCAAGCTTTATTTAGAGAATAAGGCGATGAAATGGGGAGCATAGGATAGGGGAATGAGAAGGGAGAGTGTGGTAGAGCACATGGCGGATAGGTGGGAGTTGATGGCGAAGACTCGCACGAGGGTTATGGCCATCATCCTTCATTTAGTTTTCCTTCATCTTCCATAGCCCAAGGGTGTAGAGTTCATGCTCAAGACGAGCATGGTGATTGCGGTGATGGTGATGGTGTGGGTGTGTGTGTGCACTAGGTACACACAGTGCATAGTGTACACTTTGGTGATGGTGTGTGTGTTTTGTGTGATGGTGACCCCTCTTTATATAGGGGAGGAGGGGGGAGAAATTCTAGAATTTAGAAATGAAGAAATCATTATCTACATAGGCCATGTGACTGTGGGCCCAACTTTTCTGGCTATGTGTATATGTGCCAGAACAGCGGTCTCATGAGAGAGAGACTAAGAGAGAGAGATGGGTTGATGAAAAAAAGTTAGAGGTGACATGGAGAATAAAGTAATTACAAGAGGGGAGAGAGGGGAGTGTGTTCAGAGGTGAATCTGTGTGCAGATGTGTGTGAACACAAGAAAAATCAAATAACCACCGGGTGGGGATGGGTCTGTGGGCACCTTTTTTAGTGAAACTGAGTGTGTGTGAGTGTGGGGGAGGTTATTTAGCTACAAGACAAGAGACATGCACCCTTTAGAGAGAGGGGGGGGGGTGTTTGGGTCATGGGATATGATAGGAGAGAGAAAGGGGGGGTGGGGTATACTATTTTGGAGAAGATAGGGTAAGTTCATGTGAGTTAGAGGTCCTATTGGTGAGTTATAATAAATTATTGGTGAGAGGTGGGGTAGCTTGAGGGGAGAGAGAAAGGAGAAAGAACAAGGGGAAGAGAGAGAGGGTTGACCTTTTGAGTGGAGGAGAGGAAAAGGACACCCCGGCGGGGCGCAACAGTGAAGAAAAAAGAGGCAAGGTGGGGATGGGCTATACCCCGCAGGCATGAGGTGGCCTATTTTACCTTTCTTATATATTTACATAATCATACTTTATTTTTTTCTTACTTTTTCCAATGCCTTTTATCACTCCCTCCATAAGAGGGTGTTTTCATGGGGTGGGGACGAGAGAAGAGGGGTATGGGAGCTTGGCTTGTGAAAAGCCCCCATCATTAGCCCTCCCCTTTTGGCTAGAGGCATTCATGTCTCTAGCTCATCTGTTTAATCATTATCGTCGGAGGTGGTGGCTGATGGTGTGCCCTCATCTGGAATGTCAATTGGTGGAGCCCGGTCAAATCGAAGAAAATAATGTTTAAGTCGCCAACCATTTACCCTGGTTTTATGAAGTTTTCCATCAGCCTCCATAAGCTGGTAGCTTCCATTTGCATACTTTTTCCTGATGATGAAAGGGCCTTCCCATCGGAGCAGGAGTTTCTTATCCTTGCGCATGTCGAAGCGATTGTCGTAGCGGAGCACCAACATTCCTTTCTTCAATTCTTTTTTCCGGAGATGCTCGTTAAAGCTAAGCCGTCTATGCTCTACTTGTGCTGCATAATAATTTATTGCTTCTTCTCTGTCCAGCCGCAGTCTTTCCAAGTTGATGATGTGATCTCTCAAATGCATGTTGGGCTGTTGAAGCTGGCTTGTCATTACTCTGAGACTTTATAGTTGCACTTCAATGGGCAAGATTGCTTCCTTACCAAATACTAGATGATACGGTGTGAATACCCAAGGATGTACGAAATGAAGTTCTGTAGGCCCATAAAGCTGGTAGTAGATACTTATCCCAGTCTCAGGATGATTGTTACCTGCTTGGTAATAATTTTAGAAACCATTCCATTTACCTTTTCAACTAGGCCATTACATTGAGGGTAATATGGTGAAGAGTGCCTCCTTGTAATGCCCAGTTTCTGCATTTATTCTCCTACCAAGTCTGCTCTGAAACCTGGCCCTCTATCAGAGATGATCTCTAAAGGTGTGCCAAACCTACAGCATATGTGCTCGTAGATAAATTTAGCTACCTCTACCGCTGTGATTCTAGTGGTGGTTGTAGCCTCTGCCAGTCATGTAGTCGACCCCCATGATAATGTAGAATTTTCTTGAGTTGGCCCTAGGTAATGGCCCAATGGCATCGATACCCCATTTTTCAAATGGGCCATATGAGAGAATAGGTGTCTGTGGTTCAGGCATAAGTGACCTAGTGCCGGCCTTTTGACACAACTTACACGTTTTGCACCAATGGTGTACATCACGGTTGAGGCTAGGCCATATGAAGCCTGCCTGCAAGATTTTCCTACTTGTTATGTCTAGGGAAAAGTGACCACCACAAACCCCGTCGTGACAGCTAGCAATTACTCCAGTGATTTCGTGAGAGAGAGGGACCTTCCTGAGTATTTGGTCCTTACCCTTACAATACAAACCATCATTGATGAGTCGATACCTTGTGGTCTTCCGCGTCAGCCATTGCTTCTGCCCCTTTATTAAATCTGATGGGCATTCCCCTATTTCCAAAAAATTCATGATGTCAGGCAAGGAATCACTGCCTTGAAATAGAGGGAGCTTTAGTTTTATTGCTCCAACCACCACTTCCTGTAGTCTTTCACTTGCTAGGGCATCTGCTTCTTGGTTTTGAGCCCTTGGGATATGGTGTATTTGAACTTCTTCAAACTTACCCAACAAGGTTTTTACACCACTTAAGTGAGTCCTTAAACTAGGATTCTTGCATGTCCATGCTCCATTTACTTGCCTTACCAGAAGTAGAGCATCCCCAAATACATTAAGGCGTTGTACACCTTGCGAGACACACCATTGTAGACCCTTGGTTAGTGCTGCATACTCAGCTTCATTGTTAGAATGTGAATCTAACAATTGGCCCAACGAAAATACCTTTGTCCCTTTGTCATCAAAGACCACTATGCCTGCAGCTTCTTTGTCGGACGCTCGCTTGTAGGCTCCATCAAAGTAGAGAGAGTATGCTCCTTCTACCATCGGTGGTACTAGAGGTAATCGGACTTCTCCTTCCTTAGATTGCTTCTCCTTCCTTTCAAAGACTTGGTAGGTCATGAGTCCCCCCAAACTTGCCCTTGTCGTGCTTTCTACCTGTACCGTGTAGTCAAACTCTTGCAGACGAACTAGCCATTTCGTAATCCTAGCAGACACATCCATGTGTTGTACAACATAGGGAAATATTTCATCCGTGGTTAGAATCACAAATTTCTTAGGCAGCAAATATGACCTAAACTTTGTAGTTGCAAATCTAAGAGCTAGGACTAAGTGTTCCACATGGGTGAAACCTTTCTCTCCTACTGTCATCATTCGACTAGAGAAGTAGATTGGCCTCATGAAAGATGTCGTCGTATCCTTTTGGAGTAGCATAGCCCCCAATGAGTCGTCACCAACACTTGAGGTGACATAGAATTTTTCATCCCACTTAGGTGGTGAGATAGTTGGCAGAGTGGCTAAGACCTCCTTTACCTTGTTGTAGTGATTTTCGCTTTCCTCGTCCCAAGTGAAAGTTGATCTTTGAGTGAGTTGTTGCAGTGGTAGAACAAGTTGTGATAGTAGATGTATGAATCTACTTAAGTACCTCACCTTCTGTAGAAAAGAGACTAGTTGACGTGCGGTCGTTGGTGAAGGTAGGGCTATGAGTGCGGACACCTTACTTGGGTCGACGTTGATACCTTTTGCTGAAATTTCATGGCCTAGTAGAATGACTTTACTCTCCCCAATGTGGCATTTATCCACATTTAATTGCCCACCTAGGCTCTGCAACCTGGCCAAACCTTTAGTTACCTTTTCTAAATGTAAAATACGGGAGCTATATATACAAAAATCATCAATGAACACTCTTATGGATGTTCCAAAGAACGGTTGAAAAACATATGTGACATATCTTTGGAATGTGGCAGGTGCATTTGTGAGACCAAATGGCATAACCCTGTATGCAAAACAGCCCCATGGCGTGATAAAAGTGGTTTTTAGCTGATCTTCCAAGGCTATGCGTATTTGAAAGTATCCAGAATAACCATCACAGACGGTATAGCATTCAAAACCCGCTACTTCATTCAGAATTTCATCCAAGAAAGGGAGAGGAAAGTGGTCTCTCTTTGTAGCTGCATTTAGTGGTTTGTAGTCAACACAGACCCTCCACTAACCATTCTTTTTAGGCGTCACCACTACGGGTGACACCCATTCTGAGTTTTCAACAGGATAGATGAATCCCGCCTCCAGTAGTTTCCTTATCTCGGCCAAGAGTTCCTTTTCTTGTATGACCCCCAGTCGTCGTAGCTTTTGCACAACTGGTTTTACCCCTTCCTTCAACTTAATATGATGTTCCACCACTGTAATACCTGTGATTCTTTCATAGTTGTCAATGAACAGGTTAGGAAATCCCATCAACATTTGCAAAAAACTATCTTTCTCCTCAAGTGTTAATTCCGTAGACAACATACCCTTCAACCTACTTCCTCCTAGGCCAGGTGATTTTCTCTCCTCTTCATTGGGTTTCCCTTTTGGTGATGGATCACCAGTTGTGCTTACCCTTTGTGGATCCTTCATAATGATACCCATCACATCAATGGAACTGTCACTTTCTTCGGTGGATGTGGTCTCCTCCTCAGAACTGGAAGATTCGCTAGTGGTTTCATCTGCCGATGTTTCCAGATTCATTTGCTTCTGCTTGCCAATCCTCATGTCGTAGTAGATTGTCTCCCCTTTCTTACCGGTCATGCGTAGAAGGCCAGTACCCCAGTCCTGTTTTTCCTTCATGGCCATCAGCCATGGTCTTCCCAAAATTAGTGGATAGCCCTCCCCCTTAGTAAGCATTACAAAAACATCTACCTCTACCTCAGTGTTGAAAGCTTTTATTTTCACGGCACTTACCACACCCACACACTTTACTTTTGCGTTGTTTGCCATCTTTGCCTTGCATGGAGAAGGCCTGTCAACCTCGAGCACTAATCGAAGCATAATAGCTTCGCTCATTACACAGATTTGTGCACCTCCATCAATGTAGGTGTTTCCAACCCTCTTTCCTTTTATGTTTACGTCGACAATTGGAAGGATGTCATCCATGTTGCATCCCAAAATTGCTCCGGCTACCTTTGTTTTGGAGCGTCTTGTACTTACCATTTTAGACCATTGTCGCCTTACTTTTGGTTCAAGATGTAGAAGCTGTGGCCATGTAATCTTCGGTCCTTGCTCTGCCACATCCAATGTTAGATCATAGGGCTTAGAACTTTCCCCTAGCTGGAAGTCGGTGATGCCCAATTTCCGTCGTGGCCTGGATGGCCTCTTGCTAGTTTCTCCTCTCATGCTTCTCTCATCATCTGATTGTGTAGCTTTCTCCCTCCTAACTCTTTTCACAGTCATGGCTTCAAGTGGTTCTAAAAAGGTTACCTTCTCCTTACCCTTGTCCCTCTCCTTTGCTCTGGGTGGATCCACTACTACGGCTTTTCCTTTCTCTTCTAGCCTTATGATGTTTACAGGGCGATCAGGTGGTGGGGCTGGTGGAAGAGGTGGGATGGATGCTTGTAATGGTGTCTGGGGTGGACGTAGAATTTGTGTTGGTGGGGGTGGTGCTCGGGGTGGGGGTGTTCTTTCTCTAGGGGGTGATAATTGGTTCCTTCTACCTCCTCTATTATAGTTTTGTCGTGGTTTGGGACAGTAGTACATACCGTGACCGTCTTCTCCACAGTTGTAGCAATGATACTCCCTGTTTTGTCGTCGTGCTCTTCCAGGGTCTTGATCTCTTTCTTGACTCCTCCCTTGTTGTATTAAGTGGACAGACAAATTCTATAGTTGGTCAGTAATATGGGCCAACATATCTTGTTGGTCATCTCTTACCCCAACAGTCGGTGGTGGTGGTGGAATGGTGGTTGTCGTAGTTGTTGGTCGACGCGATGTTCCTGATTCTGTTGACTAGGTTTCTTTGGCTTTCATTCGCAGCTTCTTGTCTTTAAGGCGAGCAATCTCAACGGCTAACTCGCACGTAGCCGGGAATCTACCTTTCACCTTCTCCTTGAGAAGCGGCCATAAGCCATGCATGAACCGATCTTTTTTTAGAAAATCGGGTGCAGCTTCCCCCCTAGCCAGTGACTCAACCCACCGTTCCCACAAATCCACAAATTTGGACTCATAGGTGGCATATTCTAAAAGACCCTCCTGCTTCAAGTCTCTCAACTTGTCCCACAACTTTTCTGAAGTGGTACCTCCCCCAAAGCGCCTCTTATAAGCGGTTTTTAAGGGTTCCCAGTCATCCTTGGTTGCTTGTGGAAGTGCTTAAAGATTCTAACCCGGGATTCATCCGTATCTTTGTTGCTCACTACACATGCTACTTCAAAGTCATCTAGGAAGTCTGTTACCAAATCCTCCCCCTTCTTTCCTTTAAATGTTAGAAATGCTACACTTGCCATGATTACTGAGAGAGATCTAGAAAGACACACTGCTTAACTTGCAAAAAAAAAATTCTTCTTTACAAGGAGGCGTGTATACCCTCTTATACTAGGACATAGATTAAAACTTCAAACGGTACATTGCCTTGTACCAAAGGTAAGACAAATGGCTGATCTGATGCCAGAACCTCAAAAAACCGCTCCCCACCTAGCATGGTGTCAATGACGTGCTGGTAGTGAGCCTTCAAGTCCAGTATTACCTTGATTGAGCGTACACGTGTTGGTATGTGTGATCTGTCTTGAGGTAGGTTGTACTGATTCATGTGAAGCTTAGAGGTGCTTAGTCATTGTCCAAGCTTGTGGGAGAGGGTGGTGTTCTTTCCTGAAACAAACTCAGTAGATCCCTAGTTTCTCTAGTGAGAGTGTGAGCCAATGATTCTGTTATCTGTGCTGCAGCATCAGGTGCGACTTGAAAACTGACTGTGATAATTACCTCGGTGACTTGAGTTACCCGATTCTCAAAGTAGAATAGTGTTGATTCTCTATTGTGTAGAGCTCCTTCCATTTTGTTGTTGTGGGTTGGTTGTAGGTTGCGGACATGGTTTCGACCTTCTCCTTCTTCTTCTTGGCACTTGGCCTATGTATATCCACTGGGTTTGGCGTGTTGGTTGACTCTCCCATTGCAAATCGATTACCGTTACGCCTGGCACTCGAGCTTCGATGGAGATGCGGAGTTCGTCTAGTTGTGCTTGGAGCTCTTCTTCTTCTTCCGTCCAATTAGCAAATCCTGCTAGCCATTCATCCATTCACAATAGTTTAGGGGTTTCAGTCTTGTAAACTGAAGGGTTTCATGAAAAGATCCTCCGTGGGGACACCAAATGACGGGAGCAAAGCGAACCCCGAACCCCGACGGCCTCTAAAACACCGGGGACCGAATGGCGCACCTCGGGCCTGTCATGGTAAAGCAAACAGGGGGCACCACCTAGCTCCAGCGGCTAGGACGCAAACAACACACCACCATAACAAAATTTTCATCCAAGAGAGATGGATGCTTGGGAGTAATGATGAAGAGGAAAGGGAATGAGATCAAATGAGATAGAGAGAGAGATAGAGAGAGAGAGAGAGAGAGAGAGAGAGTGAGGGAGGGGGTATAGTGGCTTAGTACTTAGGCACCACAAAAGGATGGCGAATCCGCACACCCTTCACACATACACAAGCTCACTCCAAACACAATACTAGGTGGCGATTCCGCACACCTCACATGGGCAAAACATTGCAAGAAAACATACTCACAAAACCTCAAGCTTTATTTAGAGAATAAGGCGATGAAATGGGGAGCATAGGGTAGGGGAATGAGAAGGGAGAGCGTGGTAGAGCACATGGCGGATAGGTGGGAGTTGATGGCGAAGACTCGCACGAGGGTTATGGCCATCATCCTTCATTTAGTTTCCCTTCATCTTCCATAGCCCAAGGGTGTAGAGTTCATGCTCAAGACGAGCATGGTGATTGCGGTGATGGTGATGTTGTGGGTGTGTGTGTGCACTAGGCACACAAAGTGCATAGTGTACTCTTTGGTGATCGTGTGTGTGTTTTGTGTGATGGTGACCCCTCTTTATATAGGGGAGGAGGGGGGAGAAATTCTAGAATTTAGAAATGAAGAAATCATTATCTACATAGGCCATGTGACTGTGGGCCCCACTTGTCTGGCTGTGTGTATATGTGCCAGACCATCGGTCTCATGAGAGAGAGACTAAGAGAGAGAGATGGGTTGATGAAAAAAAGTTAGAGGTGACATGGAGAATAAAGTAATTACAAGAGGGGAGAGAGGGGAGTGTGTTCAGAGGTGAATCTGTGTGCAGATGTGTGTGAACACAAGAAAAATCAAGTAACCACCGGGTGGGGATGGGTCTGTGGGCACCTTTTTTAGTGAAACTGAGTGTGTGTGAGTGTGGGGGAGGTTATTTAGCTACAAGCCAAGAGACATGTTGCCCTTTAGAGAGAGGGGGGGGTGTTTGGGTCATGGGATATGATAGGAGAGAGAAAGGGGGGGTGGGGTATACTATTTTGGAAGATAGGGTAAGTTGCATGTGAGTTAGGGTGCATTATTGGTGAGTTATAATAAATTATTGGTGAAAGGTGGGGTAGCTTGAGGGGAGAGAGAAAGGAGAAAGAACAAGGGGAAGAGAGAGAGGGTTGACCTTTTGAGTGGAGGAGAGGAAAAGGGACACCCGGCGGGGCAACAGTGAAGAAAAAAGAGGCAAGGTGGGGATGGGCTACCCCGCAGGCATGAGGTGGCCTATTTTACCTTTCTTATATATTTACATAATCATACTTTATTTTTTTCTTACTTTTTCCAATGCCTTTTATCACTCCCTCCATAAGAGGGTGTTTTCATGGGGTGGGGACGAGAGAAGAGGGGTATGGGAGCTTGGCTTGTGAAAAGCCCCCATCAGCACTTGTTCATAGTGATTTGTGTGGACCTATGCCTAACCTATCTCTAGGGGGAGCTTCTTACTTTATGACATTTATAGATGATTACTCGAGGAAAGTATGGGTTTACTTTCTCAAGCACAAGGATGAAGCGTTTAGTGTTTTCAAAACGTTTGTGACACTTGTGGAGAATCAGAGTGGCAAGAAGCTTAAATGCTTACGCACTGACAATGGTGGAGAGTATGTTTCAAAGGCCTTTCAGGACTTTTGTGAGTCAAAAGGTATGAAACCTGAACTTACTGCTCCTTACAATCCTCCTCAAAATGGTGTTGCTGAGAGGATGAATAGGACCATACAAGAGAAGGTCAGAAGTATGTTGTCTAATGCACAACTGCCAAATGGGTTTTGGGCTGAAGCTGTATCAACAGCTGTTCATCTTGTAAATAGATCTCCTAGCAAGGTTTTGCAGAAGGATTCAGTGCCAGAGATGGTATGGTCAGGCAAAATGACCTCATACAAGCATCTTAGAGTCTTTGGCTATGAGGCATATACTCACGTTCCAAAAGAATTTAGGAACAAACTTGATCCAAAGAGTAGAAAGTGCATCTTTCTAGGCTATGGTAATTCTGGTGAGATGGGGTACAGACTTTGGGATCCCGAATCCAGAAAGGTTGTCCGCAACAATGATGTTCACTCTAATGAATCCAAATATCATTCTAAACCAGAGAGGGTTGCGGAGATTAGAAGAGTTGTCTTCCAAGAAGATGGACCTGCACGTGCAAGACATAATGTCAGGGCTCAAGAGGAGCAAGGACAGGATAGAGTGGAACCACAGGTTGTGGCTGAGCCTGAGCCACCTATTGTGCGTAGATCTGGACGTGTCACGCGACCTCCTGATAGGTTTGTTCCATCTCTGAACTATGTCATGTTGACTGATTGCAATGAGCCTTCATGTTACAAGGAAGCAGTGCAAATGAAGGACTCCGGGAATTGGCAATTGTCCATGCAGTCAGAGATGACAGCTCTGCATAAAAACAATACATGGAAGCTAGTTAAATTACCACAGGGCAAAAAGGCTCTACCTTGTAAATGGGTTTACAGGTATAAGATCACCGCTCATGATAGTCAGCCAAAGTACAAAGCAAGGCTTGTTTCCAAGGGCTTTAAGCAAGAACAAGGCATTGACTTTGATGAAGTCTTCTCTCCGGTGGTCAAGATGACTACATTGAGATGCTTTCTTGCATTGGTTGCCATATTATATTTGGTGTTGCACCAAATGGATGTCAAGACAGCGTTCTTGCATGGTGATTTAGATGTGGAAATTTACATGCAGCAGCCAGAAGGGTTTGTTGAGAAAGGCAAGGAAGATTGGGTATGCCAGTTGTTAAAGAGTCTTTATGGCTTAAAACAATCACCGAGGGCATGGTACCATAAATTCCACAAGTTTATGGTTTCTCAAGGCTACAAACGTAGTGAGTTCGATCATTGTCTATATACAAAGAAGGCTAAGGATGGTAGTTGGCTGATCCTTATTTTGTATGTGGATGACATGTTGATTGCTGGCAAGCACTTGGAAGAAATTTCAGCTTTGAAGTCAAAGATGGAAAAATCGTTTGACATGAAAGACATGGGTGAGGCAAGTCATATACTTGGTATGCGCACTGAGAGAGACAGATCAATGAAGTTGATTTGATTATCTCAAACAGAGTATATTGACAAGGTTTTGCAACGTTTCAATATGGAGAAGGGAAAGGCACTGAGTGTTCCATTGCCACCATATGTGAAACTTAGCAAACAAGATTGTCCTGTGTCTGAGGAAGAACAGACTGAAATGGATAAGATTCCATATGCGTCTGCAGTGGGTAGTTTGATGTATGCAATGATTGCTACTCGCCCAGACATTGCATTTGCAGTGGGAGTAGTAAGTCGATACATGTCAAACCCAGGCAATGAAACATTGGGAGGCAGTGAAAGGAATATTGAGATACCTGAAAGCTACAAAGAGTATGCGTATATGCTATGGGAGTCAGGAGCTAAGTGTAAAGGGTTTTACAGACTCAAATTCTGCAGGTGACTTAGACAACCGAAGGTCTACGTCAGGGTATGTCTTTACATTGGCTGGTGGAGCAGTATCATGGCGTTCTAGATTACAAGATTGTGTTACTCAGTCTACTACAGAGGCTGAATATGTTGTAGCATCAGAGGCATGCAAAGAATCAATTTGGCTTAATCGACTAGTAACAGATTTGGGAATCAAAGAAGAGATGCCTGTGTTATATTGTGATAGTCAAAGTGCTATACAATTGGCTCGCAATCCAGTTTATCACTCAAAGACAAAGCATGTGGATGTGAAGTATCATTTCATCAGGGAAATGCTCGAGGATAAGCAACTTCAGCTTGTCAAAGTTCACACCACAGAAAATCCTGCTGATCTACTTACAAAAGGACTTCCCTTAGAGAGCTTTGCGCATTTTCGCAAGCAGTTAAGTGTAGGGTAGTACATCACTTCTCTACATCTCTTGTATATTAGCTTGTATAGTAGCTTCTCTCACACTTAAAGTACCACATTGGACTTTAAGTGGGAGGTTGTTGGGGTATAAAGCCCAATGTGGTCGCCCAGGTAAGTGGGCGGGCCGCCAAGTATGTACACATATTCTTTTGTAAAAACCTAATAAGAACTCACTATGCTCTACACATTACAGTAGAGCGAGTTCACCATATCGTCGTGCTTTTCTTCTCGCACTCTCTCTCGCGTCGCACTTCCGCTCGTACTCCTTCAGTTTTCCTAGCACTGGAGGTGGTAAGGGTGTTGTTTGAACAACATTTTGGGCCCTAGGGACCATGTATTGTGACGTTTGTTCAAGAGATGGGGCCGACATCAAGGCCGACATCAATGCGGGCACTCGAGGTGTATCCGTCCATGCTAAGTTTGATCTATTGGCCATCGCATGTTTAAATACTGTGCAATCCTTAGCTTGATGAACATACCTCTCGTAGGCATTGCAATTCCCATTAAATTTTACTCTAAATTAGGGCATTCACTAGTACTATGCGAACCATAGCAAACTAAGCACCATTGCTGCTCCCTTCTTGGATACATATGATTGTTTTGCGTAGCACGATTGTCTCTAAGACTTTCTCAAATGGCCTTTGTGATATCTTCTAAAGTCATCTCAAATATCTTTGGCTCCTTAGCAATAAGCTTTTAGGGTCATTGGTTGATGCCCCGGTGCTTGTGAGCTAGTAGATTTAGGCTCAATAGACACTCTTTCTCCTTGAATCATTAAATTATCTGCCAATTTCATTTCATTGGTGGTGAATGCTTCCCAAGTGGTGATTCCTCTAATGACTAGGCCATTGTGGATATCCTCATGTCGTATTATTGAAGTGCTCATTTGGATTACATCAAGAATTCAAATGCTTCAAGCAACTAATAAAGTCTCTCACAAACTCTCCTTCCTCTCGTTGGGATTTTTGGAGCTGAGATGCTACACCCCAAAGTACTCCCTCTTGTATGTACTCTTTCAAGAATAGTCTCCTAAGAGTAGGGTAAATTTTTTCTTCTTCCACCCTTAGGGTTCTTTACCAGTCCCAGCCTTCCCACTCAAGGTTCGGCTTAAAGCATTACTCTTATGCAGGTTATTGTGTTCTCTTAGGGAATCGCATATTTTTTCAAATACTTTGGTATGATTTCTCACATCCCTGTCTCCACTAAATTTTTGTGTGAGCTTGGCTATTTTCACTGCCTTACTTCTAGGCTCTCTATCCGGAGCGTTGCGTATATTTTCAGCAATAGATCATCCCATAGCTTGGGAGAATGTTGCCAAGTCACCTAAGTGAGTAGGAATCGTGAATAAAGGCGCTCCAAAGACTACATGTGAAGTAGGTATTGGCATTGGGCTTGGCATATAGGAATCCCTTGGGTTCTAAGTTTGGTACCTTGTTGTGTCATGTGGTGGCCCAAAATGCATATGTGTGGCCCTAGGCATAGCAAACGTGGTAGTTGGTATGGCCTCATTGAAATAAGATCTCGGATGTTGCATTTGTGGAGCATAAGTTGTTGAAACAATGGGAGGGGTAGGAGCTACATGAGCACGAGGACCCATAGGTGTATATGATTGATACACACTTGTAGGTATTGTTGCAGGCATTGAACTACCATGTAGTAGTGATTTACTAACAAAAGAGGTCCATGGCGTGTTTCTTGTCATGCCCATCACTGGGGGTAGGCATGGTATCCATGGTGTCATCAAGAGAGAGATGAGCTAAACTTGGAATGTCACTTGTGGGCTCAGATTGTATTGAGACCCTTGGCAAAACAACATATGGAGGATCCATTGGACTTACCAAGGGAGTCTCCATTTGTGATAAAGTTGGTTGCTTAGCCTTCCTTGTATCCAGGAATCTCATTAGACCCATTGAAGGCATGTGGATCCCTTTGTTCTGCCTCTCTAGCTCCATTACCCTATGCATAACATCACAAACACTTTTTGTTGATCCTCTACGCTAGTAGCACCCATTGTGGATTACAAGACATCTAACCAACCCACATGATAGGTGTGACCTGTGTATAGGCCGGTTAGAGTTTTAGTTTGTAGTTCATATTCCCAGTTCTCATTTAGATATGCTCCATCTAGGATTGAGGTGCTAGGGGTGTCCTTTGAACTAGATGCAACGTGGCTCTCTATGGGCTGACCCTTAGTGCTTGCCAATCTAGGAGCACTTGATTGCTCGACTAGCATGGATGTTGACATAGGGGCCTTTGCCTTAAGCTCTCTCCGGTGCTCCACCTTGTGTACATTCTTGATTTCTTTTTCCCTAGCCGCAATGATATGTCGCTCAACCTCTTGCACTTTGGCAAGGCTTCTACCATGAGGTAATATAACCTCGAAGGGGAATAGCTCTGGGGGTGCAGTCAATTGAGTATTCACGTGTGCACTCTCTAGGAGAATGGGGTCTATGTTGGTCATGAATGGTGAATTTACTTCCCCACCCCCTTCATTTACCTCGTTAGCTCCATGTTCATAGCAAGTGGCTCTACTAAAAGTCTCCTTCAAGCGGCTAAGCACGCTCGGCCCGAACCGCGGGCCCATGTCATGCATGTCTTGGCTTGAAGTATTGGGATTAGGCATTGAGTAACCTTCCATGACGTCGTATCAGAGGAAGATTCTCACTAGATGCAATATGTGGGTCTTGAGTGGTGTTACCTTGGGTTCTCGATAAGGGCCTAGAGCCTAAGGTGGAGGAATAATGAGTGCCCACGTAAACAGAGACACTCTCTATGTGCTCGTCCTCTAGCACATGACCAGAGCGTAGGTGCATGTGACCTGAACACTCTAGAATGGTGAATAGCCGTGAAGGACGCTTACCTAGTTTTTTAGGTGTTTACAACCCAATTTTTTTGTTTTTTCTTGTTCTTTTTTCTAACCAAGCTACGAAATATCGTAGTATATCAGAAGACTGAGGATTGAGGCCTACGCTTGGGCTTGGGCTCGGGCTCGGGCTCGGCCTGAGGACTCAGGGCTTGGATGATCCGGATCCCGGTCCTTCCTTTTAAGATAAGGTTTTTTAATTTTTATTTTGTTTTCGAACTGTCCTTTTGGTCTCAATATTTCTGGGCGTTCTTTTTTTTTGCTTTTTTCAAGAAAATATTTTTTTGAGGATAATGATGTCGCGTGGGCGACGAGCTCACGCCGCACACAGAATCTCCTAACAGCTCTATCTAACCTCCTTATAGCTAGCACAACTAGCTACCAATAATTACCTTGTTAATTGAGTCAATGTTAGTTAACAGAAGCTGCTAAAGACCAAAGACCTACGAATGCACATCAAGGATGAATACAAACAAGCAGTAAAGATGGAACTACACATTTTCCACGTTTTCCCAAAATGGTCACGTATTGTAAATTCTCGATTTATTTCAAACTATTGTAATATCTTAATGTGTTATGGGCTCAATGGGAGTTCCAAGTTGTAAAGAACAGGTCAGTCACTGTGCCTAGGTAGCAAATTCAGTAAGTGGTGGATCCCTAAAGGCCTTGTACACTCGGACATTGCATATTTTTGTCCTAGGTATATAAGGCAGTGTGTAAAAGAAGTTCAAGCTCATTTGTTGAGAGCACTCTTTGGTGAGAGCTCTTGAGATGTGTGACTATGGATTCTTGAGCTTCTCCTTGCTCATATGACTTGGTTAACACTAATCAATGCTTAATTCTATTTCACTATGCCTCTCTCATGCTTCTTATGATTGCTAATGATGCTTAGATTAGCTAGATCATAACTAACTAGTGGTTAATCCCTCTCTAATCTTGTGTGATTGCCCTCTTTTGCTTGTGTGTGCATGTAGGTTTGATTGGAGTGTGGTGCTCGATAGATCTATCTATGTGCTTGCAATTAGTGTGTTGCATGATAGGATTAGTGTTGTGTGCATATTGCAATCGCTAGTGTGTGTGATTGAGTTGATTAGAGTTGAAGAGAAGTGGATGTGGAGATTGCCCTTCATTGTGGCTTGGCTCCTCCATAGGCCGAGAAGCTCACCTCATAGAGTTAACCATTTGTGTTTCCATGATTAGCTCACTAATCATGTGAGTGTTTTCATGCTCTAGCCGGGCGCAATGATGGAACCCCCAACATTTGGCACCATTGCCGGGACGATGGTCTACGCTAGTGTAATTGTGGCATAATCGGATGTGTTCCCTCACTAATTTCACTTGTTTGTTTATGTTTTTGTGGATTTTGGATGTGTGTACATGAAGCCATGAGTCACTGGATCGTGCCAATTGTGTGTTTACACACTCTAATTTCACACTAACCCCTTGCTAATTTCACTAATTTTTGCTAACTTACTAATTTGCTATGAAGGATTGGAGCTTTCAACCATTCAATTGATTTTTCATTGGAAAGGTAATCCAGGTGGTATTGATAATTCCCTAATGAGTCACCGTATCTTGCCAATTGTGTGTTTACACACTCTAATTTCACACTAACCCCTTGCTAATTTCACTAATTTTTGCTAACTTACGAATTTGCTATGAAGGATTGGAGCTTTCAACCATTCAATTGATCTTCATTGGAAAGATAATCCAAGTGGTATTATCAACCTCCTTAGAATCTAAAGATGTGTAGAATTGTGTAGAGATCACACCATGATGCAATGTAATGTTGATGCTATGTTGGGTAGGAAATTTTTTGATTGTTCGTTTTCATGCCGTCGTAATGCCGAAACATTTAAGATTTGGTGGCGTATGAATTTGACAAATTTAATTATTGATTGTTGATTTTACATTGCTAATTGGGTGCCTAATTGATTTAATTGCATGCTTGAATGGTCAATTGCAAATGTACGTGCACTAAAATCAAGTGTGTATGCATTCTAATTGAGTGTGTGTATGCCTAATTTAGGTGTGTGTGCATTATTTTGTCCATGTTTGTGCACCTAAAAATCAATGTGTGCTTAATGATTTTTCAATTGTGATGATTAATTTTTGTTGTGGTCATGCCAATTAGATATTTGTGAAATCACATCGCAATTTCAACAAGATTAACCCTTTTGTGTGCGCACCTAAAGATTGGTAAAAACTGTCAATTATTAGTGTGTGTGTGTGTGCGCACGCGCGCGCCTAAAAAGTGTTTAATGTGCATGATTGATTCAATTTTTGATTGCATAATTGATGTGTGTAATGGTTAATTTCTGCATTTTTTAGCTCAAATAAAGGATTTACATACTTCAAATGCGTCAATTTTGACCTAATTTTACCGCTAATTTTGCCGATTTAATTGCCTAGTTTGGATTTTATTCATCATATTATTTAGCATTTGAATTGATGTGATTTTTGTGGTTGCACTGTTCCCCTATGTGTGGATAATTTTTAGAAATTTTTTGGATAATGTTTTACAATTTTTTGGTATTTATTGCTAATTTTTGCATTCATATTCGCTTAATTCCATAAAATTTTGATATTTTGCGATCTTTATAAGCTGTTTTGAATGTGTGTTTTAAGCATCGTTTTGAGCGCACTTCATTCACAAAATTTACTATTTTCGGGGATCGGGTTGACAATTTTGTTAAATATACATTTTAGGTAAAATCTGCTATTTTTGGTGTGCTTTTGCATGTCAAAAATGTTCGATTGTGATTGTAGATGATTTTTAAAGATTTGTAGAGTTTTTGGGAAATTTTTGGACTTTTTTGGCAGTTTTTGGGATTTTCTGGCGAATTTCGGTGTTCTGGGGTGATTTTCGACCTATTTTTGGCATTTTTGGAATAAACAAATAATAATAATTATAAAAATCAGATTTTGAGCTAGACGCCGTGCCTTGCGGCGCATAAAAATTCTTTGAAGACTAGATCCCTACGGTCCCTTGCAATAGTTTTCGTCGCTCGCGACAGTAAAATCTCTTCTTCTTCTTCCCGTTTTGCGTGAACACACCCCCACACCCTCTCTCTCTCTCCTCCCCACCCCCTCCTTATCACGATTATTAACATTCTCTAACCTCCCCCTCTCACTCTCTATCTCCTCCTCACACACCCCCACACCCTCTCTCTCTCTCTCTAACTTTCTCTCTCCTCTCCACCCCCTCCTCATCACGATTATTAACATTCTCTAACCTCCCCCTCTCACTCTCTCTCTCCTCCTCACCCCTCCAAAAGAACGGTTATTAACATTCCCCTCTAACTCCCTCTCTCTCCCCGCTCACACTCTCTCTCTTCCCCACATGCGCGTCATAACTCACACACACACACACTCTCCAGCCGTCAAGTCCGCCATGTCAGCAGCGCACTGCACGCACGCGAGCACTCTCTCTCTTTTCTCTGCGCCCCGCGCCAGGCCCGCTCTTAAGGCTAGTCCTCGTAGAGTCGGCCGTTGCGCGCCAAGACTGGTCCCCGGTCATCCCCTCTCTGCACCCGCTTGCGCGCCAGGCCTAAGCCCGCCTTCACACACGCCGTCAAACACATTGCTGGTCCCCGTCGTAGTCAGCGCTGTCAACGGCCCGCCAGGTAAGCTTAAGTTAGTTAGTTGAGTTAGTTTAATTAAGTTAGTTTAGGTTAGTTTGATATAAATAAATTCACCAAAAAAAGAATTAAAAATCCAATTAAAAAAGTAATAATAATTTAAAAAAAGAGAGTTAAAAATCACCAAAAAAAACACAGAGGCTAAAACATTTAACAAAAAGAAAAAAACTCATTAAAAAACAATAAAAAAAGTTTAGAAAATTCTAGAAAAAAATCACAAAAAAACCCATAGAAAATTCCTAAAAAATGAAAAATTCAAAAAAAAATAGAAAAATACATAGAAAATTCACATAAAATTTTAAAAACCTCATTAAAAAAAACCAAATGGTCACAGATAAATTTAAAAAATTCAAAACAATTCCATTAAAAATCAAAAAGTGGTCAAAAAAATCACAATAAATAACAAAATTCATAAAACCTTTGAAAAACTTACCGAAAAATCATTGGAAAAATCCATAGAACCTACAAAAAATCCACAAAACTTACAAATCATAAAATTACTAAAAAATTAAGAAAAACAAAATTTCTCAAAAAATAAAGAAAAATAAAAAAAATCATGGAAAGAGCGAGAAAAATACAGAAAGAAGCCAAAAAGCAAGAAACACCACCGGAAAAAATCACACACGAGCAAATCAAAAGCCAAAAAGCAAAGCCCGGAAGCACAACACACAAAGTGAACCAAATCAGCAGAAGAACAGCTGAAATCGACCAACTCAAAGTTGTTAGCAGCAGAAACAAATTTCGTGCTCGGGTTTGGAAAGTGCAGCCACAATTTAGTCAAGAACAAAAAACAGCTCGAGGACTGTAAAGCATCAAATTTGAAATATGAAGTCAAACTAACTCCAAATGGTCCAAAACTGGATTGAAAGTGCACACTATAAATTGGCTAGTGCAAGTAATTGCATCGCAGATTAGCTTCTAGTTGGACAAACAGAGGCACAACTCACATGTGATTGTAGTTTAATCAAAACCAAGCAGCATAAAATCTGCTAATCAACACCTAAAACTACTAGGAGACAGTTTTTACAGAACCAATCAACATGGACTCAAATCAAGTTGAGAATTCAAGTACAAGCGAGCAAGCCAGTAGCAGCAGCAACACATGCACAACTGCAATAGAGAAGATTTTACAGCTATATAGCTACAATGGAGATAAAGTCTGATACACAGATACAGAAGGCCATAGATACTTGATGAGCAGCAAAAGCAACATAGGAGCCAAGATCATATTGATCAGAGTAATGCTCGATTCAAAAAACTCCCAGATGTTCACAGACTTCAATGGAACTAGATACTGCAAGATCAAAGATGAAGTGCAGATAGAAGTGCAAAAAGTCAACCCAAGTGGTTATCGATAAATCTGCACAATCCAGCAAAACATACCGTTGGTGCATATGCAATTAGGGTCATTTTACATGGACTACAATAGTCAGATCTATAGTTGAGAACTAGAATTACAAGATCCAATAGATCAACCAATAAAAGCCAGTCTAATGGGAGAACCAAGCTAAAGATGGTACAAAGGTCAAGATGGAGCATTCTACAGCTTGATGCTCAGTGTTCTGAAAGAAGATGCCAACAACTTGGCAAGTATAAAAGCAGAAACTTCTCTGCAAGAGCTTGACATGATAGAACCAATTGAAATACCACCAGTCATGGCATATTGCTCAGATTGTGGACGAAAAGGTGGACATATTTGTGAAGATTGTCCAAGAAACCAGACAACAAGGATACATCAAACTGCCAAGCAAGGTACTGAGAAAATTGGAAATGCGAATCTCTATCTAAGTGCATCTAACTTGTCACTTTTAATGCAAACAGATGATTCTGCATTACCGTTAGAAGCATCAATAAAAACACTACAAGTTCAAAATCAGCATAAAGATGCACAAACACCTGAAAAGCTTAAAATTGATTCTTTGAACAACAAATTCTTGCATGAATTTAGTCAAGGTGTCCAGATATCACCGAATGTTGAAAAGGCTGTTAGGTTTGCAAATGATTTTGCATCCACTGCCACAAGTGTGCAATCATTCATGAGTCTAAGAGACACATAAAAAAGAATGATGTTATCTTTGTATGGCACCCATAATTCATATGCACACCATGTAGACCAAAAAGGGAAACTGTACAAAAAGGATCAACCAGTGTTTGAACCACCCACATACTAGCTCATCGAAGTGCGTCTAGTGATAGATCAGAAAGGATGGTTCTCTTTAGAGGAAAGAATCTATCATAGCCCATCCTCTCTAGCGCTGAAGGATATTAACAGAGTCAACCCAGAAATCTATTCAGAGCCAAACACTCCTCCATCAAAAATCAAGCTTCGATGTTGTGACCAAACGAGCATATACTTTGGCCAAAACAGTCGTAGATATAGACGAGAGTCTAGCATCTATGATGCCTTGGGTCTTGAAACCACATAAGCTCATATCATAGGAGATTTATGGGATAGAAAATATCAGGGAAAAGATAATGCTATCTACAACTTGACTTGGGGAATACTTTGTCATGTTTCAAGGAGATACATAGGAAACTATGCAGAAGGTTTACAAATACCAAACATCAATAGTGCTACCCAAAGTGTACCTTCACAGTCCCAAAAGGTGAGACTAAACCAGAGCCAAATAGTTTTGAACTCTTACAATGAAGTAGGTTATAGTGATCACCCTAGGAAGGGGGGAGCTGTAAATCCATCAAGCTCAACTTATGTACCAGTAAATGCTACACCTGTTAGAAGCCCTAGAGCCTCTATTCAACAGACCCCATTAAGGTAGAAACCATCGAAATATCATATGGTTGTTCGAAGTTTCCAATTGACCCAAATCCCATCAGAGTTTGCAGACAAATGCTTATATGAATATCATAAGGGACAAAAGTTTCAGCTCATCTCCACAAGTCAAAGTCAAAAGTTGACAAATCCAATAGTGTTCAAACAGTTACATGTGATCAAGCTCACATATGCATATCAAGATGCACATGGTAACGAACATCAATAGGTTCATGACCTTGTACAAACCCCTACGGATGGCCCAAATGAAGTCAAAGACTATCTGAAGATGATGCTAAGGCGGTCCGGGGCGGGCAACAAGAAGAGCGGCCTCTAAACACCCTTTGAGGCTCCCATGCTGCTCAATTGGGGCTGGGGCAAGCACAATCAGAGACAACAACAACCCATAGCCAGAAACCAAACAAGAAAAGGGGCACCACCTAGTTGTAGATGCGAACTAGGACGCACGTGATATCTCCTTGTACTCAAACGCACAAAGAGAGGGGAATGCAAGATAGCCACACACACCAAACACAAACATTCACCATGCCAGAGAGAGGTAAGAGCATGAATCAACTTGAGCAACTCAATCTTAGCCTTAAAGACTAGATGCACACAAAGCTTGATGAGAAATAGAGAGACAACACAAAACTTGACCTTGTTGCCAATACACAAATTGTCTTAGGGTCACGGGAGCGCTCTCACCGAGCACCCTCTTACAATTGACTTTTTAGGCAAACAATTCAACAAGCCCTCAAACCACCAAGCATGAAATGGCACAACAAACTTCAAGGACAACATACTTCAAGGACAATTCAACAAGCCCTCAAACCACCAAGCATGAAATGGCACAACAAACTTCAAGGACAATATACTTTCAACCACCTGATGAGCCAACTTATCAAGTCAACTTGGAGAGAAGAGTCGTAGTTGCAGCATACAATTGAACCCAAAACTATGCATCTTATTTATGGACAAGAGTAGGCTACAAGAGTGATACAGAGTATAGTATCACTCCACTCTTCTAGATAGCATACTTAACTTCAAGCTTCTCCATGCACCTATGTGTAGTGATAGAATAGACCCCTCACAATGCACACACTCTACACAGCTAGGCTTGAAGAGTGGTGTTTTATGTGTTGAGAATGGTGTGGTGTGGTGTGATCATGTGATGATTTACAAGGGAGAGAAGGGCTCTATTTATAGGTTTTAGAAGCCCCGATTAGGATTAGACCTAATCAAGTTTATTTGAAGAAATCAAAGATTATGCAAATTTTTATTTTTTTAAATGAGGGTGGGTCTCTCTTGTCCTTTGAGTCACATGGATGTGGGCTCAAGGAAAGAGAATTATTGAGGACGAAAGGAGAGAGGGATTGAGTGAATAACTTGTGAGTGCCTACTCTAGTAGAGGGTGCATTTTACAATAAGGTTAGTGGTTAGCAGTTAGTAATTATCACTAAAAAATATTTACAAAATCATTCACCAAATGGTGAGATATATGATAAGAAAATTTAGAGAAGGAATGAGCTTTTAAAGAGAGGTTGAAGCTTTGGAGAATTTGACATTCACCTCTTTACAGCACCGGTAGAAGAAGCGGTCAGCATGGCGAAGTAGCGCATGTCGATGAAGCTATGTTATCCTCAAACTTTGGAAAATTCATGATAAAAGCCTTCATTTGCAGAGGTTAACCTTGGATTTTTGCTGATTTTTTTAATTTCTTTACAAAGCTGAAGAGAGTATAGTAATATGGACATATATGTAGAGAGAAAGGGGAGCACCTAGGGGTGTAGAAATGGAGGATGAAGGCCCTATGGAGGTGTGAGAGAAGTGGCAATGGTGAAGAGGGTGAATTATGACATGGGAGTTGTAGGTTTGGGAGTGGAAAGGAGAGGGAGAAGTGTGTAAGAGTGAGTAGGTGTGTGGAAGGGTGAGAGAAATAGGAAGATTTTTTGGGTGTATGAGGTGGCAGTTTTGAAGTCGGCCATAAATTTCATGTAAAATCGCCCTTGACTTCAAAATTTCTGAAAACATTATGGAATTTACTTCAGCTCACGAGCTACATTTTTCCTCTTGGATGTATCCTCAAATTCGGATCATAAGAAGGTGCCAAAATTCGAGCAAAAAGCTGTCCCTGCAGCACCTAATAAAGCTTGAAGTGGGCCACTATTTGATTCTTTTTCCTTTGTAGTCTTCCAAGTGAGACCCCCATACATCAACCATGACCTAATATTGTGAAGGAGCTTGCACACATGTATGGTATAGGATAAGTATCAAATATAATATATACTTGTGGGGTAAGAAGATAGGCTAGCTAGTCATGAAAAATGGACACATGGGATGCATGGTAGAAAAATATATATAAAATAAAAGGAGAAAAATCATGAGAGAAGGGACCCTTAATTATTCTCTACTTTGAGTGATTTAAGGAATTTATTTGAAGATGAAATCTATTTACTTGTGAATATTTAACTGGGAGGGATGGGAAAAAATATGACGGAGCCGATAAGGTTATTGGTGAATTTTTATAATGAATTCACATAAAGGTTTTTCAAGGCTTGTGTGAGTTGAGCTTAAGGGATAGAATGATAGTAAAATATGTATAAGAAATGACACGCGATGGAACCTAGCATACTTAGGCCTGATAACGCACACCTAGGAATATATATTTATATAAATACAAAAAAAATGAAAAGAAAAAAAACCTTTATACTGTGGTCCTTTATTTGATAGAAAATATTTACATATAAAGAGGACCGTAATATTATAAATTTATTTTTTTTGTCTCCTAGCCCAATGACTCGTTTAACGATTTAATTAAAAAATGTGATAAAAACCCTAAACACACGCACACTATTTACAATGAAAAAGCGAGCCTAGTCATTGTGCTAGGGTGTTTTTGTGGGGTGAAGTGGCTTCTTAAAATTATTTTATGAGAGCCAAAAAACGGCTATCATTTAGCTCTCTTTTGGGTGTATGAGGTGGCAGTTTTGAAGTCGGCCATAAATTTCATGTAAAATCGCCCTTGACTTCAAAAATTTTGAAAAAATTATGGAAAATACTTCAGCTCACGAGCTACGTTTTGCCTTTTGGAAGTATCCTTAAATTCGGATCATAAGAAGGTGCCAAAATTCGAGCAAAAAGCTGTCCCTGCAACACCTAATAAAGCTTGAAGTGGGACACTATTTGATTCTTTTTCCTTTGTAGTCCTCCAAGTGAGCCCCCCATACATCAACCATGACCTAATATTGTCAAGGAGCGTGCATACATGTATGGTATAGGATAAGTATCAAATATAATATATACTTGTGGGGTAAGAAGATAGGCTAGCTAGTCATGAAAAATGGACACATGTGATGCATGGTGGAAAAATATATATAAAATAAAAGGAGAAAAATCATGAGGGAAGGGACCCTTAATTATTCTCTACTTTAAGTGATTTAAGGAATTTATTTGAAGATGAAATCTTTTTACTTGTGAATATTTAACTGGGAGGGATGGGAAAAAATATGACGGAGCCGATAAGGTTATTGGTGAATTTTTACATGAAGTCACATAAAGGTTTTTCAAGGCTTGTATGAGTTGAGCTTAAGGGATAGAATGATAGTAAAATATGTATAGGAAATGACACGCGATGGAAGCTAGCATACTTAGGCCTGATAACGCACACCTAGGAATATATATTTATATAAATACAAAAAATTTGAAAAAAAAAACCTTTATACTTAGGTCCTTTATTTGATAGAAAATATTTACATATAGAGAGGACCATAATATTATAAATTTATTTTTTTGTCTCCTAGCCCAATGACTCGCTTAACAATTTAATTTAAAAATGTGATAAAAACCCTAAACACACGCACACTATTTACAATGAAAAAGAGAGCCTAGTCATTGTGCTAGGGTGTTTTTGTGGGGTGAAGTGGCTTCTTAAAATTATTTTATGAGAGCCAAAAAATGGCTATCAATGCAAAGCCTCAAGTTGCAAGAACAGGTGGCAGAAAAGTCAAAGTCAATGGGAGCTAAAGATCAAAGAGCTACACAAAGGTCACCACCAAAATCTCCTCCAAAGAGACAGATTCTGCCAGAAAGTACAATGGATCTTCTCAGATCAAGAATTATTTAGACGCAGGTGGACAATGCTCATCAGTTATACAGATAAAAAGTGCAATATTAAATCCAATGGAGTCATCATCAATTGAAGCAGGTGATCAAAGCAAAGAAAATGCAGATAAAGCTCAACCAAAGGACACTACCACAACAAAAAGCAGTCAATACAAAAATAAATCTTGAGACAATCAAGTGCAACATTGTTGGTGAGAACGAAGAGAAGTTGTTAAGAGAAGTAAAGCTAGATTTTGAGCTAGACAAGAACCTCATGTCTTTTTGCACTTGGAAAAGATGTGGCCAACCATAGCTAGAAGATGCTCTCGAATTTGCTAGCATATCTAGAGACAAACAAGCAGAATGCTGGGAAATCATCTCCACCACCATTGAAGTAAGTTCATAGATCATCATAGCTCAATGTCACGTGATCACAGCAAAAGATATAAAAAACGACATCATAATGGGAATGCCAATGGCCCAGAAGATGTTAGAGATATAGAATGTAAATATGACGAAGTCAAAACAGACAACAAAGAATGAAGACCAAGACTGGTCACCTACGGGCGACAACACAAAGTCCTCAAGCACAATTCAAATGGAAGATCTTATTGAAGATGATTCATCTCCATCGAGTAGAACTTCCGAAGAGCTTAAAGCAAATCAGGCAATAGCAACCACAAAATCTATTGAGCAGAGAATGCCACCAAGACAAGAAGTAAAGAAGTTCAAAAGTGCAAACAACAAGGAAGCAATAGCAAGTCCAAAGATGCAGACATTACCAGCTAAATCAGCTGATGAAAGTCAGATTGGAAAACAGAGTCTCAAGATACCCTCCATAGAGACACAGTTAGACAAAGATGAGACCATGACAAAAGCAAGACATAAATCTTCAATAGAACCAACAATGAGAGTAGCTATAGTCCTCAATAGTGTAAATGGAGCAAGTGTCAGATGCAATGCTCTACTAGATAAAGAAGCAAAGTGCAATACGATTGCAGATAACATCCAGAGCACTCTAGAGATTACTCCATGCAAATATGAGAGCAAAACAATGCTAGGTTTGCATACAGATAAAAAATAAATGGTTGCTACCTTTAGCATCCAAAATCATGAAGAGTAGGTAAAGTTTCAAGTGAAGCCTTTAAAAGACATTCATGCAGATGTCATCCTTGGACATCAGTGGCTAGACCAACACAAGGCCTACAAAGAAGATACAATGCTAATACTCTCTTTTCCAAGAGATAGCCAACAGCATTTACAGGTACCATTAATGGTGGAATTAAAGTTTCAAATGACACAAGATTCATCGACAAATTTGATAGACAAAGGTAAAACTAAAGTGGAACCTCCTCCGATTAGCAAAGAAGGTGTGACAGTATATATTGCCTCTACGTCAAAGAACCCTCATGGATCAACTTCTTCAAGCAAATCAGGCTTTCAAAACGTCAACTCAATTGTTGACCTAGCTGAAACCTCTAAGGAGACACCCAGAAAAGCAAAGATGTATCAATCAAAGTACTCAGGAAAGCAAAGGAAAATCAAGCAAGTTTTTGTTCTGAGCAATTTAGTCAAAGTCAATGATTTGGTTTGGATTAAAAATAGGAAGTCAACATAGAAAGACAAACACATGGAATGGATAACATCACAATGGAGCTTAAAAGAACAGGAGTACTATGGAGGTAACAGACAGATATGGGTGCCAAAACTGTAGGTTAGAGCATATGAAGTAATGTCAAGTCCCTCCCAAGAAGAAGGCCCACAAGGTATCAACCTCGACAATATCCTAGGATACCTAAGAAACATGTATACAATAGAATGACATTGAAAGATGCTAATTTGAAGATGATGAAACAGGAAACAGAAGGAAGACAGCAACTCAGAGTAGGAAGAAGATGGAGAAGGAGAAGACACAGAGCTTGCGTATGAGATCTTTGTAGTCTCTCTCTCTGTATTAGAATAATAGTGTATACAAACTCAGATCTACAAAGCTTATATGAAACCCTAAGAGATAAGGTGTCCTTTCACACCAGATGTCCAGGGGGGAAAACCTAGTGGGAGAAAAGTGCCCCTGGTGAAGCGCGTATACACACTAACACTACTACATGTCTACAACTAAAGTCTACCACAAGTCTCAAGAGTATACAGAACAAAGATGGATCTCAAAGGATGTTCCTCATGGACAAGGATTCTACACAGGCTATACAAAAGATTTGGTTACCAGCCAATTGCAAGCCAACTGTAGCTACACCAGACATGCATGAAGATCTCAAAAGCTCAGCAAGACCTAGAGCAAAACAAAGTCAACAATGGAGATACAAAGGTCCTCAAAAGATTTGGATTCCTAAGTCTTCCAATGCTCCAAGTCAAAATCCAAATGCCGATAATGAACAGAGGCCTACAACAACATCAAAAACTTCTTACAACAAGCCTAATTGGAGAATCAAACAGGTAATGGAGTCTTTATAGTCAAAGAAGGACAACCCAGCCAACAAAGCTTTTGATTCAAAGATGATAAAACAGGTATGGCAAAAGAAAACTTCAATGCCAACTTGGTCCTTCACTAATCCTCTTTTTAAGGATTCAAGCTTTTACCTGAAGAAATGTTTGTAGTAAGCACAAGAATGTAAAAATTCAAGTCGTCAGGGTGCAAAAAACACTCTTTGGTATAGTCAGAGTCGGGCTGCTAAACCATAAAATGAGCAAAGCATTAGTCCCAAAGCTTCAAGTCATATTAAACTCTGTGCTAAGAGTCGTAGTTATTAGGCTTGTGCTCAAGCTGGAAGAGTTGAGCATATCTAAGTCATGTTTCTCATGCTGGATTATATGAGCATAAGAGTCGAAGTCTATTAACTTACAATTGGTGGAGTGTTGTAGAGTCCAACACTCACGTATAGTGCACAGTAAGATGAGAGCCCGTATCCTCAACAAAAACCATTCTTAAAGGGGTGCCAGCTTGCAAATCCATGTCATATGCATTTATAGCTACACCATCTTTCTAGATAACCCCTCAAAATCTTTCTTGCACAACATATTGTTTTTCATGCATTTGTGTGTATGCATAAATAGAATGTCCCACCATTGTACATATGCATTAGACACTCTTTTTTGCTTCCACCTATGCACCTTGAGTGGACTACAATAGGCAAACGAATGTCCCATTAAGCTACCCTCTCATATTGGCTACCTTTTTAATTCCATATCTATTAGAAAATAATCCCTTGAGTACTTTATTAATATTTCCCATGCTAATAAGTACCCCAATAATGAGCTTATCTCAAAGGCACTTTTTTCCCACTGGGTTTTTTTCCTTTGGTCATCCAGGTATTAGACCCTAATTTAGAACCTCATCAATCTACTTCTCTTGTACATACTTTTCATAAATAAACAACAGCCTCATTATTATGCTATTACAACGGACAAATGCAACATCATCTCTCACATCATACATATTTGGACCAATGAAGATGTTGCAAGAAATTGAACCTCATCAAAAAATTCAACAAAAAATGAAGACAATTATCCCATCAACAACCAATCAAAACCTTCCCTTGCCTCCACGGACACTTTTCAACAGTGCCCGAGGACGGGTACTAAAATCGGAAGGGGAGAATGTTAACTGAGTGAACATTAGTTAACAACAGTTGCTAAAGACCAAAGACGTACGAATGCACATCGAGGATGAATACAAAGAAGAAATAAATATTGGAGTTACACATTTTCCATGTTTTCCCAAAATCGTCACATATTGTAAATTCACGTTTTCCCAAAATGGTCACATATTGTAAATTCCACGTTTTCCCAAAATGGTCACATATTGTGAATTCTCGATTTATTTCAAGCCATTGTAATATTTTAATGTGTTACAAGCTCAATAGGAGTTCTAAGTTGTAAAGAACGGGTCAATTAGTGTGTCTAGGTAGCAGATTCAGTAAGTGGTGGAGCCCTAAAGGCCTTGGTCGCCCAGACATTGCATATTTTTACCCTAGGTATATCAGGTAGTGTATAAAAGAAATTAGGGTTCTCAAGCTCATTTGTTGACAGCACTCTTTGGTGAGAGCTCTTGAGGTGTGTGGCTATGGATTCCTTGAGCTTCTCCTTGTTCATGTGACTTGGTTAACATTAATCAATGCTTAATTCTCTTTCACTATGCCTCTCTCATGCTTCTTATGATTGCTGATGATGCTTAGATTAGCTAGATCATAACTAATTAGTGGTTAATCCCTCTCTAATATTGTGTGATTGCCCTCTCTTGCTTGTGTGTGCATGTAGGTTTGATTGGAGTGTGGTGCTCGATAGATCTATGTGTGTGTGCTTGTGGGCTTACTAGAAAATGTGATAGTCAGCTTCTATGGAATTGACTACTAGCACACTTTCACTATTGTAGATTTTGGAGAAAAACTGAACTATGAAATCATTTTGGGAAGACCTTTCATGAGACAAATAAAATTTATTCAAGATTGGAGAAATGACTATCTTTACTTGAACAGGTTGGATCAATTACTCAAGTAAACTTGAAGGATCATTCTTGCAAGGATGTTTTGAGGACATCAATCGAGGAATTGGATTTACAAACCTCAGCAAAAACTAAATTGTCATCATGGATAAGTAAAGACACTCCAATGTGGACCTGTAGAGCTTTTGAGTGTGGTAGTTTACAAAGACAATATTTCATATTAGACAAAGAGGTAAACGATGCAGAATCAGTACCTGAACCCTTCCTGGAACATTTTTCTTAATCGTTTGAGGGGACTCAGATTCTAGCCACTATGGATGTATGTGTTCTTAATTCCACAC
Organism: Adiantum capillus-veneris; assembly: GCF_014529385.1. Classification (NCBI taxonomy): domain Eukaryota; kingdom Viridiplantae; phylum Streptophyta; class Polypodiopsida; order Polypodiales; family Pteridaceae; genus Adiantum; species Adiantum capillus-veneris. Next base: position 33,109,185 of record NC_140950.1, read on the forward strand.
GCACACAGTTTTGATATGAGGAGATTTAAGGCATAGTACCTATTCAAACAGTATCTATTGAACCGATTGAGGAGCAACAGGCACTACAAGGGCACTTTGTAAGTAGGGATGCCTGCAAAACCTACGGCCTGCAAAATCCCCCAAAAAATTATAAATGCATTGTGTCGCTTATGCGATGCAAAAAACTTCAAAAGAAAGCCTAAATTTGTCGCGGGAGCCATTTTTTGCTCCTGAGGTAGCTTAGCAAAGAGTCTCTCCATCACCTATGTATTTAAGCGAGTCGGCCTACCCCCACGCCATCGCTCTTCAACACCCCCACTTCATCTCTCCTTCGCCAGGCACGCGCACACACACACACACACACACATGAAATCATAATGGTATATTAACGTCTTCAAAAGGCCAAAATGACCTATCAAACCAAAAGGTTACAACTATGGGTGACTCTAATATAATGTCAAGGGAACAGAAAGATAAAATAAATTAGGGTACCTAGAGTGGACAGGTATGCAAGCCTAGCCTATATCCTCATCATCATCAATGTTCTCATCACATAAAATATCAGCTCAAAACATATGGGGAGTGGGTACAAGAGGGCTAATGAGGTGCACATTAGGGTAAGTAGACAATGGTGATCATCGCATGAGCTCCCTCATGAGTCTCTATAGTATGGCCTCAATGTCTTCCATGGTCATCTTGATGGGGTGGGGGGGGGGGGGGGGGGGGTGGCATGCTCAATGATGCTCTGTAGCCTCCAATGTAAACCTTGTCTATGGTGTGAAGATCCTCTTATCCTTGAGTGTCATGAGTGTCCAAGATGGATGGCCTAATTAAGAAGAACGCCCTTATGAGGATGTGACTGGGTAACTTGTTGTGGGCCATCTGAAGTAGCCATGTATCAGAAACCATGATGACATATGTGCATACCAACATGAGAGAGAGAGAGAGAGAGAGAGAGAGAGAGATAAATGAAATGAAATGTTGTAGTATATGTTAATGCTATAAATCTCATCTCCTCAAACGTGGGTGTCTTGATCTACCTAGCTCTATTGCTCCGCCAATGAAAGTATCGAGGGTGTGAGAATAAGTTGAGCTCTGCAATGGTGGGCTGTTGCTCTATTTGTCTAGTGTCTAGTGGGAAGAAATCACTAATCTATATCTAGGATTGTCTCTCCCCAGATATCCTTTGTAAACTATCCATGGGTATGTGGAGCTCAAGTAGATACACTCCAAGACATCTTTGGTCTTGATAGCTCATGAATCTAGAGATGGGTCCAAAGCCTTCCTTGAATCGATAGTGGAATCCAACCCATATCTCACAATACTTTGTGCATTGACATATATAATGGATCTCCGTCTGTGGCTCTATATGGAATAGGTGGCATATACTATTAGTTGTTGGTATCTCTCTGAATCTACCAATCTCAATCTCAAGCTGGATTGAAGATGTTTGTATCTAACCAATGGCACACTGTAACCCGTGAGATAACTGTGTATTTATATATCTAGGTCAAATCACAAACCCATCTCGTGTGAGTTAACACTAGGTTGGTAATGGGACATTTTTATGTCCTGGGACACTTTTATGTCCTGTTAAGTGACCATTTTCCTTGAATTATGTCAAGAGTTTCAAAATGGATTTTGAGGTTCTATCTGTCTAGAAAGTTGTCTCATGAGCTGAAAAAAACTTGACATTTTTTTGGAATATCAATTCCATCTTTAACCTTGTCCTTGCACAACATTTCACAACCTAAACTGTGTGAAAAAATGGGTCCTGTTTTTGGCTTTTTTCAACTTTTTGCAACTAGACCACTCTAAAGTTCATGTTTGTGAGGTCTATAATGCTAGAGAACTATCTTTAGTATTCCTCAACATGTCCTGATGCTTTTAGGGAGAAATAAATGTAAAAGTTGTAAGTTATGACCAAATTGCAAAAATTGTCAAATCCTGTTTTTTAGCCAATTTTAGCTCTTCTATGATTTTTTTGGTGGCTTTCATGATATCCAAATGCAGTTTTGATTTTCTATATCGCATATTGTAACATAAAGCTAATATTCCTTGAGTTTTGGGGCACCTAATACCCTATTTTGCATAGTAGACAACGATGGTTGATTTTTTCATTATAGAAGAAAACGAAACATTCTAGTATATCAAGTATAGCTTTTTCAACATTGTTAGTTTCTTGTGACAACTACATGCATTTTGTAGGTAGTGAGGCAGTCCGGGGCGGGCAACAAGAAGAGCAACCTCTAGACACCCTTCAAGGCTCCCGTGCTGCTCAATGGGGCTGAGGCACAACACAACACAAACCAAAACAACCAACCCACAGCCAACTCCCAACTACACAAGGGGCACCACCTAGTTTAAGAGCGAACTAGGGCGCAAAAGAGAAGAATCGTTAGAGCAACCCACAAACAAGCAAGGAATTTACACTAACCCTAACACCAATGGAACACTCTCACACACTAAAACACGAGAGAGAGAGAGAGAGAGAGAGAGAGAGAGAGAGAGAGATAGTGCTCGGGCTGCTTTGAAACGTATCGGCAATGATCAAGCAAACACAACTATATATTTAAGAAGGAGAGAGAAAGGGGGAGGGGGTGCTTGTTGCATTAATACCTTCTTACAAATCTGTCATGACAAATCAAAGTGAGATTAGTATTTGTTCAACATAGCTTGCGTAAATTTCACCACAACACATCACAAGAAAAGCCACCCCAATCACTGTCTTAAGGCCAGGGGAGTCCTCTCCACCCTGTCGCCCTCTTACAGTATGTGGAATTTATGGCTAGATTGATGACAACACCAGAGACAAGCTATCAAGAACTTAACAAAAAACACCAAGACACTTACGCATCATTGTTGTCCATTACTTCACGTTGGAAGGGAGACAAAGTATCCAAGCTTAGTCCAAATCCACCCTCCTTGATTCAACAAATGTTGGGCTTACACTAGTAGGAGAAATGATAGATTTCCTACTCTCAATTGAATGATCACTCTCTCTCTTACAATGGCATAGAGTTCCCTTGCTAATCCCCTATTACAACACATGCACATGCATAAGACAATGAGCTTCCACTCAAGAGCTCCTTCTAGAGAGGTTGAGCTTGGCTTCTCAAGCTATAGCATAGTGCTCTTGCTTATGGCTCCCCCCTTTTGTGCTAGCCACACCCTCCTTTTATAGCAATTTTGAAGGCTAGGGTTACTCCTCTAACCATGGTTGGGTTAGATTTTCAGCCATTTATCTAATTTCTTTTGCTTGGAATTATCAAGCAGTTGGTGGGGAAAGAGAGAGGAGAGAAATGGAAGTGATAGGACTTTTCATAGTGGGTTAGTGTTAGTAGAGTTAGTATTAATTTACAAATGGAATTGGATATTTACAATGGGAGTATCCATGTAGGATACAAATAAGGAAGAAAAACTCTTAAGAGGTAAGAAAAGGTGGATTTCTAACAAGGTTGATGCTCCAAGTGTCTTGAGTAGGGCCAATTTTGACGCTTGTTGACGGTCCACTAGCTTTGACGGTACATTTTTTCTCCACTCTTGACCTTCCTTGAGAGACAAGGTAATTGAAGCTGAGTAATCAACCACCATGATGCTGTCTTTTAAGAGAAGAGGCTAAATTTTGTGGTTTTTTTGATAGATATGGGTAAATTGGAGGAGAAAAAATGAGACTAGGTGGTCAATTTTGGAATGGAATTGTGTGTGGGAGGTATGAGTTCACCATGGTTTCTCTTATTTTTCAAGGTTAAGGAGAAGGTGAGTAGGGTGCAGAGAGGAGTGGTGAGAGAGGTGGGGATGATGAGTAGAGAAGTGTGTGTGAAAGAGGAAAATGATAAAGTGGAAGAGAGAGTGTGGCTGCATAGCATGGGAAAACTGGGGTCCACTAATAAAATCATAGCTCACAGCTCCTAGCTCAAAAAAATATGAAAAAATTTGAGGCAAAAGTTCAGCCCACGAGCTACAACTTTTGTTTGTATCACCTTTTCAAATTCGTAGAGCAAGTGAACTTTAAAAATTCAGCAAAACCGACCGTTTTTTTCCACTGCACAAGGTCCTTGTGGGGTCCTTCTTTGGATGATTCTTTTGAATACCTCCAAAAGTGAGCCCTCCATAGTGCATGTATGCATGCCACCTACCCTTGACCTTATTTGGTAGGTCTATAATTGAATATATAGTTGAGATTATGATATAAGTGAATAGTACAACTAAGAAAATCAAATATTGAGGGGTCTAAAAAATATGTACATGTCAAATATAAATAATATAAGTGGAAAAAATATAAAGGGGTCAAAAGAAATCTCTCTCATTATGAGGCTACCATAAAAAGATAAATATTTTTGGTGTTCTAATTTTTTAGAAAAAAAACAAAATAGATGTAGGAAGGGAAAAATCACAATAGTGAAAAAATATACACATAAATAAAACTAGTTTTTTTGGACTTTTGTTGGGGTGGAGTTACACCAAATATAAGAGAAGCTTACATGAAAATATTTCTATATGGAATAAAGAGTATGAAAAATGGTAAGAAAAAATTGTGGTAATGGTGAGGCAATGTACAGAGCATAAATAACACACACCTAGGTAGAAATATTTAAATAAATACCAAAATAATTATGAAAAAAATCTTTTATTTAGGCCCTATATACAAAGAAATATTTACATACGCATGGGCCATAATATACTTATTTTTTTTTATTTTTTTTTTTGGTTCAACTAGCCCAATGCCTAGCTAATTGAGGGTTTTTTATTTCAGTAAGGAGATATGGGAAAAGTCCCGTGACTCACGCACGCCTATGTACAGTGAAATGGTAGGGATAGCCACAGTGTTTGGGTGATTTTGGTAGGGTGAGGTAACTCACTGTGGCAATTACAAAGAGCCGAAAAACGGCTATCAGTAGTAACCATATCTAGTCATAAGGATCAAATTTGGCTAGATATTGAATAGTTTCTATGGGATTCTACAACTCATAATGTTGAACCCAGTTTTTTTATGTTTGCTGTATTTAGCACTTCATCTTTGTCCCCAAGATTCCCCTTGGTAAGAGATTTATTATTCTTTTGACATGCTCCATGTCTCCTTATGAACTTAAAGGACAATATGGAACTAAGAAAACATGCATATATTATTTGTATTGAGCATGGCTATAGAAACTTTGATGATAGGTTTGCAGCAAGGTAAAAATTCAACTTTTTTGTACCTATTTCTTTTGGCAAAACAAAAAATAGTGAGTGAGAAGCAATCATATGTTCTGATCACCAACCCATTGAAGTTAACTAGGGAATTTATCTCAAGTCCTACAAAAATCCCTAATCTTATTTTTATGCAACAAAACGTAAGAAATGACTGCTTTGCTGAAAATGTACTAGTCCATCAACTTTGGAGGCTTGGTGTGACCAAAAGATGAGAAATTTTACAAGTTTCTTATTTTTTCCATGTGTAGTAGGCCTTGAACTATAACCTCATGAAAGGATTTTACAAAATGAGTGGATCTACTATGGTTTTGGAGGTTTTTTTCAAAACCCTGAAAGGACACTTTTATGTCCTTTTAGGTTACCAACCTAGTGTTAAAGAATATTCTCTCTATAGAAATCCATCTTTGTGCCTAGCTCCTACGTTTTCTCTATCCATATCCTCTAGGTGTTCAAGTGGGTTAGGTCTTGACAAATGAGTCTAGTAATCTCCATCCATTTAAGAGACAACGATGGTCCATCAAGGGATTACTAGAAGGGAGGAAAGTTGTACATGTTGAAGCCATGTATCTTAAATCATGATGACATATGCGCATACCAACATGATGTGTCTCCCTAGAAAGCTAATTTTTCGGAGGACTCAAGGTCCAATTTGGCATATCTCTCTTTGGTAGTATCCCATAAGATGTGTATAAAGGAGACAGATCTAATAAGCATCTCTATCTCCAAAAAGGGGGCTTCTAACTCCACTCTAATGAGCTCATGTGGCTTGGAGGCCTTGGATCTAATGAGTTGAGAGGTCATAGATAACAAGAGCCTCTCCATACCTCTCCACCCATCCTGACCCATAGAGGGTCCCCAAACATGAACCCCATAGAGCATATCTAAATCTACTGAGGTATCAAAGAGCTAGAGCTTTAATCGGGGTTCCTGGAACTGAACCTGTGAACACATCCTCTTGAGTCCTGCCCAGGCCTCATAATCACTAGTTAATCTAGTCTCTATTTCTCTTTTCAAAGAAAACTAAGGCCCACTAAAGACTACCCCAAGATAAGTGTATGCATCTGTGCACTCCACAATCCCTTGACCCTAAGTGAATGTAGGTTTTGATCTCTTGATCCACTGTGGTGTGGTGTGGTGTGGTGCTAACCACCATAACCTTGGTTTTACCAAGGTTTACAGACAATCCACTATCCTCCACAAACTGTGTAATGCATCCAAATTTGATTGCATACCCTCCGGTGAGTTAGAGATAAGCACAATCTCATCAGCATACATAACAACAATGGAATATATGCCCCTGCTAGCTAGGCACCTCTGTCACCCTCTATGCTAGTTTAGTTAAAAACCTCATTATATAAATACCAAAAAGAGTAAGAGACAATGGAAAACCTTGTTTCTCCAATAGTGGAGTGAACTAAATTAGATATCCCCTTTGGAGTGTGTACATGTCTCACCATTGATCTATATAGTGCCAAGATCCCCCAAATGAACTCAATGGGTACTCCCATCACCTGTAGTTTGCACATCAATCTTGCATTGGGCACCATGTCAAATGATTTGTATAAATCCACAAAGCTACAATAAATCTATTTCCCATGTGCCCTACCCTCCTCAATGATGGCTCTGAGTGTGAGAATATGGTCAAGAATGGCGAAGCCTCTCCTTAAACCTGCATGTCTTGCTTCTTGTATGAGCTCACTTTGTGCCCATCTTCTCAACTACTGCTCAAGGATAAATGCATAAAATCATGCCAATGTGTGTCCAATAATAATAGTACAGTAGTTTCCTATCTTTTTGGGATCGGGTGCCTTGAAGATAGGCACAATAGTAGACGGCCTCCAAGTCTCAGGTAGACCCTCACACATGACACAATTAAAGAGAACTACAAGAACATATTCCATTGTTTCCCTAGAATGTATAAAGTGCTATACTACTAGGCCATCATGATCATATGCCCTCTAGATCCTCATCGTATCATTGGCTTTGCCATCTTAGTGGTAAAGAAGGTACTCATAGATGGGCATGGTTTATGAGGATCAGGAAGGTGATGTCCAAAGATCGTATGTAAGGATGTTGCATTTTGACCCCACCTCTCAAGAGAAAAAAAAACTACATGCCTCTCCTGAGTCTCTACTCAAGAACAATTTGTATAAGTCTTGTTCCATTGTAGCTATGAATTTTTGCTTCTTCCATTGTAGAAGGTGCTTTAAGGCTATTGAAGATTCTCTCTGATTAATAACCCCTAGCAAAAGATCCCTCTAATGTTGTGCTCTTGTCTCTCTACACTCCTCTCATACCAATTGTTCTAAGGCATGGTCCCAAAACGACATCTTTGATTAGGTTCAGTGTGTGGGTAAGCCTTTGCTATTGCAACATACAGTGTCTTAGTCAGTAAAGTGGTGATCTCCTCCATTGAGAGTCCTTGTCTTGCTAATGTACATAGATGACTATAGAACTCCTTTGTATAAACATAGTCACTCTCTAGTGTAAATGTATAGAGGGTATGTGTCCTCCCTCCTGACACCTGGGTTGTACATAGATGTACATAGATGACTATAGAACTCCTTTGTATAAACATAGTCACTCTCTAGTGTAAATGTATAGAGGGTATGTGTCCTCCCTCCTGACACCTGGGTTGTACTGTACTAAACGGATACGGAAAGTGTCAAGAGAGCATGATCCATTTCTACAGCCCACTGGTCTTGGTCCTGCTATGAAATCTTGAATAAGAGAGAGAGAGAGAGAGAGAGAGAGAGAGAGAGAGAGAAAATTAAATCTTATATTAAAAATCTTTAAAAGGCAAAAATGACCTTTGAGACCAAACTAAAACAATCTTGGTGGATCCAATCCAATGTCTGGGTACGAAAATTTTAAAAAATAAAGTGAAGAAATTTGAAAGTCTATAATCATCATCGTCAGTGCCCGAGGACACTCGGCATCGGGCATTGTCCGAGATAGTACTGCATCTATCACTCAATTGCTTCAGCAATATCCACCTCGATAAATAGTCATACACAATGATGGTGCGACTAAAGTTGGTTGATGTTTAAAGATATGTTGTGCAATGCTAGATATACTGACAAGAGAAGGCTAAAGGGCTAAAGCAAGTGTGAAGGAACAGGGAAGACAGGTGTTATCTAAAGTGTATGTCCTAATTGGTCTTTAAGGAAAAATGGGCTCCAAAATGGGACCAATTGTAGGTGAAGAAATCAAAAGGGCTATTTCTTTTTACATGACACTGTAGTGCTTGAAGTGATATACAAGTTGGTCTAGAGATGGCTCATCAAATGAAGCTATAGGGTGAAAGATATGGTGAGTTGAATGTTTGTCGGGGGCCACTTATGAGCCCACTTGATTGCATGCATAAAGGTGCCCTTCATTGTTTTCTTTTTTTTTTGGACCAGGTTTTGATGGATAGTAGACACTACATGGAGTTAGCATGAAGTGACGGCACATCAAACAAAGATCGGAGTGTGAAGATATTGGGAAATGAAGTTTGGTTTAGTTGTTGGTGGAGCATTGCCAGATGATTTTTTGCCAATTTTGAGTGCTCGGTTTGAGGCCATGGAGAAGAGGAAACCCGATGGGATTTGCATTGCTTAAAACTAGGGAGGTGAATTTTTAGTAGGATTTGAGAGCTTGGCAAGTGGATCACCATGCAAAGAATGACATGCATTTGAAAATTGGGAAAAAGGTTTTCTTGAAGTTTTTTTAAAATGGAATTTTGGCGACCTTATGAGGTTTTTGGCGGGTGGCCACCCTTTGAGGTGCCACATGGCGGTAGTATCAACCCACATGGGGTGTCCTAGCTAGTTAGTTTGAGGTATACATTGTGCAATGAGGCAAATCCACAAGCATCTCAAGGCATGGGAGCATGGGGGAGTTGTTGAGCCCATGGCTATGATAGTCATCCCTTCAGTGCTTCCTAGTGGCGTGGGCATGCAGCTGTGCCTCATTGTCATGAGTTGTTGATGATGGCTCTACAGTGTAGAGGATGACATGGTAGGACCTTTGCAGGGGTTATTCTCACGTGGAACCTTCACGAGCAAGTTCTTTTATATCAAGGGCCAGGTGCTCCACCCTTCTAAGCATTCTCACGGTGCCGTGATAACACCAAGGGTCCTAGAGGTGGTCCACATGCCTTGTGTGAGAGAGAGAAAAGAAAGTAGTCGAGTTGGGGGCTAAGATGCATTTCACTTGCAGCCAAAAGTGGAAAGATTTCCGAGGTGTCTCGAGGATGAAAAATATACCAAATTGTTACCATATACATATGGTAGTGATGTGTGTGAACATACTTAGGACCGGCGGGGCATTTTTTCCTTCACTAGGAGCTTTTTTCCCTCATGCATTGTATATACGACCATCACTCTAGGGATATCTATCTTTCCATTTCACACTAAGTAATATACTCTCTACTGTGTGCCTTGAGCTTCCTTCATCTTCTCCAAGATGTGTGTTTTCCTACAACCCTAGTTCCAACAATTGGTATCAAAGCAAGTTGCCTCCTCTCAGGCTTAGTCGCCAGCAGCTGCATCACACACATGCTCACTTTCTCTAACTTTTGTGAGCTTCGGCGAGTGTCAGTAGGTCAAAAAATAATTTGGGAGAGCTTGTAGAGCATAGTTTGCTCATACTTTTTATTTGAGCCCATTTAGGCCTCCTTCTCCACTACATGTAGTACTGCACATTTGTTGGTGCCATTTTTTGCATAACAAGTCCCTTAGAGTCTTCTACAGTTTGTGCTATATAGCACGTATTGTTTCCACTTTGTTTCTCTTCTTTTCAAGAATAGTTCATGTCAAGTGCAGGCATTCTCCATGTCCGACAACAACATAGATGTGTTCAAGATGTTTGTTGTTGAGGGCAGATTGGATGGCGAAAATTACCCTATGTGGGCTTACATGATGCAACATTTCCTTGTGTCAAAGGGCGTTTAGAACATGGTGCAGAGCATTGATGTACATCCTGGTTCTTAAGATGTAGGCTATGTTGAGGACGTGCATCCCTTTCATAGCAGGGTCGTGCTCTTGTAATGGTTTTTTCAAGAAGAAGCTTGACATTGCCCCCCGTTTGTGTCCATTCCCCAGCCCCCTTTATTTTTGGCTCACGTGTTTTTCTTGGTGTGGTAGGTGTTAGTGTGGTTGGGTGCAGCCCCAAACCAAGGTATTGTCATGCAAAGTGAGTGATTGCGGTGTGGAACAAGGGTTTCATGTGTGTGGCATGTGCTTGAGATTTTAGAGAAGTATATGCGTGTGTTGGTGTACCAAAACGGGTGTGTGTAGGCAAATCCTGGAATATGAGTATGATGATCTCTGTCCATGTGAGAGATAGGGAGGGTGCATCCAAGGAGTACTTGAATGGAGGTAGTCTATCCATGTTGAAGCCATGTAACTGGAACCATGATGTCATCTACCGATAGCAGCATGTTGTGTCCCCTTGTAGTGCTGAATGTCGAGATGACTCAATGGCTACCTGAGCATATCTATCTGTCACAAAATGCTAATGTGTCAAGCCACTAAAGAATGGAACCAACATGTAAATCCTGGACAAGGGGCCTAAACCCTAAGAAAAAGAAGCAAAAGAAATAGAAGCGGTACAAGAAGTTTCATCAGCTTATAAAGTCTTACGAAGTGGCCTATTTTTGAGGCGGAACTCCCACCAACTTATGAGACCCCGTTCGATGGGGCCCGAGGGACCTAAAGGCAATAAAACAAATCAGGATTACACACACACACACACACACACCACCCTGGGTAGAAACGTGATCATGCGGTAGCTGTACAGATGTACACAATTTGTGGTGATGTTTTGGTAGCCTATATGGAGTTCCACATTTTCCAATGATGACATGGGATGGTGTATAGATTTTCCATGCTTTTCACTGATTTTGTTTTGGGACTAGATTCTTTTAAAAGTTGAAACTTTCTATGCAGCTGCCTATGAGAGGCCAAGGGCCTTTAAATACGAGCCAAGGGCTCATTTTTTTGGCATGCTCTCACGCGAAGGTGCAGAGGAATGGCAATATACTGGGGATGTACTGAGCTCAAGAAATATAAAGAAATATCAAAAGGGGTGTCAATTTTTGGGGCCAATACTCTCTATGGGTGGAACCCAACCACTATGTCTATCTCTTTCAGTTCCCTTGTTATTTAAAGTGCTAAGTTGTTCAATCTGTTCTTTTTTTGTTGGCATGTCATGTCTATCCTCGTGGCAGTGGTATCAGATCTTCGGGTGTGTGCTTTTATGAAAGCATGCACGTGCAATGTGATTGCAATTTCTTGGGGCTACCATCATTGCTAGAGGAACACTAACTATTGAGGTTTGTTTTGATGGTTCAAGAGCTTATGGACCATGCTACAATGGGCTACAAGTTTATGGAAGAAATGGTTCCTTATTTTTGGTGGAGGTTTCAAGATAGAAGCCCTATCCACTTTCATGCTCGATTAATGTCAAGAATGCTTTTTCAACTTGAATTAGCAGTTTTCTAAATTTTGTTTGAGAATTTGTTTGAAATTGATGGTATTTCTTTTAAACCTATCTTGGTGCCGATTTGAATTATTTCACTCTGGTTTTGATATTGGTATCAATGCTTGGTAATTTACTCCCAGGTGGAGTAGTGAGAAATGCTATTTTGGTATTTGCTGAATCTCGGAACGTAGGAGACTGGATGTCTCAAGATTGTTTCACTGTATGCTTGAAATCCTCAATACGACGCAAGCGGCATCGTTTTCTTGTTTTATAGAAAACCCCTGAAAGATGCAGATGAGATTTTTGGGTAGTGTTTGGTTGTATGCTTTACCCTCCAAAACAACGCAAGCTACGGTCTAGGAGGCGTTTGGTTGTAAAAGGCCTCTATATCTCTCGGCTTGGACCTTTTTGGGTTATGCGGGAGGAGTAATGAGGGAGCCGTCAAACAACTCATGGCCCGTGGACTTGGATGGTTATTTGCAGGGGGGAGGGTTCACATCGACAACTTTATGTTTCTATGTCTTGTAACATGCATATGTGAGCATCCGTGTTGCATTGTGATGTGCCCCACTGAATACTCCTTATTGGATGAGACTTTTCTAAGAAGCCAAAACGACCCAAGATATCAAGAGCTCCAATCTAGAATGAGACTCTTTATTGTATGAGATTTTTTTCTGGGAAGACACATTTGTTTGAGGTTCTTGAAACTGAACCTGTGAACATCACTTCTCCAATCCTCCCAAGGTTTCATAAGCTCTCATCAATTTAGTTTTTATTGCTCTCTTGAATGAAAGCACCAGTCTACTAAAGACTACCCCAAGATAGATGTATGCATCTATATACTCCACCATCTCTTGGTCATATGTAAAAGCAAGCGTTGACCTCCTGACCCATTGTGGTGTGGTGTTAAACACCATAACCTTGGTTTTTCCTAGGTAAACAGACCCACTATGGTGGGAAAATGTGTACAAAGCATCAAAACAATATCATCAGCATATAAAAATAATGGGATCCATGTCCCTGCTAATTTTTCTCCTCTATCACCAAACCTCTCAATCTAGTTACAAAGTCACCCACATACATGCCAAATAGTGTAGGAGATAGCGGGCAGCCTCACCCAAATAGTGGAGTGAGCCAAATCAAAAATCATAGCATAGTTTTTTGAATGATGTGATCTGTTTTGTATAGACCAAATATTACAATTGACCTTTAACTCCATCATAGATCAAGATGACAATATACGAGGGATACAGAGATTTGCAGCACGTCCTTCCACCAGCAAACCCTTTTGTGAGTAATATTTGTAGTTTTGAGTTATTTGTATAAGTTAAAATTATTTTAAAATTAGTTTTCAATTATCAAATGATTTAATTTAACTTTTATGAATGTAGGAGGTGCACGGTGAGAGAGATCTCGAGCTTGTTGTTGGGAGAGAGAAGGAGGAGGGTAGGAGGGTAGATGAGAAGTGAGCATGCAATGGCGACAACCTGTACATGCTGGGGGACATGAGGATTATTTGGACCAGTTCTACACTGATACATATTTGTAGTTGCATTTAGATGGCTCATCATGTTCCGATATTGACATTGTATATATACATACATTGATGCTCTATATATTTAGTCTACTTGAGTCAGTTCTAGTCTACTTGCAGTATAGTACAGTTCAGTTTCTTCATTAATATTTAGTTTGTTTGAACCATTTTTGTTTATACTCTCAAGTTTTGAATCATTTTTTTTAATCGCATAGTGTCAAGGAAAAAAAAACCATACCATGATCATTCATACTTTTGATTTTGTGTTTGCATAAACTCACTGATTGTCTTTTTGTTGTAGTGTATGTAGAGCGCTCCCGACTGTGTACTTTCCATTTCAAATCTTGTTGCTCGAGGGGTGCACCTTTAAGAAACTATTCATATAGCATGTGTTCAAAGGGTATTTAAAAATCCCATTTACTTACATGCTTAAAGTAATAAAATGACCCCTTTTTCTTCAAAAACTTATGGGTTTTTCTCTAAAATCAATTAAAAAACCCCTTTTGCTAAAATAATATTGTCAAAATTTTAAATTTTGGCAATTAGAAAACCCATTCATTTGAACTCATGTGGTAACTTACATGTCTAAGAGGTGAACCCCCCAAATCTTGTTGTTTTTGTTTTTGTTGTTGTTGTTGTTGTTGTTGTTGTTGTTGTTGTGTGTGTGTGTGTGTGTGTGTGTGTGTGTGTGTGAGAGAGAGAGAGAGAGAAGAAGAAAACAAGTAATATATGGTTCGCCTCCCAAGAGCCCAAAAAATATGTGCTAAAAAAAACCGGAATAGCGTCACTTAAACGACGTATTGAACAATATGTCACTTAAGCAATTTCACTAAACGGTTATTATTTATGTTGCTTAAGCAATGATGGGTGTCACATAAGTGACACCAATTTCTATCGCTTATACAATTCTTTTGCATTGCTATTAGTGCCGCTTATGCGCTGGTTCTATAGGGACACTATTTTCATCGCTTATGTGATGCAAAAAAGTGTCCCTAGTGACAAATCACCCTAGTACTGAGGTTTTTTCTAATCATTACTATGATGATACAAATTAATTAGAGTAGAAACTCTCACAATGGAGGAATCGAACTCCAAAAAGGAACATGTTAAGGCCAAATTGATACTCAAGGGACGAGAACGAAAGTTTTTGAGTCTTCAAATAAGCATCATAGATGCCAATGAAGATATTGTAGAAAACAAGAAAATAAATTGAAAAGAAAACAATTAGACCCAGTAATAGAGGGTAAAACTCGATTCTTGATAATGGTGGATGCACAAGATTGCACCAAGGACAACATAACTGAGAGAAATCGAGCCTTTGAAAATGGAAACAAAAATAAACAAAAATTGAGCAAGTCAGATGAGACCAAGGGAAATGAACCTCCAATGAATAAAATAAAACAAAAAAACAAAGTGTAGGGAGTTGCAATGGACCTTGGAAGAGGTCTTGACTACTGAGATGAAGTCAGAGAGTTATAAACCAGAGGCAATCAATGTTCCTTTGCAATGCAAAAAGAACACTCTGCAAGATCAACAAATTTGAGTAGATCAACCCTTAAGACAACCCAAGGAATGAGGAAATTTGTATGATGAAGGTCTTGAAAATGCAAAAAGAATTCACCTCCCACAACCGAGAAAAGAATCAAAGCCAATATCCACAAAATTGTCTCAAGAGGAGGAGGAAATCCTCATTTGAATGTTAAAGGAGTACATGGATGTCTTTGTGTTGTCTTACAAAGATATCAAGGGAGTGGATCCTCATAAATGTCAGTATACTATCCCTATGAGAGATGATGCTAGGCAAAGTAGACAACGACCATTCACCTACAATGATACCTTTGCTAAGAAAATCAACGAAGAGACCAGGAAGCTCAAGGAAGTTGCATTCATCTATGAAATTGAACACATTGATTGGGTATCACCTATTGTGGTAGTGCCCAAAAGAATGATAAACTCAAAGTGTCTGTGAACCTAAAGAAGGTGAATGCAGCTACTATACGAGATACGTATTCTCTTCCTATTAGAGATCATGTTCTAAAGCAAGTGGGTGGAAAGGAATCTTATAACTTCTTGGATGAATTCTCGGGTTACAATCAGTTATCCATAGATCCCAAAGATTAGCACAAAATGTCTTTTGCCACGAAATGGGTATTTTTTGCTTTCAAAATCATGCCTTTTGGATTGACCAATGCACCAACAACATTCCAACAGCGCATGAGCCATGCCTTTAAGGAATATCTACAAAAATTCTTAGAGGTTTTCATGAATGATCTCTGTGTGTATTCGACTAACCGAGAAAGCCATTTTGAACACTTAAGGTGTGTCTTCGAGAAATTATGTCTATATAAGATTTTCTTAAATCCAAAGAAATGTGTATTTATGGTTAGATAGGGCAATATTCTTGGTCATATCGTCTTCAAAAATGTACAATAGATTCATTTACATGTATGCAATCATTGAAAAATTCATTTATGGTCTTATTACTAAGAATCATTCTAGAAGCTTAAACAGGCCTTGACACATCAACATCAATACTGAAGACTCTAGACTCAAAACAAATTTTTCCATGTGCATGTTGATGCTTTAAATTTTGCTATTGGTTTCATATTAGCTCAACCAAGAGAAGGGGCAATGGAATTTCCTATCTCCTATTCCAGCAGACAGCCAAACCTAGCCAAAGACAGCTATACCACTACTGACAGGGAATGCTTGGGAATGGTGTATGTGGTTAAGAAATTTGACGCTACCTCTTCTCCAACAAGATTTTCTTTTCTGTAGACCACTAAGCCTTACTCTATCTAGTGAATAAGCCATGCAATGCTGGAAGAATAGTATGATGGTTCATAATCCTACTCGAATTTGATTTCAGAGTGGTAGTCAAGAAATGCACCATGCACCAAAGAGCAAGTCACTTGTCAAGTATGACTCCGCGGGAAGAGTCAAAAGGGATAGATGATGCATAAGGAAAAACTTTGACTCTTAAAGGGGCCCTATAAGGAGGTTTGACTTTGCCTCTCTTTTCCAAAGTGGGAAACCCGGTGAAGTACATAAACACTTTTTTAAAACCCTATCAACCAACATATCAATGAAAAGATCTTAGAAAGTAGGTTCTAAATCCCCAAATTTTGACAAATTTGGAGTTGATTTGTAGAAGTTATGGCCTCCACACTGAGGCTGAAATGTGGGGAGAGATTCCATTTATAAGACAGAGTTGCCACATCAAAAAATGGAATCTTCTAAAATATAAGGAATCTGATGGCATACTATATATCAATGGATAGATCTTAATGAGTACAATCTAAATCCAAAAGGTCCGACAAGTTTTGATTTCATTTTTAAAAATTTTAACATGCACCCGTTTTGGACAAGAGGTAGAAAGTCAAAGTCCTTATAGGGCCCATTTGAGAGTCCAAAATTTTTCTAATGGATTTGCTAGATGCCTACTTGTTCTCAATAGAAATGATCCCTTAATGGTACCAAAACCTTGTATCTCTAATGACGATAGCTCAAGTAGATTTCACCACGGTTGATAGAGTAGTCTGCCCTATATCAATTGTTGACCAAAAGATTGTATAAAGAAAACAATATGGGATTCTACTCTTGTGTATTAGCCTTGAGGAACAAGAAACCTATTTGAATCAAGGTCATACGATGGTACTAGAAATTCACTTTGCTAATGACAAAACCTTGTGATGATTAACCTAGTTAGGGGTCTATTAGCCCACTATGAAAAGAGATGCTCTTGCGCTTATGTGGACGATTTTTCCCAGTGTAAAGAAAGGGCATCCATACTCCATGCCACATTATTAAAAATCTCTATTACACCATAATCTTGTAGATATTTGGTAGAGTATCTGACAAATAGGACATTCCCTCAAGATATGAATGAGCAAAGATAGAGAGTAATCAAGACAAAAGTAGTCAACTACGTAATGATTGATCATCAACTCTACAAATGAGGAGATAACCAACAGCTTAGACTATGTGCTAATGAAGATGAATATCTTCCTATCTTTGAATAAGTGCATGTTGATCTTGCAGGGGTTCATTTCTCTCACAAATCCAGAGCTAGAGCTATATTGATGGATGGCATCTAGTGGCCAACTTTTTTTGCTGATGCAAAAGAATATGTTCAACAATGCGATTCATGTCAATGAGAAAAGATGCCAACAAGAATTGTCAGTATGTAATTGCTACATATGATGGGAATTTTCTATATATGATGGTAATTGCTACATATGATGGGAGCACGTGAATTTTCTAGGTGGGTTATAGACTTTGTTTGTCCAATACAACCACCAACATATAAGACCTAGGCGTAGTACATTATTTTTACCACAGATTACTTGACCAAATGGGCCGAAGTGAGAGCCACTAGGAAGAACAGTGCTCCAACCACTACAACATTCCTATATGAATGCATATTCACGTGGTACAAACTTCCTATTGAGCTTGCAAGTGATTGAGGAGCACATTTTCTCAATGAGGTGATAGAATAATTGTGAAACAAGTTTATGGTGATCCATAACAAATCTGCACCCTATCATCCTCAAGAAAATGAACAAGCCAAACATATGAATAAGATCTTAATCTCAATGCTTACTAAGATTGTCAGCTCGGGAAGAATTGATTTGGAAATGCATCTCCATTCATACTTGTGGAATATAGAGTGTCATGTAAAATAGCTTTGAATGCCACTTCCTTTGACCTTCTCTATGGACTAGATGCCATATTTCCCCTGAAATTCTTATTACCGACTCTTAGAGTTGGACCAAAGTTAGAATGGAAAGGTCATGAGTTATCAAAGTGACTAGAGGACTAAGAACAGTTAGATGTATAGAGTCTAGCAACCATAGCACATGTATATTCATAAAAAAAAGGAAACAAAAACAATTCTTTGATTCACATTTGCAAACAAAATTCTTCAAGCAGAGGGATTTGGTACTAGTTTACTCCATGAAATAGCACATTCCAAAAGTCAAGAAAAAGGAACACGGCCCTTTTGTGATTGAGAATGTTTCACCCAGTGGGGCCATTAAACTAGCTACCATAGATGGAGAAGTTATGGTGGAAAATTGGATTAGTGGATGTCAACTTTGGAAATACCGTCAACCATTAACTAATGACCTCTTGCAAAGAATGTATGCAGAAAAAGAACACAAGATCAAATGACAATAGGTGATTGAAGAAGCTAAAGAAGAAGCACAAATTTAGATTTTGAAGAGAAAAGTTGCAATGCAATCAATCCCTAAAGTTATGTCAATCAATACTCTTCATATTCACCATCACTACTTTACTCAATCTTTAGCCAAAGATGAAGTGGAAATAGATGATGAATGGCTGGATGGATTAGATATGAGAATCACTTACCCTCAAACATGGAATCAAAGTCAAATCACTAGTCAACACATATGCACAACTCAACATTGTCAACTATTCGACGTACAAAAGAGAGACAACCCAATCTCTAGAATATTGTAGAGCTAAATTCAAGGAGTATCATAAAGAGTTCACACCAACATTGGGTTTGATTAGTCTCAACATCTTTGTGCATGGATTTCTATGCCCACACACATTTATTTGCATTCCTCATGAGCATATTAAAAAAGAAATTGTGCTAGGAATTTCATGGATGAGAGCCTATAGACCTGTCGAGGATTGGGATGTTAAAGTTATTGAGCTAACACTCAAAGTGGGCAATTGTGTGTACCATTTTCTCATAGCGGTGAAGAGTGAAAAGTTTCTCATAAAAATCCACGACTACCAGAATCGAGGAGTAGCACAAACCCAATGTCCACCATTTGACACCGAATCCATCCTCATAATACACGCATGCAAGGAGCAGGACAATTTTGGGTACCCAAAACCCAACTCACCAACATTCCTAATCAGATTTGGGTGTCTAAACAACTTTTGAACACTAAGAAGTCCTCAATTACACCTCCCTATCAACCACAACAACGCCCACCAAATTCATAGCCAACTCAATGGATATGGAAACCCAAGCATCAACCTGAAGCCATACCCAAACCAAATACTCTATGGAAATGGCAAATCAAGGAAAGACACAGCAAATCATGTACCAATGGGTACGAAAGATAAAACCATTACCAACAAAACCATTACTATAGTGCCACAGTATTTTGGAGCCATTGATACAGATTGTATGTACAACACAACCAAGGAACGAGCGCAACTACTTCAAGATCTGCTCTTCAAGAGAATCAACCAGCAAGATACTTTTCCATCAACAACCCTTGAGATCACTGCTTAAGATCCACCTTTTGCACCACATAGTGTTTCAAATTGCATTTAGTTTAGTAGCATGGTAGACGCAACCTTGGCTATTGCAATTTTTACTCTTTTTGCAGTGTGCTTTTTGGTCAAAAATGTCATCAAAATAGAGAAATCCACCAAAATATGGCCAAGTACTAAAATTAGGTGTGTTTCTGTATTTTTGGGTTTGGAATTCTATTTTTTAGAATGACTTTGTAATTTTCTTTTATTTTTTAATAAAAAGGTCAAAAATATTAAATAAATGCCAAACAAATCTAGATGGAAAAATGAAAGAAACCGTAATTATCAGGAAGTAGAGACGGACAACCAAGTCAATTTACGAGTCTTACCATAGCTCGAGCGAAATTTTGCAAACAGAGAAAAACTCAAGCAAATATCTATGGTCATGTTGTTATAAAATCGCCAGAGAACCATAGAAGTTACATCAAACCAAAAATTGCATAACCTTTTAGGGCACCTCACATGAGGATTTCACATCTTAACCACATAGGAGTAAAGTATACAGGAGCAAAGATGCACTAATTATCTCCAAGAGTAGAATGCGAAGAAAAAAAGTGATTAATTTATACTACGCCCACGGACCTCAAGCTTGGTGTTATTGTGGTTGGACTCACCTAGCGAAGGGATTACTAGAAGCCATAGTACTTCACAAGATTTTTTGCAACTTGAAAAGGTCATTTTCTTGGACAACTTGATCCAAAAAAAAAAGTGGAAAGTCCTTAAATGTGTCACCATTTGTTTGTGGGTTTGTAGAGCACGAGACTCAGAGTGGCATTGTGGTAGGATAGGGTGTATGAGCAAGTCCTATTGTAGAAGCGATGGGATATTGTAGGCGTGGCCATCTCAAGGGGGAATGGCCAAGTAGTTTTGTCTTCTCCTTATGTGCCCTACCTTGGTGGCCCCAATTTGTGGACCTTGGGAGAAGTTGTTGCTCCCACCTCCCCTCGAGAGGAAAATCGATAACCAGACCTTGTGCTTCCCACCCTT
The DNA here is from genome assembly GCF_014529385.1 of Adiantum capillus-veneris. Taxonomy (NCBI): domain Eukaryota; kingdom Viridiplantae; phylum Streptophyta; class Polypodiopsida; order Polypodiales; family Pteridaceae; genus Adiantum; species Adiantum capillus-veneris. The sequence goes on from NC_140950.1 coordinate 33,129,667, forward strand.
GTGGGCTCTTCACTCGTGTGGCAAGAGGTGGAGGTCCTTGTGGGAGAGAGGATGATCACAACTAGGGCTTGGATCCCCTTGATTAGCCCGCTACCCTATTGGATTCTCAGTCTACGTACTATCTCGTGGTGATGGGATGGTGATCAGCTTATTTCTTTGGTCCTTGTTCTTGGCATGCTAACTGATTTTTTTGGTAGTAGAGATTGGCTTCTAGGAAGCTCCGCACATATTTCTACCATCTTGAAGATATTGTTTTGGCTTTATGTGGAGGCTATGTCTCTCGACATGCGATTTGCTTCCGATAGTGGTGCTACATTGTGACACCTCGTGAGACTTTTGCTAGTGATGGGGATATTAGGCCCCACCTGTTTGGCAAGTGTTTGGTTTGATCTCTTCCTAGTTATGTGTCTTTTGTGTTCCTTGGTTCACATCTTTTGGTGGGTGGCTCCCTTATGAGCCAATGTAATGTTTTGATGGTTGGCTCTGAGTAGGGTGATTTCTGTTTGGGATGAAAGCTCATGTAGAATCACTAGGAGCCTCTTTGTGATTTCTATTTGGGATGAAAGCTCATGTAGAATCACTAGGAGCCTCTTTGTGGCTTTTCTTAGTGGTCTTATGCTCTATCCTACTAGTTGGGTCTGCTGGTATGATGTATATGGTTGGTGAATATATGTGGCTTGTGGTGAGCAAGGACTATCATGAATTTTTTGGTTAATATTATCTATTCATGCACATGTTGATTTTGGCCACCTACTACTCACTCAAAATTTGAAAAGTCAATTAATTTGTTTTGGATATTTGCATTCAATCTATGAATATGAAAGATTGAAAAACATCGACCTTGCACAACCACTATCTCTAACCTCAGAGATGGCATCTTCTTGTCTCTCTCCATCTCTCTCTCTTGGATTGCGATCTCCCTACACATATTTCTATTTTCATGTTGTCAGAGATGGCATCCTTCCCTCTCCCTCTCTTCCTCTTTCTCTCTCCACCTACACTATCCTTGCTCGGCTCTGTAGCACAATGCAAAATGGCACACACATTACACGACAGACTCAACACACAAACATAGCCCACTGTTGTTGCCCATACACAACTCAATGCCTCTCCATCCATTTCTGGCTTCACTCCTTCTCTGTCTCTCTGCACCGCCCACATTTGATAGGTCTGATTTTTTGTCAAAAACATCATCTCTAGCGTCGTTGCTCTCTCTCTCTCTCTCTCTCTCCACCCACCACCACCCTCCATTCTCACCTAGAAGACATCAAAGCATCTTGTGAAATACCCCATAATCAAGCACCTAAAATGATTGTACCCCACATACTACTGTGGGTGTTGCACAAAAAAGAAAGCGACCATTCTAACGATTTGTTGCCCTCGAAAAAAAACTTTTTCTCCAAAACTTGGCAAACCTATATATGAGAAACAATAGAGGTAAATTGACTAAATTTGAATTGGTTTTCACACCAAATTGCACTAGTTCTTTAAAATTTCATGGATTTTCTCACCTTCAGATATAAAATTTAGAGCTAAATCTCAAAAAAATTAGTGCGAATTACACTAAACCTAGGTTTTATTCGATCACTGAAGGGTTCCATCAATTTTTGCACCCGTGTATACACATGTATTCCTCAAATCCATACTTTGGTTCACCAATGTTTGCACGCCGCATGCGCTCTTTCAACGAGCTGCAAATTTTGGACTTTGTGTTGTTCACCCCACGTGATATTTGCTTCACCAAGCTCCTCACGCCGGCGTGCGCTCTTCAAATTATGTTGTTGAATTCAAGTCTGCATTGCACAAGCCGCTTCAAAGCTTGAGAAGAGCCTGCATAAACCAGTTCCACCAAGCAGCCTACTTGAGAATGAAAGCGATTTGTTGCAAAATCCCAAAGACGAAATCTCCACCAAGCTCCGCACGTCGGCGTGTGCATAATCTTGCAAGAAAAAAGAGCGCAGGAGGGCTCACTAAAGTTGCAAATTTTGGCTCACAGACTTGCCGAGTAGGGTTCGCATGTGTTTACGCACACTCTTGGTGTCTTTTTGGCTGGTTGTGAGGAAAATAAACTGCTTCCTGCCACATGCAAAACGAAATTTCTAATAATCTCCTTCTCTGATGATTTTATCTCAAAAGATTTTGAAGGTCCTAATGCCTCAAAACTTGCTCCTTTACCCTAGGCCTTCTAAATTCATTTCACAACTTTTTGAATATTTACACTACAATAAACAAAGTGATGCTAAAGATGAATGTAGAAGTGCTACTAGGTGCAACTTTGCAAGGTATGTGTGATTAGTGATACAATGGGACAAGAGGGTGATATAATGGGTCTATCCTCATCTATTCTACAGATGTCGAGAGAGATGGTATGGTGGCTCGAATCCTTTGATGTAGTCTCCTTCGATGTTATGAAGCTCCTGCCCTTAGTCGCGAGCATCTCGATCTCCCTAACTCCAATGCTCGGTCAATGAGAGTATCGTGGATATGACTATGAGTTGAGCTTTGCGATGGTGGCTGCACCTCCATCTATCCAGTGTCTGGTGTGAAGAAATCAATGTGTGTCTATGCAACTCAAATAGATACAGTCTAAGGAATATCTAGTCCTGATAACTGCTGACTCTTGAGAAGGTTCCAAAGCTTTCGCTAAATAGACACATAAAGCAACCTTGTATCTTGTAATACATTGTGTACTCATATATAATGCATCTCCATTTTTGTCTTTGTATGGCATAGGTGGCATATCCTGTTGGTTGTTGGCATCATTCTATATCTACCAGTCTCAATCTCAAGCTAGTGGAAAGATGTTTGTATCTAGCCAATGGCACACCATAGCCCATGAGATATATTGTATCCATATAGCTAGGCCGAATCACAAATCCATCTCTTGTGAGTTGGAGAAGATATATAAAGTCATCTTTGTACCCAGCTCCTGTGTCGACTCTATCTATTATGTCCTCCTTTTGTCCAAGTGAATCGGGTCCTCACAAATGAGTCTAGTAATCTCCACCCATGTAAGAGATTGTGATGGTGCATCAAGGGAGTATTGGAAGGGGGGTAAGTCTTCCCTGCCGAAGCCATGTATATGGAACCATGATGGCATGTATGCCTACCAAGATAATGTGCCCCTATTAAACAAAATTGTCTAGAGGACTCCAAGGCCAATATGGCATATCTATCTCTAATAGATCCCGTAGGTTGTGCATAAAGGAAAATGATTTGGTAAGCACTAATTATCTCGGGAAGGGGCTAGTACCTCCGCTCTAATAATCTCATGTGGCACCAAGGCCTTGGCTGTAATGAACCCGAGCACTACCATGTTTTTGGAGTTGCAAAAAGTGCCTAGTATCCGGGCGTCAAATCCTGTGGGGGGGAGGAGAGGTTGTGGAGGGTTATGTTTGGTTTTGCAATGCAATCAACATGAACATGTGGAAGATTCATGACTTGCACCAGGTGTTTTGGGAGTCACTGAGAGCATAAACCTACTGCAATCTGAGGCAAAACAGCTCCAAGCTAATGGATTTGTGTTGCAACAACAAGGAACTAGAGGTGTAGATTTAAATGGGTACAATAGAGTAGTAAATAGATTTCCTAGTGCCTTTCGTCAAAAATATACGGATGGAAATATCGTTAAGTGATGATCAAAACTAGCAAAAAAAATTCATACCAAAGTTGATTTGGGTAGATGTATGGCAGCAGAATTAGTTAAAGAGGTTATTGCTTTGTAAAATGAGGTGCAGGTTTTCTATGTTAGTAGAGAGGGATTAAGGGCAAAGGGATTTTCATACTTTGCAACATTGTTTGATTTTATACAATATACCTGCAAAGAATTTCAAAAGAGAGAGTCCAAAAGGCTAACATATGTGTCATGCAAGCATATCTACTATGTGTTTCTCCAAATTTCATGTTTGCACTCTTAAGTCTATGAGTTAATGCTCCAAGCATCCTTGACCAAGGTCGAGCTCTTTCAAGCCTTGGGTGGAGTAGAGCCATAGTTCAAGTGTCTCTAGACGTAATAGTTTTGCACTGTAGGAGTATTTTGTCATCAACTATTGTCAAGCTACAATAGCCTAAAGTGTTCATGAAAATAGCACAAGTTTATGGAGAGTTTTTAAAGAGGTTTAGTGTTAATGCTCCCACTGCTAGCATCATTTTACATATGAGTTTGTGACATTGAGAGTGAGAATATCATTCTTTTATTTGAGACTTTTTGAGATGCAACATGTTCCCTTTGCCACACCATCCTATATAGATTAACCAATGAGGTCTTGATCTCGAAATCAACTCAGTGATGAAGTTATCTACGGACTCTTTGCAAGAGCTATATTTTTGCCATCCTATTATATGCAAACTTTTGAGGAGGCTCTCTACACCGGATTTTTACAGTCTTCTTGCACATTTTTGGTCCCACGGTCAAAAATCTATGAGCGCAATTTGTGGCTTACACAAACATGGAGCTTAGTCATCCCATCGACATGCATTTTCTGGTAGAGGCAGATAAAAAGCTACATATTAAGTACTATGACACCTTCAAAGCTTTAAATAAGCGACCAAAGGCACCAAAGCTCAATCACTACCCTATTTTTTGAAGTTGTGTTGCGGACTACCAAAATTAGGAGGGGGAACGTTAGAAGCCTAGCTAACAAAGATGCTCTACATACCATCCTATGATGTAATATTTCATTTTTCACTCGATCTGGCCATTTTTAGCTGCAAGCCTTTTTACTTTATTAATTCTTGAAGCAAGTGCATAATTGAATATGTAATTATGAGTCTGTTCCACAGGGGTTATAAGCTTTTAGATTGTACCACTTAGTCTTTAGGCTAAGACAGAGTTGGCACATCTCTTTATTTTTTACCTAAAACCTTATGGTAAGGTATACAAGCCATCTTTTGTATTATTTTTGTAAATTTCACTTTGGATAATGAATCTACATTCATTTACAGAGAGATCTATGTGTTCTCCAACTTTCTTTTGAATCTTGTAATTCTCTCGTGGTCTGTTTGGAGTGCCATTTCTTCCATTGCATTCCCAGGTGAAAGCTCTCTGTGACATTGTAAGTTTTTCACGATGACCCTATGATGTTTTTGTGTCTAACCTCTTCTCATAGCTCAATTTTACACATCCAAACTGCATTTTATGCATAGGAAGGATGTCGGGGTATCATTGCTAAGCTAGTAGGTGTATTTAGGACCAAAAATAAAATCTGCCATGTACATATTAATTGCATTTTTGAAAAGTGATCAAAAGGGATATTTGAGACCATAGCCATGTTCCTTTACTGGTTCCATATCCATTTTATAAGTTTGGACTTCATTTGCTTGGTGAATCGATGAGATTTTCTTGCGATGTCGTAACTAGTTTTTGTTGCCTAACATGCAGTTGAGTGTTACTTTGAGTAAGTAGGGATTGAATGTGTTGTCCAAGATACTAATAACCTCTTGTAGCCTTTATACCCTAGTTACATCAACTTCGTCTATTGGAATGACCTTTATGTCTGTGGTTCTCACTATCCCTACAATAAGATAGGGCTTGGCAAGCAGAGGACCCAATGTTGAGAAATTGTTTTATGTGTTTTCATTGCCAACATCTTGTTCATTCTAAGAGGGTATTGTGGTGAGAGGTCTCCCACACCCTAAGACAATGTGTGTGTGTTGGCAATGTTTAGCATTTGTATGTTTTATGCAAGCTGTGTGATAGTATCAAAACAAACAACAGTTTAACTCCTACCTTTGCTCTACATCTTCACTTCTCCATCAGATGTGTGTATTTGCATAATATAGCTTGTGTGTATTTTTTTGTGCCTCTTTTGAAGTTCTTGGTCATGAAAATTTTTCTCTTATGTCCTAGTTCACATCCCATAACTAGGTGGTGTCCCCTTCACTTGTTTGGATTTGAGTTTGTTTGTTTGTTGTTGTATGTCCCTAGCCTCAACTGAGCAACATGGGAGCCTTGAAGAGTGTTTAGAGGTTGCTTCTCTTGTTTCCTCCCTCGAACCGCCTCATCATATTGCCTTTGTGACAACCATACACCCCCTTTTGTGCAAATGATTTCAATGCCCAATAGATATTGCAAGTTCCCCAAGTCTTTTATCCCAAACTCCTGCTTAATTAGAGCATGTACACCCTCTACTTCAACCACATTATCACCTCCAACAATCAATTCATCCACATAAATGCATATCATCACAATTCTTGCCTCATTCTTCTGCACATACAATGAATGATTTGCATCATCAAGACATGTCAAAACCCAATAAAATGAGGAGTGCCAAAATTCTCTCTTACAAAGCCTCCCAGTGCTTGCTTCAGCCAATACAACTCTTTCTTGAACCTACATACAAGGTCATGTAGCCTCATATTTGCATGACCTTGTGGATGCTCCATCTACACAACTTCTTCCAAGTCTCCATTCAGAAATGCATTCTTTTTATCCATTTGCTTCAACATCCATTCTAATGCAACATCCACTATATTAAACACACAAAACGATAGCCATCGTAGCTACATGACTGAATGTCTCCTCATAATCAATCCATACGTATGTGTATAATCTTTGGCTACAAACCTTTCCTTGTACTTGATCACATTTCCATTCGGCATTATGCTTTTTTTTGTAAACCCAGTTATATCCAATTTCATTTTTACCTTTTGGTAACAACACCAGTTCCCATGTTCCATTTACATCAAGTGCAACTATCTCTTTATCCATAACTTTCCATTTGTAATCTCTGACATTATCTTCAAAACATGCGGGTTCTACCTCCTCTATAATCTTTGTCATTTATTCACAATGACGAGCTACATAACTCTCATAAGTCAATCTCTTCACATGATTTCTACTCTTTTTTACCTACGTGGTCCATGATTACTTCCAGGTGCTTTGTTCCCTGCTTGCACTTGGATTTTTCACAAAGGGTATGCCAAAATTCTCATCCAAACGAAGAATGAGAAGGACTCACTCTTTCACATAACCTACCACTCCATGGATTCTCACCATGACCTACACTATGTAACCCTTTCGGCCCACTCAAAACTTGTGATTATGCACCTATATTTTTTGCAACCACATTTCTCTTACATTAGCTCCCAAATTTTCTTTTACATCAGCATACCAAGTTTCATTTCATAAAAAACAACATCCTTGCTCGCCCTCACTTTACCGGTGACAAGATTTTAACACCTGTACCCTTTTTACTCAATGGAATAGCCAATGAGCACGCATTTTTTTGCTTTTGGATCAATCTTTCTTAGCTCATCCGGAACATGCACATAATCAATACATCTGAACACTTTAAATTTTGACACATCCGGTTTTTCACCACTAAACTTCTCTTCAAGTGTCATATTATGAACTGTAGCAATAGGGGTCATGTTCATAATGTAAACACCTATAGCACCAGACTCAGCCCAATAACAATGAGGCATGTTCTTCTCATTCATCAACACTCTAGAACCCCCTGGAATGTGCGTGTTCTTTTGCTCAACAACACCATTTTGCTACGGAGTATACTTGCATGAAAATTACCTCTGAATCTCTTGATTTTTCAAAAAATCAGTAAATTCATTGGAGAAGCATTCTTCCCCTCCATCTGACCTCGGGAATCGTACATATTTTCTAGTTTGTTTTTCAACCATAACTTCAAAATTCTAAAAGAGCATAAACACATCACTTTTTTGCTTCATGAAATAGACCCATACCTTTCTTGTATGGTCATGAATGAACCTCACATAGTATCTACAGCCACTCGTAGATGCAATGTTTGTTGGACCCCATACATCTGTATACTCTAAATCTAATCCATTCTTGCTTACATGCTTATCATTAGGAACGGATGCTTTTGCTTGCTTTCCGAAATGACAAAATTTACAAACTTTCTACATTTCAACAACTCTAAATGTAGATAAACCTATAATCATCTCCTTAGTTTGCATCATTTTCAGCCTCTACAAATTCACATGACCAATACGCTTGTGCCAAATCTCAAGTGTAAGGGTTTCCACCTTTCTGGAAATAGTAAAATGAACCCTAAACTTTATTTGAGAGCACTGTACATCCAAACTAGTAAACCCTTATTCTAAACATAGTCAAAATTGGTATTTTTGGATTCTTAAGCATAGGTTTACTTTAGCTAGAAATTTTGTAAATCAAATTTGGACAAAAATTGACCCCCAAAACCTTGCCAAAAGTTTTCACGATCACTTTAATTAAATAGAAGAATTTAAACCTTTATATTATTGAATCACACGGGCTTTTCATATGGCCTAGTAGATTTTTTAAGAACATGGGACAGATGTTTTCAGTTAAATCATTAAAGTGAAGTGCAGTTAGCAATTTGGACCAACCAAGCTAGGCAAGTGTAGAAAGTGATAGTATAAAAAAAGCAACAGGGGACGCTAGGGGAAGCTTGGGGGGTTACCTTGGAGAGGTGGAACTACTAAATGTAGGCCCTGACTCCCAGAAACCTATAAATAAACCCCTAGGCTCCACATTCTCACACATACTCCAAGAACTTGGCCCATTCTCTCTAGCATAGAGAGACTCTACACAAAAATCACTAGAAAACAAGAACTCTAGTTTATTAATCAAGGTAATTATCATTTATCCCGTTAGATTAGTGAAAGGCATATTAATTTATGTCTATTTTTCTAATTATCTTATTAATTAGAAAAGATTAAACCTCACTCTACTATTAACTACACTCTTATATGTTATTATAATGCAGGAAACTTGATGTTTAATTATGATTAGTAATCTAATCAATTATTAATCTATATTAGAGCTGACATTGTCTAATTTTGGACTTAATTAAGGGGAAGTATACCAATTAAATTTAGATATTTTTTAAATAAGTTTTACATCTTGTACAAAATGCTAGAAAGATGTGGCAATTATATCATTTTTTTAAAACTAATTTTAGCATTTAATTAGACAAAAATAGTATATTTTCAACCTAAAAATGATGAAAATTTTAGGAATATAGCTTAATAAATCATGAAATAAATTTTGGAGGTAGATAAGTGTGAAGAAATCATGATAGTTATCTCATAATTAGATAATTATTTTTGATTTAAGTCTTTGTTGTTAGCTAAAAATTAAGCAAGGTAATTAGTAAATTAGCTTAAAAGTTAGTGAGATCATTTTTAAAGAGATAGTACAATTTTAGAAACCCATAAAAATCATCTCACAATTAGTTAGTTAGTTTTGCTAGAGTTAATTTTGTTTAAATTCTTTATTTGTAGTTGAAACTTAAGCAAGTTTATTAGTAAATTAGCTTGGAAATTAGTGAGATAATTTTCAAAGGAATATTACAATTTTTAGAAGTTGTAATAGCAATCTCATAATTTTTAAATTAGTTTCTCTAATCACTTTTGCTTAAATTCTCTACTTTTAGCTGAAAATCTCGCAAGATAATTAGTAAGAGTTAGATTAAAGTTTTGAAAACTTGTGATAATTATCTCATAGTTAGCTAATTAGATTTGTTAATTAATTTTTCTTAAATTTTCTATTTGTGGAAAAAATGTAAAGGGATTAATTAAATTGCAATAGCCAAGGTTGCCTCTACCATGCTACTAAACTAAATGCAGTTTGAAACACTATGTGGTGCAAGAGGTGAGTCTTAAGCAGTGATCTCAAGGGTTGATGGAAAAGTATTTGTTGTTTGACTCTCTTGAACAGCAGATCTTGAAGTAATTGCGTTCGTTCCTTGGTTGTGTTGTACATACAATCTGTGTCAATGGCTCCAAAATCATGTGGCACTATAGATGATGGTTTTGTTGGTAATGGTTGTATCTTTGGTACCCATTGGTACTTGATTTCATGTGGCTTTGCCTTGATTTTCCATTTTCATACAGTATTTGTTTTGGGTATGGCTTTAGGTTGTTGCTTGGGTTTCTATATTCATTGAGTTGGCTATGAATTTGGTGGTTGTTGTTGTGGTTGATAGGGAGGTGTAACTGAGGACTTCTTCTTAGTGTTCAAAAGTTGTTTAGACACCCAAATCTCATTAGGAATGTTGGTGAGTTGGGTTTTGGGTACCCAAAATTGTCTTGTTCCTTGTATACTTGTATTATGAGGATGGATTTGGTGTCAAATAGTGGAGATTGGGTTTGTGCTACTCCTCGATTCTGGTAGTTGTGGATTTTTTAGAGCAACTTTTCACTCTTCACTGCTATGAGAAAATGGTACACAATTGTCCACCTTTGAGGGTTAGCTCAATAACTTTAACATCCGAATCCTCGACAGGTCTACAAGCTCTCATCCATGAAATTCCTAGCACAATATATTTTTTTATTTGCTCATCAAAAATGCAAATAAATGTGTGTGGGCATAGAAATACATGCACAAAGATGTTGAGACTAATCAAAACCAATGTTGGTGTGAACTCTTTATGACATTCCTTGACTTTAGCTCTACAATATTCTAGAGATTGCGTTGTTTCTCTTTTGTAGGTCAAATAGTTGAGTTGTGCATATGTGTCGACTAGTGCTTTGACTTTGATTCCATGTTTGAGGGCAAGCATGATTATCATATTTAATCCATCCAGCCATTCATCATGTGTTTCCACTTCATCTTTGGCTAAAGATTGAGCAATGTAGTGATGGTGAATATGAAGAGTATTGATTGGCATAACCTCAGGGATTGACTGCATTGCAACTTTTTTGTTCAAAATCTAAATTTGTGCTTCTTGTTTAGCTTCTTCAATCACCTATTGTCATTTGATCTTGTGTTCTTTTGCTGCATGCATTCTTTGCAAGAGGTCATTAGTTGATGGTTGATGGTATTTCCAAAGTCGACATCCACTAATTTTCTTTAACGGCCCCACCGAGTGAAACATTCTCAATCACAAAAGGGCCATCTTCCTTTTTCTTGACTTTTGGAATGTGCTATTTCATGGAGAAAACTAGTACCAGATCCCCCTGTTTGAAGAATATTGCTAGCAAATGTGAATCAAAGAACTGTTTTTGTTTCCTTTTTTTGTGAAGATGACTGTGCTTTGGTTGCTAGACTCTATACATCTAACCGTTCTTAGTCCTCTAGTCACTCTGATAACTCATGAACTTTCCATTCTAATTCTTGTCCAACTCTAAGAGTAGGTAATAAGAATTTCAAGGGAAATATGGCACCTAGTCCATAGACAAGGTCAAAGGGAGTGGCATTCAAAGCTATTTTAAATGACACTCTATAATCCACAAGTCTGAATGGAGATGCATTTCCAAATCAATTCTTCCCGAGCTGACAATATTAGTAAGCACTGAGCTTAAGATCTTATTCGTATGTTTGGCTTGTCCATTTGCTTGAGGATGATAGGGTGCAGATTTTCTTGAGCATGATAGGGTGCAGATTTGTTATGGATCACCATAAACTTGTTTCACTATCACCTCATTGAGAAAATGTGCTCCTCAATCACTTGCAAGCTCAATAGGAAGTTTGTACCGCTTCAATATGCATTCATATAGGAATGTTGTTGTGGTTGGAGCACTGTTTTTCCTAGTGTGTCTCACTTTGGCCCATTTGGTCAAGTAATCTGTGGCAAAAATAATGTACTACGCCTAGGTCTTATATGTTGGTGGTTGTATTGGACAAACAAAGTCTATAACCCACTTAGAAAATTCATGTGCTCCCATCAAAGGTAGCAATTTCATACTAACAATTCTTGTTGGCATCTTTTCTCATTGACATGAGTCACATTGTTGAAAAAATTCTTTTGCATCAGCAAACAAAGTTGGCCACTAGATGCCAGCCATCAACATAGCTCTAGCTTTGGATTTGTGAGAGAAGTGAACCGCTGCAAGAGCAGTGTGCACTTGTTCAAAGATGGGAGATATCCATTTTCATTAGCACATAGTCTAAGCTGTTGTTTATTTCCTCGTTCGTAGAGTTGATGGCCAATCATTACATAGCTGACTACTTTTGTCTTGATTCTCTCTATCTTTGTTCATATCTTCAGGAAATGTCCTATTTTTCAGATACTCTAGCAAATATCTACTAGATTATGGTGTAATAGAGACTTTGAATAATGTGGCATGGAGTATGGCTGCCCTTTCTTTACATTGGGAACAATCATCCACATAAGCGCAAGAGCAACTCTTTTCATAGTGGGCCAATAAACCCTAACTAGGTTAATCATCACAAGGTTTTGTCATTAGCAAAGTGAATTTCTAATACCATTGTATGACCTTGATTCAAATAGGTTTCTCGTTCCTCAGGGCTGATGCACAAGAGTAGAATCCCATATTTGTTTTTTTTATACAATCTTTTGGTCAACAATTGATATAGGGCAGACTACTCTATCATCCGTGGTGAAATCTACTTGAGCTATGGTCATTACAGATACAAGGTTTTGGTACCATCAAGGGATCATTTCTATTGAGAACAAGTAGGCATCTAGCAAATCCATTAGAAAAATTTTGGACTCTCAAATGGGCCCTATAAGGACTTTGACTTTCTCCCTCTTGTCCAAAATGGGTGCACGTTAAAATTTTTACAAATGAAATCAAAACTTGTCGGACCTTTTGGATTTAGACTGTAGTCATTTAGATCTATCCATTGATATATAGCATGCCATTATATTCCTTATATTCTAGAAGATTCCATATTTTGATGTGGCAACTCTGTCTTATAAATGGAATCTCTCCCCACATTTCAGCTTCAGTCCAGAGGCCATAACTTCTACAAATCAACTCCAAATTTGTCAAAATTTGGGGATTTAGAACCTACTTTCTAAGATCTTTCCATTGATATGTTGGTTGATAGGGTTTTGAGTGTTTATGTACTTCACCGGGTTCCCCACTTTGGAAAAGAGAGGCAAAGTCAAACCTCCTTATAGGGCCCCTTTGAGAGTCAAAGTTTTTCCTTATGCATCATCTATCCCTTTTGGTGCTTCCCCCGGAGTCATCCTTGACAAGTAATCTTCTCTTTGGTGCATGGTGCCTTTCTTGACTACCACTCTGAAATCAAATTCGAGTAGGATGATGAACCATCATACTATTCTTATAGCATTGCATTGCTTATTCACTAGATAGAGTAAGGCTTGGTGGTCTACAGAAAAGAAAAACTTGTTGGAGAAGTGGTAGTGTCAGATTTTCTTAACCTCATACACTATTCCCAAGCATTCCTGTTCAGTGGTGGTGTAGTTGTCTTCTACTAGGTGTAGTTGTCTGCTGGAATAGGGGATAGGAAATTCCATTGCCCCTTCTCTTGGTTGAGTTCTAGTCTAGAGTCTTCAGTATTGATAGTGATGTCAAGGCTTGTTTAAGCTTCTAGAATGTTCTTCACGCTCATACGTCCATTCCAAATCAGTAATAAGACCATAAATGAATTTTTCAAAGATAGCATACATGTAGATGAATCTATGGTACATTTTTCAAGACAATATGTCCGAGAATATTTCCCTATCTGACCATAAATACAAATTTCTCTAGATCTAAGAAAATCTTATATAGACATAATTTCTCAAAGACACACCTTAAGTGTTCAAAATGGCTTTCTCAATCAGTTGAATACACACAGAGATCATTCATGCAAACCTCCAAGAAATTTTGTAGATATTCCTTAAAGGCATGGCTCATGACCCGTTGGAATGTTGTTGGTGCATTGGTCAATCCAAAAGGCATGAACCTGAAAGCAAAAATTCCCCATTTCGTGGCAAAACCATTTTGTGTTGATCTTTGGGATCTATGGATAATTGATTGTAACCTGAGAATCCATCCAAGAAGTTATAATCTTCCTTTCCACCTACTTGCTGTAGAACAAGATCTGTGATAGGAAGAGAATACTTATCTCGTATAATAGTTGCATTCACCTTCTTTAGGTTCACACACACTTTGAGTTTACCATTCTTTTGGGCACTACCATAATAGGTGATACCCAATCAATGTGTTCAATTTCATATAGATGAATGCAACTTCCTTGAGCTTCCTGGTCTCTTCCTTGATTTTCTTAGCAAAGGTATCATTGTAGGTGAATGGTCGTTGTCTACTTGGCCTAGCATCATCTCTCATAGGGATAGTATATTCACATATACGAGGATCCACTCCCTTGATATCTTTGTAACACCACACAAAGACATCCATGTACTCCTTTAACATTAAAATGAGGATTTCCTCCTCCTCTTGACACAATTCTGTGGATATGTATATTGGCTTTGATTCTTTTCTCGATTGTGGGAGGTGAATTCTTTTTTCCTCGTTCCTTGGGCTGTCTCAAGGGTTGCTCTACTCTAATTTGTTGATCTTGCAGAGTCTTCTTTTTGTAGTGAAAAAGAACATTGATTGCCCCTGGTTTACAACTCTGACTTCATCTCAGTAGTCAAGACCTCTTCCAAGGTCCATTGCAACTCCCTATCCTTTGTTTTTTGTTTTGTTTTATTCATTCGAGGTTCATTTCCCTTGGTCTAATCTGACTTGCTCAATTTTTGTTTATTTTTGTTTCCATTTTCAAAGGCTCAATTTCTCTCAGTTATCTTGTCCTTGGTGCAATCTTGTGCATCCACCATTATCAAGAATCGAGTTTTACCCTCTATTACTGAGTCTAAATGTTTTCTTTTCAGTTGATTTTATTGTTTTCTACAATATTTTTGTTGTCATCTATGGTGCTTATTTGAAAACTCAAAAAACTTTCCTTCTCCTCCCTTGAGTAGCAGTTTGGCCCTAACGTATTCCTTTTTAGACTCCGATTCCTCCATTGTGAGTGTTTTCTACTATAATTCATTTATAGCATCATAGTAATGATTAGACAAAACTTAGTACTAGGGTGTTTGTCACTAGGGACATTTTTTTGCATCAAATAAGCGATGAAAATAGTGTTGTTGTAGAACTGGTGCATAAGTGGCACTAATAGCGATGCAAAAGAATCGAATAAGTGATAGAAATTGGTGTCACTTATGTGACACCCATCATTGCTTAAGCGACATAAATAATAACCGTTTAGAGAAGTCGTTTAAGTGACATACTGTTTAATATGTCGTTTAAGCGACGCTATTTTGGGTTTTTTTTAGCACATACTTATTTTTGGGCTCTTGGGAGGCAAACCATACATTACTTGCTTAATTGCCAAGGCTCTCTCTCTCTCTCTCTCTCTCTCTCTCTCTCTCTCTCTCTCTCTCTCTCTCTCTCTCTCTCTCTCACACACACACACACACACACACACACACAGAGAAAACTCTCTCTCACACACACCAGTCTCTCTCTCTCTCTCTCTCTCTCTCTCTCTCTCTCTCTCTCTCTCTCTCTCTCTCTCTCTCTCTCTCTCTCTCTCACACACACACACACACACACACACAAACAAGGCTCTCGTTGGATAGATCTTTAAGGTCTCTTTGGATAGTTTCCTACGATGTTAAAATTTTCTTCTTCTTCCCTCCCTCGCTCTCTCTCTCTCTCTCTCTCTCTCTCTCTCTCTCTCTCTCTCTCTCTCACACACACACACACACACACACACACACACACCAAAAACAACAGCAAAAACAACAAGACTCGGAGGGCTCACGTCCTAGACATGTAAGTTACCACGTGAGTTCAAATGAATGGGTTTTCTAATTGCCAACATTTAAGATTTTAACAAGATTATTTTAACAAAAGGGGTTTTTCTATTGATTTTAGAGAAAACCCCGTAAGTTTTTGAAGAAAAAGGGTTCATTTTATTACTTTAAGCATGTAAGTAAATGGGCTTTTTAATTACCCTTTGAACACATGTTATATGAATAGTTTCTTAAAAGTGCACCCCTTGAGCAACAAGATTTGAAACGGAAAGTACACACTCACGAGCGTTCTACATACACTATAACAAAAAGACAATCGGTGAGTTTATGCAAACACAAAATCAAAAGTATGAATGATCACGGTATGGTCTTTTCTTCCTTGACACTATGCGATGAAACAAAATGATTGAAATGAAAATGAATGAAAAAAACTTGAGAGTATAAACAAAAACGGTTGAAAAAAAATAAATATATATGAAGAAACTTAATTGTACTATACTGCAAGTAGACTAGAACTAACTCAAGCAGACTAAATATATAGAGCATCAATATATGTATATAAACAATGTCAATATCCAAACATGATGAGCCATCTAAATGAAACTACAATTATGTATCAGTGTAGAACTCGTCCAAATAATCCTCATGTCCCCTAGCATGTGAAGGTTGTCCCCAAAGTGTGAAGACGTTGCAGCGCATGTTCACTGCTCATCTACCCTCCTACCCTCCTCCTTCTCTCTCCCAACAACAAGCTCAAGATCTCTCTCACCGTGAACCTCATACATTCATAAAAGTTAAATTAAATCATTTGACAATTAAAAACTAATTTTAACTTATACAAATAACTCAAAGCTACAAATATTACTCACAAAAGGGCTTGCTGTTGAAAGGATGTGTTGCTTATCTTTGTATCCCTGGTATGTTGCCATCTTGATCTCTGCTGGAGTCAAATGTCAATTGTAATATTTGGTATGTACAAAACAGACCACATCTTTCAAAAAACAGGCTCACTCCACTATTTGGGTGAAATAGGCTGCCCGCTATCTCCTACACTATTTGGCATGTATGTGGGTGACTTTGTAAATAGATTGAGAGGTTTGGTGATAGAGGAGAAAATCCAGGGACATGGATCCCACTATTGTTATATGCTGATGATATTGTGTTGATGCTTTGTACACATTTTCCCACCATAGTGGAATGTCTCTTTACCTAGGAAAAACCAAGGTTATGGTGTTTAACACCACACCACTATGGGTCAGGAGGTCAACACTTGCTTTTACATATGACCAAGAGATGGTGGAGTATACATATGCATACATCTATCTTGGGGTAGTCTTCAATTGACCGGTGCTTTCATTCAGGAGAGCAACAAAAACTACATTGACGAGAGCTTATGAAACCTTGGGAGGATTGGAGAAGTGATGTTCATAGGTTCAATTTTAGGAACCTCAAACAAAGTTGTGGCTTCCCAGAAAAAATTATCATTCAATAATGAGTCTCATTCTAAATTGGAGCTCTTGATATCTTGGGTTGTTGGCTTCTTAGAAAAGTCTCATCCAATAAGGAGTATTCAATGGTTGGCACATCAAAATGCAACACGGATGCTCACATATGCATGCTACAAGAGATAGAAACATAAAGTTGTTGATGTAAACCCTCCCTCCCCCCCCCCCCCCCCCCCCCCCCCCCAGATTACCATCCAAGTCCACGGGCCATAAGCTGTTCGACGGCTCCCTCATTACTCCTCCCGCATAACCCAAAAAGGTCCGAGCCGGGAGATATAGAGGCCTTTTACAACCAAATGCCTCCTAGACCGTAGATTGCGTTGTTTGGAGGGTCAAGCATACAACCAAACGCTACGTACAAATCTCATCTACATCTTTCGAGGGTTTTCTAGAATACAACAAAATGCTACCACTTGCGTCATTCTAAGGATTTCAAGCATACAATGAAATGATCCTAAGACATTCGGTCTATGTCGTTTCGAGGTTCAACCAATACCAAAATAGCATTTCTCACTACTCTACCTGGGAGTAAATCACCAAGCATTGAAAACAATATCAAAACCAGAGTGAGATAATTCAAATTGGCACCGAGGTAGGTTTAAAAGAGATACCATCAATTTCAAAAAAAAATCCAAACAAGCTCTCAAACAAAATTTAGATAACTGCTAATTCATGTTGAAGAAGCATTCTTGACATTATTCAAGCTCAAAAGTGGATAGGGCTTCTATCTTGAAACCTGCACCAAAAATAGGGATCCATTTCTTCCATAAATTTGTAGCCCACTGCAGCATGGTCCATAAGCTCTTGAATAGTCAAAACAAGCCTCAATAGTCAATGTCCCTCTAGCAATGATGGTAGCCCCAAGACATTGCAATCACATTGGATGGGTATGATTTCATAAAATCACACACCCAAAGATCTGATGCCACTATCATGAGGACAGACACAACATGCTAACAAAAAATGAACAGATTGAACAACTTTAAGCACTTTAAATAACAACGAAACTCAAAGAGATAGACACAGTGGTTGAGTTCCACCCCTAGAGAGCATTGGCCTCAAAACTTGGCACCCCTTTTAATATTTCTTTATATTTCTTAAGCTCAGTACATTGCCATTCCTCTGCACCTTCGTGTGAGAACATGCCAAAAAATGAGCCCTTGGCTCATATTTAAAGGCCATTGGCCTCTCATAAGCAGTTACATGGAAAGCTTCAACTTCTAAAATCATCTAGTCCCAAAAAAAAATCAATGCAAGGCATGGAAAATACATACACCATGCCATGTCATCATTGCAAAATGTGGAATTCCGTACAGGCTGCCAAAACATCACCACAAATTATGTGCATCCATACATCTACCACATGATCACGTTTCTACCCAAGGTGGTGGTGTGTGTGTAGTCTTGATTTGTTTTAGTGCCTTGAGGTCCCTTGGGCCCCATCGAACGGGGTCTCATAAGTTGGTGCGAGTTCCTCCTTAAAATTAGGCCATCTGGCAAGACTTTATAAGTTGATGAAACTGCTTGTGCTACTTCTTCTTAGGTTTATGCCCCTTGTCCAGGATTTACATGTTGGATCCATTCTTTAGTGGCTTGACACATTAACATTTTGTAACAGATAGATATGCTCAGGTAGCCATTGATTCATCTCGACATGTAGCACTACACGGGGACACAATATGCTCTATGCGGTTCAGGTTTGGGGACCCTCTATGGGTCAAGATGGTTGGAGAGGTATGGAGAGGCCCTTGTTATCTCTATGATCTCTCAATTCATTAGATCCAAGGCCTCCAGGAGCCACATGAGCTCATTAGAGCTAAGTTAGAAGCCCCCTTTTTTAAGATAGAGGTGCTTACTAGATCAGCCTCTTTTATACACATCTTATGGGATACTACCAAAGAGAGATATGCCAAATTGTCCCTTGAGTCCTCCAAAAAATTACCTTTATAGGGAGACACATCATGTTGGTATATGCACATATGTCATCATGGTTTCAGATACATGGATTCAACATGTACAGCTTGCCTCCCTTCCAGTATTCCCTTGATTGACCATCGTTGTCTCTTAAAGAGGTGGAGATTACTAGACTCATTTGTCAAGACCTAACCCATTTGAACACCTGGAGGATATATATGGATAGAGAAAACACAGGAGCTAGGCACAAAGATGGATTTCTATAGAGAGCATCTTCTCCAACTCACATGTGATGGATTTTTTATTTGACCTAGCTATATAAATACACATTTATCTCACGGGTTACGGTGTGCCATTGATCAGATACAAACATCTTCAAACCAGCTTGAGATGGAGATTGGTAGATTCAAAGGAATACCAACAACTAACAGTATATGCCACCTATTCCATATAGAGCTAGAGACGAAGATCCATTATATATTTCAATGCAGTGAGTATTGTGAGATATGGGTTGGCTTCCACTTTCTATTCAAAGAAGTCTTTGGCCCCATCTCTAGAGTCATGAGCTATGAGGACCAAAGATTTCTTGGACTGTATCTACTTGAGCTACACATACCCATGGATAGTTTACAAAGGAGATCTAGAGAGAGATAATCCCGGAGATAGATTAGTGATTTCTTCACACTAGACACTAGATAAATAGAGCAACAGCCACCATTGCAAACCTCAACTCATTCTCACACCCTCGATACTCTCATTGACCGAGCATTAGAGCTAGGGAGATCAAGACATCCATGATTGAGGCGAGGAGATTCACAACATCAATAGATACTACAACATTTCATTTCATGTCAATTCTCTCTCTCTCTCTCTCTGTCTCTCTCTCTCTCTCTCTCTCTCTCTCTCTCTCTCTCTCTCTCTCATGATGGTATGCACATATGTCATCATGGTTTCTAATACATGGATACTTCAGATGGCCCACAACAAGTTACCCAATCACACCCTCATAAGGGCGTTCTTCTTAATCAAGCCATCCATCTTGGCCACTCATGATGCTCAAGGATGAGAGGATCTTCACACTGTAGATGAGGTCTACATTGGAGGCTATAGAGCATCATTGAATGACATTGAGCATGCCACCCCCCCCCATCGATCTGACCATGGAGGACATTGTGGCCATACTATAGAGACCCATGAGGGAGCTCATGGGATGATCACCATTGTCTACTTCCCCCAATGTGCATCTCATTAGCCCTCATGTACCCAGTCCCCATATGTTTTGAGTTGATGTTTTATGTGATGAGGACATTGATGATGATGAGGATATAGGCTAGGCTTGCATACCTGCCCACTCTAGGTACCCTAATTTATTTTATCTTTCTGTTCCCTTGACATTATACTAGATTCACACATAGTTGTAACCTTTGTTTTGATAGGTCATTTTGGCCTCTAATTTGAAGACATTAATATACCATTTCATTTCATTTGTGTGTGTGTGTGTGTGTGTGTGTGTGCACCTAGCAAAGGAGAGATGAGGTGGGGGTGTTGAAGAGCAATGGCGTGGGGGTAGGCCGACTTGTTAATTACATAGGTGATGGAGAGACTCTTTGCTGAGCTACCTCAGAAGAAAAAATGGCTCCCGTTACAAATTTAGGCCTTTTTTTGAGATTTTTTGCATCATGTAAGCGACACAGTCGCTTATATGATGATTTATAGTTGGCAAGTGTCTCTATGAGCATCGAAACATGCGATGCACTAGCGACGCTATTAGCAACGTACATAGCAATACATTTATTATTTTTAAGGAGAAATTTTTGGGCGTTGCTTAAGTGATGCCCATAAATTTTGCAAGCATCCCTACTTACACAGTGCCCTTGTAGTGCATGTTGCTCCTCAATCGGTTCAATAGTTACTATTTGAATAGGTACTATGCCTTATATCTCCTCGTCACAAAAAAGTGTATGTGCGGATTTATTAACAAATAAATCCATAGTGGGTAGAATCCAAGTCCCCTCAAACGCTTAAAAAAAATGTTCTAGGTAGGGTTCAAGTAGTGATTCTACATCATTTACCTCTTGGTCTAATATGAACTATTGTCTTTGTAAACTACCACACTCAAAACCTCCACATATCCAAATTGGAGTGTCTTTACTTATCCATGATGACAATTTAGTTTTTGCTAAGGTTTCTGAATCCAATTCCTGGATTGATGTCCTCAAAATAGCCTTGTAAGAATGATCCTTCAAGTTTACTTGAGTAATTGATCCAACTTGTTTCAAGTAAATATAGTCATTTCTCCAATCTTGAATAGATTTTATTTGTCTCATGAAAGGTCTTCCCAAAATGATTTCATATTTCAGTTTTTCTCCAAAATCTACAATAGCAAAAGTGTGCTAGCAGTCAATTCCACAGAAGCTGACTATCACATTTTCTAGTAAGCCCACGCAAGTACACACACATAGATCTATCGAGCACCACAAACCCACATGTACACACAAGCAAGAGATGAAAATTACACAAGATTATAGAGGGATTAACTACTAATTAGTTACGATCTAGCTAGTCTAAGCATCATTAACAATCATAACAAGCATGAGAGAGGCATAGTGAAAGAGAATTAAGCATTGATTAGTGTTAACCAAGTCACATGAACAAGGAAAATCTCAAGGACTCCATAGCCACACACCTCAAGAGCTCTCACCAAAGACTGCTCTCAACAAATGAGCTTGAGAACCCTAATTTCTTTTACACACTGCCTTATATACCTAGGGTAAAAATATGCAATGTCTGGGCACACTAACTGACCTGTTCTTTACAACTTGGAGCTCCCATTGAGCCCGTAACACATTAAAATATTACAATGGCTTGAAATAAATCGGGAATTTACAATACATGACCATTTTGGGAAAATGTGAAAAATGTGTAACTCCAATATTTAGTGCTTCTTTGTATTCATCCTCGATGTACATTCATACATCTTTGGTCTTTAGCAACTTCTGTTAACTGACGTTGACTCCATTAACATTCTCCCCTTTCGATTTTAGTGCCCGTCGGGCACTGTTGAAAAGTGTCCGTGGAGGCAAGGAAAGGTTTTTAATTTTTGTTGATGGGATGATTGTCTTCATTTGTTGTTGAATTTTTTGTTGAGGTTCGATTTGTTGCAGCATCTTCATTGGTGCAAATATGTCTGATGTGAGAGATGATGTTGGATTTGTCCATTGTAATAGCATAATGATGAAGCTGTCATTTATTTAGTATGTACAAGAGAAATAGCTTGATGAGGTTCTAAATTAGGGTCTAATACTTGGATGACCAAAGGGAAAAAACCTAGTGGGAAAAAAGTGCCTTTGGGATAAGCGCATTATTGGGGTACGTATTAGTATGGAAAATATTAACAAAGTACTCAATGGATTATTTGCTGATAGATATGGAATTAAAAAGGCAGCAAATATGAGAGGGTAGCCTGACATTGGTTTGCCTGTAGTAGCCACTCAAGGTGCATAAGTGGAAGCAAAAAAGAGTGTCTAATGCATATTTCCAATGGTGGGACATCCTATTTATGCATACACAAAAATGCATGGAAAACAATATGTTGTGCAAGAAAGGTACTGAGGGGTTATTTAGAAAGATGGTGTAGCTATAAACGCATATGACATGTCTTTACAAGCTGGCACCCCTTTAAGAATGGTTTTTGTTGAGACGAGGATATGTGATCTTATTTTACTGTGCACTATGCGTGAGTGTTGGACTCTATGACACTCCACCAATTGTAAGTTAATAGACTTTGACTCTTATACTCATCTCATCCAGCATGAGCAACATGACTTAGATATGCTCAACTGTTCCAGCTTGAGCGTAAGCCTAGCAAATGCATCACTTAGAAGAGAGTTTAATATGACTTGAAGCTTTGGGACTAATGCTTTGCTCATTTTATGGCTCAGTAGCCCGACTCTGACTATGCCAAAGAGTGTTTTTTGCACCCTTGTGACTTCACTTTTTACATTCTTGTGCTTACTACAAACATTTCTTCAGGTAAAAGTAAGCTTGAATCCTCAAAAAGAGGATTAGCAAAGGACCAAGTTGGCATTAAAGGTTTCTTTTTCCATACCTGTTTTATCATCTTTGAATCAAAATCTTTGTTGGTTGAGTTGTCCTTCTTTGACTATGAAGACTCCATTATCTGTTTGATTCTCTAATTAGGCTTGTTGTAAGAAGTCTTTGACGTTGTTGTAGGCCTCTGTTCATTATCGGCATTTGGCTTTTGGCTAGGAGAATTGGAAGACTTAAGAATCCAAATATTTTGAGGACCTTTGTATCTCCATTGTTGACCTTGTTTTGCTCTAGGTCTTGCTGAGATTTTGAGATCTTCATGCAGGTCTGTTGTAGCTGTAGTTGTATTGCAATTGACTGGTAGCCAAATCTTTGTATAACATGTGTAGAATCCTTGTCCAAGAGGAACATCCTTTGAGATCCGTCTTTGTTCTGTATACTCTTGAGAGTTGTGGTAGACTTTAGCATCCGCAAATGTCGTTCTATTGTATACATGTTTCTTAGGTATCCTAGGATATTGTCAAGGTTGATACCGTGTGCGTCTTCTTTATTGGGAGGGACTTCACATTACTTCATATGCTCTAACCTGCGGTTTTGACACCCATATCTGTCTATTACCTCCATAGTACTCATGTTCTTTTAAGCTCCATTGTGATATATGTTATCAATCCCATGTGTTTGTCTGTTTGTGTTGATTTCCTATCTTTAATCCAAACCAGATCATTGACTTTGACAAAATTTCTCAGAACAAACACTTTCTTGATTTTCCTTTGCTTTCCTGAGTACTTTGGTTCATATATCTTTGCTTTTCTGGGTGTCTCCTTAGAGGTTTTAGTTGGGTCAGTAATGGACTTGAAGTTTTGAAAGCCTGATTTGCTTGAAGAAGATGATCCATGAGGGTTCTTTGATGTAGAGGTATATGTTGTCACACCTTCTTTGCTAATCGGAGGAGGCTCCACTTTAGCTTTACCTTTGTCTATCAGATTTGTTGATGAATCTCGTGCGTTTGCAACTTTGATTCCATCATTGATGGTACCTGTAAATGTTGTTGGCTATCTCTTGGAAAAGAGAGTATTAGCATTGTATCTTCTTTGTAGGCCTTGTGTTGGTCTAACCACTGATGTCCAAGGATGACATCTGCATGCATGTCTTTTGAAGGCCTCACTTGAAACTTTACCTGCTTTTCATGATTTTGGATGCTAAGGGTAGCAACCATTTCTGTTTTACCTATATGCAAACCTAGCATTGTTTTCCTCTCATGTTTGCATGGAGTAATCTCTAGAGTGCTCTGGATGTTGTCTGCAACCATAATGCACTTTGCTTCTTTATCCAGTAGAGCATTGCATCTGACACTTGCTCCATCTACACTACTGAGGACTATAGCTATTCTTGTTGTTGGTTCTATTGAAGATTTATGTCCTGCTTTTGTCATGGTCTCATCTTGATCTAACTTTCATCAGCTGATTTAGCTGGTAATGTCTGCATCTTTGGACTTCTTATTGCTTCTTGGTTGTTTGCACTTTTAAACTTCTTTACTTCTTGTCTTGGTGGCATTCTCTTCTCAATATCTTTCGTGGCTTCTATTGCCTGATTTGCTTTAAGCTCTTTTGAAGTTCTATTCGATGGAGATGAATCATCTTCAATAAGATCTTCCATTTGAATTGTTCTTGAGGACTTTGTACTGTCATCCACGGGTGACCAGTCTTGGTCTTCATTCTTTGTTGTCTGTGCTTACTCCGTCATGTCTACATTTTGTATCTCTAACATCTTCTGGGACATTGGCATTCCCATTATGATGTCGTTTGGCATATATTTTGTTGTGATCACGTGACATTGAGCTATGATGATTTGTGAACTTACTTCAATGGTGGTGGAGATGATTCCCCATCATTCTGTTCGTTTGTCTCCTCACAAATTTGAGAGCATCTTCTAGTTGTGGTTGGCCACCTCTTTTCCAAGTGTGAAAAGACATGAGGTTCTTGTATAGCTCAAAATCTAGCTTTACTTCTCTTGACAACTTTTCTTTGTTCTCACCAACAATGTTGCACTTGATCGTCTCAAGATTTAATTTTGTATTGATTGCTTTTGCTGTTGCGTTGTCCTTTGGTTGAGATTTATCTGCATTTTCTTTGTTTTGATCAAAGTATTTGAACAAATATACGATTGCCTAGAAGAGCACAATGACCTGCATAAGAGTAATGCTTTAAGCCTACCCTTGAGTGGGAAGGATGGGGATTGGTATAGAACCCTAAGGGTGGAAGAAAAAAAATATTTACCCTACTCTTAGGAGACTGTTCTTGAAAGAGTACATACAAGAGGGAGTACTTTGGGGTGTAGCATCTCAGCTCCAAAAAGCCCAACGAGAGGAAGGAGAGTTTGTGAGAGACTTTGTTATTCGCTTAAAGCATTTTAATTCTTGATGTAATCCAAATGAGCGCTTCAATAATACAACATGAGGATATCTACAATGGCCTAGTCATTAGAGGAATCACCACTTGGGAAGCATTCACCACCAATGCAATGCAATTGGCAGATAAATTAATGATTCAAGGAGAAAGAGTGTCTAATGAGCCTAAATCTACTAGCTCGCAAGCATCGGAGCTTTCAGCCAATGACCCTAAAGCCTATTGCTAAGGAGCCAAAGATATTTGAGATGACTTTAGCAAATCTCACAAAGGCCATTCAAGAAATCTTAGAGACAATCGTGCTCCACAAAACAATCATATGTATCCAAGAAGGGAGCAACAATGGTGCTCAGTTTGTTATGGTCCGCATAGTACCTGTGAATGCCCTAATTTTAGAGTAAAAATTAATGGGAATTGCAATGCCTGTGGGAGCTATGGTCATCAAGCTAAGGATTTCATAGTATTTAAATGTCTGATGGCCAATAGATCAACCTTAGCATGGACGGATACACCTCGAGTGCCCGTATTGATGGCGGCCCCACCTCTTGAACAAACATTACAACACATAGTCCCTAGTGCCCAAAATGTTGTTCAAACAACACCCTTACCATCTCCAGGGCTAGGACCGCAACCACCACATCTGAGAATCAATTATGTGATTCAAGTGGGTTGTGAGACATCTATTGTTGGTTTGGAAGGCTGTGAGGAAGATATAGACCCTAATATTGCATATGGGATTGATGCACTTGAAGAAATTCCACAATATTACATGGAGAACTATTGGGGACAAGTCAAACATGTCTATCAAGTAGTTGCTCTTGCGGCAAGAGGCCAAAATATCAATTACACTGCAAAGAGACCACCTAGCTCTTCAATGAGTGTGGAGGTCCACATCGTGTAGCCGAATG
This sequence comes from Adiantum capillus-veneris, assembly GCF_014529385.1. Taxonomy (NCBI): domain Eukaryota; kingdom Viridiplantae; phylum Streptophyta; class Polypodiopsida; order Polypodiales; family Pteridaceae; genus Adiantum; species Adiantum capillus-veneris. The sequence continues at coordinate 33,155,928 of NC_140950.1, forward strand.
TCCTACTAGATTACAAAAGAACGCCACACTGATGCAAACCAATCAAGCAAGCACATCTACAATGCGGATACTCATGTGTAATTGATGTGGCATAATTCATTTGATTGCACAATGTCCTAATAATCCAAATGCACCAAAGATGACACCATTGAATTTAATTGAGGTTACTAAGGAGCCAACACAAAGTACGCTTGTGGTACAAGTAAATGTACTCACACGATCGATGCTCCAAAACCAAGATTATATTCTTGAAGAAAGAGACACAACATCAATTGCCCAATCCCAGAAGAAGAAGAAAACCCAAAGGAAGAGATTGCAAAAAGCAGCAAAGTACCCCAGTTCAAAGACCAACATAGGGATTGGTGACGAGCCCGTATATATGAATGACGCTGAAGAGGATTCTGATTCAGGCAAAATAATGGAGACTAAACCGACCACTAGGAAAGAAACCAACAAGAAAGATGGTCATGAGCCACAATGGCCAGGACCCAAGAAGAAGATGGGAACTACCCAAACCCTACATAGAAGATCGAGCAAGTCAAAAAATTAATGAGTTTGGTATAAGAGACACAGAGGGATCTAGAGCCAGCACCTAGGCAGATCCAGATTGCCAACACAGTGTTCCCTACGCAAACGCAACCTCACAAAGTCCATAGACCACTAGCCATACCTAGTGTCATCCAAGAAGAAAGTGGCTTTAAGTCATGGTAAAGTGGACGTACTCCCTTCTTGTTGGAGAGAATGTTCACAGAGGGATTACCTGACTCTATCAAAGAAATGGAGATCCCATCTTCCCCAAGTCAAGGGACTGAAGCCCAAAAGGTGTCATTAAATATTGCCAAATTGATGGATTTCATGGCTTCAGAAGTTAGAACCACCATCATGTCGAAACTATATGGATACCCTGAGCTATTCTTAGCTCTTTGAGATTTCCTCAATGGAGAACTAAAAGTCAGGCTACCACAATTTGCACAGATGGATGTAGCTAGGGAGATGCCAATTTGCACAGATGGATCCTTAGCTAGGGAGATGCCAATGGAGGAGGAACACTTAGATCCACAACCCAACCTAGATCAGAACTCTATTGTTGATATACATGTTAGCAAGTTGGGACAATACTTTGAAGGCAATGAATCCAATGCAACCATACCAATCACTACCAAGGGATTAACTACAAAAAAATCCTTGATGGTGGCATTGGGGTTAGCATTGTGACCTAAAATTGTTGGGAAACTATGGGAAGACCTCACCTTGGGACTAAACACATAGTACTAAAGATGGTCAATGGGACTATTGTTAAGCCTATTGGGATGCTAGAAGATCTCAAGATCAAAGTCTTTGGACACAAAATAAGGAATACCTTCATTTGTATGGATTTCTCCGAGCACACTATGTCATTTGAGATGATCTTAGGACGTCCTTTCATAAGGGAAGAAAAAATGGTGCATGACTGGTCTAAAAACCATCTCTACTTGCATTTCGAAGACTCTCTCATTCGAGTAGATCTTGTAACTGGTCGGGCACATCCTCTAGGAAACAAATTTATATCCCTTGCTCGCCTGCATGCACTCTCCGCCACCCCCTCTCATTCGTCTACAAGCAGCCAGCTCTCTCTCTCTCTCTCTCTCTCTCTCTCTCTCTCTCTCTCTCTCTCTCTCTCTCTCTCTCTCTCTCTCTTTCATCAACTAGGGGACCGTCATGAGATAGTCTCTCTCTCTCCCTCCTAACACACACCACACACACTCTCTCTTAGCCTCTCTCTCCCCATCTCTCACACCTCCCTCTCTCCCCCTCCCTCGTTCAGCCTCCCTCTCTCTCTCTCCCCCTTGTTCCTGTGTCGGTAGCCGGGCCAGCGGGATAATCTCTCTCTCTCTCTCTCTCTCTCTCTCTCTCTCTCTCTCTCTCTCTCTCTCTCTCTCTCTCTCTCTCTCTCTCTCGTTCCCCACCCATACACACACACACACCACAAACACTCACACTCACATACAAACCACACACACACTCTTACCCTCTCCCTCCCTCTCTCCCCCTCTCATTCACTCACGCTCTCTCTCTCTCCTTTCCTATGTTGGCAACAGCCAGTTAAAAAATCTCTCTCTCTTTCTTGTTCCCCCACTCTCCCTCTCTCCCTCTATCCCTCTCTCTCTCTCTCTCTCTCTCTCTCTCTCTCTCTCTCTCTCTCATACACACACACACACACTCACAAGCACATACACTCACACATTCAAACAAACACACGCACGCCATACACACGCACAAGAAGAAAAGACCAAAGGAGCTTGGCATCGATGCCCAAATAATGAAGAAGGACGACAAGATCACGCAATGGCAACCACAAAACCAAGAAATGATACCGAAGGCATGCCCCGACCAGCCCCAAAAGTGACAAACGCGCTACATTGATGCAGTAGCAAAGCCTGCCATTCACCGGCATCTTGTCCATGACGCATCTCCGCAATTAACAATCGTAGGGTAATCTATTATTCCATTTTTAAGCCAAAAAATTGTATAAAAACATTTGTATATTGCCACCTCTCTAGGTGATGGTCACAAAGGCACACCTAGGAGATATCAGTTTAAAATTCTCCTAAAACCAAGCAAGGGTCAACCATCTAGGGCCCGGCTCCTTGCTTTATCTCTCTTGATTAGGGCCTAAAGTAGCCTAATCTAAACTAAGCAAGCCTCACCTATAAAATAGCACTAAGAGGTCACTATCGGGGAGTCAGCACTTGAGAGGGAAGCTATGCACACACACTGACTCCAAGGGTCGCTACGCACAAAAGTGGGAACTCCGCACACTTGAATTTTCCCTAGAGAATGCACTATAGGTTCTCTCTCTCTCTCTCTCTCTCTCTCTCTCTCTCTCTCTCTCTCTCTCTCTCTCTCTCTCTCTCTCTCTCTATCACCACGGTCTCCACCTTGCCGAAATGAAGGTTTTTGTAAATATCATCTTGCATCAAGTTTGCCCTCACATCCCGAGGGTTTTCATTATCTACGTCTCTCTCTCTCTCTCTGGTGTGATGTGATTAGTGTTATTTTGCATCGCTGTTGTCTGCATCCTAGTAGCTCAAAGCTAGGTGGGGCCCCTTGTTCATTCCCTGTGACGAGTTCAACGTGCACGGTCCTGGCATAGAGGCCACTTGGGTCCGTTTTGCACTTGCGCTTGTCATTTGGTGCTCCCACGGAGGAGGGATTCTTGGAACCCTTCAGTTTACAACGTTGAAAACAATGCAGTTCGTTGACCATGGACGTTGTCAGGATTTTTTTGGAGCAAGGGATTGCGCATATGTACATACCCATGCATGGTGCATCGAATAAAGGATTGCCCATTTTCTAGAGCCAGGTGGTTATGTGGGGCCCACATGTGTACAGGTAGGACAGTGTGTACATAGTGCATCGATTTTCACTATCACCAGTACCAGTATGTTTTTTCTACAATAATGAGGAGTTTATAGCACGTAAAACTTCTCGAGGAAGCTATCCGCGGGCCGACGACGTGAGGTCAGCAGGTGCGTCAGATGGCATCTAGTGGCGTCAGGAGGGCGAACGAGGTCAATATTTGCACGCGGATGAGGACAGACACAACGTGGGTGTTTTCTTGTGAGAGTTATGCAAAAAGGTCATCATTAGGACCACTTTTTGGGGCCACTTAACGTGGTGGCGAGATGCATTATTGGAAAAAGCTGAGTGCCAGGTATGCGAATGATGCAAAAAGGTGACAACTATGCACTGCGAGGTCAGTTTGTGGCCTGTTCGGGGTCCGTTTGAGGTCATCTAAAAGGCCAAGGGTGCCCAAGTAATAAAGCTAAGTGTGGGAACTGAAAAAGAAGAGAGAAGACCAGAAAAAACGTGGAGAAGAGAGGAGGAACAGCCGCAGGTGTGTTTTTGGTGTTTTTGGAGCCTGTTTTGGCCGTAAACTGCTCATCCGAGGTCGGATTTGAGCACTTTGACATTGTAGACTGGGGTGTTGGGCCGTTCCGGACGCGATGGCGCTGTCCATTTTGCCAAATTCCTCATTGTTTTTCTGTTGTTTTGGCTGTGTAAGTTTCTCCTATGAGCGAAGTTTCTGCTCTAGTTTGTGATTGTATCTGGTATCTTTTACCCATATTGTGTGAGCTGTTTGCCCCATTGGTGTTGGCCCAAGCTCATTTGTATCTTAACAATAGAAATTCTCCTCTTTTGAGTTGAGTTTTTTGGGTGTGTGTGTGTGTGTGTGTGTGTGTGTCTGTGTGGAGTGGGCAAGTGGATAGTCTCTTTCCTCTCACTCCAGAGGTGTGTTCCCTGTCTCGGCCAGGTGTGTTGTGTAAGCCGAGTGGTGCCCCATAGTGTGTGTGTGTATCTTCCCAAGAGTGTGTGTCGGGTCGTTATAGAGGCGCTGTGTGTTTTCATCCCGCTCACAACGTGTGGCTATGGGAATTCTCCAATTGGAGAACAGAGGAGGAAGAATTGAAGAAGCACTAACAACCTTCATCGAAGTGTTGTTGCTAGAATACACCGTCGTCAACATCCAGGAAGTAAGTTCTCCATCTTGCATCTCTCACTCTAACCGTAGATCAAGAGCCACCAAAGGGAGGGCAACAGGCTTCTCTCATTGCCGTCGTCCACCACACTCTATCAATGAGTTCCATCAATGGAGGTAAAGGAGAAGCAGAAACTCTCTACATGGACGTCCATGACAAAGAGATCATCCATATCAAGGAAGGAAAGAGGTTGGTAAAGCCTCTCTTCCCCCAGGAATCTGGAGGTAAAGGTATAGCCTCTGCTCCTAAGTGGCTCAAAGGGGATGCTCATGCCAAAGGAAAAGGAGGGCTAGGCAAATCCTAAATCACATGACCCCCAAGGAAGGAGAAACACCTAACCATGTGAGTGCTTCGAGTTCGGAAAGTAGAATCATGCCTATGCTAACAAGAAGAAGGTCATCTGAAGCAAAGGGGCGGAAGATCACCTATCAGTGTGCGGTGCGCATGCAAGTGCTACCGGTTCACTTTGAAAACCCCGAAGCAGAGGTGGTAAGGAAGTTCTCATGCCCTAGAGAGGAGTGGTTTGGCTATTTTCCTCTTGTTTTGGAGGGCGGGTAGAGGGCCTTCCTCCTCTCCCCATACAAGTCATCTTGAAGAACCTAGGTACCACGTGTGAAACCCAATGGACCGGAGATAAGCTGCAATTAATTTGTGTGGAATTCATGCAACAAGCCAATTATAGTAACTACTTGGAACTATTGCTAGCTAAAAGGCTAGGAGTGGTCAAACACGTTGTCATCACTCCATACGTGCAGAGCAATGAAGAAAAGGTGGAGCCTATGAAGGGTGATTATCTCCTATGGATGTGACAACTTGTCAACACCGGCATGGTAAGGGTGTAAGTGTTGTATCTCTCCATGCTTCAAAGAAGCATAGCTGAGATAGGTGGTGGAGTTTTTCTTCTATCCATTGCTTCGATGGAGCTAGCCTACACAAGTGGTGTACCTTCAAGCATTACAAGGTGGACCATGCTACTAAAGGCTGGAAAATTGGTGGAGCTTTATACTAAACCATCTACATTACTATCTATGTATCTAAGCTTAGACAAGTGGTAGGGCTTTGCTTCTCTCCATGTTTTGATCAATCTAGCTTGGACAAGTGGTAGAGCTTTGGTTCTCTCCATGTTCTCATGAGCTTAGATTAGACAAGTGGTGGACCTTGAAATAAAACCCTCTGTATAGGTTGAGAAAGAAAAACCATTCAAGATTTAGCCTTACAAGATAGACAAGTGGTGGACCATGCGCTTAGATCCTAAGAATGAATAAGCCATGCATCTTTTATCATTTCTCCATGCCCATCTTTGACAAGCGTTATACCTTGTATTTCTAAGGCTAAGCATGTTGAAATTGTGGACTACTAGAGTAAAGTGTCTACTATCTATGAAGTGTAACCTGGACAACTGGTGGACCTTCAGGCAAAAACCTCAATGTACAGCATATCTTAGATTCTCCATGTTTTAATGGAGCCCAATTTGGACATATGTTAAAGCTTACTGTTGTCCCAATCTCAATTGATTTGAGATTGGACAAGTTGTCAAGCTTGCTTCTTTTCATGTTTCAAGAAGCACAAATAGAATAGGTACTGGAGCTTTTCTTCTATGCTAGGTCCAATAGAGCTAGCTTGGACAAGTGGTTGAGCTTTGCTTCGATTCATTTTTCAATAGAGCTAGCTTGGACAAGTGGTGTACCTTCAAACAAAACCCCTTATTGACAACACGTCATCGGTTATCCAAATGGTGAGAAAACAACATTCAAGGTATAGCCTTACAGGTTGGGTGTGGACTTGGCACCTAGGATGGACAGGTGGTGGACCTATTATCATTTCCCCATGCCCATCTTAGACAAGTGGTATACATTGTTTTGCTAAGGCTATACACGTTGTGGACTTCTAGACTAAATTTTCTACTATTTAATTAAGTGTATAGCTTGGACAAGTGGAGAACCTTCAGACCAAAAACTCAATGTTCTCCATGTTTTAATACAGCCCACTCTAGCCAAATGGTAAACCTTATTTTTGTCTCAGTCTCAATGGATTGAAGCTTGTGGCCTAGTGGTGAAGCGTGCTTCTCTCAATGTTTGAAAGAAGCATAGATGGAGTATGAGTTTATCTTCTATGCTGGCTCCAATAGAGCTAGCTTGGACAAGTGGTGGATCTTTGTTTCTATTCATGTTTCAATAAAGCTACCTTGGACAAGTGGTGAACCTTCGAACAAAACCCCTCATTGAAAACATATCATAGGCTATCCAAATGGTGAAAAAAAACCATTCAAGATAAAGCCTTAGAAAATGGGTGTGGACGTTGCACCTAAGATGGACAAGTGGTGAACCTATTACTAATTCTCCAAGTTCAGCTTAGACAAGTGGTATAGCTTGTATTTCTAAGGATAGGCACATTGTGGACTACTAGACTAAACCGTCTACTACCTATGAAGTTTATCTTGGACAAGTAGTGGACCTTCAGAAAAAAAACTCAATGTAGAGCATAGCATGGGTTCCATATGTTCTAATGGAAGTCAAGTCTGGATGTATGGTAAATCTTGCATTTGTCCCAGATTCAATGGATCCAGCTTGGCCAAGTGGTGGCGCTTCTATCTTTCTATGCTTCAAAGAAGCATAGCTAAGATAGGTGGTAGAGATTTTCTTCTATCCATACTTCAAAGGAGCTAGCTTGGACAAGTGGTACGCCTTCAAGAATTACAGTGTGGACCATACTACTAACGGTTGGACAAGTTGTAGAGCTTTGCTTCTCTCCATGTTCGGATGAGCTTAGATTGGACAAGTGGTGGACCTTGAAATAAAACCCTCTGTATAGGTTAAGAAAGAAAAATCATTCAAGATTTAGCTTTACAAGATAGACAAGTGGTGGACTATGCACTTAGATCCTAAGAATGAATAGGTCATGCACCTTTTATCATTTCTCAATGCCCATCTTAGACAAGCGGTATTAAGCATGTTGACACTGTGGACTACTAGAGTAAACTGTCTACTATCTATGAAGTGTATCTTGCACAAATGGTGGACCTTCAAACAAAAAACTCAATGTATAGCATAGCTTAGATTCTCCATGTTTTAATGGAGCCCAGTTTGGACATATGGTAAAGCTTACTTTTGTCCCAGTCTCAATTTATTTGATCTTTGACAAGTGGTGGAGCTTGCTTCTTTCCATGTTTCAAAGAGGCACAGATAGAATAGGCGATGGAGCTTGTTTTCTATGCTAGGTCCAATAGAGCTAGCTTGGTTAAGTGGTGGAGCTTGCTTCTTTCCATGTTTCAAAGAGGGACAGATAGAATAGGTGATGGAGCTTTTCTTCTATGCTAGGTCCAATACAGCTAGCTTGGACAAGTGGTTGAGCGTTGCTTCTATTCATGTTCCAATAGAGCTAGCTTGGACAAGTGGTGGACCTTCAAAAAAAATCCCTTATTGCGAACATATCATGGGTTATCCAAATGGTGAGAAAACACCATTCAAGATATAGCCTTAGAGGTTGGGTGTGGATATGGCACCTAGGATGGACAAGTGGTGGACCTAATATCATTTCCCCATGCCCATCTTAGACAAGTGGTATACATTATTTTGCTAAGGCTACGCACGTTGTGGACTACTAGACTAATTTGTCTACTATTTAATAAGTGTATAGCTTGGACGAGTGGTGGACCTTCCAACCAAAAACCCAATGTTCTCCATGTTTTAATAGAGCCCACTTTGGGAAAATGGTAAAGCTTTCTTTTGTCTCGGTCTCAGTGGATTGAAGCGTGGCCAAGTGGTGAAGCTTGCTTCTCTTCATGTTTCAAAGAAGCATAGATGGAGTACTCTTGGTTTTTTAAAATAAAGAAATGTGTAGGGTTTTATAAATAGTCCTCATTGTATGAGTGTGCCAAGGGGGATTCACTTGTAGTAATAGGGGAACGCCACCTGTGTGCAACAAAATTGCCTTTTTAACCCCTACATACGGGGCCCTCCAATGTAAAATCTATCCATTAGGCCTTAGAAAAACCCCCTACTGTACACTCACGTGATACCATACGGTAACCCTTAGTGAATCCCCGTGGAGTGTACATCAAAAACTAAGCCACACATTTGATGATAATTTATTACCTTTGCATCAAGGATTATCTTCATGCATCAAACCAAAAGATTGTGTCCATGTATGCATTGGGACTATTTTTCAACTTGAACAACTTGTGCCTTGCGGATCAATGGGTGCAATGACTCTAATATTGATTCTACCTTGTATAAGATCCTCGCTTTGAGTTCTACATGAAAAAATGGTGAAATAATTTCTAGTGATTTTTTAGCAACCAATGTTAGGTGTGTTTTCTTAGATTTGCAAACTAGGATGGATAAAGCCCCTACATTTCAGTCATCTTGTAGAATCCATTGGTTCTATTATTTCTTATATGCCCAAGATGGATGATACTTTTATACCAAAGCTTGGTGTTGTGCACCTTGAGCAATCTTGCAATGACAAGAACAAAGGAGTTAGTGATGCAACAATGCAACCTACTTTAAGAGGGAGTGAAAAGTCTGCTCACTAGTCATTGCCAATTGCTGCTACTTCATCTAATTCAAATGTTGAGAAATTTATACTTACAATTGTATTGGATTTAAATGTTCTATTATTGAAACGTTCCCCTCAACCATCCTCACATCATGAGTCAGTGCAGGTAGATTGAAAAAGATATATTATACTAAGGCTAGGTTGCATCCAATTCTTGAAGACTATATTGGAGAGGTTTAATGTTGCAATTTGGTCAACAACTAATCAAAACTGTAATGGAATTGGCCTATTAACTTGAGAGTAGCGGAAATTAGAGAGAGTACTTTTGTGAAATTACTTTGTGAGCATAGCGGGTGAACATAATTGATGGTAGCAGCATAAACATAGCATTTAGTTGACTTGGCATGAACAATACTTTTGCTAGAGAGAGAATTTAGAGAACATGACAACAATTGAGGACCAGATTTATGTGGATCCGGTCCCCGCTCAAATAGGCATTTGTATTATAGTTTCTCCCATCAAGAGAAACTTGTTACAATACAATCTTTTTGTTCCTCGTGACCTAGGTGATGCATTAGGAAAATTTTGAACTCATTTTTGGGCCTTTTAAGAGTGCCATATCATCAAAGTTGTACAAAAGAAAGCAACCCGATAGACCCCTCTAAATATTGCTTAGAACCCCATGATATGACCTATCATTGGAAAGTTCTTGAAAAATGGATTCTAAAGAGCCAAGGTCCAAAAAGTTTAGATGACTTATATGAAATTTATGCCATTTTTTTTCAATCAGCGAGGTTTTGTTACCGTTACGGTAATCTAAAATCACCTTTTTCTAGATCTACATGAAGGCAATGTCCGATACATGCATGCTATATATCAATAGATAGCATTTGAAGAGTAGATTCTAAATATCCAACCTCCGACAAGTTTGGATATTATTTGCAAAAAATTTACCGATCCCCACTTTTTGAAAGCTATGCCATATCAACAATTCTTACAAGGCCCATTTTTGAGTCCAAACTTTTCCTAATGCAATGAAGATGGAAAGCTTCATGCATCACGAGCATAACATAAACTTTGTGGAAAGCATTAACTATTCCAAGCCTCATCCCAAGAGCTCAAACACCTTCAAAGGTGGAGAGAGATAGCAGGGAATGAGGGTAGATGAGGAAGAAGAAACATTTATAGGAGAAATAATTAGTTCCTCCCTTATCATCACTCTTCTTGCTAACTAGCATACATAATAGCATAGTAATGAAGATGGAAAGCTTAAGCATTGAAGCATGGCTCTCAATAAGGGTGTGTGTGTGTGTGTGTGTGTGTGGGAGAGTATACTGTCCAAGCATGCCCCTAGCTTCCTTGGTCCACCCCCCCCCCCCCCCCCTTGTAGCTCATGCTTGAAGCTCATTGGACCCCTCCAAGCCTAACCAATCACAAGCAGGAGGCATTACAAGCAACAAGGGTAGTCTTGGGACAAGTGTCCCCCTTTCCCCTTTGAGAGAGAGGACTTGATAAATGCAAAAACAATTAATTAAATCTTCTAAATGATCAGTGGACCCCTTGGGTGGCCAACCAATAGGCTTTAGGCACACCATGAGGGCCACATGAGGAGGAATTTGACAAGTGTCCCTTTTGCTTTCTTTGTACCAAGCTTGCCTTGTGTGAGTGTGTGTGTGTGTGTGTGTGTGTGTGTGTGTGTGTGTGTGTGTGTGTGTGTGTGTGTGTGTGCGCTCTCGCATGCCCCCTCTTGTAGGGCTCGCCTCCTCCTTGTAGGGATTGATGATTGACTTTTTGACACCTCAAACCCCTCAAGATTAGGCTCGTTTTCCACCACAAGTTTGGCCCTTAAGCCCCTCAAGCTTGGGCTGGGTTGCCACCTCAAGTACAAACCTAGCATCTCAAGCATGACAAGCACCTCAAGAATCTCATTCATTAAGCTCCTCAAGCATCTCAATCATCAAGCATGACAAGCACCTTAATCTTGGACCAGGTTCCCACCTCAAGCACAGCCCTAGCTTCCATTTTTTGGTTAGGAACCTCGTAGAATACAGGCTCTATTTGTTCTTTTACATTTTTGTTTTTCAACCCACATGAGAGTTTATCCCCTGCATTGTTTTATAATTCATTGCTCCTCAAATCATGGTATTCATCCTCGTCATCTTGTGAAATATCCCATATGGAAACTTCGTCCATAATTCATTTGCAATCACTTGTTTGTTCAATCTCAAGTGTTTTAGCAATGTTCTCTGATTTTCATAGACAACGGATATCATTAGAAAGGGTCTGATATCTTTGTCGGAAAAGGTAGTATTGGTCACCTTGTTTACATAGAAATCAAGAGTCACTAGTATTTTGTCCCATCCCAAGGGTTCAAACAAATCCTCTGAAAATGGTTCCTTCATGTAGTAGTTTTCATCTATTGAACACTTTAGGATGAAATCTTCCTTTCTACGATCCCCGCTTCTGATGCCCCGCACAAATCCACATGTGAGCATCCTTGACTAGCAAAGTAGGCAACTGAGTTCCATCATCTGTAGTGATAACAAAGTCTTCTATCAGAGTTTGATATATGTCTATGGTCCTTGGTGCTTACCTTGGTTATGACTCCCTTATGTTGTAAATAGAGATGGTCAAAGCCCCAATCTTGAACCATTTTGAGTTGTCACATAAAGGGTCTCCCCAAAATAACTTCAATTTTATTTTATTTTTTAATCTACTACCACAAACCTGTGCTCGTATTCTATTATGTATGAGGATACTATCACTTGTTCCAGCATTCCCAAGGGTCTTTCCACATACCTGTTGGCTAATTGCAATTTCATGCGTGTTTTCCTGAGAGCTGGCCTTCCCCATTTCTCCCAAATTCCTTTTGTAGCGATGGCTTTTCCGACTCAACTATCAAGTATTGCAAGGGTGGCTACTCCCTTATATTCCAGAGGTAAGGTGGTGTTTCCTTCTTCTCCTTCACAATAATTCTCTACCTTATTCACTAGAACAGGTTCCTCTTTTGTTTTCTCAGGATGGCTTGTTTTCCAAATTTTCTGCACTAGGTCATCTTTTGGTTGGCTATTCACTCCCATCTTTTCTAGGTATTTGCTCATTTGTCCCCATAAATATGGTTTGATTTTCAGAAACTCCACGAGAGTGATTGTGCACTTTATAGGAGACGACAATAAATCATGCAAGCTCTTTGTATCCATCGCTTGTGGAACAAAATTCCACTAGGATGGTACAGCCCTTACCTCAAAATTTGTCTCATTTTCTCCTACAAAGGATGGTAAAGTTATTATGGTTGTAGGTTTTCTTTCTACAAAAACCTATATTCATGCATCTACATATAGCAACTGAATATCTCCCAGATAGATTTCATGGTCCATATTGATTTCAAGGATTGGTGCTGATAGAATTGTAGCCTTTTGTCTTTCCTAGTTTTGATCGTTTCCCATGGTGATTGTGGCCACGGTTTGTCTACTTCTAGTATTGGCTGCATCTCTAAAGATCTACCTTAATTTGTCGTGTTTTCCTCCACCCTCGTGGTCCCAGGATTCTTCCTTATTTTCTATTTTGGGTTTGATTTTGACTTTTGATTTCTGAGAAAAATTTATGAGCACATGATCCCTTCCACATCAGTCATAGAATTCTTGAATTGTAAACCTTTCACCTGTGTTTGTTTCCTCATGTGTCTCCGTGTTTTCTTTTCCCGACTTATGTGGTGCAGGCGCAAGAGTTTTTGGACCCCTAGGCTGTATCATGGCTTGAGAAGTTTCTACTAGCCTTTTTCACACTTTCATTATTTTGGTTTTGTCTTTTGGGTGTGGATAGGTCAACTATATTTGTTCTAAGCTTTGGTTGTTGTTGAGCCTTGCTGCATAAGCTTGCAACATCGCTTCTAGTTTCTCTTTTACTTTTTCCACCAAGACTGAACTGCCTGAGTCAGTTTTTTACTCTTTTGGTTCCTTTTCATCTTTCTTGCTCTCTTACTCATGTCTAAGTTGTTCTTTTGTTTGGTGCAATTCTGTTTCCAAAGCTGTTTTCTCCTTTAGCCTAGACTTTGCTTTCATTTTTTCACGCTTGGACTTCCATGATTTTCTTTGAGTTTTGATTAATCCTCTTTCAAATTTGGCTTGTTGGAAAAGTTTCAAATTATCCGCTATAGGCTGATTTTTTGCCACTTCTTGCGGTTGAGCTCTAATCACCACTTTGATTGGTATTGTTGGCTCAGATTCCAATCCTCTCATGCATGATAAAAGTCCTATGACATTGAAAAGTGCTTTCCCTAGATTGTAAGGGTTCTTCGCACAATTTTGAATAAAGTGGTCTCTCCCACATCCGTCAAAAAATCCAAAGGATTTTTTTTGGTTGACCTTTATGGGGAAATTCTCTTTCCCAATGGTCACCTCCACATTCAGAACATGGGCCCTCAAGACTGTTGGTGGTGCCCCCGTTGGTTAGCCTGCCATTGATGCGGGTAATCCCTAGGCTTGTAGTTTCTTGCTATGAATATGAGTGTATTTTTGTCCATTGTGGACTGATTTCTAGATGTTTGATCCACATATGAAGGTTTGATAGTTTCATTAACACTATCCCAAAATGGATTCTTGTCAAGGGTATAAGTTACTCCCTTTGTCTCTCTTGCATCACTCTTGACTGGTTCCTCATAATACACATTTGGTGGCATCATTCATTGAGTTATGAGAGACTCTATCGGTTGCACATAATGCACAATGGCTTGATTATCTTGAGGTAAAGGCATCTATTGTCCCTATACTAGTTATGGTTTGTCCCCTCTATGTATCGCATTATTACGTCCAATCTAGTACCTTGGAGAAGATGGAAATTGTTGTACTACCAGCGGTCCATAGAGCCTTTCCCTCATGTAATTATGGTTGTAGTAATACGCACTAGTGTCATGGTTTGTGTATTTTTTCTCTATAGCACACCACTTCAATATTCTTGAAGCATTGAGTGCTTGTGGTTGCTGCGATCTCATATTAGGATTTGAACTGTAGGTTTGATTCATTCTAGGGACTGCTTCTTTGACTAACTAGTCCATATTTTGTGTGATTGAAGCAGGAGCACTACCTTTTTCAATAGACCCACCAGTGGTAGAAGAGACACTACTTGTATTGGTCTCAACATCTTTAGTTACCTCACTGTATGTTTTGCAATTGTCAACCAGGTACAAGGCTTCCCTAGTGACTTGTTCAAATGTTGTGCATGCTTTTAAGTGTAAGTCCTTTTTGAGAGTTTTGTTTTGCAAGCTCTTGATGAAGTGAACTGATAAGCGATCATCATGGTATTGCTTGAAACAAAGTGAAGCTTCCTTTACCTTTTCATTTCCTTTTTGCCTGAAAGTATAAATTTAAGAAACTTTGTTGTGCTTGATTCCCCTTTTTGAGAATTCCTTCACAAACTCTCATAAGAGTTGATCAATGTTTAGGAAATCTCTATTTTTTAGTAATTGAAACCAAGTCAACACCATTCCCTCCAATGTCAACCAAATCCCTCGTACTGGGTGCGGAAATCCACCACTTGCTTCGCTCTTAAGACTTGCTTAAAAATTGAGACATACGCATATGGATCTCCTAATCTATTGTACTTCTTTACTATGCACTTAGCCACTTGACATATGCATATGGATCTCCTGATCCGCTGTACTTCTTTAGTGTGTACTTCTTTAGTACGCACTTAGCCACTTGAGAAGGTTACATTTTTTGAGTTTTTGCAACCATCCTCATCATTCTATGGTCTCCCACCATTATATCCCTTGTCTCGTATCCACCACTAATAGGTGCTCTGGAAGGGGTTTGATCAGTCTCTCTTCCTTTGGGTCTTGCATTGCAGATCTCAGTCCTGATATCTAGCACCCTCGTGCTGAAAATTGTGTTTGCAATGTCACTACCTTGATCTGTAGACATGGGAATACAAAAATCCAGGGATCTCATCGATCTCGACATAGAAAGATACGATCTACTAAATGAGTCTTTCACATGATATTCTCTCTCGTAGTTTTTGGTTTTGTGGTTTTTCAGATTGTAGGTCTGAGTACACTAGGGGTGACATACTACTGATGGAGTGGGTCCCCAAATTATGTATATCCCTCAAGCTCATTACGGCTCATTGCCTTAATGTAGTAACGATCCATATTGTCTTTATGGATTTGTGCACCTTGCACATTCTCAAATTGATATTGCAACTGAAAAAGTTTCTGTTTGGTGCAGGCTGTGATGGTCCCACTCCCATTTTGGTGTCTTCTTTGAAACTGACACTTTTGGATCCCTCAACCATACTCGGGGGGTTCACCGTTCATTACCCCCCTATATAGCGTGCGTTCGCGGGGTATTCAAAAAACCCCTCTTTTAACGTGTCTAAATGAATAAAATGAACCCTTATTTTAGGAAAATTTTCCAAAATTGAATATAAAAACCCCTTATTTTAATGTATTGCTATTAAATTATCTAAATTTTTTGCATTTTAAAAACTCCTCGTATTGAACTCACGTTATACATTAACATGATTACGTATGCACCCTTCGAGAAACCATATAGTTGGTGTATGATCTCTCCAAAGAGGTATCTAAAAGACTCTTCTCTAAGATTGTCTCTAAATATGGCTTGATTGGTCTATATTACTAGGGTTTCTACTTTGATAAAATTTGCCTGATCAAAAATACACTAAGAAAATGAAGCTTGAAAGACCCTAACCTACCAGCTTTTATGATTCATTCAGTCCTTTGACCAAAGGTGATTCACAGCCACTCTGATCCGCAGAACCTGTACAAATTTCACTTGGTGACTATGGAGTTACATCCGCAGGGTTAGTCAAAAATCTACTCAAATCAAAACTTTGTCCAACCTTGACACAACTCCTATTTTTCTTGCAATTTGCACAATCCAACTCCAAATTGAAATTTGAAAACACCACTGTGCTCACAAGGACTAGTACTAACTCTGATATCACTCTCAACACTTTCTGTGTTAAGGGGTACATGGATCGCGATCCATGTACCCCAATGCCATAATTACTTGAAACTTAGCACACAGGTTTCTCACAACCTTTTAATAGCTATTAAGTGAACTTGAGATGGTTTAATCTCCTTCAGGTATCCCAAAAGTCATTTTGTTGGCCCATTTTGTGGTTCTTGGTCTAAATTGTCTTAGGTCTGGTTTGAGCCTCTTGTTAATGTTATTTCTACCCTTGATTTTGGACAAAATATTTGTGTTGGTATCTGCTACAATCTTGTAAGGTTGCACTCCCAAGTCTATCGAGTCTACCTATCCAGTTATTTTTGGATCTGTAACCCTTTCACCTTGCCAAAAGCAAACTTTTATGGTTGCTTTGCAATTTTTGACTTACAGCCTGTATGTTGGGGTTTGGGTCAACTTTTTGTTGTTTATTGCTATGATGACCTTCATAAAAGTTGTTCCAAATGGTATCATCTTTCTACAGTCCAAATCTCATCCTAGGATGCTTTAGAGAGTCATGATAGCGATCCATGTTCCACAGCATTTGATCATGGAATTTGGTCAACTGTATGTCCAGACCTTGTAGAGGTCAGATTTTCATTTATTTTTGAATTTGGACACCAAAAAGTCAAATAGTGCCAATTTTTGTCTATTTCTAAGTTTTTTGGTATCTTTGCCTAATTTTCTTGATTTGGTTTGAGTTTTTGTGTTCCACCAAAAGTGTATATCCTTTGATCTTGAACCACTCTAGACCCAATGGTATCAGTTTTTGCTCAAAAAGTCAAAGGAGGTCATGGATCGCAATCCATGTTCTTGGACCAATCTGCATGAAACTTTCTACAATCACTCTTTGTGGTTTGATTATATGCCCTTTTTGCACTTGTTTTTGAATTTAGATCAACTTTGAACTTCTGACCACCATCAAATTTTTAGTTTTTCACAGTTTATCGTCATTTTCCCCAAAATATGATTTCCACCCTTTTTTTCTCTGATCTTCTTGCCCAAATTTGATGGAGGTAGTTTCTACTTACCCTATTCCTAAGTATTGCATTGATACATGAAACAAAAACAGACAAAACGGTACAAATTGAAGTCAAAATAGAAAATGATACAACACTCTCAAAGTAACGATAAATTTGAAGAATGAAATGTTTTGGGCTATCTCACTCACAACCCTCTTTAGATCTTGAGAATAGATCTAGCAATTCCTTGACTTCTAGACTCTACCAAGTACTAAACCTCGTGTCTAGCTACCTAACTGCTAAAGTGTAAATGAGGTGGAAATCAAAATCAAAGTTTCTAAGTAAAAATCTACAACTTGGTCACTCACCACCTAAATATCACTATCCTCGACAATGGCGCCAATGTTAGCGGGTCTCCATGACGGACGTCTATAGCATAGATATCTGGCACTAGCATAATCGAAATACTCAAGGAAGAGACTTGGATGGGGCAAAGAGACTCTTTGAGGGTGTCAATCTCAAGAACAACACTATCTCTAGAACATGAAAATCTATCACCCTAGGATCAGGTAACCAGCCTATGTCCTATGTCACTGCACTCAGTCACCAACCTATTTTAGCACTTGAACGGAGCCCAAATGCTACAAAACTTAAGGAGGAGGTTTGAGACACTTAGGGGCACTAACCTACTGAATTTTGTCGCAATCCATGGAGGTACCAAAATCACGATCCATCATGATCAAGGTCAAAGAAACTGCAACAAAACACACCAAAAAGGTCGCCCTAGGGTCTAGGAACACTCTCCTATGGCTGGACTGTCAAAAAATAGTCATTAATACACTCAAAACAATAGATTTAATCTACTAATGCATAATCACAAATCATAGCAGAATCGACAATGATTATACTTCAATGAAAGATCAAAGAACAAGGAACACAATTCAAGTTTTGGAACCAAAATGTGATTACCAAAGCTCAAGTTATGATGATTACAAGTTGCAAGAGAGTAGCCGCTCTCAGTTGTACGCTTCAAAATCAAAACTTGATAATGGTAATGTGTCATTTTCCCACTTTACAAAATAGACTTTATGCATAGGGTCTTTTGGTCACTGGCCGACTTTATAGAACTCAGATTAATATTCCATTATAGACTTTGTGACTCAACTTCTCAAAGATTACCCTTCTACAATTAGAGGGTATCAATCAATTACAAAGGTTCTCAAAAAAAGAATGACGATATATGGGATTTTTGGGCTCATGGAAGAAGCGATCGACTCGAAGGGCGCCCATCTGGCTTGACTTCCAATAGGTGCACTTTGAACTCCTTTCAAGTAAAAACCAATGCCATGGATCTTGCTTTTCTTTGATGTAGGTTTCCTCTCCAGGACTTATCACCCTGCTTTCAAAATAGATAGGCTTATAGTTCCTTCATCCCTTCTGCAACAAGACCACTCCAATAGCCACGGTACCTACCATCATGGCCACATAAAAAATGTCTTCTTGGTTTGGAGGACACACCTTCGGCAACTGACATAATATTTCTTTCACCCTGTCTCAAAGGCCCCTTGAGCTTCTTCATCCCATGCAAAACCATGTACCTAATGAGCCCTCTTTTGAAGGGGATACACATATTGCAACAGCATCCAAAAAAAGTACAATAGATACTTTAGATTATGCCCAAGCGAAGCCAAATCTTGAGCATTAGAGGGAGGCTCCATCAGAACTAGAGACTTGACCTTCTCTAGATTGAATCATACGGGGACCCATGTGAAACGCTTGATGGCATGTGATATGCCTCTAGACAAGAGGTTCAAAGCCTTTAAGGAGGCCTGCCATTTGATGTGCTATGGGAGTAGCCTCTAAATGAGAGAGCGGCTTCCGCCGTTTAGATCTTTCTCATCAAGAAGTAAAGCCACAAGCAGACCGTGTGTGTGTGTGTGTGTGTGTGTGTGTGTGTGTGTGTGTGTGTGTGTGTGTGTGTGTGTGTGTGTGTGTGTGTGTGTGTGTGTGTGTGTGTGTGTGTGTGTGTGTGTGTGTGTGTGTGTGTGTGTGAGAGAGAGAGAGGGGGAGAGAGAGAGAGAGTGAAAATCCCCTCGTACTTGAACCATACTTAAACAAATGAATTAAATACTACATTAAAAACAATACATTAACATAAGACATCATAAAAGTGAGTATACATTTTGTTTATAGAATATTTCCTATCTTTGTCAATTACAACATTCTGCATCTGATAATCAATATAATCTTTGATCATAACAAATTAACATCTTGGTGTTGTATCTGTATGCATCCACTTCTTGGCTTAAGCATCCACTCAACCTAAAGGGATAGGATCCATATGTTACCTGCCTCCATACAAAAACATTCATTTATAACTGGCTATGTTTGTCTGTTTTGTAGGTGTCGACACTGGATCTTGTTGTCATCCATGTCACACCTGTAGACCTAGTTTACAGCTTACCCTTAGGATTGACTATTAAGTTAATATTTTAAGTAATAGAACCTCTAAGTGTAGAGTCGTGTGCATCCCAATATTCACAGAGTATACTCAACATAGTGCTAGTATCTACTACCATATACGATACAAATACCTCTATAATTTTGGGTTAAAGATCATTGCAGACCACCTAAAAACATTCGGGCAACATCTCCCTCGTAATTTGATTAGTATGTTAGAAAATATCAATTAAACGTTCATATTTTACTTTGATTTGCAAAATTTTAGCAGCATCTCCTTTGTAGATTGGATTTTTTTATAAAAAAACCAAAAACTTATGTCATCTCACGGAGAGACCCTCACAAGAGGATTAAGGTCAAGCCATTAAAAAACCGTGCATGACATAAGAAATTACTTTGCAGCCCAGCATATCCTCATACTCAAAGGCCAACTTATATCCTTTGTTCCGATGCTCTTGCTCTACATACTCAATTTTATTTTAAAAAGTGGATAACTTGATTGTTTTAGGATCAAAAGTACCATTTAGGTTTATACAAAGAACAAGGTATCGAGATTTGCAACAGTACAACAATTTTCTCTGAGCTATTTTTCCCAGATTAAAAAATATGGGCACAACATCATATTTTCCAAATGTTTGTTGTGCATGAGCACATGCTTGCCAACTACCACAAGGTTTGAGACATGGTTTATGAAGTCTTATCATCACCCGTATGCTACCAATCTCAAAGTCAGAAGGTGTTTCCTGATAGGTAGCAAAAACCATAATTATTATAAAGAGTGCAATATATGTATGTTGACTTCTTATTAGTATGCTTCCTAAACTATTGCTTGTTTAAAAAACCATAATTATTATAAAGAGTGCAATATATGTATGTTGACTTCTTATTAGTATGCTTCCTAAACCATTGTTTGTTTAAAAAATGATCAAAGTAACAAATTATCACAGCAATTCTAAGTAGGTGAAAACACCTACTTGATGTATCTTCCTTTGAGAGTATCTCACATGGCAACCAGTGTGAGTATTATGCCGAAGATCTTGATGATACTCAATAAGATCTACGATTCCTTAGGTGAATGAGCTTGATCAAGGACGAAATTCCTTGATGATCATGCATGAAAGTGTATTTGTGTTTGTGGACAGTAACCTCTTTTTCAAGGAGCAAGGGTGGGTCCAACATGAACGGCATGTGAAAAAAAATTAGAGGACCTGCAATCTTCCTATCCATGGCAAATCCGAGTGTTGATGAGACAGGGTTCATTAAATGCCTCCATCCACTGATTGTGTTTACCTAATTTCCTCATCATCATATCCACCTTGCGTATAGGTTTGTTTGAGTCAAGACCCTTGTATGCATGTCCAAATGTGTATTGCAAAATGTGAGATCTAAATGTGTTATGGTCTGAGGGGGCATGGGTGCTAGTCTCGTGTGTGTATGTGTGTGTGTGTATGGGGAAGTATGTGTGTGTGTGGGTGTGTGTCTCTCGACTTCTCCCTGCCAAGAGGAAAATGCAAAGTCAATCCATAGGGATTGTCTAGTACAGACAAATCCCAACATGCGCATGCGAGCGAAGAGAGATAGATAGAACATATCACGCAGGGAGAAGAGATCAGGGCCTACGATCTTGCTCTATGCCATATATAACATAAGATCCAAGGATGGCGGTAATATGGAGATGAGCACTTATGTGGTCGTCATAAAAAGGACACCAAGAAAATGAAAACGGCCTCAATAACTCGCCGCATCTTTAGTGCAATGCGTGAATTGCTCCACCATAAATGCAACCAATGTGCATATATGCAGCAACTCGGCTTCATTTGCATTATATGTTATTTTTGAGTCTTAAATATAGGACCATCCTCCTCATCCAAGGACCCAATTCACATGTAATGGATTCCCATTTAGAGTTTTACAAATTTCTAGACGTGGTGTCCCTTAGCTTATCTAAAGGTCTCGTAGGTAGCAGGTGTATCATGGAAAAACATTTTTTGTTATGTGGTAGGTGCCCATGGATGTGGTTACAGACTAGTAAATGCCTGGTAATTACATATTAAGCAGCCCCTTAGAGAACCTCTTAAGAGGGTATATTTTCATTATAGCCAGAGGAGACGAATCCTCGTATTCCACAAAACTCCAAGGAATGTGGACTAAAGCTCGTCAAAGTTAGGAGTTTTATATACAAATCATGTTCTTCTAACTTGTATGATAATCCAACCACTATCTGTCATCTAGATAATGTGTGTGTGTGTGTGTGTGTGTGTGTGTGTGTGTGTGTGTGTGTGTGTGTGTGTGTGTGTGTGTGTGTGTGTGTGTGTGTGTGTGTGTGTGTGGACCTCCTCCATCCTAGAGGAGAGATCCACTTTGTGGAGGATAGTCCACCAAGTGGACCTATCCCCCACCAATTGCAAGAAAATATGGTTAAAAATCATAAAGCTATACTATCTTGCCAAAAAGGTCATGTTTTGTAACAAAAAGAGATTCAATCATCAAATGTATGAAGTGTTGAAAGGTGCTTGATATGTGAATTGCTCGATAAAGGGTCCTCGTAGGAGGAGAACATGGTAATATGAAATAGACGTACCTGGATTCTCATGCATCTAGTAGATATATCAAGTGGACTTTTAACATGTTGGTCACTGTAATGTACCTCCATTCTATAAGACAAGAAAAGCTACAGCCACATATCTTTTCATACGGATACAATGCCCTAACTTCATCTATCTTTTACACTTGTAAGTACCCAAATATTTACGTTTTCTTATTAGTTCAAATATAGGTAACCCTAATTGTACTCCCACTATTAGAGTTCTAAAACCCATATCCTGAAAGAACTCTTTTGATTAAAGTCCAGATAAATCAAAGTAACAACTTTGGAATATGTTTAGCATAAAGTAAGTAAGTACGTACTCCAATTCTTAGGGTACGAATACCCATACCCTAACAAAAATTGTTTGATTAAAGTCAAGATAGATTGGAGTAATTGTATTTTTATTCAATGTATTATTGAAATACATTTGCTAAGTATGGTACTAGTCCGACCAAAGACTAGTAGGGAGAGAGAGTGGGTGTGTTTATGTATGAAAATCCCCTCATAATTGAGCCATACTTAAACAGTTGCATTAAATACTACATTAAAAAAAAATACAGTAACACAATGGCATCATAAAAGTGAGTATACATTTTTTGTATACAATATGTCCTATCTTTCTCAATTAAAACATTTTGCATCTGATAATCAATATGATCTTTGATCATAACAAATTAACATCTTGGTGTTGTGTCTATATGCATCCACTTCTTGGGTTAAGCCTCCACTAAACCCACAAGGAGAAGGTGTTGGGGCTGATGGTGTGTGTGTGCGCGTGCGTGTGTGTGTGTGTGTGTGTGTGTGTGTGTGTGTGTGTGTGTGTGTGTGTGTGTGTGTGTGTGTGTGTGTGTGTGTGTGTGTGTGTGTGTGTGTGTGTGTGCACGTGCGCACGCTCGCTCAGGTAGGTTTTTGTGTATGTGCAGAAATAGCTTGCACATTTAGAGAGAGAGAGAGAGAGAGAGAGAGAGAGAGAGAGAGAGAGAGAGTACTAGTGATTTTGACTCAAAAGGTGTTACATTAAAAGTATACACCATAGCATAAAAATATGTACATAGAGGACTTTATTTATAAGCCTAGAGTAGATATCTGGCTAGAGCTCCTCCCTTTCTACTTAGCTTACACATAGCCATACATCACATAGGCCAAATGTCAAACACTAAGCTATAAAAGTGTAGAGGTGTTTCCCATATGGGGCTACAGAAGGACATGCCTATCCCAATAGAAGGATCCAGCTGTTACCTGCATCCATACAAAAACATTTAGCTAGAACTGGCTATGTTTATGCGTTGACCACCTGAAAAATTTGGGCAACATCGCCCTCATAATTTTATTAGTATTTCAAAAAATATGAGTTAAAAGTTCATACTTTACTTGAATTTGCAAAATTACAGCAGCATCTCCTTTGTAAATTGGATAAAATTTTTAAAAAAAATTATGCCATCTCACGGAGAGACCCTCACAAGAGGATTAAGGTCAAGCCATAGAAAAACCTTGCAAGACATAAGCAATTACTTTGCAGCCCAACATATCCTCATACTCAAAGGCCAACTTATATCCTTTGTTCCGATGCTCCTGTTCTAAATACTCAATTTTATTTAAAAATGCGGGTAACACAACCTTTATGAATCCCAAAAAACATACTTAAAGTCTAACTTGATTGTTTTAGGAGAAAAAATACCATTTAGGTTTATACAAAGAACAAGGTGTCAAGATTTGCAACAGTACATGCAATTTTCTCTGAGCTATATTTCCCAGATTACAAAATGTAGGCACAACATCATATATTTCAAATGTTTGTTGTGGATGAGCACATGCTTTCCAACTACCACAAGGTTTGAGACATGGTTTATGAAATCTTATCATCACCCATATGCTACCAATCTCAAAGTCATAAGGTGTTTACTGATAGGTAGCAAAAACCATAATTATTATAAAGAGTGCTACCTAAACCGTTGTTTGGTTAAAAAATTATCAAAGTAACAAATTATCACAGCAATTCTAAGTAGGTGAAAACACCTACCCGATGTATCTTCCTCTGAGAGCATCTCCCATGGCAACCAGTGTGAGTGTTATGCCGAAGATCATGATGATACTCCAATAATATCCGGGATTCCTTAGGTGAATGAGCTTGAGCAAGGAAAAAATTCCTTGATGATCACGCCTGCAAGCGTGTTTGTGTGTGTGTGGTCAATAACCTTTTCTACAAGGAGCAAGGGTGGCCCAACATGAAGGGCATGTGAAAAAATTAGGGGACCTGCATTCTTCCTATCCAAGGCAAATCCGAGTGTTGATGAGACAAGGTTCATTAAGTGCCGCCATCCACTGATTGTGTTTACCTGATTTCCTCACCATCATGTCCACCTTGCGTATAGGTTTGTCTAAGTCAAGACCTCGCATGCATGTTCGAATGTGTATTGCAAAATGTAAGTGATATGAATGTGTTATGGCCTGAGGGGGCCTGGGCACTAGTCTTGTGTGTGTGTGTGTGTGTGTGTGTGTGTGTGGGGGGGGGGGGGGGGGGGGGGGGGGGGGGGGGGGGGGGGGGGGGGTGGGGGTGAGTATGTCTATGTGTGGATGTGTGTCTCTCAACTTCCCCCTGCCAAAACTGATTGTGTTCACCTGATTTCTTCACAATTATGTCCACCTTGTGTATAGGTTTGTCTAAGTCAAGACCTCGTATGCATGTCCGAATGTGTATTGCAAAATGTGAGTGTTATGAATGTGTTCTAGCTTGAGGGGGCATGGGCACTAGTCTTTTGTGTGTGTGTGTGTGTGTGTGTGTGTGTGTGTGTGTGTGTGTGTGTGTGTGTGTGTGTGTGTGTGTGTGTGTGTGTGTGTGTGTGTGTGTGTGTGTGTGTGTGTGTGTGTGTGTGTGTGTGTGTGTGTGTGTGGCAGGGGGGGGGGGGGAGTATGTGGGTGTGTGTCTCGACACTTCCCCCTACCAAGAGCAAAATGCAAATTCAATCCATAGGGATTGTCTGGTACAGACAAATCCCAACATGAGCATGTGAGCGAAGAGAGACAGATAGAACATATCACGCAGAGAGAAGAGATCAGGGCCTATGATCTTGCTTCGTTCAATATATAACATAAGATCCAAGGATGGAGTTAATATGGACATGAGCACTTGTGTGGCCGTCATAATGAGGATGCCAAGAAAATGAAAACAGACTCAATAACTCACCAAATTCTTAGTGCAATGCGTGAATTGCTCCACCATAAATGCAACCAATGTGCATATATGCAAAAACTAGGCTTCATTTGCATTATATGTTATTTTTGAGTCCTAAATATAGGACCATCTTGCTCATCCAAGGGTTTGGTGGGTTTTTAAGTTGAGCATGATCAACTAATTCCCATGCACGTATCTACTCTTCAATTTTTAAAGGGTTGTCGGAGACCTTAACTTTAGGTTATTACCCCAAGTTGAGGCAGTATGACAAAGTACACTCATGCTTACTCGACCTATCCATGGTGGGAAAAACTTACAATTGTCTCAATTTAGATATAAAATAGGGAGTATTTGTTAATTGCTACAATCAATTTCCAAGGTCCAGATTCATATGTAATGAATTCCCATTTAGAGTTTTACAAATTTCTAGATGCGGTGTCTTTTGCTATGTGGTGTTGCCCATGGATGTGGTGTCTACAGACTAGTAAAGGCTTGGTAATTACATATTAAGCAGCCCCTTAGATAAGGAGAACCTCTTAAGAGGTTTTATTTTCATTATAGCCAAAAGAATGACTCAAAAAAATTCCAAGGAAGGTGCGCTCAAGCTCGTCAAAGTTAGGAGTTTTAAATACAAATCATGTGCTTCTAACTTGTATGATAATCTAGCCACTATTTGTCATCTAGATAATGTGTGTGTGTGTGTGTGTGTGTGTGTGTTTTATTTTAAATTTATTTACTTATATTACCCCCATACGAACATATACATGTTCAAAGACCAAGGTACCCAAATAAATATAAGGTTTATTATAAAAAACAAACTTAGATAGCATAATTTTGTACAAATGAATAGCATCAGGTTAGTACAAGTCATCATCCCAAAAGGTAGAAACTCCTTCACAAACTTCGAACCAGCAGAGCCAATCTTCCAATCTATAAAGCAACCAAAAATTTGAACCAAAGAGAGTATCCCTCACTTGCACCCATATAAACAACATAACATTCTGTTAGCATTGGCACTGTATGCAAGTGATGCACGGGCATCCTAGTGGTTATCCATGTCACAAAGGTACAACCTTTTTTGGTGCAATTATAAACTTATCATTGAAAGATAAACTTTAAGAGACTTTGGTAGCCAATTACAACATCATAAAAACTTCAACAGCCTACAAACTGCCAATGATTGTCATTAGAAAAAATTTATGTTAAGGGTCTTATATTTTATGTCATAAAAACTAATACCTAATTCTCCCTATACTGATTTTCTCATGTTAAACTGATCATTTAATATGGGGAGGTACCAAGGGAGTAAAGGCTAGAATATTGGCTCCCAGACCAGTCTCAACAAGGATCCAAAGGGGGACAGTATGCAAAAAATTAATGTGCATCCATGGAGCTTAAAAGACCTAATGTTTAGCTCCATTAAAACTTCCATAGGCTACGGTTCCAAAATTTAATTAAAAAAGTCCAATGTCCAAAAGTGGGGAAAATTGGATGGTTATGGGAAGACTAAAAAGTCTTCCCACATCCCTAGGAAGGGGGGGGGGAGCCCTAAAGGTAGGGGAAGAGAGATAAACACACACACACTCCCAAGCTCTCCCTTTACACAAAGGGAATAATGGACACATGGTAGGCTCCTAGCTGAGATGCCCCCAATCTCCCCTCAAATCTGGATGGCCATAGAGGTGGATCAATGAAACTTAGGCTAGACTAAAATTAGTCTAATTAATTTAAAAATTCTTGATAAAAGAACCAATAGAAATTAAGCTCCCTATAAGACTATTGGACAATGTACCAAGGGGTCCAATGAGCATCCAGCAGCCCAATGGCTAATCTGATTCCTATTGGCCATAAGACTAAAAGGTCCAATGAGAGTTTTAATAAATTATTTTAATTACCTAAATCTCTCACAAAGGGGAAAGAGGGACACTTGTCCCAACACTATCAACTATGCTTCTTAATTGCTATTGGCTAAGCTCTGGAGGAGCCAATGGGAAGCTAGCAAGAGAAAATGGGAAGAGGGGTCGACCAAGAAGAGAGAGAGTTGGTATTTTTTAGGCTAACTAATTTTCTACATACACACACACGTAACTCATGTGTTGATCAAGAACTTCGTCTCCTTCTCCAAGCATTGAGAAGTAGAGGCCTACACCAACAACTCTTGGCTATGGAATGCAAATCCAACCTAGAGCCAAGCTTCAATGGCATGTTCATCTCTTCTACCATGCTAATTACCAAGCTAAGCTACGCTATAAGAGTGATTATGTGAGGAGAATACTTCTTTCTTGTAAGATACATCTTCTTTATCTTTCTTCATTCCGTGCTAGCTCTCACCATGTTTGAAGGTGTGTGAGGTCTTGAGACTGAGGTTAGTCCCACTAGGTATGTTTTTCAGGCATAATTTTGTGCATGAAGCTTCCATGTTCATTGCACCAACAATTTTTGTCAAGGAACACAAATATTGTATTGTACAAAAGTCTCCCTTGATGGGAGAAGCTATAATACAAAGCCTTTTTGGAGGGGGGACCGGCTCCATGTAAATCAAGTCCTCAATTATTGTCATTGTTCTATTTCTCTCTCTTTTCAAGTGTTGTATATGCCAAACTAGCTAGATGTAATTTCTATGTTGCTTTCTCCAACTAAGTACTCTTTCTATGCTAATTAGGAACTTGTTCTTAATGAAATGCTCACTGTGTTATCATTTTCTGCTACACACAAGTTACTAGTGGATTAAATGTTACATTGGTATCATAGCTATTGGTTTCTCTTTTCTTGCTCAAGAAGAGAGGTCCTCAAGCTTGCTACAAATGGTTGGCGTTATTAATTTCAAAAGAGTAAGTAGAATAGGGATTTTTCATCCTTGAATTATGCCTGCTTTATGCAGCTAACGGGGATACCGTTGACAGCTATGGTCTTAATAATGGAGTCCTACGGGGCTTGCCTACAGCTTAACCATTATTGAGCTATTAGAAGCTTGACAAGAACCGGTGTTGTCTTGGCTCTGTGCAACCCTCTCTTATATTCCTTGCAATTAATAATATTCAAGCCACGGGTAAAGATGCTTGAGTGCTTATCTTTAAAAGTAAAAATGAGTAGCAACTAGGGCTTGAAGTGCCAAAGTACAAGTAAAAATCTACATTTAAAATTTGCTAGTATGGCTGACAAGGGTAAAGAGATTGAAATGAATGTTGATAGCTTTGATCTTGCTAATGGTAGAGAAACTAATGATGCCCCTATTCTTGTAAACTATATTGTTTCTAGGCTTCAACAAACCCTGGGCAATCCATCTCTCCAAAGGTGAACTGCTACAGCAATTGCGCACCCATGGTATTCTCCAAACTCCCCACCAAGAAGAGAGAGTACCTAGGAAAGCTCCTGGTGAGACTTCCAAAAGAGGACTCTCTCCGATAAGGGAAGAAGAGGAGGATCCGTAAGAAGGGCTTAAAAACTTACTACTCAATGGGGCATCTCCCTCATAAAGGAGAGCCCAAGTTTCAACAGTATTGCCCCCACAAAAAGAACGAGAAAGAAGAAAATCTCCTCCCACCTCGATGGAGATTGCTCAACAAATATGGCAAACAAAATTCTCTCCAACACCCCCTAACGAATAAGACCATCACATACTCCTCCTCACCATAATTCAAAGAGGGAAGAGAGGAAACAAGAGAAGAAAAAGACAAGAAAGAGGACACCCTCTTCTCCATCTTCCTCATCCTCTTCCTCTTCTAAAGAAAGTAATGGTGCAGAAGAGGAGGAACAAGGGAAGAAAAAGGTGATAAAGAGTTCACCCTCTTCTCCATCCTCCTCATCTTCTTCCCCTTTTGAAGAAAGTGATGGTGCAGCTCTCGAACCGCCCAAGAGAAGAGGACATAGGAGGAAAGAGCATCTTTTCCCTTACCTACAATGACACCTTTGGTGCTATGGACAAAATCTTGGCGTTTATCCAACAATTTGATGCGGCACGGAGTCCTCTAAGCTAGCCATGTAGCTATGCACTTTCAAAAGTCCGCTAGGCAATGGTGGTCTAGCCTACAAGCAAAAGGTGAAGCTCCACGAACATGGAAATCTTTAAGAGCTTTTATCATGAAGCAATTTTTGGCTACCAATTACAAAGACAAAGTACTCATCGAATGGTGAACCCTTGAAGCTCTCTCCCTATGAATCTACTCACAAATATGTAGACAAGTTTTTGGATTTACATCTCAAAGCCACTGTCTACAAAAAGATGGATTTTGGAGAGCAAAAACAATAATTTTATGCGGGTTTATCGTAGGATATGGTGGAGTATCTTAACTCCCAAAGGCCTCGCAATATATGTGTGGTCATATACCATACCATGGTGGCTTCAAGAATCAATTTCCAACAAGGGTCTAAGAGAAATCTTAAGCCCATGGAAAGCAAGGACCGTAGTGAGCCTAAGGGGAAGGAAAACGTCCAAAATTCTCCCAAAGGCAAATCCAACAACAAAAAATCCAAGGAGAAGGGAGTTTATAAAGGAAAATATAAACTCTCTCCTGAAGAGCTAGAGCGTTATCAAAAAGATAACCGTTGTTACAAGTGTAGGGAGCAAGGGCATGCCTATCGTGCTTGCCCCCACAAGAATACACGTAATGAGCCTCCTAGAGCTTCCATAGTCAAAGTTCAAGAATAGGATGCTCATCACAAAGGATCCCCTCTATGTCATGCTTGGGAAAAGGTAAGAGAACATGATGCTTTTATTCTCTTTGACCCTGGTTCTACTCACAACTTCATATCCACGTAGTTGGCCACGAAGCTAGGCATCCAAGCCTATGAGATGGGAGATGTCCTACCTGTCGATGGTGCTTTCAAGGGACAAGAAGTCTCGGTCACTCCCTTAATTGGGAAATTGAGGCTCCATGTTGAAAGCTATGTGGACAAGGAGGATTTCTTCATCTATCCTCTCGAGCATGAGGATGTAATCCTAGGGGCACCACGGTTTGATTGCATGGCTGCCAATGTTAAATTCCCTGAAAGGCAAATGTACATTAGATACAAGGAAAAAGATATGTACATAGATGCTAAGGAGTTAGGTAATACCATACCCATTGTACATAAGCAAGCTTTTAATAAGTCAATAAAGAGCTCTATTTCCGTGTACATGATTTTTGTTAAAGACTCTCAAAATGAACCTAATGTTTTATCAAAAGAAGATATAGGGAATCAAAAGGATTTAGAGTTACCTAATTTCCTAAATGGGTTCCAAGATATTTTTAGTGACGACATCCCTTGTGAGCTACCTCCTAAATGAGGGGATGGCGACCATGCAATTGAACTTCTTCCTAGAAGCTCACCGCCTAATAAACCTCCTTATCGAATTTCTCAAGCTCAACAAAGGAGATTATGCAGCCAGTGCATGAGTTAGTTGAGAAAGGCATGGTTAGGCCTAGCTCATCTCCATTTTGTTCACCAATGTTATTAGTGCAAAAGAAATATGGCACATATCGTATGTGTTTCAACTATAGATCACTAAATAGGATCACTATCAAGAATAGATTTCTTGTTCCATGGGTAGAAGACTTATATGATAAGCTACACTTCTCAACCTACTTTAGTAGGATTGACCTAAAAAGTGGCTATCATCAAATAAGCATAGCTGAACAAGACATTATAAAGACCGCATTTTGCACTATGTTTGGTCTTACGAGTACATTGTCATGCCTTTTGGCTTGACCAATGCACTGGCCACATTCAACCGTCTGATGCAGAAGCTATTTAGGCCTCACCAAAGCTTTACTGTAGTGTTCTTTATTGATGACAGAATCATCTGCTCTAACTAATTAGACAAACACAAGCAACATCTCTAGGTAATATTTCAAGTTTTAGAGGGAATAAGATTTATATAAATTGAAAGAAAAGTGAATTTTTCTTACAAGAGATTCAGTATTTAGGTCACATATATTATCTCTCAAGATTTCATCTAAATGGATCCATCAAAGTTAGAGGTAATAAAAGGATGGCCTAATCCAAGGAATCTGCATGAACTAAGAAGCTTTATAGGTATGTGTTCATACTATAGACGCTTCATAGAAACTTTCTCACAAATTGTGGGACCATTACATGACCTAACAAAGAAAAATGTTAGGTATACATGGTACACCAAGGAGAACAATGCTTTCAAAAATCTTAAAGAGAAGCTTATCTCTCAACTTGTGCTTACACTATCGGATCCCTCAAAGTCATTTGAGGTCCAATGCGATGCATGTGGTGATTGCCTTGGAGTTGTTTTGCTCCAAGAAGGGCTATCCATCTCCTATGAAAGTTGAAGGCTCGACCCTATTGAGCAAGGTCTAGGGATATATGAGAAGGAACTCTTAGTAGTTCTACATGCTCTAGACTCGTGGAAGCACTATTTATTTGGGACTCCTTTCATTCTACGAGCGGATCACTAAAGTCTTAAGTACTTCATGACGTAGACCAAGCTCTCCGACAAACAAATGAGGTGGACAAATTTCCTTTCAAAATTTAATTCTCATATTGCTCACATTGCTGGCAAGCATAATCAAGTAGCCGATGCACTCTGAAGACGACCGAGAGTGAATGCGGTATCCATAGCAACTCACAATGATCTATCTTCTATGATAGATGAGTATGCTATTGATCCCGATTTTAAAGATGTGATTTTTGTCCTTGCACTAGGGAAGAAGGAAGAATCATTTACCTTACAAGATGTTTATCTTCTATATGACAATAGGCTATGTGTTACTAACTCACTATGTGAAAAATTAATAAATGAATCTCATGCTCCTCCTTATGCGGGGCATAGAGGGATTCAATCTACCCTAAAAGGGATAGAAACATACTTCTATTGGCCTGGCATGAAAGCAAACATACAAGAGTATGTTTCAAAATGTGTGGTATGCCAAAAGACGAAGTTTGATAGAGGGAAGCAACCTGGATTGCTTCAACCTTTGTCTGTCCCTAATTCACTATGGAAGAGCATATCCTTGGATTTTATCTTTGAATTGCCCAAGTCTATCCATGGGAATACAAGAATATGGACGTTAGTGGACAGGTTTAGCAAACCAGCGCATTTCATACCTGTCAAAAAGACTATGGCAACCCTCTTTATATGACAAATCTTCAAGTACCACGGCTTGCCAATGTCCATAGTGTTGGATAGAGATCCTATAATGACCAGTAATTTTTGGAAGTAATTTTTGGAAGGGTCTCTTTGAGAATTTAGGTACAAGGTTAAACTTCTCTTTGGCCTATCACCCGCAAACAAATGGCCAAAGTGAAATAGCTAACCTAACAATTCTTGATCTACTAAAAGCTTATGTCACAGAAGTAGATCAAAAGTCCCAAATGGGAGAAGTACTTACCTTTAGAGGAGTATGCTTACAATAACACTGTACATACTTCCACGGAAAAAGCACCTTTTGAGGTGATGGAGGAAAGATCAAAAGGTCCCCTACTACTCAAGGTAAATGGAAAGATCTTTGTTGCAGATGAATATAGTGGAGACCTACAAGAATCTTTCCAAAAGATTAAGGATGCTATATTCATCTCTAAGCAAAGGCAAAAAGATGTTGCTGATAAGCACAAAAGATCTCTAGCCTTTGAACAAAATGATTGGGTCTTGCTTAAGTTTCCCAAGGCTCGATTAAGGCACACAACAAACAAAAAACCTACGGGACACCAAAAGTACTATGCTAAGTTAGCAAAAAGGTACTGAGGACCCTTTCAAATTCTTAGGCTGATCAATGAGATGGCCTATCAGCTCAAGTTGCCCATCCATTGGCTCATACACAGTGTCCGGGATTTGTGTTGGCTACGTGAGTCGAGCAGGCGCCAGGCCTCTGGCTGTGGGTGGTGTGAAAGAGAGAGAACAAGAACAGCAGACACTAGCAACCACCGCAATCATCAATTAATTGAATATTACCTTGAGTACAACTTGGTCCTTAGCCAAGGCGGGCTGTTAACAGCACCGTCACTTGGATCAGCTGCTGCTAACTAGGAGTTTAGGCTCCCGTTTACAGGATTAACCGGGCCATTAATGACGTCGGACTTAATAAATTGCTAATTCAATCTCTAATGAATGTCGGTGAAGAAAAATCCCTCCTGTCATTTTATATACTTCATCTGTCCTTAGATTCTGCAATCTTAAATTCTGCTCATTGCTTCAATTACCATCAGTAAGTTCCAGACTTCTGCTTTTATCTTTGCTTAGACTCCGGTTCCGGCTTCAGCTACTATGACTTCTACTCCAACTCCTTGAATTGCCTATTGTTCCGTCAAAGAGGGATAAAGAGAGATATTTCTCTTTCTGCTTGATGTCGAGAATGAGAGAGACAGCCTTTGCCTTGCCTCTCGATGCTTTGTAATAGCCAACGATGAGCCGAGAGCGAGAGAGATAGCCTTTTCCTTCTGTCTGAGAGCGAGAAAAGCTTTCCCCGTTCCTCTTTGTTCTCTCCTCTATTACCCTTCTGCCTTCCTCGAACACTTAGCTTTATATGCCGAGAGAGAGAGAGAGAGAGAGAGAGAGAGAGAGAGAGAGAGAGAGAGAGGGATCCTCCTCCTTGAGGTCGAGAGTGAGGTCGAGAGCCAAGATGGCGAACCTCTTCTCCCTCCAACTTCTTTGCATGCCCTACTCTCATAGAGTATTCCCGCCTCCAGTCTCCTTCGTCAAGCCGAGGTTACATCCTTCTCCTCCTCGACTTGCTCTTAAGCATGAAAGAGAGAGAGAGAGAGAGAGAGAGAGAGAGAGAGAGCCGTTGCTTCCTCCTCGTTCTCCCTTCCACCCTTGCCAAAACTCCCTTCGCGACTCCTCGTTATACTTCTTCCCTTGTTTTAGGTTGCCTGGATTGCATGGAAAAAACACTTGCCCGCCATCCCATTAGCGATATCGCTAATGGAAACGGCTTTTGATGATGTGGCAGCCGCGGGGTCGAGCGCCGAATTCGACGGAACAAGCACCAAAATCCTGCGCAATAGGAAGCTGACGCGTTTTCGTTGCATGCGCATCGCCGTCAGAGCATCACTGCCCGCGAGGCGAGTTCTCTTTCCTCCTTCACGCTGCCTGCGAGCGCTGATCCGCCATGCCCTTTCTTTTTCTTTCCTCTCCACACTTAAGCCCCTTTTTTTTAACCTATGGGCGGCCTTGCACTTGGTTGCCCTTGGGCGGCCATAGTATTTGGCTTTTAGTGGGCGGGCAGCCCTTAAACTTCATAATGGACACCGCATCACACATACATGCTAACCAATGCAATGTCCAATAGTATACTTTTATCCATTGGGCGGCCATAAACTTTGTAAGGCACCACCTTTGGCATACATGTCGGCTAAGGCTTTGCCAAGCACGACGACTTCTTCTCGCAGTCACGTCCAACAATCTCTTCAAGGAATCTCTCACCTTGGGATAAATCCCGCAGTCAATGCATTCCAAGTGATCACATTTCGAACACGAAGCTCTTCAAGCACTTTTTGTACTTTACAAGAAGTTCACCACATTTGGCGTACAAGTACCGCTGTTGGCAATATACCCTGCTACTATCAATGCACTGCAGAAGATAACATTTTGGACAAATTCTCCTTGAGCACTTACTCTTTGCATTCAAAATCTCGACTGCTGCAGCTCACTGACCGAGCGAACCGGAGTGGTACGGAACCAGCCCCCGGTGAATATTTATCTGCCAATATCTTTGTAATCGGCTCTGTCGCTCGGTCAGTCGCTCCTTCGCTCATCCTCGACCAATCATTAGTTGGAAGAAATTTTTCCATAAATGGGGCCATGTGTAATGCCAGCAAACGACCTCAGAATAGAGCAAAATCAACTGCTTGGAAGCAAAATGGCATTAATCGTGGACGAGGAAAAGGTAAGGAGAAAGAAGGAGTTACGTCACAAAATGACCATGGATGAGAAAAGAAAGCAAAGAAGACCAAGGAAGCTAAGAGGACTTGACGTCCAAGACTTCCCTCTTGGACATGGTATGGCTCCATACAGCTTGTTGGAGGACATGAGGTAAGGGTCCTGATATCTCATGGCCTCCATTTCTTGCATTATGTCCACAAGTTAGGAGGGATTTAACAAAGACAGTTAGCACTAGAAGAAAGGTAAAAGAGAGTGTGCATGTTGTAAAAATTACACGAGCTGAAATGAATGAGGATGTTACACCTATGCTAGATTGTTACATCAAAGGAAGATTGGTTAGGAAAGGTCTAGTGGATGGGGTGCACAAATTTGCATCATGACAGAGGGACTCATGCAAAGACTAGGAATGCACATCCATGAGACACCTAAAATAAAAGTAAAAATGGCAAACAATAGCAAGGCTAGGTGCATAGGTATTTGTAAAAATGTTTTTGTGGAGGTCTTTGGCATTAAGAAGGCAGTGGATTTCTATGTTATGTCTACCAAAGGAAATGGTTACCCATTTATTCTAGTAAGACCATGGCTAATCGAAATGCAAGCTTTGCAGGATTGGGAGAGTGGAAAATTAATTTGCAGGAATGACAATCATAAGAAGGTTTTCTTTGACATGAAGAAGCAACGCCAAGTGGAGCTCCATGAAGAATCATCTCAAAGTGAGACAAAAATAAAGTGGACTGATAACACTTCAGAAGAAGAAAGTAGCGATAAAAGTACTAAAGAGGAGTCCTCCATCGAAGTCATGGGGGTAAGGTTTATGCCATCCAACCAAGAGACCTCTTGCCTAGGTTTGGAAGAGGTAGGTTTTCAAGAGAAACAAAATGTGGAAGATGAAGAAATGTTAGAAGGTATGTTGTCTACAGGACTTACAATGGATGAAAGAGAGGAGTTCAAAGGTGTGTTAAGGAAATTTCCTAGAGTTTTTTGCTAAATACTACACCGATGTGCGTGGAGTAGATGATGTTCAACACAATATTGAGTTGAAGCCAGAGGCCACACCTAAGGCTCAAAAGCTACGAAGGCTAGGAATCATCAAGGAGGAAGCTTTACTCAAGGAGGTAAGAAAGCTTCTAGCAGCAGCTTTCATTTATCCAGTGGAGAATTCAGAGTTAGTCTCTCCCATTTTTGTCACTCGCAAGAAGAACGTCAAGTGGAGGATGTGTGTGGATTACCATCCATTGAATGTGGCAACAAAAAGAGCACTTTCCCCTCCCATTTTAGGATGAGATACTAAATGAGGTAGCTGGTCATGAGAAGTACATTGTGTGTGATGGCTACTCATGTTACTTTCAAATAGGGATTGCATTGGAGGACCAATTGAAAACAACCTTTATCACTCCTTGGGGTTGTTATGCTTTTAGAGTCATGTCATTTGGCCTGACAAATGCTCTTGCAACTTTCCAATGTTTCATGGACATGGTGTTTCAAGAATTCTTTATAAATGCAATTAGGGTGTTCATTCATGATTTTTGCATTTATAGCTCAAAATCATTGCATCTACAAAAGTCAGAAGAAGGTTTAAAAAAACTTTACGACATGGGAGGTCAGCTCAATCCTGACAAATGTCACATAGGTAAGGATGAAGTGATCTTTCTCGGTCACAAGGTTTCCTATAAAGGCATTGAGGTGGATCCTTCAAAGGCAAAGGCTTTTATTGAGCTCCCATCACCCAAGAATCTCAAAGAGGTTATCTCATTCATTCAAAAGGTGATGTATATATCACGCTTTCACTTAGCTTTGGAGTTGCTTCATCCTTTGCAAAAGTTGACGCAGCAAGTAGAATTTGCATGGTATGAGCTTGAGGAGTACTTTTGTAACATTAAAGTCATTTTGTTAGAGCTACCAGCACTCATGCCTCCTTGTTGGGAGTACACATTCTTTGTTAGCTCTAGTGTTCGGAAGGAAACAATTTGTGCAATTTTATTACAACAAGATCCATATAGTACCAGGATGCGACCCATCTACTTTGCTACTTGGGTCATGAATTCCTGGAAGAGAGGCTACATAGAGGCAGAACTCATGATGCTTTCTCTCATGTTTGCGGTGAGAAATTCTATATCCTACTTGCTACCAAAACCTTTTGTAATCCTCACTACAGAAAATGTGTTCCCTGGGTGTCATCTCAAATGAATCTTAGTACTAGGATCTCAAAGTGGATTATGGAGTTGCAAAAGTTTCAATACTCTTTCAAGGTAGAAGATAGTGTGTGTGCACAATTGGCAAGGATTCTCACTTATAGGGTACATGAGAAGGAGATTAAGGTGCCTAAAGTAAAGACCCTACCATTGCCACCACCAAAAAGTATTCCTAATTCTTTTACCTTGTTCTTCAATGGAGCTTTTCGACAAGCCATAGGAAAAAGAGGGGAAGGGCTAGTGTTGCTCAACCCAAGTGGAGAGGTGGTCATGAAAGAGAAGGTGAATCTACCAGGTTCAACTAGCAACAATGAAGCACAATACGACACACTACTTCATGGTTTAAAGATGTGCATTGGCCAAGGTATACAACATCTCATGGTAAAGGGGGATGCACTTCTCATTGTGAAGCAGATTTTAGGAATTTGGCATGCATTAATGAAAGCCTAACAATAAAATTTCATGCCATTCATAGGTTGTTTAATCAGTTTGAAGAAGTGCAACTATATCATATTCCTAGGAAAAAAAAATGAAGATGCAAATTTACTTGCACAACAAGCAGTTACATGTGTTGAGAAAGAAGTACAGGTCATCATGGTGGCAGCAGCTATCAAGCAACCGAGATACCAGGAATTGAAGTCATTGGCTCCCATTATTGGCTACATTTTGGAGGGCAAGTTTCCACAAGATTTCACAAAAGCTCATAAGAGGAGACTCATGAAGAAGGCAAGTGTCTATCTCTTCCTAGAAGACTCCCTCTATCAAAGAGGGAAGGATCAAGTGTGCAAAAGAGTACCAACTATCGAGAAAATTTTAGCCATTGCAAAAGTTTTGCCGTGAAGAAGAATATGGTGGTCATTTTGCCCAAGAATTAATTGTGAAGAAGATTTTGCTTGCGGGGTATGTTTCGCCAAGCTTGCATGTGGATGTCCAGCATTGGTGTAAAAGTTGGTGTAAAAGTTGTAAATGGAAATAGAAGATCGGTCCATGGTCCATGGTCCATGATCCAAGGCAGATCGTGCTTGCAAAAGGAGGCATTGATGGTATGGGTCCTCTGCCTAGAACAAAAAATGCTAAACTCTACATCCTAGTGGTTGTAGATTACATGACTAGGTGGGTAGAGGCTCAAAGTGTGGCAAGGATAAATGGAAAAATAGTGAGCAGATTTGTTGCAAATTTGTCTACACTGTTGCAGATTTGACACACCTTTGGAGATTGTTTTTGATAATGGTCTAGGGTTCAGAAAAGGTTTACTCACGAAAGTTTGTGAAGGGATTCACATTCTACATCGTCATAGCACACCCTACTACCCATAGTCAAAGGGTTTGGTTGAGAAGGCTAATGGTGTCATTGCAAGCATCATTTGAAAGATGGTGAAAACAATACAAAGTTGTGGGATGACTTCTTGGATGGTGCCTTGTGGGCATATCGAACCACATATAGGGAAGCCATAAAGTTCACACAATTTCACTTGGTTTATGTGTGGTCAAGAGGCTTTGCAACCTATCAAGCTCAAAATCCCAACAATATGGCTTCATAGCAAAGGGACACAAGATGACCAAGAAGCATGCATGGATCAACTTCTTACATTAGTGGAGCTTGAGTGGAAAAGAGAAGCAGTCTATGAGTGCTACAAGAGGAAAGCTACACAAGCAAAGGAGAAGCTTGACAAGAAACTAAAGGACAAAGGCATCAATGAAGGAGATGTTGTGCTAAGGTATGACAATCGACTCGATAATCGTTTTGATGCCAAGTTTGAAACTAGATGGTAGGGACCATACTTAGTCAAGAAGGCTTTCAATTCAAGTTACTACCAGCTCATGAACCTGAATGATAAAGAGCACAAGAAGGTGAATGGGTATTGGATAAAGCCTTATTTGAGTCGCCTTCTACCTAAAGATCTATCAAATATCTATCAAAAGGCAACTATCTCATGTAAGTTTTGTTGCATGAAGTATAAGTGTAACTCGAGCCACAATTTCAAGGGGCCAAATAATGAAAATCTTGTCAAGAACATTGAAGCACTCTCTTTGGAAAAGATGTTTTATGATGGTACATGAATATACCATCATCTTGGGGAAGTGCTAATGATAGCCATTTTTCGGTTATTCAAAATTTCCATAGTGAGCTACCTCACCCTATTAAATCACTCAAATACTATGGTTATCCTCACCCTTTCACTGCACATAGGCGTGTGTGAGTTAGGGGAATTTCCCTGTATCTCCTTAAAAACCCTCAATTAGCTAGTCATTGGGCTAGTTGAGCCAAAAAAATCTATATATATTATGGCTTCTTTATGTGTAAATATTTCATTGTATATAGGGCCTAGCTATAGAGATTTTTAATAATTATTTTGGTAGTTTATTTAAATATTTATACCTAGGTGTGTGTTTTATTAGACTATATATGCCTTCTTTTATCCTCTTGCACCATAAGTATATTTTTGTTTTCAATGTATACATTCTCTAATCTCATAAATATTTTAATCTTTTATACAAATCACCTCCACATTTTTATTCTCGTCCTCGTGGAAACAAAAAAATCGGCTCCTACTCCCTTAGTCAATTTTATTATATAATTCTCATTTACTTGCCTACTTTTTCTCTTTCACCCAAAATAATACAAAAAAGGGACCATATCATATGATTCCAATATCTTTTTTCATAACTATAATTCTTTCAAATTTTTTATTATGTACTCATTATCCTAACACCATGTGCTCATTGAGCTAAAATCCATGAATAATCCATACATTAGTCCCACCATGTATATATTTCTTTATTCTCCAATAATCCTCCTCCATGCATATGTAAAGATAACTTGGATGCTTTGTACCATGATATGACAAAGGAGGGGCTCACTCTTGGATGCATTGTGCAAATTCAACAAAGGAGAGGGCCACTAAAAGACTTTTGTAGGCAAAAAAGTAGGCTTTTTGACGAGATTTTGGCACCCATTTTCGCTCATAACTTGAAGAAGTGACTAACAAAAAAAATGTAGCCCACAAGCTAAATTATCACCTCAATTTTTTACATAATTTTTGAAGCTACCATCGATGAGATATGAAATTTTGAGTGGACCCTAGTCTGTCCACTTTTCCTACAAAGTAATCCATAGTCTTCTCTCACCTCCTTTCCTACTTCCACACACACACACACACTCATTCAAACCTGCAACTTTCTTGGCTTCTTTTATCTTCTTCACCATTCCCATCGCTCCCTTACTCCATAGCTCAAAATTATCATCTCTACACACATATTGCTAAATTTCTCTCTCTAGAATCAAATACATATTACCATAACCTCTTCATGCTTTCACAAAAAGAGAAAAAATAATCAAATAACCAAGCTCAAGCTTTGCAAAAGGAGAGTTTGATCATGGAAAATTCAACTTTTCCATGGTCACAAAAACTACACCGACAAAGTTCTACAACCTCTTCATTCACTAGAGGAGATGGGTGAAAAATTTCCTTTCCATTTTGTGGTTTCTATCAAATTGTGTATATTACTACTAACACAAAATAGTCATTAACCTAACCATAAAATACACCTCACCTCAAGCCTACATGTTCATAGTAACTCTCTCTCTCTCTCTCTCTCTCTCTCTCTCTCTCTCTCCTTTCTTAAAACTCTACTTTAATCTTATCTACAATCAATATTGCTCTTTTTTGAGCCAGCATCCGTGGCTCAAGTAGACAAAGAAGGCTCGCAATGTTCTGATATTCAAAAAAAAATCATAATCCTGATTTGTTAGCTTGTAAATTAGGATTTCCAATAATCTTAATGAGAGGTCTCAACCTATACGTAAGCCCCTCTCCTTCTTGTAAAGCATCTCCAACATCTCACATAGCACCCCAACACTCTACGAGTGAGGAGAGACTTGGGCATAGCAACCACTTTGTGAGCTTCACTTTTGGTGTGAGAGAAGCTTTCAAGCTACACATTGCAAGTGAGAGAGTGTGAGTTCAAAAATCTCAAAACCACTATTGTATATGTTCCTCCATGATCAATAAATTGAGTTTGGTGCATAAAAGACGTGATTCGGCGTTCAAATCTTCGTCCTTCCACTTGTTCAATATGGTTTGGTAAATTCAAGGTGACTTACGTATTTTACATTTCTATCATTTGATCTTGTTTGAGAAAGTGTTTTAGTGTGTTTTCATTACCAATTTTATGTCCATTGTAAGAGGGTATCGTGATGAGAGGTCTTCCACACCCTAAGACTGTGTGTGTGTGTGTGTGTGTGTGTGTATGTGTGTGTGTGTGTGTGTGTGTGTGTGTGTGTGTGTTGGCAATGTTTAGCATTCACTAAGCATTGAGTTAGTACAATAGCATCATAACGAACCATCTCAATTTTTGAGTCACAAAAAAGGTATTATGCAAGTCCCATTCCTCTCTCTCTCTCTCTTCCCTTTGCTCTAGCTCTTTCTGGTCCGTTTGGTGTGTGCCTTGGTGTGAGATTGCTTGTGTGTCTTTTGTGGTGCATCTTCTTGGTTGTGACAAAATCTCTTTTGCATCCTAGTTCGCATATCATAACTAGGTGGTGCCCCTTCACTCGTTTGGCTGTGGGTTTGTTATTGTTGTTTCTTGCTTGTGGTTTTCCCAGCCCCAATTGAGAAGCACGCGAGCCTTGAGGGGTGTTTAGAGGTCACCTCTCTTATTGCCCGCCCCAGACCACCTCAGTGCATACATGTGCAGGTAAGTGAAATTTCATGTTTCAACCTTACTCTATAGAGCCTTACGATAATGCTACTAATAGTGAGGCCAACATAATGTAAAATCAAAAAATGACCTACATATGTGGTCATGAAAAATATAACCATGGCAGGCCAAAGAAATAATACCATGTAATTGTGAGCTAAGAAAGCCTATAAAATAGGAAAATTTTCTCACATCTAGACTTTTGTGTGTGTGTGTGTGTGTGTGTGTGTGTGTGTGTGTGTGTGTGTGTGTGTGTGTGTGTGTGTGTGTGTGTGTAATGAAACGGTTGTTGATGACCCACCCAAATGCAAGATCCATGAGACCACCATTGCACGCATTAGTGGTAGACACACACCTCACTAGCTTTTGCTCCAACAGGCTAACAAACTTCCAAGTCGCATTGGCATGTGCACCTTCTATGGCACCTTCAGAAGAGAAGGCCCAGGAACTACCACAGCTCCCTTGGTCCTTGACAGGTGTCACAGCACCATGTTTCCGCCAATCGACAAACGAGGGAGGTCTTGACTGGAAAGCAAAGCGGCGTTTCCGTAAGAGGTTCACAAGAGGCACAACTGAAGGGCGGTGCAACCCAAAAAATTTACGCCGGAACTTCTCAATTGAGAGATCAACAAAGCGGTTTGAGACCCAACTTGTGAAAATGCAAACCTTGCTTGCAATGATGTAAGTAGATTAGATTCTTCTTGAAGATGAGTAGTTCTTCACATGCTTGTGCAGCCAGTGTTCAAAGAGATCTTATAGCTTCTCCTCTGAGGAGAAATCTCTGCTCTTATGTACACTAGATGTTCAAAAGCACTTGTTGTGTATACAAGGAGAAGAAGCGACAGGAACATTAGTACAAAGGAGGAGGGCAAGAGGGTCGCCATGGCTATGGAGGTCGAAGCTTTGTTGTATGAATGCTATTTTGTTGTGCCTCGCCTGGACCCAATTCATACGGGGTAGCTTGAAGAGAGAGAGAGAGAGAGAGAGAGAGAGAGAGAGAGAGAGGACATGAAGAAAAAAAACTTTATTAAATGAAAAAAGAAAAAAGAGCCAAGACACTTGGCTGTGAATGTCACTTTTCTATGCCACTTATCATGTGTACAATGAGACACCAAAAAACGGAAAAGAAAGATATTCTTTTAAGACGCTACGAATAGATAGGCATGGTCAAATGCTAAAAGGGCGTGGAGATAAAATGCATAACGTAAAGCACTAACTCTCACTCTTATTGAGAAGAAAGTTTTCTTGAAGAACCTACGAGAAGCTCTATGACAAATGAGAGAGAAAGGCGAATAAGCGTCAACGCAAACAAGGGATTATGGGCTCGGTGTGATAACTGTGGAAATATGCTTCATTTAAAATTTTCGAAACAAAATAGAAGTGTTTGTGAAGAACGCGGTTATCATCTTTCGATGAGTAGTATGGAAAGGATCGAACTTTCAATTGATCCTAACACGTGGATTTCTTTGGATGAAGACATGTCCGCAAGAGACATTTTAAGTTTCTCTGACGAGGATTCTCATGAAACTCGTATACTTCTTTCCCAAGATATGTTTCTACTAATTAAAATAAAGCTAATAATAGATAAATAAACCTTACATTGGGAGGATGGACAAGAGACCCGTTCATGTTGAAAAAGATGCTTGAAATTACTAGATCAAAATACATGTACAAAAGAGCCTATTATATAGGCATAGTGAGGGATGTAGCTTCTTGACCCACAGGTTAACACATGCGCTTCTAGGTGTCATCACATGCATAGAGTTTGTGGATTTGTTACACATGGTTGTCAAGGTGTAAGAGGGCTTGCACACATGAGTGGATGAAGATGGGGTTTACCTTACAAATATGATGGAAAAAAATTATCTGGTTTATAAATAATTTATGGAATCTAGGATAATGTCACGTGTATATAAATATAAAAAATAAAATATATAAAAATATAGGGAATCAAATGACAAGGCTCTCATTTTCTTTTTAACGTAGGTCTATTTACGAGAAGTAAGAAAAAATGTATGTAGAAAATGGGGGTAAAATGTTATTTTGTGTTTTTTTCTGGGAGTGGATACATATCAAAATTAGGGTTGAGTAAAATGATCTTTTTGTAAAATAAAAGTATGCACACTGGTAAGAAAAAATATGGTAATGGTGAGTCAATATATAT
The DNA here is from genome assembly GCF_014529385.1 of Adiantum capillus-veneris. Lineage (NCBI taxonomy): Eukaryota > Viridiplantae > Streptophyta > Polypodiopsida > Polypodiales > Pteridaceae > Adiantum > Adiantum capillus-veneris. The sequence goes on from NC_140950.1 coordinate 33,199,976, forward strand.
AACGTACTTGGGTAAATAATGTACACCTAAGTAAAAATATTTGAATAAAAACCTAAATAACTATAATTAAAAACCCTTATATTTAGGCCCTATGTACAATGAAATATTTACACACAAATAGGCCATAATATATTTCCATTTTCTATTTTTTTTTATTTTTTGGCTCAATTATTCAGTGACTACTAGCTGAGCGTTTTTAAGGAGATATGGAGAAAGTTCCTTAACTCACACATGCCTATGTACAATGAATATGTGAGGATAGCCACAGTGTTTCGGTGATTTTGGTATGGTTAGGTAGCTCACTAAAGCAACCAATTCTATTATGTACCCCAGGGATTGATTTAATAGAGTCTATAGACCTATTCTTACATACAACCCTCACAATGTCACCATTACCTTTAATGACTACGAGAAACTAAGGTGCATTGGTGACTTTGCCCAATCACAACCAATGGCAGTGAACTCGAGCAGATATTTTTACAGAAATGCTGTAAATGAATGACATGCTTATGTAAACTGCTTTAATGGATTATCACCCAAGGATGTATTACGGGGGGGAGAATGGTACAAAAAGAAAGACGTGACTTCTTTTAGTGCACAATTTTAAGTTCTAAACTTTGACATCCGAGATGTGAACAAATATAGGGGTAGAACCGTGATTGTAGGAACCAAGAATTGGTTTGGACCCTTTCGTATTTATGTATTTCCTAGAAACACTATGTACCTTTTTGGTCTTCTTCAGTTATAGAAATTTGATTTTGATATAACACATATAGTTTTGAAGATATAATATTATAGTTTTTTTTAATCTTGGTTTTATCATTCTAGCTAACTTGAGTGATGGGGTGTGTGTAGATGACTGACATCTTACCGCGAGGGATATGGGCGAATATACTCTATTGCCTTATGGTGGAGGAGCATTTCCAAACTGGAGTGGAAGTGCAAAGACTTGTTACTACCACGCATAATGGGAAAGAGAAGAAAAGATTAATGTCTACGGATTTTATTGTACCTAATACCAGCTATTTTGTGTGTGCGTATTTACGGCATCATTTTGTTCACATTCGTGCCCTCCGTGGTCAAGTTTTGAGCGTTTTGCTATTTTCGGGAGCAAGGTTGACGATTGTGTCGCAAATGCATTTTCGATAAAAACTGCTATTTTCGGTGTGCTTTTCGTATCAAAAACTCTCTCTCTCTCTCTCTCTCTCTCTCTCTCTCTCCACGCGTACCCACCCCCCTTTTTGTCCTATTAACACACTACACACACACACCCCCTAACCCTTTGGGTCCCCCTGTCAGTGCGCTGACTCTCCCTTCTCTCTCTCGCTTACTGCACGCCGAGGGCACCCGCTAACACCGTCAGTCTCTCTCTCTCTCACTTTCACTGCACCGCTACGCGCACCCTGCTGCACGCTGCCTGTGACCCCGCAGTCGCATCCACGTCAACTCGTCAACGCTGCCTCTTGTCCCTATTTAAGGTTAGTGTAGGTTAGTTAGGTTAGTTAAAGTAAACTATTTTACAAAATACAAAACAAATTAAAAAAAGGATTTAAAAATCACTAAACTAAATAAATGAATAGAAAAATCAAATAAAAAATCACAAAAATTATAAAAAATTCAAAAAAAACACATAAAACAATTTACATAATTACCCAAAGATAAAAAAACTCATTAAAAATAAAAATCCCACAAAACATCCAATAAAAATGATTAAAAAATCATTAAAAAAAATTTAAATTACTAAAAGAAGAAGAAAAATATATAAAACACATTTTTAAAATCCACAACAAACATAAAAAAATCAAAATTGATCAAAAAAATCACCATAAAATTATTAAAAATCACTAAAAACACAAAAATTTCTTTAAAAAATAAAAAACTCACCAAAAAATTTATAAAAAATCAAAAATTGATCCAAAAAAATCCCAATAAATCACAAATTCATAAAACCTTCAAAAAACTTTTAAAAAATTAAAAAATTTTACAAAAGAAAGTAGAAACTCACAAAAAACTAAAAATCTCATAGAAAATCATTAAAAAATAAAAACACACAGATAATTCACCAAAAATCATAGAAAATTCACAGGTTCATAGAAAAATTATTAAAAAAGCAAAACCTTCTATTAAAAGACCAAAAAAATAAGAAAATTCTAAATTTCACATAAAAATAAGAAAAATAAAAAGAAACCCGTTGCAAAAGACAGAAAGAGCCAGAAAAAGGTAGAAAAAAGACCCAGAATAGCAAAAGCAAAGCCGAGAAGAGTACCGCACACCGAGCAAACACCGCAAATCAAGCAAACTGTGCCGAAGCGAATCCAAATAGCCAAAAAAAAAATTGAAGACGATCAACTCGAAGCCGTGAGGGGTAGACAAATTTCTAAATTTATCAAAATCAAGCTAAAAATCGACAAACCAGGGTGGATTACACATTAATCTGTTAAAGGTCCAGTTTTTCATCGTTTCAAAATGTTGCAATTAATTTTGACACAGTCGAGCTAGAGTTAATCAACTCGTGTGAGCCTGAAGAGCAGTAAACTGCAAAAGTGCTTTGACAAAAGCAGTTTAATTAAATCGAGCAGCATAAACTCTGCTAATCGATACCAAATCTGCTAAGAAACAGTTTTTTCAAAACAAGCAACCAAGTGGACTCAAGTCGAGCCGAGAATTCAAGTACAGCAGAGCAAGCTAGTAGCAGTGGCAACACATGCACAATTGCAACAGAGCAAATTTTACAGCTATATGGCTACAATGGGGACAAAGTCTTGTACACAGATTCAGAAGGTCATAGGTATCTAATGAGCAGCAAAAGGAGCAGAGGAGCCAAGATCCTATTAATCAGAGTAAAGCCAGACTCAGAGAACTCCCAGATGTTCACAGACTTCAATGGAGCCAGGTATTGCAAGCTCAAAGATGAAGTGCAAATAGAAGTGCAAAAGATCAATCCAAGTGTTTATCTAGAAATCTGCACAAGCCAGCAAAATATACATTTGGTGCATATGCAATGAGGGTCATTGTACATGGATTACAGTGGTCAGATCTATAATTGAGAACCAAAATTGCAAGATCCAACAAATCAACCAATAGAAGCCAGTATAATTGGAGAACCAAGCCAAAGACGGTACAAAGGTCAAGATGGAGCATTCTACAACTTGATGCTCAGTGTTTTAAAAGAAGATGCCGATTACTTGGCCAGCATAGAAGCAGAAACTTCTCAGCTAGAGCTTGACATGACATAACCAATTGAAATACCACCAATTATGGCGTATTTCTCAAATTGTGGATGAAAAGGTGGACATTTTGTTGAAGATTGTCCAAGAAATCCAGACAACAAGGATACATCAACTGCCAAGCAAGGTACATAGAAAATTGGAAACGCGAATCTGGATGTAAGTGCATCTAGCTTATCACTTTTAATGCAATCAGATGATTTTACATTATCATTAGAAGCACCAGTAAAAACATTGCAAGTTCAAAATCAGCATAAAGATGCTCAGGCACCTGAAAAGCTTAAAATTGATTCTTTGAACAATAAATTTTTGCATGAATTTAGTCAAGGTGTCAAGGTATCACCGAAGATTGAAAAGAGTGTTAGGTTTGTAAATGATTTTGTATCCACTATCACAAGTGTGAAATCATTCATGAGTCTAAGGGACACATCAAACATAATTTTGTTAGCATTGTATGGTACACATAATTCATATGCACACTATGTAGACCAAAAAGGAAAAATTGTACAGAAAGGATCAACCAGTGTTTGAACGGCCTACATACCAGCTCATAGACGTACGTCCAGTAATAGATCAGAAAGGATGGTTCATTTCAGAGGAAAGAATATATTATAGCCCATCCTCTCTAGAGCTGAAGGATATTACCCGAGTGAACCCAAAAATCTGTTCAGAGCCAAACTCTCCTCCTTTGGAAATCAAGCTTCGATGTTGTGACCAAACGAGCATATACTTTGACCAAAACAGTCATAGATTTGGACGAGAGTCTAGCATCTATGATGCCTTGGGTCCTGAAACCACAGAAGCTCATCATAGGAGACCCATGGGATAGACAATATTAGGGCAAAGATAATGCTATCTACAGCTTGACTTGGGAAATAATTTGTCATGTTTCAAGGAGATACATAGGAAACTATGCAGAAGGTTTGCAGATGCAAAACATCAATAGTGCTACCCAAAGTGTATCTTCACAGTCCCAAAAGGTGAGACTAAACCAAAAATAAATAATTATGAGCTCTTACAATGAAGCAGTTTATAGTGATCACCCTAAAAAGGGGGGAGCTGTAAATCCATCAAGTTTAGCTTATGTACCAGGAAATGCTACACCTGTTAGAAGACCTAGAGCTTCTAATCAACATACCTCTTCAAAGCAGAAACCATTGAAAGATCATATGTTGTTGGAAGTTTCCAATTGACCAGATTTCATTAGAATCTGCAGACAAATGCTCATATGAAGATCATCAAGGACAAAAGTTTCAGCTGATCTCCACAAGTCAGAGTCAAACGCCAACAAGTCCAATAGTGTTCAACCAGTTACATGTGACCAAACTCACATATGGATATCAAGATGCACATGGCAATGAATACCAACAGGTTCATGATCTTATACAAACCCCTACGGATGGTAAGACTAAAGTCAAAGACTATCTAAAGATGATGCAAAGCCTCAAGCTGCCAGAGCAGGTGACAAAAAAGTCAAAGTCAATGGGAGCTAAAGTCCAGAAAGCTACACAAAGTTCACCACCAAAATCTCCTCCGAAGAGACAAATTTTGCCAGAAAGTATAGTGGATCTATTAAGATCATGAGTTACCCAAATGCAGGACGACAATGCTCAACAATTGCAAAAAAGTGCATTATCACAGTCATACGAGTCAACATCAATTGAAGCGGGTGATCAAAGCAAAGAAGTTGCAGATAAAGTTCAACCAAAGGACATTGCCACAGCAATAGAGGTCAATTCAGACACAAATCCAAAGAAGATCAAGTGCAACATCACCTGTGAAAACGCAGAAAAGCTGTCAAGTGAAGTAAACCTAGATTTTCAATTGGACAAGAATCTCATGTCTTTTTGTACTTGGAAAAGATGTGGCCAACCATATGTGGGACGCATGTGTAACCTCACCATCCTATCTTATTGCAGTATTAGCAAGAACCACGATTAATTTGTCAAACCATGGGACGAAGCTGACTCGACTAGTGCATTGAGGCTACAAGAGGTTGTCCATCTCGCGGAAAACAACTAACAACTCGCATCTAAATCAGGCTACACTCAAGTGACTGAAATCACCAAAATCCAATCGCTCACATCGGTAAGCAAATCATATCCATTACAGTATCAAATGATATCCAAACATAACGAAACTTCTAGGAAAAGTTTATAAGACCTAAGCACACATGCTTATGGTCTCAAACCCCACTTTAGGTCAAGTTCCAAAATCGCGATTATTAACAGCAGTGGATTTTTGACCTAGTTGTTTTTTACCCAAAATGCATCTAAATTCTTAGCAATGATGCCCCAATATCCCGCCTATGCTTAGTTTGCAATTTAAAAGTGTAAATTCCTAGTTATGATGAAATAAGGCCACGGGTCGGTGACGCTAAAAGCTATGAAATACTATGAATGGCTTACATCAATGTGTAGAGCTCTTACCTGCGGTTGCAATGCAACAAACGCAATCGCAATGTGACAATCGGAGAGGTAGTAGGAAGCGTGAGAAGGAGAGAAGTGAGCACCGTTAGCTCACGCTGTGTATTTCTTATCCAAAAACTCCTTAAAAACTTACAAAAATTGGCTTTTATACCTTAGCCAAGATTTTTGGGTGGTCAAAACTAATAATCTGGAGTTCTATCAAAGTTGGGAAATGACTGGCTGATATAATCTGGAAGCTTGTAGCCTCGGTTCATTAATTACAAAGTAAATAGAAGTTATAATATTCCCGATTTATCAAAATAATAAATATTTTACAAAGAGAACTCCGAAAAATGGTGTTCGAACATTCCCCCCCTCCTCGCATGTGTCGTCCCTTGATACAGCTTTATGGGATGAAATAGTCCAGTGCCTTCTAGTATCTGATTCTTTATTCTCTGTCGGGCACTTGCAGAAATTGCATTGTTACTTTATTCTTCAGCTCCACCACACTGAGTAGCCTACAAACCTGGATGTTAGGTTGCTAATCACCGGTGCAAATATCTTCGTTCGCCAGGTGAAGAATCCAGTGTAGAATGCTTCTTCAAAGGCTAGCATATTAATCGATGTCAGGAACATACATCTGGCATAGAATCCGTAAAGTACTTCTTCTGAAGGTTTCCCACTCAGATCATAGCATAAGCCTTTGTTTCCTTCCAAGAATGATAGCCATGGGGCTCTTGTTTGCTTAGGCTCATTAAAAACTTGTATACATGTGAGCAACATTCTGTAGATCTTACATAACATGGCACAGGAGAGATCTGGCAGACTCTTGAAGAAAAACATGGCGCCCGTTAGGGTTTTCACCATGTATTCCTCTGTCGCTTGGCCTCTCTCTGGAGCTTGCAACCTGGGGAAGTTAATCCAAGTTGGCCTCTTCTTTTGCAGTGCTTCATGCGCTTGCCATGTCCTTACTCTGGGTACAGGACAGAAGGTTAGATCTCTTTGAAGGGTTGCAGATGCTCTTGTGAACAGAATCAGGTATCTTGGATTCTTGTTCAGCCAGCTTAAGCGCCACTTTGGGTGGTCTTTATCTGTGCCATCTTCTTGCATATCTTTGTACAGCCTCTCTTTCACCTGTAATAATTCTACTTTGATGAGAGGGTATGGCAGGGAGTGCCATTGAGCATTGATCTGATTGAGAGTGAGTTGAGTGACGTTAATAGAGTGTAAACCTCTTAGCTCCCAATCCATAACGGCTTTTCACTGCTCATCCACCTCTTGGGTGATTTTCTCCTTTAGTGCGTCTTCTTCAGCTTTTGACAGTTGGACCATTGGCACTGTGTCTTCATCCGTGATGTTAATCTGAAAATCTTCATCACCACTCGGCTCTGTTGTTGACTGTGTCTCAAACTCTACAAACGAGACCGAGGGTATGTCTATCTGTGGCGGCTCTAAAGTGCCTGCCTCTTCCTGCGTGTCTGGTTTTCCATCTCTGAGGAGTTGATTAATCCGCTTGAGTTCTGCTATCTCCTTTAGAAGCTCCTCCTCTCTGAACCCACATCAATGCCAGGTCCTTGCGATGTGACTGTTCTAATTTTAATTCCAATTCTAGGTCTTTGTTTTTCTTTTCAAGTGCCTTGTACACTTCATTAGTTCCTTTGATCGAGGCCACAGCTGGATTTTCTCTAATTTGCCGTAAGAAAATGGCATAATCATTGATCCCCTGCTCCGAGTACTGCAGAGAAGCATTGGAAACATCTAATTGTACCTGAATTTTCTGATCTGACAGAGATGTCGTAAGAAGTTCATTCGTAACTTCGCCAGCTGCTCATCTTTTGCTTTGCAAGAATCAAATAATTTGGTTAGTAGATCTCCTAACTCCTCCATTTCTTTTTGTTGCCTATCTCTGGCTAACTGATACTGTTCTGCTTCGGCCTTCAGCACTTGCACCTGCCTTTATAGATAAGTGATGACAGTCATCCTGTCTTCTATCTCTCCTTGGAGAGCGTCGATCACCATCTCAAGTTCTTTGGCCTTGGTGCTACGGTTTAGTGCTGCTGAGCGGAGTTGCTCCGTCATTTCCTGCATCTACCGTTCATATTCATTGACTTAGATAATTACCTCAGTGATTGCCACTCCTCCTATCCGGCCAACTGGGATGTGCCTGCAGCCTCATGTGTGGCTTCTTGCTGCATCGTAAATGCTGGTTGTTCTTGTGTAGAGGTAGATGGTCGGTCTGCTTCTTGGGTATCCTGAGGCTTTGATGCCTCGGCAGTTTCTGGTTGAGTAGAAGTAGAGGGTGTGAGCTCCGACCTTGCTGTCTCTTCAGGTGTCGGCCTTTCTTCCTTCTCTGGCTCAGGTTCTGTCTCATGTGCAGTGGTAGACTCTTTTTCCACATCTGCTTCTTTATCAGTCTCTTGTTCAAATCTACTTGCCTTTTCCTCTTCTGGTTTTTGAGTATCTTCTGCTTCCTTCTCTAGTTCCGGCTCGACTTCTTTTTCTTTTTGTCCGTCAGGGTGGTCAGTCTCTTGTGCAAATTGTGTTTGTTGGGTGGACTCAGAATATTTCTCTTTCTCAGGCTCTACTTTTTCGTTGGTGTCTTTGCCTGTAGGTGATGGCGGTGGGCTAGGCATGGGATAGTCTTGTTGTTTTGTATGCGGTGAGGTGGGTCGGGGAGATCCATGACTTTGCTCTTGGCTAGTCATTTCCTCGGCTTGCATTTGGTCTTCTGCTTCCTTGGCTTTCTTTGCAGCTTCTTCTGCCTCCTTCAACTTTAGAGGTTCAGCCTCTTGATACATTCTTTCTAAATGCTCTGTTGGATCATCCGCCTCTTTTCTTGTATGATGCTTTGTTCGAGGGCCTTTAAGTCCAGCAGGTACCCATTTTTTGGGTCCTTCCCTTTTGCTTGCCTACTGCGTTCGTATGACTGTTTCTCTCTTTCAAAGCGCACTTGTTTTTGAGCTCGCTCTTCTTGGTGTGCGGCCACAGCTTTTCTCTTCATCTCTTCTCTCTGAGCTCTCTTTTCTTTGTTGTCAGAGGTCTCGCCGTTGTGCCTTTCCAACGAGCTGTCAGTTGACTCTTCATCAGATTTATATGATCTTTTACCTGACCTTGTAGCTCTTGGAGAGGGTTGTGCTTCCAATATCCATGTGTTCTGATCAGGGGCAGGCGGTAGGTTGTCGGCCATGCCAATGGTATGATATACTATTCTAGTGAAGACCTCTGGTGTACCCAAGTATGTGATTTTGCCTTCCTTCTTGATGCCCTTCAAGGTTGTCAAGGCATATTGTGTGTGGTCCATTGGTTGTCTTGTTGTCGACTTGAGAATCTACGTGAATGTGGTGGCCATGGCGTGATTTGGTGTAGTGTACCTTGGTGGCCTTTTTGCCAAGAAATGAAAGTGCTGGTGGTACAAACGTGTTGGCTCTTCCACTTGTTTGTGAATGAGGTCAGCGAATGTAGCCGCGGTTGTCTCTTTGGTAAATGTGCCTGTGGTTTTCCCGTCTCTTGCTCGCATGGTCATTCCTTCTGTGGGCAGTCTGAGCGCCTCTGCCACTATCTCTTTTGTGATCACTACTTCGACCTTGTTCCCTTTGGTGTCAGGTATCTGCACAGTTCCGTCTTCTTTGATTGTGGATAGAAGCTCATAAGCCTTCTGAAAATCCACTCTGTAAGGCTCTTGTTCGTAGAAATGCCTGAGCCCCAGTCTGTGGTTAGCTTCTTTGGTTTCTAGCTTCACAGCCACATCATAGAATTCTTTAGGCAGGAGTTGCAACTCCACTTGATGCCCTTCTTCACTCTTGAATCTACCAGTGAAAACCGTAGTGTGGTGCTCTTCCAGTTGTTCTCTAGAGAGGTAGGATGCCTTTGCTGCTTTGACTGACTCGGGGTCTAGTTGATACGCGGGCAGTTCTTGTAGTTTCTCTTTTTGGTTGAGCTTCTTTTTAGCCCTCTCCGCTGCTTGCATGGCTCCTGTTCAGTGACTAGGGTGCAAAGTTAGCAGATTTGTTGGAATTTTCTTTGAAATGCCCTTTTAAACTGAAATGCTGACAATTTGGTCCACTTTGCTTCAAATCAATTTTTGAACAAGAAAGATGCATAAAAACATGCAAGGAACAAAACTGTGTGGTCAAAACAAAAATTTGCAAGCAAAGTAAATAATCACGATTATTTACAGCTCAGAAAAATTTTCAACTTTTTGCAAACTTGGCTTTATAGGCTTGAAGTATATACCCAATACATGTTCTGAGTGAAATATGGGCTCATTTGGATGCATACGGTGAAAATGGTACCAGATTTTGGCTATAGGTCTCTGAAATAGTAGATATAAAGGAAATTTGAGATTTTGAATTCCAAATTGATTCAAAATTGGCTAGTGGGCTTAACACCTCATGTACTTTGGATGTATGATGGTAAAATATCAAAATTCCCCAATTTTGGCCAGAAAGTAAATAATCGTGATTATTAACTTTTCTTCCAAAATTGAAATTTTTTTGTACAAATTGGTTTCAGGCATTGTATAGACCTTGGGTATGAGATATGAAGTGATTTGGATCAAGAAATGTTGTCCATAACCCAAAGTCTGGCTTGCAAAGACTTCTTTGCGGTTTTTGACAATTTTACAAGTAATGGGTGGTCATTTTGGCCCATACTTGATTTTTGGCATGTAATAGGTGTGTACACATGATAGGTGAGGTAAGGTGACAATTTTCAAGCAAAACTGATGCAAAAGTAAATAATCGCAATTATTTACAACATTGACAAAAACTTTGCAAAATCTACCAATTCTGACCTAGACATGTTTCATACACCTAATACAAGTCCTAAATTGAATTTGGTCAAGTTTGGTCATGCCGGCATCACTTTGTGCTCTGTTGACTCTGAAATCACCGCTTTTTGTGACTACACTTCCATTGTGTTGGCCGGTCAACTTTGAGGCTTTAGACTTGTCTGCAACATAGTCGTGAAGCAATATGTCCAATTCTGACTCATTTGGAGTCAGTTTGACTCCACATGTCAAATTTGATGCTTTGTAACCTTCGAGCCATTTTTTGCTTTTTGAGGGCTTTGCTTGATGGATTTCACCAGACCAATCATATACATTGTATATGGACCTCATTAGCAAGCCATCTGTGGAGTCAGGTCAAAATTCTGGCATTTGCCAAAAACCTAACTTTTCTACTGGGGACCCCCTCGACCCTAGCCAAATGGTCATTTTATGGTATAGAAAGGTTCTATTATGTTAGGGCATGCTATGGTTCATATCCCATCTGATTTGGTCAAGCTGGCAGGCGGCTATGGTCAGTTTTAGGTCGTAGGTCTTCGTGCACTGCTCGATTTCTAGGGTTTTTTCTAGGGCTTTACACTAGCTGTCGGCCGTACAAAATGGATCATTGTCGAGTAAAGAACTTACCCAAATGTCTCGTGTGAGACGGCGCTGAAAATGGTCAACTGTGGGCTCCAAAAAAGGCGCGCGAAAGAGGTCGGAATCTCTCTCTACAAAGGCTCCAAGTGGAAATGGGGTGGTTTTAGCCTACTTTGGATATCTATACCCGAACTTCCCGAACCAAATTTCCCCAGATTCCCCCGATAGTCCTATTAGGCCGTGAAATCTATGTTAGACTCAAAAATTTCCCTGATCGGATTCCTGTAGCTCATTCTGCAAGAATTTTGCAAAAGCAGGCTTGACCGCCTAATTTAAGCTTCTCGCTTCCATCTTCTGATTTCATTGGAAATTTTTGTGTTTGTCTGCCTTTTCTTTCTAATCACCATTGTGTCTTTCATTTTTCCATATGAGCTTCCCTGCTATTTATTATTAATTTTTTACCTGTTTATTTCAAAAAATCAAAGAAAGTAGAAAAATGCTCTAAAAAATAAAGTAAGAATCCAAAATTTAAGAAAATCCCTTGACAAACACAGCTTTATTGTTTTTTGTTGGATTTTTTTATTTTTAAGCCTCATTATCAATAAAAATGATGAAAAATATCCAAAAAAAACTATTTTTGATGATTTTCTGATAGTGTATACACTATTTACACTCATCAGGAAGATATTGTCAGTGAATTTTTCCTTGATGATGAATTATAAGGGCATTATTAGGTAATTTTGCAAAAAATCACACGTTAGCATCGAACTTTTTCCTCCCTCTTCAAACATTGCCCTTAATTATTTAGTACTTAGGACTTAGTACTTAGTGCCCTTCCATCCCTCTTAGATGGCGTACTCCGGGACGACTGTGTGCATGGGATAAAAAATTGTGTCTATGCATAGCCGTGGTTGGCTCTACCATGCTATGAAGATCAATGCAATTCAAACCAATATGATGTGCAAGAGTTGGGTCTTGAGTAATTGACTCAAGGGATTCCAATGTCCAGGTTTGCTGTTGATGTCTTCCAAAGAGCAATTTTTGTAGCTTGTGTGCTCTCTGTTTGATTGTACTATCATGATGCTTTAGTACACTGATTGTTTCAGATGTTGGTAGCACTTTTGATTGTTGTCGAGCTTTTTCTCACCATTGGTAGTTTGGTCTGTTTGGTGATGCATGGTGTGGTGGAGTCTTTAGAGACTTAACTCGCCATTGCTTGATTGTTTCGCGGTTTGTGGAGAAGATAAGTTCTCCTTTTTCTTCCAAACCATTTCCATGTTAGGTTCCTTGCTCAGAGATGGTCGTCTCTGTGTTTTAACCCTTGGAACCTTCTTTTTCTTTGTCGGTGAAGTTTTAGGCACCCAGATCTGAATCGGTTTATCCTTAAGCTGTGCTTTTGGTACCCAAATTTTCCTGACTCGTTGCATGCTACTTGTAGCATTTGATTGTCGAGGGGATAGAGAAGATTGAATACTTCGTAGTTTGGTCTGCTGATTGCTTCTTTTCCATTCCTCCTTGCTTGGTGCAATTGGAACAATGAGTTGCCCTCCTTTAGGTGATAGCTTTAGCTGATTTTTATCCCAATCTGAAACTGCTTTGTATGTTCGCATCGAGGGAATTCCAATAATCATCATCTCATTCATGTGTTCATCTGTAAGCATACAAACTGATGAGGACATGAACATCCATGTACTATTAAGTTCAATGCCAATGTTGAAGTTGGGTTCTTGTTGCATCCTTTGATTGTCGCTATTCCTGTCCCATCAATGCTTGACTTGTGTCCTTCTTGTATGTGGAATAATTGACTGCATTTTCTCTAGCTCTTGTGTCGACCAAAGCATTGGTGCTATGATTGTTGAGTTGTACTTTGATGCGTGGGTCCATTCCGTCTAACCAGTCATCATCTATTGAAACTGCATCTTTAGGTAATTCCCATTGTCGATTGTCTATTTCCAAAGTGTTGATGAGAATCGATATCTGATGATTCTTGAGAGCAGCTTCCCGCTTGAGTACCCGAAGCCGAACTTCCTCGGGCTTCATCAATAACCTGCTGTCGTTTTATCTTTCTTTGCTTGGCTACATGCATTCTTTCTAGAAATTCATTGGTTAATGGCAAATTGTATTTCTTTAAATGATATCCACTAATCCAATTAGCCATTGGTCCACCATCTAGGGTGGACAATTTTACTGCTCCACTTGGAGATACATCTTCAATGATAAACGGTCCGTTTCCCTTTTTCTTAAACTTGGGAATGTGTTGCTTAAGGGAATAGACTAGAACTAAGTCCCCTTTCTTGAAGATTTTTGTGATTAAGTGGGAATCAAAAAACTATTTTTGTTTCCGCTTTTGTGCATAAATATGAGCTACAACAATTAGCCTTTGCTCATCTAGCTTTCCAATCTTCGAGTCTTTTTGACAATTCATGTCCAGTCCACTCAAGATTTTGTGCTACCCTTAATGTCGGCAATAGAAATTCTATTGGAAGTATGGCATCAAGACCATAAACAAGGTTAAAGGGTGTTGCCTTTAAAGCTGTTTTGAATGAAACTTGATAAGCCCATAGAGCAGCATGGACATTCATTTCCCAGTCTATCCTTTTTTAACTAACCACTTTAGTCAGCACCAAGCTAAGAATCTTATTCGTATGCTTAGCATGTTCGTTTGCTTGTGGGTGATAGCAAGATGATTTGTTATGAACGACCATAAACTCATTAAGCAAATACTCTATTACCTCATTGAGGAAATGAGTTCCTCGATCACTAATAATCTCTATTGGCAATACATACCTCGTGAATACGTACTCATATAAAAATGCAGCAGTTGTTCTGGCATCATTCTTTTGAGGGTGATAGCGAGCTGATTTGTTATGAATGACCATAAACTCATTAACACTAGAATGGTAATATGACACTTTTATGTCCTTGGACACTTTTGTGTCCTGTTAAGTGACCATTTTGCTTGAATTATATGAAGAGTATGAAAATGAATTTCTAGGTGCTATATATCCACAAATTTGCCTTATGAGCTGAAAAAAACTTAGCATTTTTTTTTTAGTATCGATCTCACCATTAACCTTACTCTTGCACAACATTTTTGAACCTAAACTGTGTGAAAAAACGGGTCCTATTTTTGGCCTTTTTTCAATTTTTGGCAACTATACTACTCTAAACTTCATGTTTGTGAGTTTTAGATGGCTAGAGGTTAGGCCTTCATAGTTCTCAACATGTTTTGATGCTTGTAGGGAGAGCTAAGTGTTAAAATTGAAAGTTATGACCGATTTATAAGAATTGCATAATCCTATTTTTTGGCCAAAATTAGCACTTTTATGATTTTTTTGGTTTCTTTCTTGATATCCAAATTCAATTTTGATTGTGTAAGTGTAATGTATAACATAAATCTAATCTTCCTTGAGTTTTGGGGGACCTAATATGCTATATAGCATAGTATCTGATGATGGTTGAGTTTTTTGATTGCTGAAGAATATGATACATTTTAGAGTAGCAAGTATAACTTTCTCAATATTGCTAGTTTCTTAGGGCAATTCTGTGTATAATGTAGGTAGTAACCATATCTAATCATAGACTACAAACTTGGCTAGATATTGAGTAGTTTTTATGGGTTTCTAGAGGTCATAATGTTAAACCTAGTTTTTTCATGTTTGCTGTATTTAGCACTTTATCATTGCCTTCAAGGTTCCAATTGTAAGAGATCCATTATCCTTTTGACATGCTCCATGGCTCCTTTTGAATCCAAAGGCCCAAAGGAAACTAAGAAAACATGTATATAGTATCTGTATTGAGCGTGACTATAGAAACTTTGATGATAGGTCAGCAGAATGGCAAAAATGCAACTTTTTTGTACGTATTTTTTTTTACCAAAAAAAATTAGTGAGGTAAAAGCAACCATATGTTTTGACCACCAACCCATTGAAGTTAACGAGGCATTTTATCTCATGTCCTACAAAAATCCCCAGTCTTATTTATATGCAATCAACCGTAAGAAATTGTTGTTTTGGGCAAAATGCACTGGTCCATCAACTTTGGAGGCTTGTAGTGACCAAGGGATGAGAAAAATTACAAGTTTCTCATTTTTTCCATATGTAGTAGTTATTGAACTATAAGCTCATGAAAGGATTTTTCAAAATGAGTGGATCTACTATGGTTTTGGAATTTTTTCCCAAAACCCTGAAAGGACACTTTTATGTCCTGTTAGGTTACCATTCTAGTGTTAAGAAAATACTCTATTACCTCATTGAGGAAATGAGTTCCCCGATCACTGATAATCTCTATTGGCAGTCCATACCTCGTGAATACATACTCATATAAAAATACAGTAGTTGTTCTGACATCATTCTTTTGAGTTGCTTTAGCCTCAGTCCACTTGGTCAAATAGTCCATAGCTACAATGATATATTGAGCTTGGGTTCTATAAGCTATAGGCTGTATTGGTCCAACAAAATCTATACCCCATTTTGTGAAAGCTCTAGCCCCCATCATTGGTCTTAAGGGCATGCTATCTCCTCATGTTGGCATGTTTTCTCGTTGACAAGCATCACATCCTCAAACATATTCTTTAGCATCTGCAAATAGTGTTGGCCACCAGTTGCCTGCCATCAATATTGTTCTTGCAGTGGTCTCACTAGAAAAGTGACCTCCAGCTAATCCACCATGTGCTTGTTCTATAATCGGAATATACTCGTTAATGTTGATCTTTACCTCTCCAATACAATTAGTTTCCAATAAGAGCATAGTCTCTTGCTTCAATTTCAATTACTCTCTGACGACGTTTACTCATATCCTAAGGAAATGTTCAACTCGATAAGTAAGTAACTAGATAATTACTCCACTTAGGAACATCTGACATTTGAAACAATGTTACATGAGGAATGGGTGTTTGTTTTTGACATTGAGGGAAATCCTTATAAAAGATCTTACATCTCTCCTCATAGTCGGCCAAAATACTCCAAGTCTCAAGCTTTGTTGCATAGTTTGGTCTTCCGCAAAGTAAAGTCCTACTATGGTAACATGTGCTTGACTTAGGTACTGTTATTTTTCTTCAGGGTTAATGCATAAGAGCAATAATCCGTCCCAATTTATTTTGTATAGCCTTCTATCTAGTAATTGATACATAGCCGATTGCTCAATTAATCCAATTGTGATAGAAAGTCGTATTTGTGAATCCACTTGAGCTATTGTCGTCAATGACACCATGTTTTCCGCCCATCTAGGTATCATTTCTACGGAGAATAAATAGGCATCTTGTAAATCATTGTCTACCCCTTTAGGTGATTCTCTTGAAACAATCCTTGACAAATGATCTGCTTGTTGATGTGTAGTGCCTTGTTTTACAACCACAGTGAAATCAAATTCGAGGAGAAAGATGAACCATCTCATTATTCTCACTGTGCTGCATGGCTTGTTGACCAAATACAACAAAGCTTGGTGGTCCACAAAGAACACACACTTGTTGGCTAATAGGTAATGTCTATACTTTTTAATGGCATAGATCATTCCTAATCCTTCTCTTTCAGTGGTGGTGTAATTCTTTTCTGCCATGTTCAATTACGCGCTAGCATAAGATATAGGAAAGTCAATTTTCTCGTCTCCTGGTTGAGCTAGTATACAACCGATAGCAAAAAATTAGAAGCATCTACATGTACGTGGAATACCTTATCCCAATCTGGTGCTTTCAATATTGGAGCTGAGGTGAGAGCTTGCTTAAGCTTCATGAAGGATTCTTCACATGCCTCGGTTTATTCAAAGTGCGTAATCAAGCTATACATGGGTTTTGCAATTATACCGTACATGTAGATGAACCGTCGGTAATATCCACAATGCTCCATGAAGGCTTGTACTCCCTTGACTGTTGTTGGTCTAGGAAAATCTGCAATGACATGAATCTTCTCAATATCATTAGCTATGCCATTTTTCAACACTATATGTCCAAAAAATTTTCCTTATCTACCCATATATGTGCACTTTTCAGGATTTAAGTAAATCATATAAAGTCTACATTTTTTGAATACCTTTTCGAGGTGTTCAAAATGATCAGCCTAGATTGATGAATGTACACATAGATCATCCATATATACTTCTAAGAATTTCCTAAGATACTCTTTGAAAGCATGGCTCATCAACCTTTGAAACGTGGCTGGAGCATTAGTTAACCCAAACGGCATAACCCGATAGGCAAATATATCCCATTCTGTTGCAAAAGCGATTTTATGTTGATCTTTTGGGTCAACCAAAAGTTGATTGTATCCCAAAAAGCCGTCTAAGAAGCTGTAAGCTTCTTTTCCTGCAACTCATTCTAAAACATGCTCAGTTATCGAAAGAGGAAAGTTGTCTTTGATGGTAGCTACATTCACCTTTTTGAGAGTAACACACACTCGTAATTTTTCATTCTTCTTGGGTACTACCACAATTGGAGACACCCAATCGGTGTGTTCAATTTCGTAAATGAATTCGGCTTCCTTAGGTTTTTCAATCTCTTCTTTTATCTTCCTAGAAAATGTTTTGTTATACGTGTATGGTCTCTATCTACTTGGTTTCGCGTCATCTCTCATGGGTATGGTACGTTGACAGATTTCTGGATCAACACCCTTGAGATCCTTGTAAGACCAAGCGAAGATATCTCGGTATTCTTTTAATAAGCTCAGTAAAAGCTTTTCTTCTTCTTCTGTTAGGTCATTTGCAATGTAAGCAGGTCTAGGCTCTTCTCCTGGTTTAGCTAAGTCTACCCTTTTAGCATTTTCAAGTCCTTCGTAAGAGTCGCCTTATTTCCATAGTTCCCTAACAGGTTGTTCAACTATGACTTTTCGATCTTGAAGAGTATACTTTTTGTAATGGGATGGAACATGCATTACATCCTTACCATCCTCTTCCATGGTTTCCATTTTGGTTGTGTATATCTTCTTTAGAGCTTTTTTCAACTCTTGATATTTCTTTTTCCACTCGACTCTGGTCATGAGTGGTTTCTTTTCTTGTGATTTTTCTTGCGTACCGTTCCTTGTTTTTCTCGATGTCTGAGACATTTTTTAGTTTTTGTTTGAAAGATATCTGCCAATTATTTTGTCCTTGACACAATCATTAGCATCTATCTACATCAAGAATTGTGTTTTATCGAAGACTGATGGCATAGGTCGTGTTTTCACAATTTCGGTGTCTCTCTTTTGTCGATACCATTTTTGTCTTCTCGATTTCTGGTTTGGAAAGTCAAAAAACTTTTAATCCCCTCCTTTTAAAAGTAACTTAGCTCTCATATGCTCTTTTTCTAACCCCGAAGCTTCTGAAGTAGCTGAGTATTCATCTAACTCATCAAATAAATGCTTTGGAAAGGGTTCAGGTACGTAGGCTTCATCAGTGCAGTCCCTTTCTAGGATACATTCTTCTTGTCTTAAGGTTCCATTTTTTGAAGCTCCACACATCCAAATAGGAGTGTCTCTGTTTAACCAGGATGGGAGTTTAGTTTCAGCCCTTTCTAGGATACATTCTTCTCGTCTTAAGCTTCCATTTTTTGAAGCTTCACACATCCAAATAGGAGTGTCTCTGTTTAACCAGGATAGGAGTTTAGTTTCAGCCGAAGAGACTGAATCAAACTCTTGGATGGGTGTTTTCAAGACATCTCTATAAGTGTGATCTTTTAGATTGACTCTCGTTATACATCCCACTCGCTTCAAGTACAGATAGTTGTTTTACCAATCTTGGATAAGCTGTACCTGTCGCATGAAAGGTCTTCGACCCAATATGATTTCATAGTTGAGTTTTTCCCAAAGTGTACTATGGAAAAAGTGTGTTGATATTCAATTCCACAGGAATTGACTATCACTTTTTGAAGCAGCCCTAGTGGTCTCTCAATATGTCCATTAGCCAATTGTAATTTCATTAGAGTTTGTCTAATATATGGCTGGCTGTCCCCAGGATTCCCATACTGCTTTTATGGATATGGCTATGCTAGCTCCACTATCCAGTATTGCCATGGTTTCAATGTCATTATATTTCACTGGGAGGGTGGTGTTTCCTTCTTTCTCTTCATAATATTCTCCGACCTTGTTCATAGGAGCTAATCAAATCTCTTTGTTTTTCATTTTATTTTTTAATTTTTCCAAATTCTTCGAGATTAACCCCGTTATCCCCACCTTCTCTAGAGTTTTCTGTAAATTGTTCCATAAGTATGGTCTGAGTTTTAACAGTTCACCCAAGGTAAAAGTGCATTGGATGGGTGTAGACATGATTGAATGAATGTTGTCTACTTCGAGGGTCTGTTCAGCTCTTATTACTTGAGTGGTCTTGCACACGATGGATTCATCTTCGTTATCTCCCAAGTAAGAAGGTATTGTTTTTAATGTCAATGGTTTCGACATTCCTGAAGCTTTCGATCCGCAATCCCCGTACAAGGATTGTAAATCCATGTTCATATCAGAAGGTAGGTTATCCAACCAGACTTACTCTATAGGAGCTGACTTCAGAGTTAGGCTCCCATCATTGATCTCTCACTTTTTCCCATAAGTGGCCTGGCCAGTCTTCCTCTACGAATGGAATTCTGTCTAAGGCATCTTCGTTGTCCGGCACTATAATCTCTAGTTCATTTGTTTCAAGATGGGGTTCTGCCACCATATCAGATTTTTCTTTCGTTTCTTCTACCGCAAGCTCTTCAGATTTTACGATACTTTCAAGCTTGGGTTTTTGTTTTTCCAGCATTTCTTGTGTGATTCTTACCAAATTTTGATAAGCTTCTAGCTTAGCTGCTTCCATGTCTGGAGATGGATAGTTTTTCCACTTGTTTTTCGTGTTTTGGCCTACTTTAAGTCCTGCTTGGTAGGCTACCAAGGCGGCATTAATAGGCTCAAAAAATTTATCAACCAGAATGGATCCTCCAGATTTCACGGTTGTTTCTTTGAATTCATTGTCAGTTTCTTTCAACTTGTCCTGGGCTAGCTTCTTTGCTTTCTCTTCGATTTCAACCCGTTGTTTTTGTTTTTTCATCTCATATCTTTTGCTTCTGCTCCTTTTGATTCTTTGAGAAGAAACTTTTGTGTTCTCCGAACCATCAGAGAAGTTGTGCTACTTTTTCTTTGCCTGGGCTCTAGTGATAACCTTGATTGGAAGAATCGGTTCACTCTCTGATGAGCTACTACGCATCATTTGGACTACGTTTCCTATGGTTTTTTCCTTGTTTAAAGGATTTTTAGGACAATCTTTCGGAAAGTGTCCCTTATTTTTGCAACATTATATGCAATAGGCTTCAATTGGTTTGAGGCTTTTGTCAGGCTCTGGAAATTCGTTTTTCCAATGGTCATCAGCACCACAGTTATGACAGTTTCATGTTCTAGGCTTTATCATGGATCTTCCCATGGGAAGTATGACACCTTGATTAGCTACATAATACATTGGTGCTAGCTCTGGTGGAGCATAAGTCACGGTTTCTTCCATTGGTGGTGGATGTGGATTATACCAATCTCCTTCTACCATTACTATAGATGGACTAGCATAGGTTGTAACAGGCACTAATGCTTGTTCATCTATAACTCCTTCACAGTGCATGTACTTTACAGGCACTGCATTATGTCCTAGATACGGAGGTTTTCAACACAGGTTGAGGTCTTTCCATACCCATTGGTGAACTTTGAGCTTGGGCCATATTAGGCTGATATCTGTACATGGGTTGTCCTTGTGGCCTCATGGGCACGTACTAAAAATTTTCATCATACTTTGGTCTGAAGTAGCACTCGTGGGTCTCATGGTTGGTCCATTTACCCTCGATTGCACACCATTTTTGTGGCCTAATTAGTTGTCCCTGTGGAGGTATCCCTTGTCCTGGTGCTCTCATAGGTTCTTTTTGCATGTTGTTCATCATGTCGTTCATCCTTTTTAGCATATCTTCTATGGCTGAGAGTGGTGCCACATCAGCCGTTTCCACTTGTGCTGGTTTATGGATGTTGTCTTCTCGCTTTGGTTATCCTTAGGGACATCTTCTTCGTTGAAAATCTCACAAATGTCTCCTAGGTCAATAGCATCAGACATGCACGCTTCTAGGGTTGTATGATTTTTATTATAGAGTATAGCATGAAGTTCTTTGTTTAGCAATCCCTCCAAAAACAAAGATACAAGTCGTTCTTCTGCAGGTATCTTCATGTATGGGCATCTGTCAATGTATTGTTTCATTTGAGTTGCACAATCCCTAACAGACTCACCGTGTTTCTATTTAAAGCTGTGGATTTGAGCTACCATATTATGTTTGATCCCCATTTTGGAACAAGCAACTACAAATCCTTGAGCTAATGTGTTTAAGTCCATGATTGACCTTGGTGGAATGTTTTGGAATCATGTCAATGCTTTTCCTTCTAATATCATTCCAAACCCCTCGAATTGAGTATGGAAGTTGAATATACGCTCTGCTCTTAGCACTTACATAAAGCTTGCTAAGTGGTCGTATGGATCCCCTGATTCACTGTATTTTCTAACCCATTTTTTAAAATCAGCTGGTCTGATGCGTCTGTTTGGTTCAACTCTAGGTCTTCTGGGAGTTGGTCTTGTTCCGAGTCTTTCAAACCAGCCTGTTGGAAATAGTGACTCATGTAGCCTTAGTGTCACCCGGTTTTCTACGTGATGAGCTGGTTTCTGGTTTCTTCACATTACTCTCAGATGATCTCTCACGGTGTTCATCTCTGGTTATTGTTTCTGGTCCTTGCCCCAATATCCAATCTCGTATGGAATACCCTTGGTATTTAGTTTGTTCTACCTCCTCAAAAGCCATCATAACAAAGTTGTTGTTATAACAATCCCTAAACAGGTAGGTTGGTAGGTCTGTTGATCCCTTATCTTTGATCTTGAAGATATAGATGATCTTCATGGCCGTTAATTGTCTTGGTTTGGCATGAGAAGTCCACAAAAGATCTTTTATGTTTCTATCTTCCCAACAATAAACTCTGATCCTAGGATTATCCGTACTAAGCCTTTTCAAAGGCTTCAAGTCTACTTGATCATATCCCTCGAATTCTAAAGTTGGTGGTCCTTCTTTTGCTGACATGTATTATGGTGTTTACTTCTAACACTTATTTGTCTATCACGTCAGGGTTTTTGACTTGTAAATACTGAGTTCCGTTTCAATCCATGTACATTTTTCCTTGTTTGTTTTCCCTAAGCTCTTCTTTGAAATCAATACCATGGTCATCAATGCGAATAGCATACTCCTCTTTAGGGTCCAAGTAAACCTGGGCTCCATGACGGTTAGGCTTGTAAAAAGATAGTATATGCTTATAGCGCACTATCGTTCCAGTTTTCGAGTGAGTCGAGTAAGAAGACATTTCGGATGTTGAATCTGAAAAAGTGTCTGAGACTTCTTCCGAAATTGTGTGCAAGGAATTACCTTGATTCATGCTTTCTTCGGTAGAGACTCTACTGGAGGTTTCTCCGAGTATGCCCCGATTTCCTAGTACCCGACCAGATCTAAGGTTGACATAGACTTATGAAGCCCTGGATAAAGTACTCACCTGTGGATTGACTTTTCGTCAATTTCCACCCGATTCAATTGCAACTTTCTGTCAAGCCACTGATTCCTCGTCTGCAACCTGATTCTTGTATAAATTTGATCAAGTTAGCTATTATTCTATAAGGACAGTAGAGTTTTTGCTATTCTCGTGATTGATCTTTGTATATCACTTCAAATCGAGCTATGAGAGTCAAAATTTGACTTTCAAATTCGACTTTAGCAAAAAATCAAAGGTCTAATTTGCAACCAGTAAACTTAGTGTACATGTATCAATTTTGATCCGATTGAACCCAAAATTGCCCTGTGGCTTTATATTATGTTGGTCTATAATTGTATAAGTTCAAAAGTCAAAATTGATGTCTCTAGATAGCAAAAGTAAATAATCACGATTATTTACTTTTGTCAATTTTTTGCACTTTTTTGATTGGTTTGGCAAGTATACAACTTGTTAGAGCCCCTAGACAAGTTTCAACAAATTTGGACAAAATCTGATCAAGTTTATCAATTGTTTGGAGTCTGCAGAGTCTGATTTCGAGAATCTAGCTTAAGTCTCACTTTTGGGATCCAAATTTCACCAGAATGGATTTGTGAGGTCTACTTGATGTGCTTGACCTTGTGGTATACTCAAATTTGCAAAATCATCAAGTTTTGAAGCAGATGTAAATAATCACGATTATTTACTCCATCTATATTTTTACAAGTTTTTGCCCCAACTTTGACACAGATCTGTTAAGCACCTTAAGTTAAGGTCACTAGCCAATTTTCATCAAGTTTGGACAATTTTTGGTCAAATGGTCATCAATTATCTGTCCGCCGCAGAATAACTTTGCAATTTTAGTCACAAATTTCACTCCAGTAGTCCAAATCTTACCAAATTTGTTTTGTGGGCTTATTACAACATGGTGAAACTAGTGGTATGCTGACTTGGGTCAAAAAAGTTGAAAATTTGGGCAGATGTAAATAATCACGATTATTTACTTCTGATAAAGTTTTACAATTTTTTGGTCAACCGAGCATGTACACATGTTTATCACATCAACATAAGCCTATGAATCAAATTTCAACAAGTTTGGATGAATTTTTTCCCAATATTTACTCAAGATTCAAAAAGTCAATACAAACTTTAGTTTTTGCCAGTTTAGTGATACAAATCTCTTGGGCCTTTACAAAAGGTTTTTGTACACATACAATGAGTCAATAGTATGAACCTTGGTCAATTTAGAGCAGAAAGTTAATCATCGTGATTATTAACTTTACGCTTGAAATGAGCACTTTTTTGCAATTTTCTCAAAGACAGTCTTTCTATGAGCTATTTTAAGCCTATGAATCAAGTCAAAACTTAATTTGGCCTAAAATATCAAGAAAAAGTAAATATTTGAGTTTTGACCAACTCTTTAAATTTTTACCTCGAAGTGTCTTTGAGCTTACCAACTGATTCAAACAACTCTTAAGCTTACTCTCCAGTCGAATTGAGTGGATTCGAGTCTTTTCGAGCTATTTCTAGCCGTAGACCTGAAATTTTGTAACTTCCAATAACAACTCACACTTGATTCTTTTAGAGAGAGAAATGTTCTGAAATCCACCTCGGATCCTACTTACCCTACTCCTAGATTCTCATGCAATGGGGTTGTGGAAAGTGTTCACAAATACTCGTTTTCCTGTGCTTTCTTATGTTTTTTAGAGCCTTAATCTTAAGACTTGTCTCTTCTACCAATCATTATCCAATTCCTAATATAAATCTACAATCCTACAATCCTAAAGGCACTCGACAAGTACGATTACTTCCAAGCTACCTCTACACAGTAAAAGACTACAATCTTAAGCTATGCGGTTTTTAAAAGAAATTTTTGAACTCTAGGTGAACCTAAAGGAAGTTGATGGACAACTACACAAGACGCTCGTGTTTTTCCTTTAGGTCTCTTCGATCCCCGACAGCAGAGCCAAATGTGGGACACATGTCTAACCTCACCATCCTATCTTATTGCAGTATTACCGAGAACCATGATTAATTTATCAAACCATGGGATGAAGCTGAATCAACTAGTGCATAGAGGCTACAAGAGGTTGTCAATCTCTCGGAAAACAACTAACAACTCGCATCTAACTCAGGCTACACTCAAGTGACTGAAATCACCAAAAGCCAATCGCTCATCGGCAAGCAAATCACATCTGTTACAGCATCAAATGACACCCAAACGTAACGAAACTTCTAGGACAAGTTTATAAGACCTAAGCACACATGCTTATGGTTTCAAACCCCACTTTAGGTCAAGTTCCAAAATCATGATTATTAACAACAGTGAATTTTTGACCTAATCGTTTTTGACCCAGAATGCATCTAAATGCTTAGCAATGATGTCCCAATACCCCGCCTATGCTTAGTTTTTGATTTAAAAGTGTAAATTCCTAGTAATGATGAAATTAGGCCACGGATCGGCGATGCCAAAAGCTACGAGATACTGTGAATGGCTTACATCAATGCGTAGAGCACTTACCTGCAGTTGCAATGCAACAAACGCAATCACAATGTGACAACCAGAGAGGGAGTAGGAAGCGCAAGAAGGAGAGAAGTGAGCGCCGTTAGCTCACGCTGTGTATTTTTTAGCTCACGCTGTGTATTTTTTATCCAACTTTTTTTCCACTTGGTTTTTTCCCTTTGGTCATCCAGATATTAGACCCTAATTTAGAACCTCATCATTCTACTTCCGTTGTACATACTTTTCATAAATAAACAGAAGCCTCCTCATTATGCTATTACAACGGACAAATACAACATCGTCTCTCACATCAGATATATTTGGACCAATGAAGATGCTGCAACAAATTGAACCTCCTCAACAAATCCAATGACAAATGAAGACGAACAACCCATCAATAACCATTTAAAAACCTTCCACAGCCTCCACGGTCACTTTTCAACAATGCTCGAGGACGGGCACTAAAATCGGAAGAGAAGAATGTTAACTGAGTCAACATCAGTTAATAGAAGGTACTAAAGATCAAAGACGTATGGATACACATCGAAAATGAATATGAAAAAGTAGTAAAGATTGGAGTTACACATTTTTCACGTTTTCCCAAAATGGTCACGTATTGTAAATTCCCGATTTATTTCAAGTCATTGTAATATTTTAATGTGTTACGGGCTCAATGGGAGTTCCAAGATGTAAAGAGTAGGTGAGTTACTGTGCTTAGGTTGCAGATTCAGTAAGTGGTGAAGCCCTAAAGGCCTTGGACACCCGGACATTGCACATTTTTACCGTAGGTATATAAAACAGTGTGTAAAAGAAATTAGGGTTCTCAAGATCATTTGTTGAGAGCACTCTTTGGTGAGAGCTCTTGAGGTGTGTGGCTATGGAGTCCTTGAGCTTCTCCTTGCTCATGAGACTTGATTAACACTAATCAATGATTCATTCTCTTTCACTATGCCTCTCTCATGCTTCTTATGATTGCCTATGATGCTTAGATTAACTAGATCTTAACTAATTAGTGGTTAATCCCTCTCTAATCTTGTGTGATTGCTCTCTTTTGCTTGTGTGTGCATGTAGGTTTGATTGGAGTGTGGTGCTCGATAAATCTATGTGTGTGTGCTTGCGATTAGTGTGTTGCATGATAGGATTAATATTGTGTGCATCTTGCAATTGTAGTGTGTGTGATTGGGTTGATTAGAGGTGAAGAGAAGTGGATATGGAGATTGCCCTTCATTGCGGCTTAGCTCCTCCATAGGCCGACAAGCTCACCTCATAGAGTTAACCATTTGTGTTGCCACGATTAGCTCACTAATTGTGTGAGTGTTTCCATGTCCTAGCCGGATAGCTCATCCCTCCAAATTGATAATTTTGTTGGTCATTGGAGCTATTGGAACGATGGGACCCCCAACAGAGAGTTTTAGGTAATTAAAATAATTTATCAAACTCTTGGACCTTTTAGTCTTCTGGCCAATAGGAATCAGGTAAGCCATTGGGCTGCTTGATGCTCATTGGACCCCTTGGTAGACTGTCCAATAGTCTTCTAGGGAGCTTAATTTTCATTAGTTCTTTTATCAAGAATTTCAAAATTAATTAGACTAATTTTACTCTAGATTAATTCTCATTGGTCCACCTTTATGGCCATCCAATAGGATTTGAGGGAAGATTGGGGATAATTGACCTAGGAGTTTGCCATGTGTCTAGTATTCCCTATGGGGGAAGCTTTGGAGTGTATGTGTGTTTCTCTCTCCTCCCCTACTCTTCTCCACCATCTAGCATTGACCATTTGGACTTTTCATTAAAATTTTGGAACCTTAGCGTATGGAAATCTTAATGGAGCTGAACCTTAGGTCTTGTAAGCTCCAGTGATGCACATTGCTCTTTTGCAGACTGCCCCCCTTTGAATCTCTATTTTCTCTCCTTTGGATCCTTGCAGAAACCGGTCTGGCAGCCTTACCAATATTCTAGCTTTTACTCCCCTGGTACTTTCCCATATCAAATGATGAGTTTAACATGAGAAAATCATTTGGGAGAATTAGATATTAGTTTTTATGACAGTGTGCATACACGGGAACAAGGGACAAAGAGCAGGCTATACTTTTCCAAGCTAATGAGAGGGAATCTTGATGTCAATTAATTAATATGTTTGAGAATGCCAAAAGGTCTCATTAAGGGGAATCAAGCGAGATACCAAGGAAAGCCCAAAAAATAAAAAGGTGAAGAGAGGAGGGGAGGCTCGTGACTAAATGGCATGAGGTCTTGAATGAAAACCTTGCCATGGGATCAACGGCAGACGACAGACGGGGGGATCTCGAGGCGATTGGATAGAAAAAAAAGTAGCAGACTGGTCACCCCCAGGGATTCAAACTTAAACAAGCGTTGTGGGGTAGGCTGGTGAGCTAATCGGACGCACGTGTTTATTTCACTAAAATGGATGCGTATTCACGTGTACTAATGCTTGTCTGGGTTTACACATCGGATGTCCGAGTTTACTTTTTAAGCATCCGACGACCGGGCGTGCCTCTGCTTTTGTGCGTGCAGTTCTTGTCTGTGGATCCCATGGCGGGATCTTCATTTAAGACCCCATGCCACTTAGTCCTAAGGGCGCACGCGGGGGGGGGGGAGGGGGTAAGAGAAGCCGACAGATGGTTCAAGCAACACCAAGCCACGTGCATTAGCACACGCCAAGAGGCGTCGATAGGAGGAGGGCAGGCTCGAGCATGAAGGGGGTGGTGCACTGGGCGTTTTTTTTCTGTCATGTTGCACCACACTATCAATAATTATAAGCGTGTTTTCTCTGTTTATGAGCCTTGGGCTACAATTAGTCTCAGTTCAATCCTTACGTACGAAATCTCCCCTTATAAGAGAAACTGCACTCAAGAGAAGAGAATCTTACGAGATTCTATCTTATGAGCATGGAATGGAGCCAATTTGAGCATAGAGCTAAAATAGGTGGGCAAAATGTGAATAGGCCAAAGCTCCTTTTTTTTTTTGGCAAAATTCACTACAATGAGTATGATTGAATTAATCAAGAAACTTACATGGTAGTCCCTCCTCACAAACCAAGACATGGCATCATCAAAATACAATCATCAGCAGCACTATCGAAACCACCCCATATACATTGGCCGAACAGGGGAGGCCATCCCTCATCACTATATCACACGGGCATGGTCAAATGGGATCAATGGTGGAGGAGGAAAAGGCGAGCGCCTCAATTATGGACCGTCAGATCTGAGGCTGCCCTGAATTTACTAATTGGCCCACATTTACAATATGACATACTCAAATTGCCTATATTTCAACGTACGCATGAGAGTGTAGTGGTTAGGGCACATGGCTCGTGGTGGGGAGGTCGGGGATTCGAGACATGGGGTGCGGATCGACCCGAATTTACAAGACTGC
Organism: Adiantum capillus-veneris; assembly: GCF_014529385.1. Lineage (NCBI taxonomy): Eukaryota > Viridiplantae > Streptophyta > Polypodiopsida > Polypodiales > Pteridaceae > Adiantum > Adiantum capillus-veneris. The sequence continues at coordinate 33,228,340 of NC_140950.1, forward strand.
CTTGTCAACTTTTTGATTTAAAACATTCTTTTTTTCTTCTAAATTCTTTTTCATTTACTAAAAATTTATAAATTATTTTTAAATGAAAGAATTTTTTCACCACTAATAATTTTTTTTCAACTTTTGGTTTTGATATGCAAATGTCACCTTATTACTTTATTGCATGTATTATTATTAGAGATTAGCTTTAGAATTTTTTCACTAACTAAGATTTTTTTTCGACTTTTTGTTTTGATATGTAAATGTCACCTTGTTACTTTTTTCTATGTAAATGACACCTTGTTACTATAGTGCATGTATTATTTTTAAGGATTAGGTTTAGAAATTTTCAATATTCATTTCTATCTTAAAGATATTATGGATTTCTTTCATTTAATAGCATGCATCATTTTATTGTGTAATTTGTTTTATTGATATATTTTATACAAGAATTAGATAAATTCTTAAACTCTCACTAATATTTTATATGCTTTATGTTTTCATGAGGTCAATAAATATAACACTCATACATAAAGGCGTAAGTAAAAGCAAAGATTCCTTGTGCAATTTCTTTACCATTGAATTGAATTGTTGGATGTTCTCCATATAACATTTGAACGTTTTTGGATTTTAATGTGTGCATATGGGAGTGCCCCCCACTCTCTCACTTTGTTTGGAATCGAGGTAGAGCTCTCTCTCTCTCTCTCTCTCTCTCTCTCTCTCTCTCTCTCTCTCTCTTAGGCCGCCGAAAATCTTTACCTTGTTTCTCTCCTAGTTTACTTTTACCCGCATAAGTTCACTTTGTAGATTTTTGTTTAGGCTTTGAGGACACCAAATGGCCCATGCCGGAGTGGTTAGGCCATTGTGCTACAACAGCTTGTGTACGAGGTTTGAATCCACAAGGCCGTGTAGCCGCCTAATTTTTTTTTGCCGCCTATCTCCCTCGAGATTCATGCATGTTGTTCATCGTTGTCGATCCCATGATGGGGTCTTCATTAAAGATCTCGTGGGCTTTAGTGTTGTGGGTTGAACACCCCAACGCGTTGTACAAGGTTTGAATTGGCAAGGGTGTCGTCAAAGGCCACTCGTGCAAGTATCGCTGCTTTATAAGTGCTTTTCAAATGATCATAAGCTTTTCAAAAAAAAGGGGTGGGTGTAGGCGGGTTACCACTGTTCTTTTTTGGGTTTGCAAGACTCACAAACTATGAGTTGAAACTATATAAGTAGCACCTACAAAAGAATTACAAGCCGAGCCATGCTCAATCCGACCCATGACACCCGTCGATCGCAAAAGAACGAGTGTTCGCGAAAAATGTATCGTGCCGTTTTGGATTTCAAAAACGCCGGTTGAGGGCAAGAGCAAAACACGAAATTCCGCCCCAAAATAGACAAAAACAGTATAAAAAATAGCTTAATTTTAAAAAAATTCCTCTTGGCAAATTCAAGAAAAGGAATTTTGTATGTTTGGGAAAATGGTTTTTCCAAACCGAACCGGGGTAGCCGAAAACAAAACTTTTTTGGGGAGCCCTGCACCATAGAAAGGAGCAACTGTGGGACCCCATGCTAATGGGTGCCCAAGGGGGAGGTCGAGGGGAGGTGAGAGGGATGGCCTCCCCTGCTTGCAAAAAGAAGGGTCAGCTCAAGCCGTGCCCTCTGACAATGCCATGTCTTGGCAGCTTTGAGACCAACTCGGACCATCCAACCAGGTGCCCTCCTCGAAAGTGATCCCCCTCCCCTCTTGACAGCTATGACAGTGCCATCTCCTCGCTGCTTTAAGACCCTGCCTAAAGTTATATCCAAGCATAGCCAATAAAGTGGGGGGAGAAGAGAAGTAAAGACCTCCTGGTAACAACGATACAAAGCTCATTAGCAATTCAACACTACATGCCACAAAAATATTTAAATTTACCAATAAAACAATTTAACACTTCACGATGGCACAATAAAATCAACGAGGTTTCTTGAAAGATCCCATAAGCATGTTAAAATATGTAAGCCTGGCAAAGAGTGTCTTAGATTACTTTTTTTTTTAGGATTTACAAGGTAAGTGCATACTTCAAAAAAGACAATTTTTTTACCAAGGTACCACAGAAAAAGGACAAGGCTGAGATTGGCATTTGGAAACAAAAGGTTGAAAATAATTCTGTAAACTATCACTAAGACATTTGAATGGTACTAAAAGACTTAGATAACAATTGAGCTGTAGAAGGGCTGAACAATTGCTTGATGCCTATCCTCAAGTCCAAATTTGAGAGGAAAGCCTAGCGGTGGTCCAAGAGCATACATTTGTATAAACCACAAAACAAGGATATCCACTACCATCTAATGATCAAAACCGATTGGTTCTCCCACCTCAACAAGCAATGGGGTAAGCAATTGCCGAAATCAAGATGGGTGGCAATCCACAATGGTAGAGGTATTGGGTCAGAAAGGTGCTCGGGGTGCAAAACAAGAATACAAGAATGTACAAGGAGTGCCACTCAGAAGAGGCATGTATCCGTACAATAAGGAGTCGTCAACTTGCCACTAGGAAGGATATTGAGAACACGAATGCCCAAAAAGATTTGTCTTAAGAGCAACTCAGCAAGGCACCACAACCTCCACACAGCACAAGGACCTCAAGGGTGCCACCAAGAGCCTTTTGTTTCCACCAGAGGCCCTTGCCCCCAAACCAAGGAAGCTCCACAGTGTTGGGCGACCAAGCTTGATCCCGAAAAGAGGAAAACGTAGTAGATCCGCCCTCTACGACCCTCTGTGAATAATGCAACTACCTTGCCCAGCATTCTTGTAGTGGAGATGACCATCCCATCCTCTGTCGAAGCTACTCAAAGCTTGCGGTGGTTTCCTACCAAAGCTACCGGAGCTTGCCTTGGCAACCATGACTAGAAGCATAGAGTTCGACACAAGAGAGCACTTCACACTTGACATAGTGCTTAGAGCCGAGTCCGGCTTGTGATCAATATAATTAGTGGCATTAGAAGGTAAAATGGAAAGCAAGATAGTCCCACTAAAAAGTGGAAAGAGAAAGTCACATAAACTCATTGAACTTGCGAAAAATATGCATTGTTTATCTTCAAACAAGGCTGAATTCTCATTGGTTAATGTTCTTGAAAGAGGCTTAATACAAAGAAAGCACTCAATATTAGTTGCACTTAGAATTTCACGGAAGATGTTTCCTTAGTGCCACTAAGGCATTTGAAAGGATGGGTGTCTACCTTTTTGTGGTATTACATAAATCTCACTAATGCCACTAGAGCATACATAGTGAGACACGGCTGGTAGTTTTAAGGTATAAAAATGTTGAAAAGAAAGTCACGAAGCTCTTAAATGAAGGGACCAAGTATGTCTGTCAAACGAAACGATTTTTTCATTTCTTTTTTTAAGAATCTCAGTAGATCCTCGTAGACTTTTGAAGAAACGATTTTTTCATTTCTTTTTTTAAGAATCTCAGTAGATCCTCGTAGACTTTTGAACTCTTGAAGGAAAAGGGAGGATATCGTACGTGGAAGAGAGATGGCGAGTTTTGTCTAAAAATAATGATGCAGTTCATCTTGTATTCATAGACAATCAGTCTTCTTACGGAAAGCTACAACTTTTTTATTAAAAATTCTCAAAACCATATTTTGGGAATTTTGAAAAAATTGAAGGTCATTACTGGGATTTTATGACAAAATATCGGGGTTGATTTCGCAGAGGATGTCGCGTGCACAGAGAGAGAGAGAGAGAGAGAGAGAGAGAGATATCAATGTAACCAGTGTCGAATAAGCTCCATGAAGACAATATCATTTGTCGGTGGCAAGACAAAGTAACGAGCTCGATGTCATTTGTCTACAGGCCGGACAGTGCAGCATGTTGGAGGTGGGAGGAAAGTACGCATCGCAAGACATGGGGGTTTCTCCATGGCGTCGAGAGCAAGCAACCATTCTACAGTCGGGACTCTCTCTTTCTCTCTCTCTCTCCATTGCTGGCCCGTGCATCCCTGTTGTATAGCATGCAAGGCACCCTTGATCATCGCTCAAGGATGAGCTGCAGAACCTGGCCTGCTACAAGTCGGTTCTCTCTCTCTCTCTCTCTCTCTCTCTCTCTCTCTCTATGTGTGTGTGTGTACGCGCGCACGCAGATCGACGTCTGGCGAACGCTCATCACTTAAAGAGGATGTGGACTGTTTGGCGAGGCTGCTAAAGGTAAGGAGCAAGATCTCTCCGTGCAGGAGGTTCAAGCTAGAAGTTGAGCGTGATTGCAATGCATTATGCCCTCCGGATCAGGTTGTGGCCATTGGAGGAATGCACAGAGAGGTATTCAGATTGAGAGAGGGGGCGGGATGACGAGGCAAGCAGCATTCTGCGACCATTTTGTTGTTGGTCGTGCAGAGCAAGCCAGGCTTGGGGAGGTTCCATCGATGTGCAGACTAGGACTCACACAGAGAGGGGGGCTACGGATGGGCAATGAGAGCATGGAGAGCGTGGGAACCGCGGTAGAAGTTAGGATTTTTTTGCATTGTAGAAAGTGAGAGAGGGAATCTCTCACTAATTAATTAATAAAGTGCATCGTAGACCCAGTATGTCTAACAAATGAAGGGAGCATTTACAACTTATAACAATGCAATCAAAAAATTTGTACGCCTCGATACGTTTCCTCCAAAGATCGAACATTCAGCATTAACATAGTGTCATGAGGGGAGGGGTGCTCCAAATACAACGGTCCCTTAGCGTCCTTGAACCTCCTGGGGAGGGATATTAGAGACCAACATTAGATATTAGAGACCAACATTAGAGACCGTTGTTGCCACGTCACCATTTTGTGACATACCCCAGTTTTTGCAACAAATTGTCGTAATTGTGGGCCACCATGTGGTATAGGCTCAACTTAGGCATTGCCTCCTTCAATCCCTACCACATGGCCATCTTAAGTTATACCCATGCATAGCCATAGTGCAGGGGAGATCGTGTGCCACCATGTGGTAGGGTTGAGAGAGAGAGAGAGAGAGAGAGAGAATATATATATATATATATATATATATATATATATGATAATTAGCTATTTGAGATACATGATCAACGATTCAAACATGGCACAATTAAATAAATAACCACCACAAACTTAATTCATAATATTGATTTCATTCAATGTCACTCGAAGATAAAACGGAGCAAATGTGCAACGAGAAAGGGGGTAAATTAATTTCAATGCTAAAAATTGTCTCTTATAGCTATCCATCTCATAAGCGCAAATCAAGTTACAAAGCTATTATGTTGAGCTCTAACTACATCCATCCATTAACATCTAATATAGATAAATATAGGCATATATATATATATATCGACATACACCTTAATATACCATGGTTAAATATATCCATGAGAATTAATGTAGCTATACCGGTAGATACACTAAGGATTACACTATTTAAATACCTATCTATATTTACACGGGTTCAAGGCTATATAATTAGGATAATCAGACTGCATGCAAGGTGATTCGAAGCAACAATATTAGGATTACCATGGGAGCACATATCTTACTTAAGGATCAGATTAGGTGGAAAGGGACCCTCGACGACGCCACGAGCTTCCGGTGCAGCCCGACTATCTTCGCATGCATGCACGCACGCATGCTCCGATCCAGCACAGCCTTGATTTACCACCGTCCGTGAATCCAAGAGCAACAAATTCAGCTCTCCGACGTGGATTTCCGCGGGGCGAACATGATCAGTAGCACTCCTGCAAGGGTGATGACCGAGCCGATTGCATCATACAGGTCTGGTTGCTGCTTGTCGAGCGCCCATCCCCACAAGAACGAGGCGCAGATGAAGAATCCTCCGTAGAGCGCATACGTACGATTGAATTCTTCCTTCTGCAAAGTGGGCAGGATGCCTGAGGTGATGAGGATGGCGCAGCCAACGAGCATGACCCACCATTGCCAGCCTTCGCGGCGCCATTTCCAAATGCACCAGCCGCCACAAACTTCACATGCAGCGGCGCCGATGAGCAGAGCGATGGTGATTGCAGACTCCGAGGCAGATTTTGCCAGCGTCATGTTCAAGGAGGCCTAGGGGGCATGAACAGCAAGGGAGCCGTCTCTGGGGGCGGGGGGTTGGGGGTGGAGGGAGGAGCAGCAACGATGGAGTCGTCTGTGTGCCTGCGCAGGCAGAGAGAGAGAGAGAGAGAGAGAGAGAGAGAGAGGGGCGGAGAGGAGGAAGAATGAAGAACTTGCACTCATACTCGTTATTACATAGGCGGCCATGAGCGCCACACGTCGGAGCTTTCCTCTACAGAGGGACTCCACTTCTGTGTTTGGTTGGAACAAAAGTTGTTTGGCCGTAACTGAGAAGTTGAATGTGTGTGTTAACTGGAGGCATCAAAAAACCACAGCCCTTTTACACGTGTAAGTCAGCAATTCGCTGATTTCTGTCCACCTGTCACTCGCGGAAGCAAGTGGGCCAACGAATGGATGGTGGGAACGTACGCATAGCGTACAGACGTGACGCCCAGCGCGTGACGGGGACCATTGCATGCTGCCGTACCCTGCATGAGCGGACGCACCAACCACGTGCGTACGCCCGTCCTCGAACCTTTGATTACCGGTCAAACAGCAACTTTTTTAAAGCATTTCAGAAATTATCCCCTTGCGTGAATAAATTGGTTGTCCTATTTGATAGATAAAGACGGCCCAAGTGTTTTGACAAGGAGACCTTTTGTGCACAATATTATAAAGAGAACAACCGGAGGTGAAGGAGGGGGAGGAGGCACTGGTGAAGGTGGAGGTGGAGGAGGTCCCCGCCCTCCCCCCCTCTACGATGAAGGAGCCCGATTAGCGAGTTGAACCACCTTATCTCCTCTCGTTGGGCTTTCTGAAGCTGAGAGGAGACAATGGAGAGTCTTTGCAGTAGGTTGTTAACAATGGTGAAACCAAGGTGCTAGCAAGGTGTAGCGGGAGACAATGGTGAGTACTTGGAGTAAGTTGTGATGCAAGCAAATCTTGGAAACACTCGATAGTGTGGATAGACTTGAGGGCTCATAGGAGATCCATGTTACACCTTTAGCAAATTTTGCACATGAGGCCGCATTTACTTTTATGGAGGGCATGTCCCTACAGGTTCTATAAGGCTGCACCCTAAGAGCTTCACATTCCTACCCTCCTTCCATGTTATCGATAGCCTAGCACGTTACATTGAAACGACTTAAGGCAGCGGGCACGCGAAGCATAGTTTGATGGATAACTATTCCTCATGGGATGGTCACACATGCACCATGGATTTGTCACATATAACTATGCAAGTCTTTTTGTAACTAAGACAATTTTGGCATAGTTGCACCAACTATATTTTAGTGATAGCTTGTGCTTATGAGACTATCTCTTAACCATTTTGATTTTTCTCAAAGATGCACATATATTTGGTAGGTTTCTAATTCAAACTTTATTTCACAATGGATTCGAATTGCAGACCTCATGAGCAAGACAACCTTAAGCCTTCTCCCCTAACCATCACATCAACGCCCTCATGGTGTTCATCCTCTCGTGCTTGCAATTAAAAAAACAAGTGAAAGGGTCACGACGGCTTTCAAAAACAATAAGAAAGTGATAAAATTGTTAGGCTGAATTAAACTAGTATCAGTGTTTGGGAAAGGATTGCCTCAGCTTAGTCTTGAGGCGATTGAAAATCGAGACTAGCTAGCTACAACCATGGTAAACGAAAGAAAAACCAATGGAATATGTAAGAAAGTCGTCCAAAAATTTTGCAAATCTCAAAATTTCTGCTAGTATTTCCGATTTCCTTTTTTGTGAGGAGGAAACTCGACCAGCCGCTTGATAAAAGAGACTTTCTCAAACGTTAACACTGACTGGAATCAAGCTATAGAATGCAAGAAATGTAAAGCCATGTGAAGCTGTGAAATAAAAGGTAAAATAAAAAGAACTAATTAATATATGTGTGTGTATAGAATTTATCAGAATTATGCAAGGCGAAACTTTACTTAAGCATGCTAAAACAATAGAATGCAAAAAAAACAAGGTGATGGATCACGGGGGCCTTCCAATCGAAGGATTTGTGGAGGTGATTTTAGGATGTAGGAGGAGGGGAGGATTGGAATGTGTTTTTGGAGTTTAGTGGGAGTAGTAAGTAAATAATGGAGTGGTCTGACCAGAACGAAAAGTTAGTAGTGCCTGTTGTTATGTTAGTGAAGGAATTTGTAGTCCAAATGTGATCCAAAGTTGAATCGTAGATTGTTGTGGTCTGGGTTATATGTTGTGTCATGTTGTGTGTGGAGAGAAGGTTAGAAAGTGTAAGGTATTCAGGTGTTTGGTATTTAGCATTGATGTTGAAGTCACCGAGTAAAATGGTAGGGGTGTGTTGGAGGTGAGGTGTGAGTAGTGTGGTCAATGTTTGCAGAAGCAAAGGAAGTGGAGTTGAGGGTCTGCGGTACAATGTTATCACGGTTATTGGTGGATTATGTGGCATGCTGAGGAGTGCTGTAATGCATTCTATTTCGTTCGTAGAAATGATGTTGTGGTGTTTTAGATGTATGTTTTTGTTTGATATGAAGAGGGATACTCCCATGGGGCCAGTTGTTTGAGTGTGTGTGTAACCGTTTATGGCCATTGTGTTCGGATGTCGTAGTTTTGTTTCTTGGAGACAAAGAATGTGGGAGGCCATTAAGCTATTATCATGAATAAGGTTGTTGTAGTGTTTCTTTAGGGACACTGTCATAATAATCAATATCTAATTCTCCTAAATGATTTTCTCACATTAAACTGATCATTTAATGTGGGGAAGTGCCAGGGGAGAAAAAGCTAGAATATTGGTTAAGCTAGCAGACCGGCCATAGGAGGGATCCAAAGGAGGGAAAATAGGGATCCAAAGGGGGGGCCATCTGCAAAACATCCATGTGCAACAATGGGCTAAAAAGACCCTAAGGTTCAGCCCATTAAGACTTCCAAAATGCTAAGGTTCCAAAATTCAAAGGTTGTGTCCAAAGGGTTAAAGCTTAGGATGAATTGGGTGGTTTGTGTGCTCTCCAAAGTCAACACACATCCCTACACATGAGGGGGCGATCCCTAAAGGTAGGGGATGAGAGAGAAAGCCACACACACACACACACACACAAGCCCCCTTTACACAAAGGAAATGAAGGACACATGTCAGATGCCTAAGCTAGTTGCTCCCAAAATGTGCTCAATTCCTATTGGATGACCCTTGAAGTGGACCAATGAGAATAAGGTTAGAGTAAATTTAGCCTAATCAATTTTAAAACACTTAATAAAAAGAACCAATGAAAATTAAGTCTCCTGGATGATTATTGGACAGCCTGAGAAGGGGTCCAATAGGAATTGAGCAGCCCAAAGGGCTACTTAATTCCTATTGGTCAGAATGGGGAAAGGTCCAATGCGGATTTAATTCACTTAAATCAATTAAGTTTAATTGATTAAGCTCTCACAAAAGGGGAAAGGGGGACACATGTCAAAAGGCTATCACTTATGCTGCTTAATAGCCATTGGCTAAGCTTGGCATTGTCCAATAGGGAGCCTGCAAGAGCAAATAGCAAGGGGGCTCGCCCAAGAGAGAGGGGGGCCTGATTTTTGCAAGGCATTATCACACACACACTCACACAATCTCATGTGTGAAGAAAGAGAAGACTATCTCTTCCCAAGCTTTAATGGAGAGCTCATCACCTACTCCAAGCTTGTGAGATAGAAGCCTACATCGACAAACTCTTGGCTTGTGGATGCAAATCCAACCAAGAGCCAAGCTTCAATGCATGCTCATCTCCTCTACCAAGCTAATTACTAAGTTAAAGCTATGCTAATATGAGTGATTATGTGAGGAGATGTACACCTTTCTCATAAGATACTCCTTCTTTCTCTCAATCTACTCTCATACCCTGCTAGCTCTCACCATCTTCGAAGGTGTGTGAGGTCTTGGGTCTGAGAACGGGGATAATTAAAGTTGTGTTTACTAAGTGTTTTGCTTAGTGCATGAAGTTTTCATCTTCATTGCACTAGCTAGTCTTGAAGGACCACAAAGAATTGTATTGTACAATGTCTCTCTTGATGGGGGAAACCATAATACAAAGCCTTTTGGAGGGGGGACCGGCTCCATGCAAATCCGGTCCTCAACTGTTGTCAATAGCTTAATTTATCTCTCTTTTGAAAGTATTATTGATGCTATCTAACTAGGTGTTATGATTTTTGTTGCTCTCTCCACCCAAGCACTCTTGTAATTCTCATTAGGAATCTATGCTAATGAAATGCTCACTATGTTCATGCTAATTTCCGCTACACATAAGTTTTTAGACCATTAAATGTTACATTGGTATCAGAGCACAAGGTTTCTCTTTTCTTGCTCAAGAAGGGAGGTCCTCAAGCTATCTATAAATGGTTGGTATTATTAATTGCCTGTGAGTAAGTAGAATAGGGATTTTTCAGCCTTGCAGTGCGCCTGCCTTTGTGCAGTTAACGGGGCATCACCGTCGAGAGCTACGGTCTTAATAGTGGAGTCCTATGGGGCTTGCCTACGGCTTAACCACTATTGAGCTATTAGAAGCTTGACAGAAGCCGATGTTGTTTTGGTGTCGAAAGACCCTCTCTTCTATTCCTTGCAATTAATGGTATTCGAGCCGCGGGTATAGTAGCGTGAGTGCTTTTTCTAAAGGGGTAAAGAGAAGTAGCAACTAGGGCTTGAAGTGCCAAAGTACACCTAAAAAGTTTACACCTAAAAGTTGTTAGAATGGCTGACAATAGTAAAGAGAGTGAAATTAATGTTGATAACTTTGATTTTGCTCATGAGCAAGCTACTAATGATGCTTCAATGCTTGTTAACTATCTTGTTTCTAGGCTTCAACAAGCCATGGGCAATCCATCTCTCCAAAGCAAAGTGCAACGGCAGCTCCATGCTCACGGGATTCTCTAAGCTCATCACCATGACGAGAGAACACCTAGGAAGCCTCCTTGTGAGACTACCAAAAGAGGTCTCTCTCCGATTCGGGAAGAAGAAAAGAATCCCTACGAAGGGCTCAAGAATTTACTTCTTGATGATGCATCTCCTTCCCAAAGGAGAACTCAAGAGCCTCCATCGAAGGAACAAGAAAGAAGTGAGTCTCCCGCCCCCTCGGCGGAGATGGAAACACGAAGACGGCGGGCTAAACACTCTCCATCACCACCAAAGCGGAGAAGACCATCACACTCTTCTCCACGCCATAATTCAAAGAGGGATTATAAAAAGCAAGAGAAGAAAAAGGCGAGAAAGAGGACACGCTCTTCTCCATCTTCTTCATCCTCATGAAAGTGATGGTGAAGACGACGAAGATCAAGACAAGAAAAAGGCGAGAAAGAGGTCACCCTCTTCTCCACCTTCTTCAAATTCTTCACCTTCTGAAGAATGTGATGGTGCAACCTTTGAACCATCAAAAAGAAGAAGCCATAGGAAATCCTATGCCGCATGGAAGAGGTCGTCCAAGTTGAAGAAATTCATAGAGGGAGGGAAGAGCATCTCTTTCCTTACCTATGATGGTACCTTTGGTGCTAAGGACAATGTCTTGGCCTTGATCCAGCAATTCGATGTGGCGTTTGGAGATGAGGGCTTCACAGAGTCCTCTAAGCTACGCCATGTAGCTATGCACTTTCAAAAGTCCGTCAGGCAATGGTGGTCTAGCCTACGAGCCAACGGTGAATCTCCACGAACATGGAAAGCTTTAAGAGCTTTCATTATGAAGCAGTTTTTGGCCACCGATGCCAAAGAAAAAGTACTCACCAAATGGCGAAGCTTAAAGCTCTCTCCCAATGAATCCATCCACAAATATGTAGACAAGTTTTGTGACCTACAACTCAAAGCCCCTGTCTTCAAAAAGTTGGATTTTGGAGAGCAAAAGCAACAATTTTGTGCGGGCTTAACCGAAGAAATGGCAGAGTATGTCAACTCCCAAAGGCCACGTACCATATCGGCGGTAATACACCATACTATGGTGGCCTCTCGAATCAATTTCCAAACGGGGGCTAAAAGAAATAATAAGCCCACGGAAAACAAGGGTTCCAATGAGCCTAAGGGGAAAGACAACGTCCAAAAGTCTCCTAAGGGCAACTCCAACAAAGCTAAAGAGAAGGGAGTTTACAAAGGTAAAAACAAACTCTCTCCTGAAGAGATTGAGCGTTATCGCAAGGATAACCGGTGTTTCAAGTGCGGTGAACAAGGGCATGCGTACCGGGCTTGTCCCCAAAAGAACAACCGCCAAGATCCTCCTAGAGCTTCCTTGGTTGAAATCCAAGAGGAGGAGACTCACCAAACTCATCACAAAGGATCTCCTCTATGCCATGCTTGGGGAAAGGTAAGAGAACATGATACTTTTATTCTCTTTGACCCTGGTTCTACTAACAATTTTATATCTATAGAGTTGGCCACCAAGCTAGGCATACAATCCTACGAGATGGGAGATGTCCTACCCGCAGACAGTGCCTTCAAGGGGCAAGAAGCTTCAGTCACTCCCTTAATCGGGAAATTGAGACAGCCTGAGAAGGGGTCCAATAGGAATTGAGCAGCCCAATGGGCTACTTAATTCCTATTGGTCAGAATGGGGAAAGGTCCAATGGGGATTTAATTCACTTAAATCAATTAAGTTTAATTGATTAAGCTCTCACAAAATGGGAAAGGGGGACACATGTCAGAAGGCTATCACTTATGCTGCTTAATAGCCATTGGCTGAGCTTGGCATTGTCCAATAGGGAGCCTGCAAGAGCAAATAGCAAGGGGGCCTCGCCCAAGAGAGAGGGGGGGCTGATTTTTGCAAGGCATTATCACACACACACTCACACAATCTCATGTGTGAAGAAAGAGAAGACTATCTCTTCCCAAGCTTTAATGGAGAGCTCATCACCTACTCCAAGCTTGTGAGATAGAAGCCTACATAGACACACTCTTGGCTTGTGGATGCAAATCCAACCAAGAGCCAAGCTTCAATGCATGCTCATCTCCTCTACCAAGCTAATTACTAAGCTAAATCTATGCTAATATGAGTGATTATGTGAGGAGATGTACATCTTTCTTGTAAGATACTCCTTCTTCCTCTCAATCTACTCTCATACCCTGCTAGCTCTCACCATCTTCGAAGGTGTGTGAGGTCTTGGATCTGAGAACGGGGATAATTAAAGTTGTGTTTACTAAGTGTTTTGCTTAGTGCATGAAGTTTTCATCTTCATTGCACTAGCTAGTCTTGAAGGAACACAAAGAATTGTATTGTACAATGTCTCTCTTGATGGGAGAAACCATAATACAAAGCCTTTTGGAGGGGGGATCCGCTCCATGCAAATCCAGTCCTCAAGTGTTGTCAATAGCTTAATTTCTCTCTGTTTTGAAAGTATTGTTGATCCTATCTAACTAGGTGTTATGCTTTTTTTTGCTCTCTCCACCCAAGCACTCTTGTAATTCTCATTAGGAATCTATGCTAATGAAATGCCCACTATGTTCATGCTAATTTCCGCTACACATAAGTTTTTAGACCATTAAATGTTAAAGACACAATGTTAAGAGATTGTATTATCAAGTGATTGTTGGGCAATGAGTGGAAGTTAAGCTGTGTAGGTTGCCAAGTGGCATGTGTTTTGAGGCGGTGTAACTCAGTTAGAACTGTTTGGTCTACTTTAATATGGTTGGAATAGTTAATTCTGTTAGGAGGTAAAGGTTGTTGGGATCTCTTACGCGGGAGAGGGCAGTGTACACAAGGCCGTGACTTCGAATGTTGGTTGGATCGAAATCCAAGGTGTCTAGCGTCAAGCCTTGTGCACGGTGTATGGTTCTAGTAGCTGCAGGTTGAATTGGGAATTGTGTTCTAGTAATAGTGTTCAGGAAGTTCTTTCCTATTTGAAACTCACGTGTTATTTTTTGGATTGGTGTCCATTGCCTATCTATTGATGCAATGTATAGTTGCTAGTTTTCATACCTAGTTTTTGGCCTACTTTAGTGGTTTGAAAGTGAATCCAGATGGTTTGTGTCATGGAGGTTTTTGTTATCGCTTTGAATATACCGTCAGCTCCATCTAGAATATCAATATTTCCTACACAAAGTTCTACAATTAGGACTGGTTTCAAGTGAAGTTTTGTGTGAAGACCTGCTGTCAATTTTGGATCTATTGGTATTTGAATAGTTTTGCTACAATTTTTGGCCGTTGTGTCTTGTGCTTCAATAAATATTGGTGTCCCTATGGTAGTGTTGAAAATATGTTGGGTGTGTAGGTCTTTATCTTTGTTTGCATAGTAAAGGTGGGACACGATGGGTGGATGAGGTACTGGGCGCATGTAATGTGTATTGAGGTACAAAATGTCTTCGTTGGTGTGCTTTGAAACGCGTATCCTGTTGAGTATGTCGATGAATGTCTTGTTAGTTTGTCTCATGGTGGTTGTTAACTCATAAGACTTTATGTGGTCATGCCAGAAAGAGGGTGAGATAGCTTCGAGCAACTGATGTTTTCTGGAGAAAATCCAAGAGTCGCGCACAGGACTCGCTTGACAAAGATCGCCACATAAGACAACGTCAACACCACCAAATGGAAGGTCGTAGTTGTTTTTTATTGCACGCAGGCGAGAGTCTGCCATAGCGAAGACGCTGGTTCCAATCAAGGAGACTTCATCGAAAACGGCTAGTTGCAAGTCACGGTAAAGCAGTCGCAGCTCATTCAGTTTCTCAGGTGATATGGAAGTGTTAGATTATGTGAGCAGTGGCAAGTGGAGGGCTGAGTGGATAGTGGTTCCACCAATGTTAAAGGCAGCCTTGCCCGTGTATGCCATTAGCAAAGCTTTTGTTGTTGTTGGGCTGGAATGTGATCTGTGGTTGTAGAAACGTAGAAGTCCTTGGACAATCAAAAGGAGGGTGAAAGTTTTTCATGTGCCTGCGCCTCCAGTCAGGAAAATATGGATTGGTTATGTAGGAAATGTACGTTTTCTTAGCATAATATCATCGAATATTAGCCTTTGTTGTGTGTTAAGTAGTAGAATGCTCTTGTAATATATATCGTTTGGCTACAGTAGTATTTTTATGGTTGGTATAGTGTGTGTATGCAGCTGGTGGTGTTGGATATTTAGGTCTTCTATGATGTCAACACGAATATGGGAGGAAATATTAGATAGTGTTGTAGATGTCGACGGTGAATTGGTGGCTAGTGAGTTGGTGTTAAGGTTCTCTTTTAGTATTGTGGTTTTGTTATATTTGGATTCATTTGTATCGATGGTAGGTTTATTTTGATTGTATACATCTTTCCATGTGAGTCCATCTGTTAGATGTTGAGTTTCATTATTTATCCATGGTAGAAATAAAAGACATTGTTCTCTATAATAATTATCTAGATTTTTTGTGGCATTATATTTGACATATCGTATAATCTTTGGTTTGATACGTTTTTTTGTATGTGTTGCTTGTTGTATTGTATGTGGAGGCAAATTCTGTCAATGATATGGCATTGAGCTGGGCAGGACGTGTACAGTATTTGTCTATGCTTGTCTTGTAAAAGATTTTTGTGCTGGTCGGGTCTATGTTTTGCAGGAGGTGTTTTCGTTTGAGAAGCATTGTTCTCTCGTCAGGAGGGTTTGTGTTTATGAACATAAATTCTCGGGTTGCGCTGTAGAGAGGTAGGAAAAGTGCAATATATACTGCTTGTTGTGAGCTTATTTGCTATGTGTTTAGTATTTGTGTTTCCTATTTTTCGAAGTCTATCGTATGTAGTTGCATTGTTTTCAATGTAAGAGTCAAATTGTTCTTTGATTGCTTTGATGAGTGTGCTATCAAATTTTGTTATATATGAGGTGCAATAGGTAGCTGCTCCGTGTGCATTTAAAATGTATTGTATATCTGAATTCGCATCCCATAGCTTTGAAATGGTTGGATTAAAGTTATTTGTGTAGATATCTTTGATATTTCTTTTCAACAGAAGTGCTGGGCATGAGATTCTGGATGATATAGCTTCGATGTAATCGTCAAATCGAAGGTCCATAGATAGGAGCCACTGTTCGAATGTAATATTCTCTTTATAATCTAGTAGTAGCAGATTATCTTTGATTTTTTTGTGTTTCTTTATTTTGTATTGCATATTGTTATCTGCAGAATGGTAGGATTCTAAAATCATAGTAAAAGGCATTGGGTAGCGAGGTAAGTCAAAGCGGCATCCCTTGCGTTTTCTGAAGCAAGTCTTCCTATGTTTGTGTGTTTGAATTTCTTGTAAATCTACAGGACGGAGCATGGAGTCAGTTGTTATGTACTTATCAATGAAATCCACAACATCTTCGTTGGGATCTTTCCCATAGATGGGAGCATTTTCTATCCATAGGAGCCCATGATCATGCTGGCTACCTTGGGTCTGAAACTCAGTTACAAAAAAGTAATCTTTGAGTTTTCCGAATATGGTTATATCCTTGGTTAGCAATTTCTTCATCCCGTTAAATCGGTTCGAGTAAAAGCGGGCTGTTGTTACAGGGTCAGCTCGGACCAAATCTCGTATGTATGACGCACTTGTCTGTGTGCTTGCACGCATGATGGGGTTGAGCTTAGTAAGTGCTGTAATCAGGGGCTTCCAACGTTTCTGAGCCGTAGAAAATGTGATGAAGAATGTTGGTGGTCCAAGTTGTCTAATCATAGAAAAGGCGTTTTTTTTCTGTTTCTCTTTGTAGTCAGGTGATGTTCGCAATGCCTCGAAGTCACGATATCCAAGTTGGAAAGACAAGACCTTCTCAATGTTAGTATCTCCAACAACCTGTGCAGCCACTAGTGTATTCTGGTTTAGCTTGCCTTTGCGCAAACGTATCCAAATGGATCCCAAGATTTTTTGAGTCATGACTTTGACTGTTTTGAAAAAAAGATTCTCTAAATTTAGTGAGAACCTTCTATCACTATGCATAAGCTCCCATTGGGCCACGTGTTGGTATTTATGCTTAGCAAGTGTATGGTATTTACGGGGCTCACCATAGAAAATAGTAGGGAAACTAAGTTCTTCACAATATTCATCTTTGAAAATACTCAAAGGATTATTTCTCTCGGCATGAGCTACAAAGAAGATTTTGTCGTTGTGATCTACTACTTGTTGTGATGATTCAATTCCATGGAGCATGACATCTGTAGCTAGATCATCTTCTTCTAATGGTTGATTGTCGTTGGCAAAATCACCAGGCAAAGGACAATGGAGACTATAGAAATGGCTTACCCACTCGCTATTCAGAGTAATATTTTTGTTCTTGTATAAAGATGTTTGCAATAGTTGAGCAGTGGCTTTCATTGTAAGCAATGGTCGAACAACGCCGGAAAGGTAGCAATGATTGTACTGTAGACGACGCTTAATGCCCACTATTATCGAGGCTTCATCATGAATAAACCTTGGCAATACTTCTTGTGTTTTCCCCAAGGATGCCAAAACATTAACAACGCTACCTCACAAGCCAAATTGACCATCGTATGTAAGCTCCCTAATTTTGGTGAAAGGTAGTCTAGGACTTACAAGGCGGCTTTCTAAATGATTTAGCTTCTCTACTGTAGCCAAGTGGAGGTTAAATCCTATGGAATTCAATTGGGTGAGTAGTGCACCATGTTCTTGCCTTCTACGACCGCATGAAGTACAAACATAGTTTTCGTGTATCTCATTGTTTCTAGACCTCCCAAGTGCCGACTTACGCTCTTTTCGAGCTAACTGGGAAAAAAACATTAAACGTCCACATTTATAACATCGATATATAGGAACATCATTTGCTGTTTTTGTGTACTATTGTATAGCTTTTTCTGATGGTGAGGCTTGTTGAATGTTTATGTTTGGACAGAGTTGTGGGGTGTAATTTTATTAAAAGTTTTTTAATTTTTGATGTTATTGCACCTATTTGTAACATTTAATGGTTTAATAACTTATGTGTAGCGGAAATTAGCATGAACATAGTGGGCATTTCATTAGAATAGATTCCTAATGAGAATTACAAGAGTGCTTGGGTGGAGAGAGCAACAAAAAGCATAACACCTAGTTAGATAGCATCGACAATACTTTCAAAAGAGAGAGCAATTAAGCTATTGACAACAGTTGAGGACCGGATTTTCATGGAGCCGGTCCCCCCTCCAAAAGGCTTTGTATTATGGTTTCTCCCATCAAGAAAGACATTGTACAATACAATTCTTTGTGTTCCTTCAAGACTAGCTAGTGCAATGAAGATGGAAACTTCATGCACTAAGCAAAACACTTAACAAACACAACTTGAATTATCCCCGTTCTCAGACCCAAGACCTCACACACCTTCGAAGATGGTGAGAGCTAGCAGGGTATGAGAGTAGATTGAGAGGAAGAAGGAGTATCTTACGAGAAAGATGTACATCTCCTCACATAATCACTCATATGTAGCATAGCTTAGCTTGGTAGAGGAGATGAGCATGCATTGAAGCTTGGCTCTTGGTTGGATTTGCATCCACGTGCCAAGAGAGTGTTGATGTAGGCTTCTATCTCACAAGCTTGGAGTAGGTGATGAGTTCTCCATTAAAGCTTGGGAAGAGATAGTCTTCTCTTTCTTCACACATGAGCTTGTGTGAGTGTGTGTGTGATAATGCCTTGCAAAAATCAGCCCCCTCTCTCTCTTGGGCGAGCCCTCTTGCTAAATGCTCTTCCTGAAGCCTCATTGGCCCTCCCCAAGTCAAGCCAATTACAATTAAGCAGCATAAGTGATAGCCTTCTGACATGTGTCACCCTTTCCCCTTTTGTGAGAGCTTTAGGTAATTAAATAATTAAACTAAACTCTCATTGGACCCCTTTGCCTCCTAGCCAATAGGAATCAGGCAAGCCATGGGGCTCCTGAATGCTCATTGGACCCCTTGGGAGACTGCCCAATAGTCTTCTAGGAGACTTAATTCTCATTGGTTTCTTTTATCAAATGTTTTTAAATTAATTAAACTAGATTTACTCGAGCTTAATTTTCATTGGTCCACTTCAAGGGTCATCCAATAGAAATTGGGCACACCTTGTGGGCATCTGGCCTAGGGAGCTTACATGTGTCCCTCATTCCCTTTGTGTAAAGGGAGCCTGTGTGTGTGTGTGTGTGTGTGTGTGTGTGTGTGTGTGTGTGTGTGTGTGTGTGTGTGTGTGTGTGTGTGTGTGTGTGTGGCTTTTTCTCTCATCCCCTACCTTTAGGGCTCGCCCCCTCCCATGTAGGGATGTGCAAAGACTTTTAGGGCACACACAAAGCATCCAATTTTCCCTAGGGTTGACCTTTGGACACAACCTTTGAATTTTGGAACCTTAGCATTTTGGAAGTCTTAATGGGCTGAACCTTAGGGTCTTTTTAGCCCATTGTTGCACATGGCTCTTTTGCAGATGGCCCCCCCTTTGGATCCCTATTTTCCCTCCTTTGGATCCCTACTGTGGCCGGTCTGCAAGCTTAACCAATATTCTAGCTTTTTCTCCCCTGGCCTTCCCCACATTAAATGATCAGTTTAATATGAGAAAATCATTTAGGAGAATTAGATATTGATTATTATGACATTACCTCTCTCTTGAAATCATAGTCGTCCTCGACTATGGTGTAGAGAAGATAAAGCATGTTCATGAGTCCTTTTCTTAGCGGGTAGAGGATCCCTATGTTACCCTACGACATCATTCCACAATGGATGACTAGTCCATTTGGCGCTTGAGAGCCTGAGGCTGCCGCAATCATGTCTGCACATTAGTCCGATCAATCTTCCATAGTAGAGTGACAAGCTCTACTTGGTGTTTGGGAGACGTCGTCTCCGCAAACTTGATCTAAGCATGCATAGTACTTCATTTTTGTGCACAAATAAAGAAAAAGAGAGTCTTATAAGACAAAAATTTTGTTCATTTTGTACATTTGCTTACTCTTGGGAAGCATTGTAAGCATTGACAAGGTTTAGGTTATCCTTTAATTGTATGCCTTGCATCCATCTAGCATCTTCAAAAGGATAATTCTTAAACTTAATAAGATATCGTCGGATAGTCTTACCGCCTCTTAGTACCTTGTCTTCATGTCGGAGAATGGACTCGGGCTGCAGCACCTCTTCTTGGTCCTCGATCTCCGGTGGGTCTTCAATAGTTGGTTCTTGAGGTGGCTCTCCTTTGTAAGGCTTTAATAGGTTCACATGAAAAGCATTGTGTATGAGCCAATTATTTAGCAACTTGAGTTGATAGGACATCTCATTGATTGGCCTAAGAATCTGAAAGGGACCATAGTACCTTTTTGCTAGTTTAGCATAGTACTTTTGGTGACTCGTAGGATTCTTGCCCGTTGTGTGCCTTAATCGAGCCTTGGGAAACTTTAACAAGACCCAATCATTTTCTTTAAAGGCTTGAGCTCTTCTGTGCTTGTCAGCAGCAGCCTTTTGCCTTTATTGTGAGATAGAGATAGCAT
This sequence comes from Adiantum capillus-veneris, assembly GCF_014529385.1. Taxonomy (NCBI): domain Eukaryota; kingdom Viridiplantae; phylum Streptophyta; class Polypodiopsida; order Polypodiales; family Pteridaceae; genus Adiantum; species Adiantum capillus-veneris. Next base: position 33,248,674 of record NC_140950.1, read on the forward strand.
CCTTAATCTTTTGGAAAGATTCTTGTAAGTCTCGGCTATACTCATCTGCAGCGAAGATCTTCCCATGTACCTTAAGTAGCAAGGGACTTTTTGATCTTCCCTCAATTACCTCGAAAGGTGCTTTTCCTATGGAAGTATGTACAGTGTTATTGTAAGCATACTCCACTAAGGGTAAGTACTTCTCCCACTGGGATCTTTGATCTACTTCCGTTACACAGGCTTTTAGTAGATCGAGAATTTTTAGGTTAGCTATTTCACTTTCGCTATCCGTTTGTGGATGATAGGCCGAAGAGAAATTTAGCCTTGTCCCTAAATTCTCAAAGAGACCCTTCGAGAAATTACTGGTCATTCTAGGATCTCTATCCGACACTATGGACATTGGCAAGCCATGGTATTTGAAAATTTGTGAAATGAAGAGGGTTGCCATTTGATGGGCTTTGATAGTCTTTTTGACAGGTATAAAATGAGCTTGTTTACTGAACCTGTCTACTATCGTCCATATTCCCGTATTCCCATGGATAGACTTAGGCAATCCAAAGATAAAATCCATGGATATGCTCTCCCATGGTGAATTAGGGATTGGCAAGGGTTGAAGCAATCCAGGTTGCTTCCCTCTATCAAATTTTTTCTTTTGACATACTACACATTTGGAAACATACTCTTGTATGTTCACTTTCATGGTAGGCCAATAGAAATATGTTTCAATTCCCTTTAAGGTAGATTGAATCCCTCTATGCCCCGCATACGGGGGAGCATGAGATTCATACATTACTTTCTCACGCAGAGAGTTAGTAACGCATAGTCTATTGCCATAGAGAAGATAACCATCTTGTAAAGTAAATGGTTCTTCTTTCTTCCCTAATGTAAGGGTTGAAATCACATCTCTAAAATCAGGATCAATAGCATACTCATCTATCATTGAAGATAGATCATTGTGAGTTGCTATGGAAACCGCATTCACTCTCGGCCGTCTTGAGAGTGCATCGGCTACTTGATTATGCTTGCCAGCAATGTGAGCAATATGGAAATGAAATTGCGAAAGGAAATTTTCCCACCTCATTTGTTTGTCGAAGAGCTTGGTCTGTGTCATGAAGTACTTAAGACTTTGGTGATCCGTTCGCAGAATGAAAGGAGTCCCCAATAAATAGTGCTGCCATGAGTCTAAGGCATGTAGAACTCCAAGGAGTTCCTTTTCGTATATGCCTAGAGCTTGCTCAACAGGGTCGAGCCTTTGGCTCTCATAGCCTATGGCGTGCCCTTCTTGGAGCAAAACAGCTCCAAGGCAATCACCACAAGCATCACATTGGACCTCAAATGGTTTTGAGAGATCCGGTAGTGTAAGCACAAGTTGAGAGATAAGCTTTTCTTTAAGCTTTTCAAAAGCATTGTTCTCCTTAGTAGACCATGTATACCTAACGCTTTTCTTTGTTAGGTCATGTAATGGTCCCGCAATTTGTGAGAACTTTTCTATGAAGCGTCTATAGTATGCGCACATACCTATAAATCTTCTTAGTTCATGAAGATTCCTTGGTTTAGGCTATCCTTTTATTACCTCTAACTTGGATGGATCCATTTGGATGCCATCTTGAGAGATAATGTGACCTAAATAATGAATCTCCTGCAAGAAAAATTCACTTTTCTTTCGATTAACATAAAGTTTATTCTCTCTTAAAACTTGAAATATTACCTGGAGGTGTTGCTTGTGTTCCTCCAATCAATTAGAGTAGATGATAATATCATCAAAGAACACTCCAGTGAAGGTTCGATGAGGCCTGAACAGCTTCTCCATCAAGCGGTTGAATGTGGCTGGTGCATTGGTCAAGCCAAAAGGCATGACAATGTATTCGTAAAGACCAAATGTAGTGCGAAACGCGGTATTTACAATGTCTTGATCAACTATCCTTATTTGATGATAGCCACTCTTTAGGTCGACCCTACTGAAGTAGGTCGATCCTTGTAGCTTATCAAATAGGTCTTCTACCCGTGGAACGGGAAACCTATTCTTGATAGTGATCCTATTTAGTGCTCTATAGTCGACACACATACGATATGTGCTGTCTTTCTTTTGCACTAATAGCACAGGTGAGCAAAATGGAGATGAGCTAGGCCTAACATTGCCCTTCTCAACTAAATCATGCACTTGCCGCATAATCTCCTCTTGTTGAGCTTGAGAAACTCTATAAGGAGGTTTATTAGGCGGTGAACTTCCTGGAAGAAGTTCAATTGCAGGGTCATCATTACCTCGTTTAGGAGGTAGCTCACAAGGGATGTCGTCAATAAAAACATCTTGAAACCCCTTGAGAATATTGGATAAGTCTAATTCCTATTGGTTGCTTTTATTTTCTTTTGCTAAAGCATTAGGTTCATTTTGAGAGTCTTTAACAAAAATCATGTACACGGAAATAGAGCTCTTTATTGACTTGTTGAAAGCTGGTGTATGTAAAATGGGGATGGTGTTACCCATATCCTTAGCATCTATATACATGTCTTTTTCCCTGAACTTAAAGGAGATTCTCCTTTCAGGAAATTTAACATCGGCAGCCAGGCGGTCAAACCATGGTGCCCCTAGGATTACATCCTCATGCTTGAGAGGAGAGATAAAGAAGTCCTCTTTGTCCACATAGCCTTGGACATGAAGCCTCAATTTCCCAATTAAGGGAGTGACTGAAGCTTCTTGCCCCTTGAAGGCACAGTCTTTGGGTAGGACATCTCCCATCTCATAGGATTGTATTCCTAGCTTGGTGGCCAACTCTATAGATATAAAATTGTGAGTAGAACCAGGTTCAAAGAGAATAAAAGCATCATGTTCTCTTACCTTTCCCCAAGCACGGCAAAGAGGAGAGCCTTTGTGGTGAGTTTGGTGATTCTCCTCCTCTTGGATTTCAACCAAGGAAGCTCTAGGAGGATCTTGGCGGTTGTTCTTTTGGGGACAAGCGCGGTACGCATGCCCTTGTTCTCCGCACTTGAAACACTGGTTATCCTTACGATAACACTCAAGCTCTTCAGGAGAGAGTTTATTCTTACCTTTGTAAACTCCCTTCTCTTTAGCTTTGTTGGAGTTGCCCTTAGGAGACTTTTGGACATTGTCCTTCCCCTTAGGCTCATTGGAACCCTTGTTTTCCGGGGGCTTATTATTTCTTTTTGCCCCCGTTTGGAAATTGATTCGAGAGGCGACCATAGTGTGGTGTATTACCGCCGATATGGTACGTGGTCTTTGGGAGTTGACATACTCCACCATTTCTTCGGTTAAGCCCGCACAAAATTGTTGCTTTTGCTCTCCAAAATCCAACCTTTTGAAGACAGTGGCTTTGAGTTGTAGGTCCCAAAACTTGTCTACATATTTGCGGATGGATTCATTGGGAGAGAGCTTTAAGCTTCACCATTCGGTGAGTACTTTGTCTTTGGCATCGGTGGCCAAAAATTGCTTCATAATGGAAGCTCTTAAAGCCTTCCATGTTCGTGGAGCTTCACCATTGGCTCGTAGGCGAGACCACCATTGTCTGGCGGACTTTTGAAAGTTCATAGCTACATGGCGTAGCTTAGAGGACTCCGTGAAGCCCTCATCTCCAAACGCCGCATCGAATTGCTGGATAAAGGCCAAGACTTTGTCCGTAGCACCAAAGGTACCATCATAGGTAAGGAAAGAGATGCTCTTCCCTCCCTCTTTGAATTTCTTCAACTTGGACGACCTCTTCCATGCAGCATAGGATTTCCTATGGCCTCTTCTTTTTGATGGTTCAAAGGTTGCACCATCACTTTCTTCAGAGGGTGAAGAATTTGAAGAAGGTGGAGAAGAGGGTGACCGCTTTCTCGCCTTTTTCTTGTCTTGATCTTTGTCATCTTCACCATAGTTTTCATAAGAGGAAGAGGATGAAGAAGATGGAGAAGAGGGTGTCCTCTTTCTCGCCTTTTTCTTCTCTTGATTTTTATCATCCCTCCTTGAATTATGGCATGGAGAAGAGTGTGATGGTCTTCTCCGCTTTGGTGGTGATGGAGAGCGTTTAGCCCGCCGTCTTCGTGGAGCCATCTCCGTCGAGGTGGCGGGAGACTCGCTTCTTTCTCGTCCCTTCGGTGGAGGCTCTTGAGTTCTCCTTTAGGAAGGAGATGCATCATCAAGAAGTAAATTCTTGAGCCCTTCATATGGATTCTCTTCTTCTTCCCGAATCGGAGAGAGACCTCTTTTGGTAGTCTCACAAGGAGGCTTCCTAGGTGTTCTCTCGTCATGGTGATGAGCTTGGAGAATCCCGTGAGCACGGAGCTGTCGTTGCACTTCACTTTGGAGAGATGGATTGCCCATGGCTTGTTGAAGCCTAGAAACAAGATAGTTAACAAGCATTGAAGCATCATTAGTAGCTTGCTCATGAGCAAAATCAAAGTTATCAACATTAATTTCACTCTCTTTACTATTGTCAGCCATTCTAACAACTTTTAGGTGTAAACTTTTTAGGTGTACTTTGGCACTTCAAGCCCTAGTTGCTACTCCTCTTTACGCCTTTAGAAAAAGCACTCAAGCTACTGTACCCGCGTCTCGAATACCATTAATTGCAAGGAATAGAAGAGAGGGTCTTTCGACACCAAAACAGCACCGGCTCCTGTCAAGCTTCTAATAGCTCAATAGTGGTTAAGCCGTAGGCAAGCCCCGTAGGACTCCACTATTAAGACCATAGCTCTCGACGGTGATGCCCCGTTAACTGCACGAAGGCAGGCGCATTGCAAGGCTGAAAAATCCCTATTCTACTTACTCACAGGCAATTAATAATACCAACCATTTGTAGCTAGCTTGAGGACCTTCCTTCTTGAGCAAGAAAAGAGAAACCTTGAGCTCTGATACCAATGTAACATTTAATGGCCTAATAACTTATGTGCAGCGGAAATTAGCATGAACATAGTGGGCATTTCATTAGAATAGATTCCTAATGAGAATTACAAGAGTGCTTGGGTGGAGAGAGCAACAAAAAGCATAACACCTAGTTAGATAGCATCGACAATACTTTCAAAAGAGAGAGCAATTAAGCTATTGACAACAGTTGAGGACCGGATTTTCATGGAGCCGGTCCCCCCTCCAAAAGGCTTTGTATTATGGTTTCTCCCATCAAGAGAGACATTGTACAATACAATTCTTTGTGTTCCTTCAAGACTAGCTAGTGCAATGAAGATGGAAACTTCATGCACTAAGCAAAACACTTAACAAACACAACTTGAATTATCCCCGTTCTCAGACCCAAGACCTCACACACCTTCGAAGATGGTGAGAGCTAGCAGGGTATGAGAGTAGATTGAGAGGAAGAAGGAGTATCTTACGAGAAAGATGTACATCTCCTCACATAATCACTCATATGTAGCATAGCTTAGCTTGGTAGAGGAGATGAGCATGCATTGAAGCTTGGCTCTTGGTTGGATTTGCATCCACGTGCCAAGAGAGTGTTGATGTAGGCTTCTATCTCACAAGCTTGGAGTAGGTGATGAGTTCTCCATTAAAGCTTGGGAAGAGATAGTCTTCTCTTTCTTCACACATGAGCTTGTGTGAGTGTGTGTGTGTGTGATAATGCCTTGCAAAAATCAGCCCCCTCTCTCTCTTGGGCGAGCCCTCTTGCTAAATGCTCTTCCTGAAGCCTCATTGGCCCTCCCCAAGTCAAGCCAATTACAATTAAGCAGCATAAGTGATAGCCTTCTGACATGTGTCACCCTTTCCCCTTTTGTGAGAGCTTTAGGTAATTAAATAATTAAACTAAACTCTCATTGGACCCCTTTGCCTCCTAGCCAATAGGAATCAGGCAAGCCATGGGGCTCCTGAATGCTCATTGGACCCCTTGGGAGACTGCCCAATAGTCTTCTAGGAGACTTAATTCTCATTGGTTTCTTTTATTAAATGTTTTTAAATTAATTAAACTAGATTTACTCTAGCTTAATTTTCATTGGTCCACTTCAAGGGTCATCCAATAGAAATTGGGCACACCTTGTGGGCATCTGGCCTAGGGAGCTGACATGTGTCCCTCATTCCCTTTGTGTAAAGGGAGCCTGTGTGTGTGTGTGTGGCTTTCTCTCTCATCCCCTACCTTTAGGGCTCGCCCCCTCCCATGTAGGGATGTGCAAAGACTTTTAGGGCACACACAAAGCATCCAATTTTTCCTAGGGTTGACCTTTGGACACAACCTTTGAATTTTGGAACCTTAGCATTTTGGAAGTCTTAATGGGCTGAACCTTAGGGTCTTTTTAGCCCATTGTTACACATGGCTCTTTTGCAGATGGCCCCCCCTTTGGATCCCTATTTTCCCTCCTTTGGATCCCTACTGTGGCCGATCTGCTAGCTCAACCAATATTCTAGTTTTTTCTCCCCTGGCCTTCCGCACATTAAATGATCAGTTTAACATGAGAAAATCATTTAGGAGAATTAGATATTGATTATTATGACATATTTCTCGGATGGTTCCATCACCTAAGCAAGAAAATTGTCTCGCGATGGAGATAGGGAGTTCATTTGGTGGAGAATCGAAGCTGTCAACGACTCTGTCTCGTTTTTATCCTAGGTACGAGGCTTGCGTTTGTGTGAGGATTGGTTGCCCCCCAAGTAAAAAAATACATTAGGAAAAATATGAACCCTCTAGGGGCCCTTTGGGATTAAGGTTAATTAGAGGTTAGCCAATAGGAAGAGGGTGGTGGACACACTCTATACCCTCGGAAAAGTAGGGGGACAAGGTAGCCTTACACCTCTTAATTGTCTCTTACCTAGTGAGAAGGTAAGGGAGGTGGCTAGGGGAAAGAGGGGGGGGGGGGGAGGACCACTTTGACCTCTTTTCCCCCACTTTTTGGCCCGGATTTAAAAATACACTAAAAATTTCAAATTTTCAGAAAATTTCAAATTTCAAGTTTTCCCTCCTTAAAAGGTCCCCAAACTTATTTCATGGTCAAAAAAGTATTTTTGACCTTCAAAAGTTAAAAACGTGCACTAAAAAATCCAAAAAATTGATTTTTTTAAAAAACAAATAAAAACATCATTTTCACCCTCCAAAGTCTTTCCAAACCTATTCTATAGCTAAAAAGTGTTTTTCTCTCTCTACAAACCTTTTTCCAAGCTCTCCATTGCTGCAGCAACCACATGCACCCCCTATAGTCCATCATTATCTCTCTGCTAGCTTTCTCCCACCTCCATTGTAGCACCAAGCAAGCTCCTCCTCCATCTCTTCCCCTTACCCACCACATAGTTTCACACCAAGCTAGCTCCTCTCCCTTCTCTCATCTCCATTACAACATGAAACAAGATTCTACTCCTTCTACTTTCATTCACTCACACTACATGGAAACCTCTACTCCCGAAGGTGGCAAAAGTATGAGCTCACATGAGTTGTATACCACAACAATAGGAGGTGTGAATATCGCGTGGGCATTGCAAGGGTTCATCTCCAACATAAAGATAGAATGGTAAAAAAACTACCCTTGCAGCTTACATTCAGAGCTTAACATCATCTCCATCTTTAAGTTTATCATGCTAGAGAGAATTAACCTCTTTATGGATTTCAGTGTTTAGGCTTCACCTCATAACACTGGGTGGTGCTATTTTGTTGATGACTTTGGTGCGCCATCTATAGTTGTGTAGCATGTGATTTGAGTTTCACAATGTAAGTAAGTTGTGTTATCTATGGAGAGTCGTCAAAGATTTTTCTTGTAATTTATTCTTCGTATAATTGTCATTAGATAATTGGAATGATATCATTTTGTACTTTATAACTTTGTGCTCACATAATCTTTTGTTTACTTACAGATTCAACTTGTTTTAAGAGGACATGAGCAAGCAACCATGTGCAGAGATGGAAATCACTCTATTTTTGTTCCTTGAGGAACCTTTCACTACCATGTTAAAAGATTTTGATAAGAATAGTAGGTGTTTTTTAGAATCTTGAACCAATAGGGACTCTCTAGGAGCTCTCATAGAAGCCATCCATATAGTACTACTATCTTCCCTAGTGTCATAGATACACAAATACTCAAGTGTATATGAATCTCTAGATGAGGAAGACAAATACTTGTAAGATAAGCCTAACAGCAACAACATTGTCTCCATTTGTAATTATTTTTCATGAGGCTAGATTCCTCTATAAATATGTTTTTTTGTTAAATGGTGTCGCATTGAGTGAGAGTATTTAATTTAGATTACTGAAGTTTCATACAGATCTGAGAAATATTGTTTACTTTTATGGATATTTTGATTTGCCTGTACTATGATTCAAGTCGCAAGTCTTAATCACTCCACCTTGAAGAAATTCAAGCAATATTTTGATTTCAGTTTAATCATTAATGGTTATTCTTATTAAAGTGGATCATAAACTTTGTCACGATGTCCTCGTTTGGGGATGTTGAATATATATCATTAGCAATGTTTCACAAGAACACTAGGTGGTTACAAGGAAGTAAAAATTGGCTCCTTGTTTGGTCGATTTCTAGTGTTTAATGTTTAGTGCATAGGATTTGTGAGGCCGTTGACATGGGGAGTTTACTAAAGTATATGTAACATAGCACATGTGTTCAACAGAAGGGATTTTATATTCTTGTAAAGTTGCAGAAACATGTGTAGATAAGGCCTATAAGGGGTACTTTTAATCCATTCTAGTGAACGAACGTGATATAGGAAAATTTTACATAGTGAATGCTCCGGACCTTTGAACACAAAGAAAGGGGGGGGAGCTCTAATTACATCTGAGTGAAAAGAAGTGGAATTTGTACTGTCATGTTGCATAAAGATTTTCTTTCACTTAATCTAAAAAAAAATTGGTATCCTAGGGTGCAAACAAGGCCATATAATGCAAAAAAAGGGGTGGCCACAAGCGCGCGTAGTGAGCCATCCAAAACTGCTGGATGGGCCATATGTGGGCCCTTGTGGCCACCCTTTTTTTGCATAATTAGGCTATTGCTGCACTCCAGAACCCTGGAAAAGATGAGATGAACCTAAAATTTAACTTTTCAAGCACATTATGCCTTCCTTCAACTCAACTTACTAGTTCCCTGCACCAAGAGGGCAAATCACATTGGACAGTATAAAAATCTAGTCTCATGCTGCATAAACATCTGGTTTCATCAAATATTAACATTCTTGCTATTATAAGGGGCAGACAAGGCCATATAATGCAAAAAAAAGGGCGCGCAGGTGAGCCATCCAAAACTGTTGGATGGGCCATTTGCGCGCCCTTGTGGCCACCCTTTTTTTTGCATAATTAGGCTATTGTTGCACTCCAGAACCTTGGAAAAGGTGAGATGAATGTAAAATTTAACTTTTCAAGCACATTATGCCTTCCTTCAACTCAACTTACTAGTTCCCTGCACCAAAAGGCCAAATCACATTGGACAATATAAAAATCTAGTCTCATGCTACATAAACATCTGGTTTCATCAGCTATTAACATTTTTGCTATCCTAAGGGGCAAACAAAGCTAGAAAATGCAAAAAAAAGGGTGGCCACAAGGGCGCGCAGATGAGCCATCCAAAACTGCTGGATGGGCCATCTGCGCGCCCTTGTGGCCACCCTTTTTTTGCATTTTCTAGCTTTGTTTGCCCCTTAGGATGGCAAAAATGTTAATATTTGATTTAAATTTAACTCTTCATGGCCAAAACCACTTAACTTAAAACACATGGATAAACCGAAAAGCCAAATCACTATGGAGACAGTAGACACAACTCTTAATCATTTTGTCATTGCAAAGTCATCTGAAATGATGTGAGCCTCTACAACTTCCTGAATAGCCTCCAACGCTATTGCTTGCATTTTATACTGATTTCCATAGCTTTGAAGCACCTCCTTCACCGTGTGAGCATATTTTTGATGCATGGCCATGATTCAAATGTTATGTTTTTTTTTTTTTTTTTTTTAAGTGTTGAACTTTTCGGTTGTTTTCAACAGCTTCTAGATTTCAATCGGCTCCGAATCTGTCTGGGCTTGTCTCACATGAATTTGTTCATCTCATCGCATTCTTCGACCATCATGTGATGAGAAAAAATCATATCTTGCTCGCATTCTCCAGAAATTAACGTGCAAGTTGACAATTTATTTAAAAATGATGTAAAACATACATTTTTTTACTTTTTTCTTAATCTACGGGCTCCAACGAGCATTAAAACCATGGAATCTTAAAATACTCAAAGAACCATTGTTTTTTATTGTGTTAAGGACTGTATTTCCTACATATAAAACTTTCCCAAAATCTCGCCCTAACACCTTCAAAAGTGGCTTCCAAGGAGTGTACTCGGTCAAAATTTGAAACTGAAGAAAAGTAATCAGAATGAACTCCTAAACTGTGTATAAACTTTAGAATAACCAAAATTTCCTTCAAAAAAAAGTTATGCTAAAAATTTGAAAATAGCCCCCCATTGGACTCCCCACAACGATAGAAGTCAAAGGGTTCAAGGAGAGGTATGGTGTCACAAGTGCATGGTGGGAATCTCATCGAGGTTTATTCCGTCAAGATCTCTTGTACTTTATCATGTCTTCTCATGTACAATATTACTATAAAAAAATGACACTTTAAATGACTACAAATCTTATTTAACTTATCAAACAATCTAAAATATGGTAGACCAAGAGTGCTCGTACACATCAACAAACAAAAAAGTCCAAACTTCTTCTCATTAACTTTGATTAACATACATTCGTGAACAACTTCCAAGGGGTAGTGCAGTCATAGTTCTTACATCCATTCCATGATATGGTATGCTCATGGGGTGACCTATCATATAAAAATATCTCTGGTGGGGGTGCCCTCATGTTAGGAAAGGGTGTGCTGCTGATGAAAAGTTGTTGTATTGTCCTACTAGGGATCTCTCCATGTTAGCATAGTGATTTTTGGTGTAGTGGGAGCCACATTGCTTGAGGAGAGCTTTGTGCCACCGTAAAAGCTTCATGTTATGCTAGTTCCTTGAGCCATTCTTGCATTAGGATGAAATTACCCACCTCTAATAAGGATGGATTTGAAGCACCTACCTGCAAGATGTAACAAAGAAGGTTGTTTTAGAGGAAAAGTGGTAACACTTGACCTCTCTAACCTGCACCACTGTTTCTTGTAATGCCACTGTTTTGAGCTGAAGAGCTTGACATTCGTGCATCCACGAATGCAAAGAAGCACTGCACCCATACACAACCAATTGCAATAGCCTAACAAGCTACTTATCCCCTCCCAAGATATTGAAGAACCATACGCATTTCTCACCGACAGTATGACGATCTTGGGATGACCTCTGCTCACCCTCACGTGCTTCTTCGTAACCACATGTCCAGCCACAGAACACCTACACTTTTGGTGTGCTGAGTACATAGTGGTGGAGGGATACGATTTGTGATGTCGTGGAGCACCATGGCAGTTTTTGCGTGAGGAAGCAAAGAATGAAAAGAAGAGGGGGAGGGAGAGGGAGGAACAGGAGGAGAGAAGGGGCAGAGGGGAGAGGGAGAGAGAGGGGAGGGAGGAGAGAGAAGGGGGTAGGGAGGGAGAGGAGAGAACATGGGAGGAGAGAAGGGGGCAGAGGGGGGAGAGGCAGAGAGCGAGGGAGAAGTGGAGAGAGGAGGTAGGGAGGGAGAGGAGAGGGAGAAGGAGGAGGAGGAGGAGAGAAAAAGGGGCGGGAGGGGAAAAGGTTTTTTTTGGGAGGGGATTTTTTTTTTGAAAAAGTGGACTTTTAGTGTTTGTAGGTTTAAAAAAATGTCAAAAATTGATTTTTTGATGTGTATATATGTTGGGAGGGAATTTTAAGTCAAAAATAAGTAAAAATAACTTTTTTGAAAAAAAGTCAAATTTTGGCTCTTAGTGACCCACGTTTTTGCTGATGTGGCCACACCCCTTACTCCCTCCCTTACTTTCCAAAAGCTAGAGAGAGAAAGTGACCTCTTAGGTCCACATCCTACATGTGTCTAAAAAAAGGCTAGAAAAGTCTACTCAAAACTAGCTTCTTGAATGCCCTTGTCCCCTTAACTCTACACAACATTAGCCTTAATCCCTAAAAATTAGGATTCCTTACAAGGCCCATGCAAGGTTCATATTTCTCCTAATGAGGTTGCCACTTCTATCAACAATGATGATTTTTTGAAATGTCGTTGGATCAGTTCCACTATTGAATGTTGTGTTTTTTACTGAAGTTATTGGTACACCGTAAATATAAACATCACATGCAATATTGAATCTAAAAGAGAACACATGGATAATATCAAGCGCAATACTAATAGATGATGTGTGGCTATTTAATACTTGGGTCAAAATAAACATCACATGCAATACTGAATCTAAAAGAGAACACATGGATAATATCAAGCGCAATACTAATAGATGATGTGTGGCTATTTAATACTTGGGTCAAAATGGAGGAATCATGTCTATTGGAAGTCAAATGCGCTAGAGAAGGTGTGATCATTAGTGTTTCATCCAATGATACTCTGACTGCCTCTATCATGATGTTGATGATTTTTTGCAATGACGAGCGCGACTTTATTATTTTATTGAGCATGAGGAAAACATTATTATTCCATGGGTGATCAGCAAGGAAAGCACTATCAATATTATTTTGAATGAGTTGTTCAAAAGATGCATTATGGTTGGTTGAGGAAGCCATGTACATGCAGTTTTTCCTCCCCTTACGGTATGGGGTGGAAGGAAGATAAGTAAATGAAACACGCGCACACTGAGAGAGAGAGAGAGAGAGAGAGAGAGAGAGAGAGAGAGAAAGAGGTAGAAAGAGATAGAGATGGAAATCTACAAGATGAGCAATGGATGAAATCAATATAATATAAAGAGTGTTCTTTGGTGTGGAGGTGATGGAGCTTCAATGTTGTAGAGGAGCACTACTTTGTCTCTTCGACAAAAGATGTGATGAGGCGTAATTTGTTGACAGTGAATTTGCCAATACGAACAAGGAAGCTAGTAGCCCACGTGCATCTAGCACATCATAAGCATATAAGTCAATAAAGTTTGTCAAGGTGCAATACTTTGTCGACTATGTCACCTACTAAAAAAATATCAGTTGGGGAAGCTTTGTTGTCCAAAATCTTTCCTTCAAGCTTGGGCACCAAAACAATAGTTGTAGATTTTGAGCAAATAGAGCAAAAGTCCACCTCTTGTTGGTGGTGAATCTTAGTAGATTTGCATTGACCGCAAGAACATTCCACCAAAATTGAGTTCACATTCACAAAGTGCAATGTGTTAGTTGTCTATGTATAGGCACCTGATGAGTTAGACCTTTCTTGAGTTATTGTGGTGAAAAAGGAAAAGCAAGATCAATACTTAGTTCTTGATTGTGAGCAACATCAAGAATATGGGCCTTATAATGCTTCCTCCAAACGGTGCTTGAGATAACTAAGGAAACATCAATTGGGGAAGCTTTGTTGGCCAAAATCTTCCTTCAAGCTGGGGCACAAAACACATAGTTGTAGATTTTTGAGCAAATAGAGAAAAGTCACCTCTTGTTGGTACTGAATCTTAGTAGATTTGCATTGATCGCAAGAACGTTCACAAAAATTGAGTTCACATTCCAAAGTGCAGTGTGCAGTTACCTATGTATAAGCACCTGATGAGTTAGGGCTTTCTTGAGTTATTGCAGTGAAAAAAGGAAAAGCAAGATCAATACTTACTTCTTGATAGTGAGCAACATCAAGAATATGGGCCATATATCCTTCCTCCAAACGATGCTTGAGATGAGAACTTTTGACTTTCTTGAGTTATTGCCATGTGAAAAATTAAAATATCATTTACTTCTTGATAGTGAGCAACATCAAGAATTGTGATTATATCCTTCCTCCAAATGCTTGAGAAAACTTTTGACGTGTCTAGTAGTTTTTATCTAAGATTGAAGTGTATTGCTTTGACTTGGAAATTCCTATGTTTCGTTGCAAAAAAGATAATGCACATCGGTCTGTAGAGCACGAAAAATAGCATGGTAATCGTCTTTACATGCATTCACGAAGCTAAGCTGTGATGGCAAGAGAGAGAAAATATTAGAAAGCTGCAAGTCTATAGAAAGGCGAAGATAAGTAAGACTTACAGTGGTACGGTGCTCAGATGTTGGTCGATTCACAACAACAAGATCACCTCAGGAAAGACTAGCTTTTGAAGTGCTACCATGCCCTATATAACAACAAAAGCTACAGTTGCAAAGTGTGTACGGGTGGGTGCCTTGTGCATGCAAGGACTATGCCTCATCCAAAAATTGACGCACTTTGCTCTTTGGGTAGAAACTAAGGCTGATTTCAAAAGGATTGTGCAATCGTCTAACTTGTTTTGTCTTAATATAGTGCCGTTTTCAATTTAAAAAGTGGCGGTTGAGGGCATGGAAAAAGGAGAAATGTCGCCCCAAAATAGACAAAAATAGTGTAAAAATTTAAAAAAGCAACGTAATTTTTTGAAATTTTTTCTTGAAATATTGAGATGGGAATTTACAAGATAAGCATGGATGAAAGCGATATAATACAAAGGGTGTTATTTGGTATGGAGGCGATGGAGTTTCAATGTTGTAGAGGAGCACTACTTTGTCTCTTCGACAAAAGATGTGATGAGGCCTAATTTGTTGACAGTGAATTTCCCAGTGCGAACAAGGGAGGCTAGTAGCTCACGTGCATCTAGCACATCACAAGCATATAAGTCAACAAAGTTTTTGTCAAGGTGCAATACTTTGTCGACTATGTCACCCGCTAAGGAAACATCAATTGGGGAAGCTTTGTTGGCCAAAATCTTTCCTTCAAGCTTGGGCACCAAAACAATAGTTGTAGATTTTGAGCAAATAGAGCAAAAGTCCACCTCTTGTTGGTGGTGAATCTTATTATATTTGCATTGACCACAAAAACGTTCCACCAAAATTGAGTTCACATTCACAAAGTGAAGTGTACCAGTTACCTATGTATAGACGCATGACAAGTTAGAGCTTTGTTGAGTTATTGCGGTGAAAAAGGAAAAGCAAGATCAATACTTACTTCTTGATTGTGGCCAACATCAAGAATATGAGCCTTATATGCTTCCTATAAATGATGCTTGAGACGAGGGCTTTTGACGTGTGCTAGGATAGTAATATCCAAGACTGAGAGTGTATTGCTTCGACCTGTGAAGGAACCTATGTTTCGTGCAACAAACATAGGATGCACATTGGTCTCCAAAGCACGAAAAATAGCGTGGTAATCGTCTTTACGTGCATTCACAAAGCTAAGCTACGATGACAAGAGAGGGAAAACATTAGAAAGCTGCAAATCTATAGAAGGGCGAAGATAAGCAAGCCTTACAGTGGCACGGTCCTCAGGCACTGGCCCATCTGCAACAATAAGATCACCTTGGGAAAGACCAGCTTTTGAAGTGCTAGCATGGCCATGTATAACAACAAAAGCTACAGTTCCAAAGTGTGTATGGGTGCCTTGTGCATGTAAGGATTGTGCCTCATCCAGAAATTGACGCACTTTGCTCTCTGGAGAGAAACTAAGGCTGACTTCAAAAGGCTTTGTTTTTTCTACAACCGTGGAAGCATTGAAAAATAATACATGAAGAGATGTGCAACCATCTGACTTTTCTTAACAGTTACATTCTCAATGTGGACAAAGTCTCCTATAGTAAGGGTGTCAATGAATTGCTCAATAAATTGATCGCTAACAGCACAAGTGATGGTGTCAGTGTTGAGTGGATCAACTAGGTCTACCTTAAGGTAACGCATATACTTAGCGACCTCTGGGCTTTGTTTGTAGGTTCCATATCGATTAAGTATGCACCCCTCAAAAGCGAAATAAAGGCAAGTTTCAGTGATGTCAACAATGCGCAATAGAGGGATCTTAGTGGGAATATAAGGCACAAGAGAAGATGAACCAGCGGGAATTACATTCTCCTGAGAACATTCAGTACCAATATGTGCTTCTAGCTTGGCACCCTCCAGAACGCTCTCTTTTTTTGCAATTACAAGTGGTGGTCCCCCCAATAAAGGTTTGGCTACCACAGCAAAAAACAAAACTCGTAAGGGTTGGATACAACAATACAATATCTTTGTGGTGCAAGCAAGTCTTACTTAGTTCCGTTGTCGCCTCACACGTCTTGGAAAGTGTACGTGCTATTGCCCCACTTTGTTCCACACGCTTGAGGGATTTGGGCCCAACGCCAAGAGAAGAAGAAACATCAACCTTAGGTAGGCTCGAAGTGCTCCTTGTGTGGAGTGGAGACACACGATCAAGAACGAGGGCACTATCGGGTCCCAAAAAAGATGCAGCTGTACCACGATGCACTATCTTGTGTAACTCTACAAAAACAAAAAGGAAAGTCACATTATTCCCAAGCACATATCAACCATTTTCTATAAGTTAGCAAGCTATTGAGTCACCATTTTCAAACTCCATCGAGTGAACATCACTAGATACATCGCACATGGGTTCAACGTTGTCATCGTAGCCATCGTAATGTCCATCGAGTGGATTTTGCGAGGAAGAAGAGACAGCCATAATAAGAGAGGATGGTAAATAATGTTCACACAATTATTACTTGTTGTGTTCAAAACAAGCAAAGGGTCAAGCACTTGCTTTAGCTAAAGGATGAATAAGTTCATACAAATAATACTTCACACAGTCACAAGCATCTTAGGATAAGTAAGGGAGAGGAATGTTTTTGAACTGATTTTTGAAGCAGCAAGCCCACTTATATACTACAAGCTCCCT
Source organism: Adiantum capillus-veneris (assembly GCF_014529385.1). Taxonomy (NCBI): domain Eukaryota; kingdom Viridiplantae; phylum Streptophyta; class Polypodiopsida; order Polypodiales; family Pteridaceae; genus Adiantum; species Adiantum capillus-veneris. Next base: position 33,265,313 of record NC_140950.1, read on the forward strand.
TGCCTTTCTCAAGGGTTCACTATATCTTAAAGTTAACCTACTATCACATCTATCAAATGGATTTGACACATTTAGACACATGCAAGAAGTGACATCAAATTCAAAGGGATTAATGAACTAGTGGACAAGTGTGTTTTGGTGGTCTAGCGTTCCCACCACACTCATGTGTTGAACACCATAGAAATAACGAATGAACGAGCCTAAAATTTTCCCTTGAGAAACTCAGTGAAAAGAAATTTGCATGCTCGAGAAAATGATTTTTCCTGAGCACTTGGTGGGAAAAAGATTTTCGAAAACCAGTACTCGTCGTAAATTGTGTGTCGTCTTAATAGTGTGCCGGTTTCAATTTCGAAAACCCTACTCGAGGGAACGATAGTATTTGGGAAAAAGGAAAAACGTTGCCCTAGAATACACAAAAAATAGTATTGAAATTTTGTAAAGTAGCCTAATTTTTTGAAATTCCTCTCTAGTGTTCGGGGAAAATGTGTGTCGTCTTAATATCGTGCCGTTTCCAATTTTAAAACTACCAATTGAGGGCATGGAAAAAGGAGAAGTGTCGTCCCAAAATATACAAAAATAGTGTTAAAATATTAAAAAAATAGTCTAATTTTTTGAAGTTTCCTCTTGAAATATTTTCATACCATAGCCTGGACATTGTCGAGCAATATTTGGGGAAAATATGCCTCGGGTTAACACTATATCATTTTGAATGTCAAAAATGCCGAGAAATTCTAAACACCAGGCTAATTTTTTGATGGGTTTTTACACTAGGGTAAAGGAGCCAGTTGTAACACATGTGCCTTTTAAAAATCATGCACGCCCCAATTTAGAGACAAAAATTTGAAATATGCTAGGAATCTTGCTTATGTGTCAACTTGTGATTTGTTGAAAAAAGTACCATTACTGGGCCTTGGGTGTTTCTAACCTCTAAAAGACCTCAAAATTTAAACTTTCTCAAATTGACTGCTCAAATTAAATCATAAAAATTATCAAACTTGGTATTACCTAATCCGCCTTTGCATGAGGAATCTCATGCAAATTTCAAAATTCAAATATGACCAAATTTGCAAAATCCCACCCAAAATTACACTTTTTTTCTTGAGTCTCTCTTTTGGGGTTGAAAGCATTTTCAAAATTGAAAGCACTATGGTATTAGGTCAAGACACATTTCTCCCTAACAAAATTTTTCGAGAGGCAATTTTGAAAAATTAGGTACTATTTTTTACGTTTTTACATTATTTTTCTCTCTTTTGAGGTTGACAAGATTTTCGAAATAAAAACAGCATGGTATTCAGTTGAGACACATTTTCCCGTGACAATGCCAACAGCGAAACACTATCTCTCTTTTGAGATTCACATCATTTTCGAAATCGAAAACGACATGCAGTATTCGGGAAAAACCATTTTCCCAAACATGCAAAATACCTTTCCTTATTTTTGCAAAGAGGAAAATTTAGAAAATTAGCTTAATTTTTTAGGTTTTTACACTATTTTCCTCTATTTTCGGGCGGAATTTCTCCTTTTCCCCTTGTGCCCAACACTAAGCCCAACGCTTTAGCAGGTCAAAAAAAAGAGTGGAAAGAAATTCCAGGAAATGGTCCCCGTTAAGGCTACACTTAAAGAGGCCGTGGGGCGATTGGCAGGCGGCGGGGGCTGTTGGCGACTGAAATGAGCGCGTGGGTGGCTCCCCCGGCACCGGGTCCAATGCAAAAACGCCCCCGTGCTTTCTTTTCTACTATGTACACCATCTAATAATTTCTTCATTTTCGGCTAAGGACCAACCTGCAGATTTGCAGAATCCCGACTGCTTTCGCCAAGAAGCCAGATAGGCCTATATAGGCGTTGAAAAAAGTGAAAATATTTACCTTAGCAATAGCAAACCTTCAAAAACCTGTTTTCGTATTCTGCGAGGCAAATTTAACCCCAATTCTGGTCTTCTAAACGCTGCATAATTCAGTAGCACAACGATAAAAAAACATTTTATCAGACAGAGCCCGGAAAGACACAAAGATAAGAACATCTTTTCAATAAAATAGAAATAATGTTATTTTTATATAAGGCTAACTAAGCCAAACAGTGTTCAGGAAAAGTGTGCCTCAGCTTAGCCTTAAGCCGGTTGCAAAATCAAAGTAGCCGGTTGCGGGGAGGGCAAGAAGGAGAAAATTCTGCTTAAAATACTGGCTAGAATTGTAAAATTTCCCGTTCAAATTTGCCTTCGAGGGATTTTTGTATGTTTGTGAAAATGATTTTCCTCGAACACTGAAGCCAAGGCATAAAAAATAATGCCAAGGCTGAGCTGGCGGGGAGCTCTCTCGCCTGACGTGTGCGCTCCCTCCCTCTAGCAGACGGCAAGTGAAAAAGCTTGCAGTCATGTCCACAAACGCCTGGACAGCGTGCAGAAGATGGCGTGGACAGCATGCAGAAGACAAGAGAGTGAGGGGACTCGTTTACACTGCGCGCGTCTGCAGCCCAAAGCCCAGTACTTTCTCCTTTTCCCACGCGATGCCGTGCGAAATTCTGCTTGCAGGGCTGACTGCATTTATTGCAACGCTGGACTGCTTGCACAGCTTGCAGAGGCTCGCGAGTTCACCTGCAGGGACACCTACTGTCGCACGCCTATAAGCACCACGTCAAAGACGTGCAGGGTAGACCCATCGACTGCAGTACCGTCGCTTCGCCGAGTACCTCTAAGCCTTTAAGGCTCTGCAAAGTACAACCTCCACGTGGATGCCATAGGTTGTAGGACGCCCAACCGAGCCCAACACTAAGGCTTTAGCAGGCCAAAAAGTGTGTGTGTTTAAAATTTACTAAAATTATGCAAGGTGAAGCTTCACTTTAGCATTCTAAAACAATAGAATGCAAGAAAAGTAAAGACATGTCAAGATGTGAAATGAAAGGACAACTTTATGGACCCTATGTATCGAGGAGGAGGAGGCAGGTTGGTGAGGGTGGCTACCCTGATAGCCGATGTAATTATAGTCCTTGGATGATGTCATGGCTCAGCAAGAGCATGACAAGACCTTGTAATTTTTTGGGCTATTCACTCACTCACAATTGTGAGTTTTGCCCAAAAAAAAAAGAAAAAAAAATTTGAAATGAAAGGTAAGTTTCCATCATGCACCGAAAACATGAAAGTCTCACTAATCCAACACAACACTAAGGGTTTCTTTCAGAAAGCAAAAAATATCCTTTGTGTGTCTCCAGCCTCATCAATCAGCCGATGAGAATATAGAGTAAATTTCAATTTCAAGAACGTAAATAAGACATACTATAGCAAGAGACATAGAACACCCTCTTATGCTATGCACATACAACATGACGGATTCAACAATCTCAGTAATTAGTCAAATCTCAATAATTTGTTGAGATCGTAAAGTAACTTTTTGTGAAATGAGATTAGAAATAACTGTAAATTCAACAAGTCCATGAGAAAGGTAAATGAGGCACCTCAGATATACCATAGCATGAGACCTAGACTTTGGTGCTCACTTAACCATTCTACCCACTTTGGTGCTCACGCGACCATCATAGTCACGAGGAGGGGGTTTGCAGATTAGAGCCTCCCATTTAGTGTCCATTCCTGTGCGGAATCTGGCCATGCAATCATTGGATTGCTGACAACTCACCACAAGGAATGGCAATTGGGGGTAAGATATCAAAGCCGTCCATTTAGGGTCCATTCCAAGGCGAAATCTTGCCATGCAATCATTGGATTGCTAACAATTCAGCACAGGGAATGGATGTGCTCACAGTACAGTCTGCACATGAATAGGATGCGACCATGTCAGCACAAAGAATCGCTCAATCCCACACCTCAGTAGGTGAACAAACTCATTACACCTTTATATGGTCCCCCCTACCCCTGACTTTGACAGTCGGGAATGGTCATCCACTGACCATTCCCTTCAAAAAGTGCTCCCACCATGGCTCTCGATATTTGTCGGTTGCTATGTGGTCGCCCTTTCTTTCAAGGAATGATTAGTGGATGACCATTCCTACACCGTCCTATCATCATGCAACACTAAGGGCATCTTGTTCAACAAATGAGTCTCCAACCTAAGAGTCTAAACTTGGGCGTGAGTTGGTTCTTATAGACAATCTTCCATGAACCTCATTCATAAAGAGGAGTTTAGAATGTGGAGTGCTTCTCTCAATAGGATCTTTAGCATAAGATTGACCATTAGTCTACAAATTTTATATGTGATCTCATATCTAGACTCGTTGCTTTTTGGCTTGTTAAAAAGAATGAAAGGTAGTCGATCTCCTATCTCCTATTGATGGACATGTGTCCCTCAAATGAGGCTTTAAAAAAATACTAGTACGGTCAGTCGACGGCCTCTCTCTCTCTCCTTCTCTCTCTTTTTTTTATCGCATGTAAAGGAGTTTTTTTAGTTTTGGACTTTAGCTTTCAAATCACAGATTACGACACGTGTAAAAGACTTCCCCTTCCGCCATATTATGTTAGTAGATTGAAGTCCAAAAGAAATAGCGTCCATTGTGTGAGTGGAACCTTGATTTTAATAACTATTTTTCCAAGGCTACGATCACTTTTTCAATTTTCTTTTGTTTTTCCTTACTGCAAGACATACACATAAATACACACGCTTTCTTTTACAGCTTCCCCAAAAAAAAATCAATTATTAAAGCATGTTTTTTGTAAATTTATAAATTTTCAAAAACGAAGAGCATTTTATTTGTTCTCCTTTTGCTTGGATGTATAGTTTTCAAAATTATACACGATATTGTAAGTTAAGAGACACTTTTTGAGAGGCTAACATGTTTTTGTTTTTTTTTTTAAAGCAAAACTCACAATTGTGAGTGAATTATATTTATCAACCCAAATAATTACAAGGTCTTGTCATGCTCGTGTTGAACCATGATGTCATCCAAGGACCATAATTACATCGGCTATCAACGCAGCCATCCCACCTAACTCGCCCCCATATCCTTGATACATAGGGTCCCTTATCATGTTCTTTTGAGATCTTTTAATTATCGATAGCCAAGATTTTCCCTCATCCTAGGCATGCCCTATGTTGTCCACAAGGCACAAGTAGTCCTAGACCAATCCTCCGAGTGTTGCTTACGTCCGAGCGTCCATAATAGCACTTTGCTCTCTTGTATAATTTTTGCGAAGCTTGCCACCTCAAGACCTCCTTGTCTGCCATACATTATGTAAGAAGACGTACCTGCTGATTTGAGTGCTAACATGTTTTAACATATCTATGTGATCTTCACCTTGATTCGAAGATGTAAGAAGACATACCTACTGATTTGAGTGCTAACATCTATACTAATAGATAAAAGGGGAGGGGATTCCGCCCCCCCCCCCCCCCCCCCTGCCACGTGGCGACTCTAGGAGACTCAGGGCGTTCAGGCGGGCATTTTCAAAAAAGGGCTTCAAAAAAACCCATCATCGCCAGCCACCTACTCAAGTTAGCGCGCCCGGCGATGCGAGGTGTTCAATGCGGGCGGGAGAGAGAGAGAGAGTGGAGGTCCTGCTCCTGCTTTCCTCACGTCGAGAGAGAGAGAGAGAGAGAGAGAGAGAGAGAGAGAGAGAGAGAGAGAGAGAGAGGGGCTGCTCATACTCTGCTCCAGAGAGAGAGGGCTACATCGGGTCTTTGAGTCACCATCAACCCGGCTTTGTGTTTCCATGCATTAGCGTTTGCTAAGAGAGAGAGAGAGGCTCAGGGCTCTGGCAGAGAGAGAGAGAGACCACTTCCTTAACCACAGCGCGAGATCTGGTTGTGTCGGGCCGTAGCTCTGGCTGTGTCGGGCTCTCGCATCTCGCATCCTCCCGGCTTCGATGACCAAGAGCAGTTACTACAGCTCTGGTCACCTTGCTCCGCCTGAGGGTCTGCCACCGTGGTCACCAATCGCTAAAGTTACTGCAGCTGCTACTGCTCCCCGGCCTGCACCACCGGCGGCCTGCAAGTAGTAGCACTCTCTCTCTCTCTCTCTCTCTCTCTCTCTCTCTCTCATTCCGCAGCGCCTTGCGCCGCCTTGGGCAGGAGCTACCGCCGTGGGCATGAAGTGCCGCCGTCGTCACCTTGCATGAAACGCACCCCCCCCCCCCCCCCCCTCCCCTCTGCGACCTGCGCCTGGAATTTTTTTATTTCCAAAGTTCAGTGATAGATTTTTTTTTATTCCAAAGTTCAATGATAGAGACTTGGGTTTGTTCTTGCGCGCGCGCGCGCGCACACACACACACACACACACACACACACACACACAGAGAGAGAAAGAGGCCACATCGTTTTATAAAAGTGAGAAGGAATCGTAGCAGATTTCACTTAAAAAAGGAAAAATTGTTTTATACCACCCATTTAATCCACATGCTCGCCTGGAATTGTATCTATTTTACGTGCACCTATTTGTCTCCATTTAGCCTGTATATTTGGAATCTCAATAGATGCTGTGTAGGCTTTGGAGATGAATTGCAAAGATGCAAAAAAATATTTGTATAGATACAATATGCTAAAACTAGAATTTGTGTTGGTTATGTAGGCTTTGGAGATGAATTGCTTCATTATTTTACATGATTCCAGAGATGCAAAAAATTATTTGTATAGAAGATACAATATGCTAAAACTAGAATTTGTGTTGGTTATGTAGGCTTTGGAGATGAATTGCTAAGCACTAAAAACGGATCTAGAAAATAGATAACAAGGGTATTTTTGGGGATTTTGAAATTTAAGGGGTATTTTGGGAATTAGCACAAAAAGTGCTTGAGGAGCTTCCTTTCCGAGATGTCAAGGAAGGGAAGAGAGAGAGAGAGAGAGAGAGAGAGAGAGAGAGAGAAGTAGGTGTGTGTTGTTTTTTGATGCGATCGCCCCTCGCAAGGGTGCATTGATGTCCAATAGCATGGTCAGGAACCTTTGAGCTATTTTAAGAGGGGTCATTTATAGACCTTGGACCTTCGAAGATTCCTACCTAGGATGTCGTCTCTTGGAATGCACTAAGCCAATATTTGCGGGCGTCCATGAAGTTGCCAGTCACGGTCCACACCTACTGCGTGTCAATGCCCTTGATATTCCACTCGATTGGTCGACTCTCACGCAGGCTCGCCATTGCAGCCTTCCTTCATCCTCCCGGCTACTGCAGTAGCGATATGGAAACGGATATCACCCTGAAAGACCTCTTGGTGGTGTGAGCTACACTTTTTGAAACGCTAAAAGTTTAGGTTGGAATCCCCTCCATTTGGTGCTTGGTTTTCCAAAGTCTACCAACAGTTACAAAAAATAGGTCTCATAGACCTTGGCCCTTTGAAGACGTTTAATATAACATTTCAAGCTGTTTCATTTGATACCTGTCCTCTCCACGTGAGATTGAGTCTGTGAGATTGAGACTTGGAGTGCACTCATTGTGGGATATGCCTACACATGAGAGAGAGAGAGAGAGAGAGAAGAAAGAGATAGAGAGACAGAGAGAGAGAGAGGGATGGGGTAGCCGCTCTCTTGGCCCTAACCAAGTTAGGCATATCCCACAATCAGTGCACTCCAAGAGACGACATCCTACACACAGGCTTTGGCTATTGCTCTCTCTATGGCCACCTTGCGCCATAGAGAGGGAGGTATAGAGAGGTGGATATAGGGGAAAAATAGAGATAGAAATAGATAGAGAGAAAAACATGTATAACATGGTGCTAAATATATATCTTATTCTTTCTTACAGAGATGGAGCACGTGCTTACCTCTGGAGGAGATTCTTCGGAGGTGATATTTTCTACCCCAGAGAGAGACTCAAGCAACAATTTACGAAATGCCAAGCGCGTTGCCCGAGGTGGCGATGGACCTGCAAAGAAGTAAATTGTAGATGGACTAGGTATCATCCACACAGTATGCTCCAAAATTCAAGCCTCATGTGACATAGCAGAGGCATCACAGGTTTCCTATAGAGAGAGCATTCACTGGTTGATCCATTCACAATATGAGCAAGGGGTTTATCTTCATCGTCTAGAGGAGCGGATGCAACTACAGATTAATGGTATTTTGCAGCAACAGAGCTCAATGCAAGGACAACTTTATCGCATTGAAAGCAACCAGGCAAAAATCATGAGTCTCTTGGAGAGGTCCGTTCTTGACAAGGATAGCATTGATTTCAAAAGAATTGTGCCTGAATTACGAAGTACTAGCAACAATATTGACCGCCGTAGCAGTACAACATACAACAGGTGTCTCCGAAGTTAGATCTATCTCAAACAAGCTCCATGCATTGGTAACGACCCATTGGCCCAAGAAGGGGATTAATGCCATTGGAGATGTTCCATCCAGTTCAAAGCAGGCCAACCCTTGCAAGAAGTGAATTATGTAATCGATAGTATTACTCACTTCTTTCTCATTATAGACTTAGCGGATCTATATTTTGGTGGCTTTGGGGATATTGACTACATTTTGGGGGAGGCTTATGTATGTAGTGGATACCAATTTGCTCACGACTCTTGGTTGTCTTCTTTGGATACTACATTCTCAGAGGATCTCCATAATTGTAGTATTTTTGTTGCCACTGTGTCTTTTGGGTCACACCTCCCATACCCCACCCCCCCTCGCCCTCTCTCTCTCTCTGTTTCTCTCTTTCTCTCAAGTTATGTTGCAGTGAAACTCTCTCTCTCTCTCTCTCAAGTTATGTAGCAGTGAATCTCTCTCTCCCTCTCTCCCTCTCTCTCTCTCTCTCTCTCTCTCACACACACACACACGCACACATACACACACACACACACACACAAAGTATTCTAGGTTAGTGCAATGTCAGACTTCTTTCTAGGTATGACAAATGTGAAGCACTTCATAAAGCACAAAAAGTGGGAGAGAGCTTCCTATATGGGATGCCGTCTCTTTGAATGCATTGATTGCTAGATATGCCCAATTTGGGTAGGGTCAAGAAGCTATGGGCTATTTTTGGCAGATGCAAAGCGAGAGTGTCTCTCCTAATGTAATCACATGCACACCATTGCCAATGTGGTATTTGCTTTTGATTGCGTAAACGGAATGTATACAACAACCCAAGCCTCAATGCAACTCTACCAACTCAAATGGGGACCTATCACCACGGTAACTCTTCATAATGAAGCACTTTGGGGCTGATTTGGATGCACCTTTGAATCCGTCTTGATTGAGAAAAGGTTTCCAATGGTCAATAATGGGTTAACGTGGCGACTCCTCAAGGGTCAGGGGACCTCGGGCGGGCGAGAATCCGGTTGACATGCAGACTGGCGCTTTGTAACCAATGCGAAAAACTGCCGGCTGAAACTTAACCGACAATCGTCGGTGGGCTAATCGGATGGACTTGCTCCCACAACCATATCCTTAGTAGTAGTTAGATGAGATATAGAGAGACATATATATAAGTATATAGACATTTACCATGTGGGTTGGCAAGCCTCCTCTCACTGACTCTCTCAAAGAAAGATAGACATAGTTGGGAAATCCTTTCTTCTCCATACTCTCTTTTTAATTCTCTAGATACTAACCTGTATATACCTCTGAGTACTTATAAGAGTTCTTTTTTGGACAGATGGCTATTGCTCCAAAGGTGTTGTCTCCTGGACATGCAAGACGTAGTAGGATATGTCAAGCCTCTCGAGCTACGCGATGTGCAGCAGCGCGAGATAGAGTTCGACGTTCTCTGGGTGAGATTGATGTGCCTCGCTGGGAAGATTGCCAGCATTTGATAAACATGAATCGATGCAATGAATTTCCTGAGGGAAGGATTTCATTGGATGTAGATAACGAGTCAATTCTCTCGCAAAGTTATGTAGGGATTGAAGTGGAAGACAATTTGGAAGCCAATAATGGAGATGTTCTTGAGGAGCCTGTAATTGTCTCCAGAGAGGGAGATTACTCCAAAGTTGAGACACTTTGCCTATCTATCACCTACTTATATTCTGAGACCATTTCCTTGATGCATATCTCTATGTTATCTATTTCTCATGAAAAGTGTATTCTTCACAACATAGGCAACTTGGATTTTGCATGTTCCTTTTGTGGTGCTTTAGCTTGGAAAACGGAAGCAAATACCATTCGCACATTTGTGGGGAAGAGTTGTTGCAACTCAGGAAATGTTTCTTTGCCGCCATTAAGTGAACCTCCTTTAGAATTAAGGGAATTGATGCACGGGGGTAATACTAGAAGTAGAAAATTCTTGAAACATATCAGAGCATACAATAGTGTGTTGGCATTTGCTTCTTTGGGAGCTCATATAGATGAATCTCTCTGCCAAAGAAAAGGAATCTATACCTTCAAGGTGCATGGATCTATTTATTATAACATTGGTCCATTGATGCCAGAAGAGCGATCAAGTCAAATCCCTCGCTTTGCTCAGTTGTATTTTTTTGACACTGAGAATGAGTTGCAAAATAGGATGAGTCATGTTTCTAAACTCAAACCAGATGTTTTGGAAAGCTTGCAATTGATGATGCATCGAGTAAATCCGTATGTTCAAGCTTTTAGGGGGTTTTCTACAATGGTTCAAACTTCCAATATTCCGGAGATTAGGATGGTCATTACTGAGAAGCGTACAAATGGCTGGCAATATGTTGCTCCAACAAGTGTGGAAGTTGCTGCAATCATGCCTAGTCAGGGTGAAGAGAGCAACGTTGGCCATCGTGATATTGTGTTGAATCTTTTGGGTGGTGGTCTAAAACGAATCTCAAATTGCCATAGGTCATACATGCCTCTATTATATGTGTTGCTATTTCCAAATGGTGAAGAAGGTTGGAATCCTTACATACCCCAAGTGAACAGAGCGGAAGTAAGCAGAGAGCGAGTAAATGGAACTACAAAGTATATTTCTACAATGGATTTCTACAAGTATAGATTGCAAATTAGAGATGACACGACACAATGTCTTTTACGTGGTGGTAGGCTACTACAACAATATATTGTTGATGCATATAGTTGTATGGAGGAGTTGAGGCTTTTGTGGGTTTGTAATCATAAAAGTGAACTTCGCAGTGAGGTGTATCAAGGCTTGACAGATATGGTTGGAGCAAGAGATGGAACAAGGGATGATAGAGAACTGTTATTGGGTGCTAATGTTGGAAGAAGGGTTGTATTGCCTTCTTCGTATGTTGGTGGCCCTCGCTATATGCACCAGCTGTACCAGGATTCCATGGCAATTGTACGCAAGAGAGGAAAACCTGATCTCTTCATTACATTCACATGCAATCCTGGATGGAAGGAGATACAGGATGCATTACTGCCTGGACAAACATCCAATGATCGTCCTGATCTTACTGCCCGTGTTTTCTACCATAAGTTCAAGGATTTGATGGGCTTGCTGATTAAGAGAGATATTTTGGTAAGGTCATTGGACACATTTCTGTGATTGAGTTCCAAAAGAGAGGCCTTCCTCATGCTCACATTCTATTGATACTTGCATCTGAGCATAAGCCAACAGAGACATTGCATTATGATAAGATTGTGTGTGCGGAGCTTCCTGATAAAGTAATGTTTCCACAGTTGTATGATGTTATCAGTCGGTGTAATGTGCATGGCCCGTGTGGAAACTTGAATAAGAATGCTCCATGTATCAAAGATGGGAAGTGCAGGTTTAAATATCCTTGAAGCTTCAGTGCATCAACTACTGTGGCTAGGGATGGATACCCAACGTATATGAGGAGGGATGATGGAAATTACGTTGTTCGTAATAAAGTGCAAATGAGTAATAAATGGATTGTTCCATACAATCCATTTTTGACAATAAGGTACAATGCACATATCAATGTGGAGGTTTGCTCCACTATATCCGCTGTGAAATATCTCTACAAGTATGTGTATAAGGGACATGACAGGGCCACTGTTGTTCTACAAGATAGTGAAGGGCTTCTAAATGAAGTTACAAACTATCTTAATGCTCGATATGTAACAGCATCTGAGGCTATCTGGCGTATACTTGGGTTTCACATGCATCAAGAGAAACCTGGCATACAACAGCTCCAAGTTCATTTGCCTCATCAAAATCAAGTCATTTTTAGCGACAGAGCGACTGTACAGAGTGTGGTGGAGGGAGATGTCAGCAAAAAGACAACGCTCACTGAGTGGTTTTTTGCAAATCAACAATATCCAGAGGCCAACTATTTGTTGTACATAGACTTCCCAACAAAGTGGGTTTGGAAGCCAGCAAGTAGAACATGGACTCAAAGACAGATTCGTGACATGATTGGAAGAATGTACCACATTGTTCCCAATGTTGGAGATTTGTACTATTTGCATATGTTACTCAACATGTGCAAAGGATGTAAGTCTTTTGAGGATATTAGAACCTTCAGTGGACGAGTATATGACACATTTAAAGAAACATGTAATGCACGAGGATTACTGCAAGTCGATGATGAATGGTTTCTTTGTTTGGAAGAAGCTTCTTTTCAGCAAACAGGGCAACAATTGCGCCTACTGTTTGTAGTCATTTTGGTTTTTTGTGAGCCAATACATCCTGGTGCATTGTGGAATCGCTTCTGTAAGGAGCTTTCTGAGGACCATGTATATCATAATATGAGGGTTCGCACAAATGATGCGAATATCTGTGAACACATGGCACAGAACCAAGCTTTGTCAAACTTAGAGACAATGCTTCATCACTATGGAAAGAGGCTCTCGGATTATTCTGGAATGCCCCAGGTGGATCACACCTTGCAAATTATGAGTGAGCATGGAGTGCTTGCTGAAGAGTTCATGTATAACAGAGAGGAACAAAGAGTATTGTCTGCTCGAATGGAATCATCTTTCAATGTTGGGCAAAGGGAAGCTTACAATCGGGTTTTACAAGCAGCTTGCATGAGCAGAGGGACTGTTTTTTTCTTGGATGGGCCAGGTGGAACGGGAAAGACTTATCTCTACAATGCTTTGCTCTCTCGGATACGCGGAGAGTCCAAAGTTGCTTTGGCATGTGCATCGTTCGGGATTGCAGCACAACTTCTCGACAACGGAAGGACTGCACACTCTAGATTCAAGATCCCTATTGATATAACTTCTGAGTCCACATGTAACATCAAAGTAAACAGCCAGCTTGCTAAGCTGTTGTGATTGAGTTCGCTGATCATATGGGATGAAGCCCCCATGGCTCATAGACACGCTTTTGAGGCTCTTGATAAGACACTAAAAGATGTCATGAAAAATGACATGTTGTTTGGTGGAAAGGTTCTCCTCCTTGGTGGTGATTTCAGACAGATATTACCTGTTGTGCGCAAAGGGGGAAGAGAAGACATTGTTAATGCATCTTTGTGCCACTCATACATTTGGCAACGTACAAAAATCATGCATCTAACACAGAATATGCGAGTGGTCAATTGTTTAAGTAATGTTATTGAAAGAGAGTTTGTGCAATGGACACTTGATATTGGTAATGGCGATGTTTGTGATGGGGACATACTTGATAATGTGGCCCTGTCGGCTTGCATGATGCTACCACAAAATAATTTGCAAGCATTGGTTGCTTGCATATATAGAGACCTTGAAACACAGACTTGCCATGCATCTTTTTTCAAGGATAGAGCAATTTTGGCTCCACGGAACAAGGAGGTGGATACTATAAACAATTTGGGCTTGCAGCAATTTCCTGGTACTTATAAGGAATTTGTCAGTGCGGACTTACTGTGTGAATCAAATTGTGATAGCATATTCACAAGTGAGTTTGTAAATAGTTTAGATCTTGGGGGAGGCTTTCCACCGCATGTTTTACGATTGAAACAGAATGCTCCAATTATGTTACTTCGCAATTTGGATCCAAGAAGTGGTCTTTGTAATGGGACACGCTTGATTTGTAAGCAATTCCACAGCAAAGTGATTGAAGCAGAAATCATTACAGGGTCACATGCAGGAAATGCACTGTTCATTCCAAGGATTGATTTTCTCATGGGATCTAGAGAAGGTCTCCCTTTTGGTCTGAGACGCCGTCAATTTCCTCTACGTTGTGCTTTTGGGATGACAATCAACAAGGTGCAAGGCCAAACATTGGGAGTTCTTGGATTGTATCTCCCAACACCTGTTTTCACCCATGGTCAACTATATGTGGCAATGTCTCGCGTGAGATCCTCTTCTGCCAGCAAGGTTGTGGTTGGTGATAGTCACTTAACAAGCATTAGTAGACATGGAGATCAAAGAACATACACTTCTAACATTGTCTACAAAGAGGTGTTGCAATTGACCTGCCCCCTTCCACCCCCTTGCCATGGGGTTTAACGTGGCTGGATATGTTTCATCCAATAAAAAATCACGGTGACTCTCGCAACTATTCCTTTGTCATTTACAAGCTTAGTATCTTCTTATGAAACATGGTGTAGCCTCAAGCAAGGTATATTCGCTGGAACAATTGACTAAGATTTATTAGTGTTGAGAGATTTATGCTTCATGTGCTTTTTCATGAATTTCTAATCCTTTATGTATATGTATATGTATGAATGAAGATGGATCCTAACGCCTCTGTGACTTACACACTAGGGAGACGACCTCGACACGTCCGAGGTAAAATATTGTATATGTGTGTTTGTGACATTTCGATACTTTAAAGAATTTAAATCTCACAATCAACGATTATGTATTAGATCCACCATTATGGAGGGATCCAATCACAGCCATGCAGGTGATTCATCTACTCAAGGACTTGGATGTAGCAAGGTAACAATGTTGATGTTGATATAGTAAAGTAATACCTTTTGTGTATCAAAATAATTGTCTATACTAATAGCTTTTTGTTTGGCTATAGATCACAGTATTACCCAGAATTTTTGATGGTGGGTATATATCATGCTTCATATGATCCGAGCTTATTGTGCTACATTCAAGTTGCTATTCAGAGAGGATTCAGAGCACGTGTCACCATTGCAAAGTTAGGCAGAACCCGTCCAATTAATGCTATGTTTGCTCAAAATCTTAGTCTTGGTGCTTGGTTCCTACGTGTTTTTGTGTTAGGATCTCTTCCTCCAGTGATTGGTAGATGTGTTTTACATCGTGGGCCATGGGTGGTTCGATACCGCAGCAGGGCATGTCGTAGACTACGCTTTTGAGCGTATAAATCTTAAGTCTCTACGCATGTTATTATTTTTGACATGGGAAATATCACTTACTATATATATGTTAGTGCAAATTTAGTTTGAAAATATGTTGTGATGACTTTTGTTTAGGTTGCTGCATAAAGGATTTCATGTTGTCCAGCTTATAAATTTCAAACACACACAGTACCGCTCTCTCTCTCTCTCATCAAGCATGAGAGAGAGAGAGAGAGGAAAGGAAAGAGAGAGCTCTGTCTCTCTCTCTAGCTAGACAACAAAGAGAGAGAGAGAGAGAGAGAGAGAGAGAGAGAGAATCCACCCAGTATGTAGACAAAGGAACATGCTAAAAAAAAACCAAGGTTTAGTGTAATCCCACCTACAAAATTTGAGATTTACCTCTACATTTTAAATTTGAAAGAGTGCCCTATAGCCTTGATGACTACGAGAGAGAGAGAGAGAGGGAGAGAGAGAGAGGGGCACCAGAAGAGGGCGGCTATACTAGATAGTCGGACAACACTACAGCTTAAGGGTAAGAGGGGCCATGCCGCCGCCGAAGCTCTGCACTGTTTTTGATAGATGGGGAGAGAGGGAATCTCTCCAAATGCAATCACGTACACTTTGTGCTTGAGGAGCTTCTTATCGGGGATGTCATCTCTTGGGATGCATTGATTGAGGGATATGCCAGAGTTGGACAAGCCCAGGAAGCTCTGGGATGTTTTCGGCGAATGCGAACCAAGGGTGTCTCTCTAGATGAAATCACATATGCTCTCAACTCGAAGGCAAGAGTCGGGATTAGGAAGCTCTGCATTGTTTTCGATAATTGGGGAGAGAGGGCATCTCTCCAAATGCAATCACGTAGACTTGCACCTTGAAGGAATGTGGCATTACACAAGATGCTGATATAGGCAAAAGAATTTGCGATTATATAATTGTTAGTCGGGGGTCATTGAAAGAAAATGTCGTGCTTGGCACTACCTTGGTCAGAAGGGTGTCTCTCATATGCATTCACATAGCACCGCTGGAGGCGGCGCCATTGCACTAGTGTTTTAACATATCTATGTGATCTTCGCCTTGATTCGAAGATGTAAGAAGACGTACCTGCTGATTTGAGTGCTAACATGTTTTAACATATCTATGTGATCTTCACCTTGATTCTAAGTGAAGCTCCACTAACCTTATTAAATTCTTTTTTTTTTCCTTTTGAGAGAGACTTATCACTTGAAATTACAATTCACACACTCGACGATGTGAGGTGGAGCATCCAAGCCAGATAAGATAGGCTAACCAATCATATAGACTTGGGGAACAACCTCTAAGGGCTATCTACATGTCACATGAGTTGTTAAGGGGGTTTCAACCCAAGACCATGGACACAAGAGACTCTTGTGTTATCAATTGACCTTGCACTCGATCACCAACCCGATTATTTTTCAGCTTGCATGGGCCTTAGGTCTTGTTTAGATTGCCCTCGTGGCATCCACGAATTGGTGAGCTCAAATCACACACTTTTTCAAAACACCATGGAATCAGGTGGCATTGTACCCCTTGGACGCAAGGCTCCATGAGCGGGAAAGCCATTGCTACACTCCTCAAGCTAACGCACAACCAAACAACCTATCTCTCTGCTTCAGTTTTAATAGCCAACAAATACTCTCAGCATGTGAATTTAAAGGTGACGCCTCATTGCAATTCATGAGCACCTTCTAAAGCAAGCCTTAGTAAAGTGTTGTGTCTTAGGAGCAATTGTGAACCACCGTTGAGTAGTACCACATAGCGAGCTAATAATGACAAACTTTCTCTTTTACTATTTCTTGTGGGAGGGGCATTAAGTAAGCATTATCTTGTGAAAAGGGTGTTTACATTTATTTATCTCTCTTTCTTTAAAGGGGGCATTGAGAATTAATTTACACACAATTTTTCTCATTCTCTCCAAGTGTTTTTTTCAATCATTATTTTTCACGCTTTTGGAATATATTGTAATCTAAATAGTTCATTGTTACATGTTTTCAAGAAAAAAATGTGGCAACAAATGTTTTAAAATGCTAGTGTCACTTTCGCATTTTCTCTCTCACAAAGAAGCCTCTTATTGTTAAATTCCTCTCAATAGCCTTAGCCTTAGGTAGGTCATAGTGAACTTTTACCTTGTTAAAATAGGCTCATACTCATCTCCCAACCAATATTCGGGAAAAGTGTGCCTCGGCACCTTGAGTTGGTTGCAAAATCAAAGTAGCCAATTGAGAGGAGGGCAAGAAGGAGAAAATTCCCCTTAAAATACATGGAAAATAGTGTAATTTTGCAAAAATATTGGCTAGTAATGTAAAGTTTCCGGTTCAGATTTGTCTTGGAGGGATTTTTGTATGTTTGTGAAAATGATTTTTCTCGAGCACTGCTTCCAACTCATATGGAGATGGCATACTTCTTTTATGGAAAAAATTTAAATAATTAGTTCCTTTTCATTTTAAAAGTGACAACCCATTTTACTATCGATAAGATGTTTAAGTTTGTTCATATAAGCTCATGATTTTCTATTTCTTACAAAAGTGTCGCCAATTTTTTGTGCTCACATTAGTTTTTCCAACAAAAAAAAAAATTTGACAACATGTTTTCAACAGGCTTCAGCTTGGATTTTTGCAAAACAATGCTTGAGGATCAATATGAGTATGCTTGGATAAAGATTTTTCAAGAAGATAGGTTTGGACACCCGCTTGGCTAATAGGGCACTTGGTCTACAAGTGTTAGAAAGAAAAGACTTTTGGGCACATAATCTTTGGCCACTCAACCGGGCACAATGGTTTTCAGCACTAAAGAGGCATCCAGTATAAAGAGGAAAAGATAGAAACACTCCTTGGGCACCTTGCAAGGCTTTGCATCGTAGACTTTGGGCATTATGAAGGTTAAGGGTACTTCCTCTTTGAGCTTTGAGGCCACAAAATGCCACCGAATGTTCAAAGAACTTGCTTTGGCTATTAATTAGCCACTAGACAAAGAAATAAGGCAATTTTAGTGTGAAAAGGGTAATAAAAAGCTAATGATCAATGGCAGCAGTGAAAGAGAGAGAATTGTGGAGAGATTCTCAGTTACCCTAGCATTTGTGGTGCTTGAATGATGATGGTGCACAAACAAGGAAGCGCCTACATCATGGGGTAAAGCTTGTTTGATCTATTATTTGTAAGTTTGACAAAGGTCGAGGATCTTGTTGCCACATCATCTAAGGACTTTCCCACGTAGGATATATCGAAAGCAAAAGCACTTGTTAGGTTGAGCTATAAAAGGGGAGATTATCCATGCCAATGTTGGGGGATTATGATGACATGAAGTGAAGGATTTAGCAAAGCAATCAAGGGTGAAAGCATCAAAGGGCATTCAACATTTGAGGAGTGCATGTGCACAGGTGAATGCATGCTAGCCCCTTGGACTACACAGTCCTACCTTAGGCCTTACATTACTCCTCCTTGGAGAAGTGTTTTTGCCCTTGAAAACAAAAGTGATGATATCTTTGTAAGAACATGAAAGACCCCTTGGAAACTACCGTGAGAATGGTGCACCCTACTGCCCTATTTATAAGCCCTTGGCCTTCTATATTTAGGTTTCTTTGTCCTGTAAGACAAGGGGAATTAGAACCTAGGAGTCCACCTCCCAACCATCCACTATATAGCATGGCCCCTGGCCCTTTGCCCTAGTTGGACTCCCTTTCCAAACTACCTACCCCGGCCTTGCCCTTGTCTAGTCCAGCCTTGCCGTTGTCCTGACATTACTCCCCCCTTAAAGAAGATTTTTCATCCTCTAAAATAAAAGTGGGGAACTTCTTCTTAAGAACACTAATGTTTTCCCAAGTGGCATCCTTCATGGATCCGATTGTTTGGTTGACCGGAACACGGTTCAGCAGGAGGTTCAATGAAACCAAGAGTAACATCTTGATTTTTCACATTGTTGTCCATTTACAACCATCTTGTGTTACCGATTCCTATCCAATCATAGTGTGTAAACTCCATTTAGAACACACATGAGTATGCAAAACGAGTTATAACACAAAGATGTACCCTAAAGAGTACCTCTTTTCACTTTCCATGAAAGTAACTTGCTAACATGACTCATCAGCCAAGTGTAAGCCCTTGACTTGTTTTCCAAGTTCATCATCAGTAAACAACCCCACCCTAACGAGTGTTCAACATTGAGAACCTAACTTATACATGAAGAGACTACCTAGTCGCAACATGCGTTAACTGATAGTAAGTAGATTCAAAGAAGAGCAATAAATGCTTATTAATTGGAATGCTTGGTGCTAATGTATGCACTTTGAATATCCTTTAGCCCAAGATTACACTTTGTAATCTACCTATCCTCTTGGATAATTGATAGTATTGAGGTGTGTTTCCCCCACGGTTTACATACAGTCTTCCGAGATGACTAGTAAATGGGAATCACAACACCGTGTAACAATGTTGAGGAAGCAACAATGTTTGGAATAACCATCGTGGTTAACTTGAAAAATCCCCAATCACCCAAACCGATCCATGACCTCTGTGGGTGATTGGTAGACTCTAAAGTAGTCTCATAGAGATAATGCACATAGAGTGCAAAGTGCTTCATAAGCAACAATTGGATGAATACGCATGCCGTTCCAAATCAGCTTTTACTAAACACTAGGGCCCATAACACCTAGTGTGCATGCATTTAGAAAAAAACGATCCGAACCTATATATCCATGATCATACTTGCCAATACTGATGGCAAATATGATGTGTGTAGCACACAGTAAATAGAAATGTGAATAGTTCCAAACCCATTCCAAACACAAACTAAATACTTTTAGTGGTAATCATTTTCAAGACTTGCTGAAATGTTTGAATCATAATAGAAGATGAAACAATAATCACTTCTAGGAACAACAATGAAACGTTTTCCAGTATGACTCTCGTATCGAGAGAGGAAAAACAGAAAACTCATTGCGACCCACCTACCATGGAGGGGTCGTGATTTAGGACGACTTAGCATTGACACTTTGCCCGTAAATAAAGTCCTCGATTTAGGTTCCTGTTAGTGTTGTTGTGTGTTGATAGCAACCAACAATCATATTAAACAATCCATCCTTAGTCTGTCCTTGACAGAGTTGTGAGTGTGATAGCGGAAGCGTAATGCATGCAGTGGTAGAATTGAATCCACCTCACTAGCATGCCTTGCATGCAGAATTGTAAGCCCTTGCGGAGAGTGATGGCCTCAACCGTGAGAACCAAAACCATAAGTGCCTTGCACAGTTTAGACTGGTAGGGATTCTATGAGCTGATATTCCCTATTTTGCTAGTTACCCGAAGCCTTGCTTCCTATAAAATTGCCAAAGCACTTTGCTTTGCACAATGACAGTAATTGCCAAGTAAGGTGTAAACAGGGAAAAACAAGAAAAACTTAAACTTGGCTAACCTGGTCGTTGTTGTAACCCGTTGGCCCAATATTTCGTGGAAGAAAACTCGCTTAAAAATGGCGCATAGCCATATCTAATGCACGAGTGGGAGCTGTCGTATGTATAGATACGTCCCTTGTATCATATACGCTCGTTTGTCACGTTGGAGAGGGGGAATGGGGGACGCACCCAGCACGGTAACACGGCTGCCTCCTATAGCCCAGGGCACACACAGCACCCCAATCCACTTGGTGAGCACCTTCGACTCGCACTTCTCACCAAACCGCACACACACACACGCTCACACAGACTCACCTGAGACCACACAGAGCATAACACAATCCTCACCCATAGAAAATGCACCAACAATCGCCGCCCTTCGCACACAACACCACACACAATCTCTCCGTCTTTGCACACACACTGTCAGGGGGGGCAACAATGCCGACACACACCCGAATACACTTGCAAGAGAACAGAGAAGAAGAGGGAAGGAAAACTCGGCACGACGCAATCGCACGTTTCAAAATGGGGGGACTTGCTTCATTCAACAACAGGAAACCAATACAACCATGGCCATAGATCGGCGCACACAAAGAACAAGTGCAAGGGCGAGCTCTCTCCAGCTCCTCACATCAAGCTTCCCATGGCCGCTTTCTCCACACCAAGCTCTCTCTCTCTCCCCCTTCCTTCTCCTTGTCCGAGCCGAAACCCCTTGAGCGTGCATCCAAAAAAGAATCCCTTTCCTTTTCTCGTTCCTTCCCCAATAAACTTCCTTCTCCCTTCTCTTTAAAAAAAAACTTTTTTCCCTTCTTTTGCTTCCAAGGGGCAACGACGAGGCAATGACGGCGCCGTCGTTGCTCCCTTGCTTCTTCTTTTTTTCTCCCTTTCAATAATCCTCATTTTTTTCTTCCTTTGGGACTCCTCATTTCCTAAGAAAAGATAGCTTTTAGCAGCCAAGCGCTTGGATGACTTGCTCAAGCCTAGTCTTTGTTTTGGCTTTCTAAAAGAAAGCCTTAGTGTTGGGCTCACTTAGGGGGGTTAGTGTTGGGCTCACTTAGGGGGGCTTCATAGGTTTGAGTGCATGATAAAGAGTTACCTTTCATTTCACATCCTTTCTTAACTTTTCTTTGCATTCTATTGTTTTAGAATGCCAGGCAGCATTTACTTTCTTTGCATGTTTGAAAATAACTTTAATGATCAAAACATTAAACAAAATATTCATAAGAGTTTGATCTTATGACGAGTCTTCGAAAAAGTCCTTTTTGTCTCAGTGGCAAGTTTCCTTCTTATACAAATACAAAATAGAAATATTAGTAGAAATTTTTAAATTTGTAAAATATTCGAACTATTTTTTAGTATATTCTATCAGGTTTTTCTACTTTGCCATCCTTTGCAATCGGCTAATTTCAATTTTCAATCGGCTTAAGCCTAAGCTCAAACACAGCTTTCTCAAACGCTGAGGTATTAATAAATGATTCTCTCATTTGAGAATTTTTTTAAAAAACCACTTCACTAAATTGTTTAATTATTTTTTATGCTTATTTGAAAGCATTAAAATATTCTTTTGTTTTGGATTTTAATGTGTCTTTTTATTTTACTTTCTTTTTGTTTTATTTTATTTCAAAATACTAATGTGCAATGTGCACCATTTACCTTTCAGAATATATAAACCATTTGTTTCAGAAAGCCATCGTGATCCTTTCACTTGTTTCATTTGCTTTCTCTTTAAGTAGTAGTATCACTTCCTTTTTCACTTTAACACCCACCAACAAAGGGATTTTTTTTTGCACAAGCTCCATGACGTCGGTGCTTCCCCATACCGAGTTTGCCAAACGCACACCTCCTGAATGCATCGAAATTCCGTCTTGCTGATTCGAAACCATGAGCAATTTGCTACACACCAATCTTCTCGAGCCCATCCATCGAAACCGCTCAAAAGCCAAAAAAATGCTTGTGACCGCCTTACATTCTCCTTGGCATGTCCAGTCGCCCATGATTTCGATTTCCAAGCCGTCAATTTCAACTGACCCCACGTAGTGCATGCTACCTTGCCAAACCTGGTCGAGACAAGAAAAACACCTGGCGGCACGTCTTTTAATGCGGACAACTTGGTACACACCTGACCCCCAGAAAACTTTCAACTAGCCATAACTTTCCATCTATGAGCCCGCTTCTCAATCCGAGAAGACCTGCAAGCTCCACAAATCAAGCACTTCAAGCTTATCAACTCGCATCATCTCTCGCCAACCACTTGCACCTGCCCGATCCGGTGAGAATCTGCAATGCATCCCACTTCAAGGTGCCATATCTTTCACATTCGGGCTCCGTTTGACGAGGCGTCTAGACCTGCTTGGAAAGCCCATTGAGCACCACACCCTGGTACACAAAACCACCACTTTGGGCATATGAGGCCATCACCTAGTTTGGCGTCTGACAACACATCCTTGGCCAAAAAAACCATTATATGCATCCATTTCCCGATCCACCTAACCACAGTGGCACTTCACAGCTGCATTATCACCTGGGCCACATCTGCTCGACCACATAGCCCCGCTTGTGTCCATTTCTACCGTCGACAGCATTTGGCTATACCAACGTAATGAAATAACCTACAAGCATATTGTCAACTCCGTCCCAAGTTTGTATGCTCATACCATAGACCAAACATGGGGAGTCGCAATGCAAGATGCATAAATATAAGCCTTGCTTCACATAAGTTCATGAAATGGATGAGACCAGAATGTAACTTGAGTGCTCATAGCTAATAGCTACTCGTGGTGACACACATGTGTCCTAGCAGAAAAAGATTGACCTGGTCAAGATTTCATAGGGAAATGGCCTTGCCAAATTTTTCTACGGATTGAGAATCATAACATTGCTCGATGCTCGTCTACAGCTGAGCTATCAAATGTCAGTTATTATCAAATACTGCTTGATCAAAGCAATAAGTTAACATACCTATTGACTACCCTTAGCAGTGAAAGGCATAACATCCTATATTATGGGTGTTGACTTGGGTTTTAGCTCATAGCTATGGAATTTTCTTGTCTTTTACAAGATATAGATACTTGGGCGGGATATGCCCCCAATACATATAGAGATATTGGCGGACGGAGCCTTGCTTCTTGGGTAAAACATGATTGATGTACCCCTTTTAGAATCGACCCTGTTGAAATGGCCTATTGTACTTGTACTCCTAGGCAATCTTGCCTTGTTGGAGCACCATAACATTCCTGGTATGGGGTAGTGTTAACGACCAACTAAATCGGATGGAATGAACTGACCATGGTAGTCACTCAGGCACCATGGCCAAGATATAAATAATTACATGCTCCTGCAATACCATAATATGCACAAAGCTATGAAAAGACAAGAAGGTGAATCTGAAACCTCATAATCCATCCGTGTGTGGATGCACCATGAAGTATCTCCCATATACAAACATCCTTCGACATGTACCGATTTCCATCCAAAAATCCTTGAATCCACGAACTTTTCGTGCAGGGTGCTCATTCAAATTTTTGCAACTTGCCATTCTCGATGAAGATTGTGATCGACCATCAGCAACTATGAAGACTTGTTGTGCATGTAGTCCTTGTTCATCGATGAAGTGAACAACAACAACAATTGCATGATTGCACAAAGCTCGAGTTATGCATGGTTGTGGAGTTTTTGTCAATTTTGCTGAGGTTGCAGAAATTCTGCAATGTGGTCCCTTGGCAATCTCGTCACGGCATGGAAGAAGAGGATAAGGGGGCCGACCGTGGGCACCCCTCCTTAATCATGTTAGGTCAATTGTGTTGCCACCGTGGGCGGCCAACATGAACACAACAAAAAAATTAAAAAAATTCCTGCAAAGCGATGGCGATTCTGCTCCAGGCAAGAAGTGATCGCCATGCGAGCTATGAGCCGAATCAAAGGGCGCTACAGTGTCGAAAAGGTCCTAGCTTTGTGGTGCCAACCCCACGAGCCCGATCTGGTTGAGTTTTGCTCCTGTCAAAACTCACCCTTTTCCCCGACTTAGGGTAGCTACCCACGGCCTGTGAGCTTCAATCTTCCTCCACGACTTGGTACAGCAGCACACGCGTTGTCTTTCATCTAAGAAGCCACGCAAGCCATTCATGCTTCCATGCAATCCTCCTCGCCTGCTGTCTTGCACCCTCTTGGGTTGTGTTGCCAAAAAACCTAAGAAACAAAAAAAATATGCCCTCCTCCTTGGGAGAGAGATTCCAAGAGAGAGGGAGAGAGAGACAAATCCATGCTTAGAGGGAGAGAAATCCATGCCTTCTCCTGTGCCATGGCTCCACCTTCCCCTTCCTCTCCACCTTGCTCTGATACCAGTGTAAGACAAGGGGAACTAGAACCTAGGAGTCCACCTCCCAACCACCCACTATATAGCATGGCCCCTAGCCCTTTGCCCTAGTTGGACTCCCTTTCCACACTGCCTAGCCTGGCCTTGCCCTTGTCTAGTCTAGTCTTGCCCTTGTCCTGACATGTCCACATCTAGGCAGTTGGCCCTTGGCCTAGGTCTGTGACCCCCATGGCTTGCCCTTGGCCTTACATTACCGCTCCCTTGGATAAGTGTTTTTGTCCTCAAAAATAAAAGTGGGAAACTTCTTCTTAAGAACACTAATTTTTTCCCAAGTGGCACCTTCTTCAGGTTGGTCTTTCCACTTAACTAAAACATGTCGACATACATGATGACAAGTACATAGATCATGATAGTCAAGATGCGTTCAGGCTCATGCGGTTGTTTGGGCTGGAGGTTCAGAGAAATCAACCAGAATCTATTGGTCAAATAAATTGTCATCCCTATGCAAGCATTTACGTAAACAACTTACAGGAAATACCGAATGAATACTAGAGTGTGCACATAATGAGCACGTGCATTCAGAATAAGGGATTTTAATTTCTTATAAATTTATAGATTCATGTGTACAAGAGGGGTATAAGGGGTAATTAAAATCCATTTTGGTGAACCCACATGATATAGGAAAATTTTACTTAGTGAATGCCATGGGTTCTATCTATGTAGCTCATCTGTCAAAAGAGGAGAACCGAGTGTGGAGGTTAAAGATGCACTACTAGTTGGAATGAGAAGGATCCCTCATTTGCACATGGCTCCACACATTGGAGTATGCCTCATCATGCTCACATTTTTACTTAAGAGATTTGAGAAACTCGCTCCGTATCTCGATAAAGAATTAGGGGAAGTTTGATGTGTCTTTTTTGACTTTTAACGTTTAGAGAGAGAGTGTTCTAAGCCAATGAGGGGAGGGCTTTTGTTATGGAATCTTCTTTTTGAAAATTTCATTTAACTACTTAAAATAAATTTTCTTTGAGGCTCAATATGACGCAACTTTCAATTACATGCTCCTTTTACTTGAAAAAAGTCTCTTTCACGGTCCTAAAAGATTTTGAATCTTCTCACAGGCTTCTTTTCCCTCCTTTTCCCACCCCTCTTTGTCTCACTTCCCTTCCCTTCTCTTCTTGATTTCCTATGTTCAACTTCATATGTTGTGCATCTTATTTTCCTCTAGCAATGGATTCCACCCGATCCAAACGCCCTAGCACATCCATTGAATCCAACACAACTTATGCCACATTAGATGAGCACAATCAATGGAGTCCAGTATCTATATCCAAAGGTAGTTAGATTATAATGCAGCAAAGTAGGAGAAGAAAAGTCTCATCCAAAAACCCATTCTTGTCATGCTGGAAAGGGAAAGTGAAGGACTTTTGACTGGTTGGAGCCAAGAAAACAGTGAAAGATATTTTGGTGCAGCATGTTTACATGCACAAGGAGCTTCATCTACAACCCAAAAGATCAAATCTTCCTCTAGATAGAGATAATTGCAAGTATTTCACACTTCTCTTCTTGTTTGTTGTCCTCTACATGATTGTGGTTCTCCACTATGCTTATCTTATGTACTAGCTTTGTGGTTTGTGTTTCTCTATTATGCTTATTACATACCTACATCCCTCAAGCATAGAGGAATGGCAACCTAGTGGATTGTATCATATATATTTTACATGTCTGGCATGCATCCATTGGCGAAGAGATTTACAAAGGTAGAACACATGGCTCTCTAGCAGAAAGAGTGATATTCTTTTATGATCATTTTTATGTCCCCCCAAAATCTATGAGGGATTGGGGCACTGCTACCAAGGTTGCACTACCTAGTTTTAGAAGTGGAGAATGGCCATTGCAAAGCTCTATAACTATAGACATGTAGTAGTGTTAGTGTGTATACGCGCTTCACCAAGGACACTTTTCTCCCACTGGGTTTTTCCCCCTAGACATCTAGTGTGAAAGGACACCTTATCTCTTAGGGTCTCATATAAGCTTTGTAGCTCTGAGTTTGTATATACTCTATTATTCTAATACAGAGAGATAGACTACAGAGATCTCGTACACAAGCTCTGTGTCTTCTCCTTCTCCATCTTCTTCCTACTCTGAGTTGCTGTCTTCCTTCTGTTTCCTGTTTCATCATCTTCAACAATTGGTATCAGAGCAAGGTGATTTCCAGAGCCTCTACTTAAGTTTTCGCATCCGCGCGCGCAATCGCAGTTTTCAAAAAATTTACTCGTGGGAGCATCCTCGACGTTCCGGGAGTATTCTGAGTAGGTGATTTGGGGTTTTACCCCCCTTTTGAAGCCATTCGAGCCCTCAGAATTTTGTTCTGAGCAGCGTAGCAGAAGTTACTTTTCGGAGGCGTTTAGATCAAGAGGGTGTGCTTTTTGACAGATTTTCTTCAGGTAAACATTTCTTTTGGGAAGCAGCTTGTCTTAGCTTTCTGCTGAGATTTTGTGTAGAGTTTTGCTTACATTGGAGAGGAGATTTGTGAATCTCTTGGAGGTTCTTTTGCTCTCTTGTGTGCATCCACAGTATGGCTCAATCTACGGAGAAAGAGATTTTTGGTGCGTTTACATCCGAAGACAAATTGGATGGTACCAACTATTCTCTTTGGTCTTTTATGGCCAAAAATGTTTTGGTTGGTAAAGGATTGTGGGATTATGTATCTGGAGATGAAGTTCGTCCAGGTAGCATTGCACCTGCCACGCCTGGTCGTGGTGCAGCTGTTGGTGCAGGACCCTCACAAGTCACTCCAGAGCAAAAGAGATGGGATTCTAAAGATGCACAAGCTATGGCTGTGATTGCCTTAACCATAAAGAGGACAATCACACCACATATCAGATCTTGCAGAACTTCTGAGGATGCTTGGAACACTCTGCAAGCTATGTTTGGAGGAAGAAACGCTGCCAGAATAGAGTTTTTGAAGAAACAACTTGACAAAATACAGATGGACGAAGGTGATGATATCGTTGAGCATCTTACAAAAATCAGGGATCTTAAAGAGCAATTGCTTAGCATTGATGAAGCGATTCCAGAGAAGGACTTGGTTTCCAAAACACTCAATTCACTACCACCATCTTATTTGACTTTTCAGACTTCTTTGACTCTGTCTTTGCGAGCTAATCCTGAGCCTCTTCATTTTGAAGAGTTAGTGGCTTTGCTATTGCAGGAGGATCAATCACGTAAGAACAAGTCTTTATAGGTGGATGGTATGGATCATGCTCTTGTTGTACATAACAAAAACAAGGGTAAAGAGAGTGCTCATTACTCGAAGTCTGGTGCAGAACAGTCTTCAGAGAAGTCTAAAGGTGATTCCGACAAGTCCAAGAAGAAAGGTAAATGTCACTACTGCCAGAAACCTGGTCACTACATTAGTGAGTGTAAAAAGCGAATTGCTAAAGAAAAGAAGAAAGAGTCAAGTTTGGTTGTTTCAGCTTCTGGTGATTCTTCTACAGCTAAAGAAGAGTCTGCAAACTCTGTGCAGGATTCTTATGCTTTCTTAGTATATTCAGATTTTTCTGCTTACAGTGTTGACGAGATACAAATGATTTGGTACTTTGATAGTGGTGCATCCAGGCATATTACTTCAAGGAAGGATTTGTTTTGTTCATTGGATGCAGCTCCAGCAGGAAAGAAGGTGACATGTGCAAATAATGCTTCTTATCCAATCAAAGGCGTTGGTAAGATTTTGATTACCATTTCAGATGGTTCAGATTTATGCTTGCCAGATGTCTTATATGTTCCAGGGATCAAGAAGAATTTGTTGTCTGTATCCTCTCTTGCAAAAAATGGTCTTCGGGTCATTTTTGAGGATGACAGATGTGTTGTACGAGATCGAGAGAATGGTTATTCTCTTATCACTACAGGTACGCTGGAAAATGGACTATTTGTGTTAATTCGTTATGAAAAGCAGATTCAGGTATGTATTGCAGAAACAAAGACTCGGGCCATGCAGGATGCTGAGTTGTGGCATGCTAGATTTGGGCATGTTAGTTATGGCAATTTGATGACTTTACAACGTCATAATATGGTGCATGATTTGTCTTTATTAGAGATGCCACCAAGACATGTATGTGAAGGTTGCGTTCTTGGAAAGATGCACAGATTTGCATTTTCGCAGGATGGTTCAGTTAGAGGGACACGAAAGTTGCAGCTTGTACACAGTGATGTATGTGGTCCTATGAGGACACCATCTATAGGAAACAGCCTTTATTTTGTGACCTTCATTGATGACGTTTCCAGGTTTTGTTGGGTGTATCCACTCAAAGCAAAGTCAGATGTGTTTGCAATTTTTCAACATTATGTCGCCATGGTTGAAAATGAAACAGGTTGCAAAGTACAGACTCTTCGTACCGATCGAGGAGGTGAATACATGTCAGGTGCATTTAAGGATTTTTTGGGAAAGAAAGGCATTAAACACCATTGCACTATGCCATACACACCACAACAGAATGGTGTTGCAGAAAGGAAGAACAGGTCTTTAATGGAGACGGCTAGATGTATGCTCAAGGCTAAGAGTTTGCCTCATAAGCTATGGATGGAGGCAGTTGCTTGTGCAGCACATGTTTTGAACAGGTGTCCTACTCGTGCCTTGAAGACCATTACTCCATATGAAGCTTGGTATGACAGAAAACCTTCAGTCAGTTATCTTCGTGTTTTTGGTTGTCTTGCTTATGCTCACATCCCTCAGCAGTTACGTGGGAAGCTTGATGATAAGGCAATCAAATGTATATTTGTGGGGTACAGTAGTGGAAGTAAAGGTTATAGACTTTACAATCCTGCTACAAACAAGATTTTTGAAAGTCGTGATGTAATTTTTGCAGAAACTACTGCTCAACCTATGGTTGCTTTTGATGCACCTCATATGCAGACACGTGATGTATTTGAAGGTTTGCTTTCTTCTTTTGTGGAGAATCAAGAATCACAACAGGTTGATAATCTTGATCAATCTTTTGATCAGCATGTGACACCTCCTGATGTAGAGGAAATTGTGCGTGAAGAGCAAGAAGTTCTCAGGGAAGAAAGAACCTTGCCTAAATGGGTTCAAAAAAATTTGCAGGATAGCAAGTTGGATGCACCGTTGCCACGAAAAACACGTGCTGGTACTATTTTTGGCAGAGAGCAAGTAGATTTGGCTTGCTTTAGCACTCTTTGTGATGTAGATGAGCCTGATTCATTTGAACAAGCTTTAGAGTGTGTTCAGTGGAAAGATGCTATGCAACAAGAAATTGATTCTATTCATAAGAATCATACATGGGATCTAGTGGACTTGCCTACGGGTAAAAAGCCTATTGGTACAAAGTGGGTTTTTAAGGTAAAAAGGAAACAAGATGGTACTGTTGACAGGTACAAAGCAAAGCTTGTGGCAAAAGGCTATGCGCAACAGAAAGGCATAGATTATGATGAAGCCTTTGCTCCTACTTCTCGTGCGTCCACAGTTAGATCACTAGTTGCAATTGTTGCTCATCATGCTTGGAAAGTGCATCAGTTGGATATCAAAACTACTTTTTTGAATGGTGATTTGCATGAAGAAGTTTATGTAAGTCAACCAAGTGGTTTTGTTTTAAAAGGTCAAGAGCAAAAGGTATGTAGATTGCGTAAAGCTTTGTATGGTCTCAAGCAGGCTCCAAGAGCATGGTATGAGAAGATACATACTTATTTGATTGGCCAGGGATTTCAGAATAGTCCAACAGAAAGTACTTTGTATGTCAAAAAGAGAGATGGAGTTCTCATTATGCTAACACTTTATGTGGATGATATGCTTCTAACAGGCAATACTGCATATGAAATTGAAGCGTTTAAAGATGCTTTGAGAAAAACCTTTGAGGATTCTGATCTTGGTTTGCTACATTATTACTTGGGTATTCAGTTTGTGCAATCAGAGAATGGCATATACATGTTGCAGGCAAAATATTTGCATAAAATTTTGGACAAGTTTGGTATGCAAAATTTTAAACCAATCTCTACACCCGTAGAAACTGGATCAAAGTTGAGCATGCACGATGCTAGAGAACCTTTTGATGTACATACTTATGCAGAAGCGGTTGGTTGCTTGATATATTTGGCAGGCAACACTCGTCCAGACATTCAATTTGGGGTTTCACAAGCAAGCAGATTTATGCACAGCCCAGGTATGCATCATTGGTAGGCTGTGAAGTGCATACTTCGTTACCTTTCAGGTACCCCTAATCTTTCCATGTTCTTTCCAAGGGGGGATATGTATGAAAAGCACAGTTCTATGCAGCTTCTTGGTTACAGCGATTCAGATTGGGCTGGTGATTTTGACACACGACATTCCACAAGTAGGAATTGTTTTTTCTTGGGAAATGCATGTATATCTTGGCTAAGCAAGAAGCAACCCACAGTGGCTACATCAACTTGTGAAGCTGAGTACAGGGCAGCCTTCACGACAATAGTTGATTGTGTATGGATACGCAGGTTATTGGCAGATCTTTGTGAGTGTCAACAGGCACCCACTACCATTTTCACTGACAGTCAGAGTGCTATGGCAGTTGCAAGGAATCCAGTATTTCATGCAAGAACAAAGCACATAGAGGTTCACTACCACTATGTCAGGGAAAGGCTACATGCAGGGGAGATCACACTAACTTACTGTCCTACACAGGATAACATTGCAGTTCTATTTACGAAGGCGTTATCACGAGAAAAGTTTGAAGCTTTCCGAAAAGCTTTGGGCTTACTCTCATACACATGATGATCTGCTACCTTGTACGGATTCACACTATCACTACAGGGGGGATTTGTAGACATGTAGTAGTGTTAGCGTGTATACGCGCTTCACCAGGGGCACTTTTCTCCCACTGAGTTTTTCCCCCTGGACATCTGGTGTGAAAGGACACCTTATCTCTTAGGGTCTCATATAAGCTTTGTAGCTCTGAGTTTGTATATACTCTATTATTCTAATATAGAGAGATAGACTACAGAGATCTCGTACACAAGCTCTATGTCTTCTCCTTCTCCATCTTCTTCCTACTGTGAGTTGTTGTCTTCCTTCTGTTTCCTGTTTCATCATCTTCAACAATAACAAGTGAAAGCTATAGGTGCAATATCTTCTTTGAGATCCAAAAGTGTCTAAAGTCCAACATTGCAAGCAAGCTGACTAGAGTTTCAATGTTTATTCCCATCATTGTCTTTATAGAGTTCTTTGCAAAGCTTGATGTGAAAGTCTCTAGAACAATGATGTCAGTTAAGTGCTTAGAAAGTGAAGATAAGTTAGAATTTTTGGATGAGGGTTGGAGTCAAAAAACAGTGAATGGGGTTCTTTGCAAAGTGCAATCTGGATCTATTACCAGGAAATACACGATCCGTACCCAAAACTTTATTATTTCTTTTTTTTATAGTCGATTGCATCATGTTGGGGGGGGACTTGGTTACTTTGGATCAGAACATGGATGATTTGAATGAGAATCCCATTCATGACATTGATGTGTGGATGCACAATGAACACTTGGAAACATTGAGGATTAGGACCAAGTGCTCATTGTACCAAGTGAGGCAGGACTTACACAATGAGGAGATAAATTTACCTTCAACTTTTGCTTTTTAGATGCAAGAAGGAAGGTATGTAATAATAGTTTCTTTTTCTATGGAGAAATTTTGGTGTAACCTATTCTTACTTTGTCTGTGTGATTGCAGGTCTTGGGAGAATATTTTATGCTAGGATGTGCTAGAAGGAATAGTACATCTTCTTCCAAGCTAAAGCCTCCTGCTAAAGTCTATTAAAGCCTATGCAAATTTTTTTAAACTGGCATTTTATACAAATGTTGGTTGTCCCTTCTTGAAGCAGATTGACAGTTTTGTACATTTCCATATCAATGACAAATGACATTTTGGTTCAATAGACTTGTTTGTGTCTTGTTTGATATTTTCTTCTTTTATTGTTCAGATGTATTGTTTTTAATGTAATTAGTCTTGTTTTTAATTATTCAATAAAGAGGAGAGCCCGGTTTAGATTTATCACCATTTCTCCTCTTCCTCTTTCTGTGAGGAATAGGTGAAGAGATATGGGTAAGGATTCTGTCTCCTCCTCCTTCTCATTTCTTCTGGGCAAGAAGAAGAGAAAATTCCATGAAAAAAAGGAAGAGAAAGAGAGGGAAGAGGTGGAAGAGAAGGAAGACCCTGAGCCACTCTTCATTAACTACATCTACTTGAAAGAAATCCCACCATGGTTAGAAGATTTCTTAGGTCCCTTTGGGGTAGGGTTGGAGGATGGCATGGATTATGGATTGGGCCTTGACATGTTGCTGTCAACACAGTTGGACTATGAAAAACATGCAAAGACAAATGCAAGGACTACCACAATTGCAACAAAATCTGAAAGACT
This sequence comes from Adiantum capillus-veneris, assembly GCF_014529385.1. Lineage (NCBI taxonomy): Eukaryota > Viridiplantae > Streptophyta > Polypodiopsida > Polypodiales > Pteridaceae > Adiantum > Adiantum capillus-veneris. Next base: position 33,298,401 of record NC_140950.1, read on the forward strand.
GTATTCGGAGCTTCATGACATGGAGCCAATGAAAATTGTAAACTCTCAAGGAGAGAATATGTATAATTTTCTCATTGCAAAAATGTATGAGCATGTAATGTTGTCTCTTTACAAGGGTGGTCTCAAGTAGAGAGGATGTAATTTTCTCAAGTAGATGTTCTCGATATGTAATGTATGTATTTACAAAATTCTGCTTCACGAAACACTTTTGGGAGTTTTGGGAGTCCTAGGACTCTTTCTTGTGCTAGCTTCCTCTATTTTCCTCTATTTTGGGGGTTTTTTGGGCTCTACCTCTTCAAATGTCTACCTCTTTTGCTCCTCTTTGGCATGTGTTTGTGTTTTTTGGGGTTCTTTCTGGGTGCAACAAGCTTCTTTGGAACCTCCTTCTTTGGCCTCTCTTCCTTTGGAACCTCCTAAGGCTTTTGTGCCTTGGGCCTCTCTTCCTTTGGAACCTCCTTGGGCTTCTTTGCCTTGGGCCTCTCTTCCTTTGGCTTCTCTTCATTTGACATCTCTTCCTTTGGAACCTCCTTGGGCTTCTCTGCCTTGGGCTTCTCTTCCTTGGGCCTCTCTTCCTTTGGCTTCTCTGCCTTAGGAACCTCCTTGGGCTTCTCTTCCTTTGCTCTTTTTTGTGTATCCTCTTTGCCTTTTGTGGTGCTTGGCATCTTCCCTTGGCTTCTCTGGCCCTTTGGAGGCTTAGGTGATTCTGTGACTAGTGGTATTCGAACACCAACCATATATCTAATCAACTTTTCCCTTACCCACCAAACATGGTTGTCAGTGTAGCAATTCCTATTGATCTAGCAAAGAAAAATTAGTGTGCTAGCTTATCCTAATATCAATAGCTATTTATATGGTCAAATTATTATCCTAATAGTATTTTGTGGATTGCAATAGGTGTAGTCAATCACTAGCTTGACATTTGTTATCACTTGCCATCCACATGAAAAAGACTCCTCTTTCCAAGGTGGCTACACAAACAAAATAGGAAACATAAATACACAATTTGAAGCTCAATCTACTTACAATTTGAAGATCAATCTACCTTCACATTTAAGATTTGCATGTCATCCATGAGCTTTGTAATAGGAGGACATTGCTCAATTGCCTCAACCAACCTTGAGGTACCCCTATTTAGAAAGATCCAAATCATTGTTACAAAATAATTGAAACTGGGAGCATTGGCTAAAGTATTGGATAGTTACACTTACAGCCTAGCAATTCCATGATGGCCCTGAAGAGAGTTCAATATTAAACATGTTTTATCAATGATCTCAATTTCTATAAGACTCCAGTGAGAGTTGTGGTAAGACAACTCCAATGAGGGTTGTGACAAGGCCTCAAAGGAGAAAATGAGAAGATAACATAGGGTTACAATAGAACATACCTCTCATGGTAGGGACAGAGAAGGAGTTCACAAGTCTCAAAATCTATATTGGCTAGCCAGTTCCTTATGTTAAAATCAGATCTCAAATAGTGAGAGATGGTTGGGTCAACCATGTCCACTTTCTGTTGGACATGTAGCTTATAGTCATGCATCATTAATCTACAAAGAAATTCAAAGAGCACTTATTATTAGTTATGAACAATCTTAAAAAAGCCACATAGAATGTTGATGGTTAGGCTAACCTCAAGGATGCAATAATAATACAGTAATTGATCTCTCTCTGCTAGTCTCTAACAGACTGAACATCTAGCGTAATATAATATGTTCTTTGAAGAAGGTCACCCTCTAAGAAAGAAACCACCAAGAAGCCTGTGGGATTGATAGCTATCAATATTGAAGGGAGTTGAGCTTCAATATCCCTAAGTTCCTTTGTTTCTAGATCCTCCCTGTCAACTTTGGGATCTTAAACATCCCCCTCTATGATCTCCTCAATCACCACTTCAGGATCTTTTTCTTTTCTTGATGGGGGTATGTTGAGATTATAAAAGGTCTTTTCATCTTGTAGAGGTATTGGCTCAATAATTTTATTGAATATGTATCTTAATCTCCTCAAGATAATCATATCTTTGTCCATAAGTGTTACCCTGTGAGAGTGGGTTGCACATATCTATGCATCTTGTAAGAGCTCAATTAAAAAGTCTTCAACAGCTTCCTGTATGCATGCCAAAGCACCTCTTGTCGATCTCATGTCAATCTTAAACCGCTCAACTATTGGCCTACAAATTCTTTGAAAAGGAAGCATTGGCACTGCAAGTGTAAGAGCCTTCTGTGCTTTCCTTATCTCTCTTAAGCACCTAGCTTTCTAAGAGAATCTCCTTCTCTTACAGGGGGGTATGTTATATCAACCCCCTTTTTGGCATGTTTCTTGGGGGATGCAGCTCCCTTATCTCCTTTTGAGCTTTAACCTGTGTGTGTTGGTTCAGTGTTCCTAACAAAAAAATACAAAGAAATACCTTGATTTCATCCCACAATATATCACTTATCTTCATTAGCTCAAAAGGAGACACTCTCCATACACATCAATGGTTGTGTCGTCCCTGTGCAAAAACAATGTAGCCGAAAAGATGTCCGACTACAATGTTTTTGCAGGGACTACGTCATCAAAAAACACTAACTAAAATTACTTTGTTGGTTCAATAAATTAAGGTAGATCTACTAAATTAAATAGAGTAACCTTGTTTCATTCCACTATATCACATCCATATATAAAGCTTTTAGGAGTCACTCTATCTTAAGCTCAAGGAGTCACTCTAAGAGTTGTGTCGTCCCTGTGCAAAAATAGTAGCAGGATAGATGTCCAGCTACACTATTTTTGCACAAGGACGACATCACCAAAAAAAAAGTAAACTAAAATTAGTTGTGTCATCCCTGTGCGAAAACAGTGTAGCCGGATAGGTGTCCGCCTACACTATTTTTGCACAAGGACAACACATTTAGATTGTTGGTTCAAATAATTAAGGTCAATCTATCATGTCAAATTACACACTCAAACAGGTATATTGTTTTCACAAAGGGACGACAACATGGTAGACCAATAAATAGCACATGGTAGAAAATAGAACACATAGAAAACCAGCTGACAAAATAAGGAAAAAACCAATGACATTACGAGAGATTACCTCAGTTTTAGAAGAATTAAGAGTTTTGGATAAAAAGAGGGGGTTTGGTTGAAATCTACTTCCTTTAGAGCCGCGACACCTTGAATCGCCTTCGTGAATGAATGGGTGGAGCTAATGAAATACATTTTGCAAAAAGACTAGTTTGAGTGAACTACCTCTATATATAGTGGTGCACAAACATCTAGGTCTAATTCAATCAACCCTTGGCATTTTGAGAGTAATTTTGACTTGATTTTAAAGCAAAAGAGTTGGATTTTGATGCATAAGGTCTCAATATGCTCATAAGGAAGCACAATGGTATGTATTTTATATAATACGTTTAAAAAATATATATTTTTCATCTTCATGTTGTTCCTTTGCAAAAATAGCTTAGTCGGACGACTATCCAGGTACTCTATTTTTGCATAGAGGCAACACAAACACCATATAGAAGAAATATATATAGATCAAAATGTTATGTCGTCTCTAAGTGAAATTAGGCCACTCGGACATTTTTCCCAAGTGCTTTTTTTGCATAGAAGCGACACCCTACAAGATACATGAAATGTTTTCGCTGAAGACATTATATAAGAAATGTTCAAGGTGTTGTGTCGCCTCTATGAAAAAATAGAGCACACAAGCATACGTCCGAGTGCTCTATTTTTGCATAGAGAGGACAAGATATGATGTATATCAAAGACATATCGATAAGCATGTTGTCTCGCCTCTATGAAAAAATAGAGCAAGCGCATAGACTTTTGAGTACTCTAGTTTTGCACAGAGGTGACATATCATCATGATATTGTGTGACTCAATATTGTCAACCCAATTTCCAAGTATGCTATATTTTATTTTATTTTTTTCTCCTTCTGCAAAAATGGCTTCAAGGAAAAGTTTGGAGGGTCTTGATATTGAAGAAGTTGAAGAAACAATATATGATGATAGGTTGATAGACTTTCTATACCAAGTGAAACAATTGTCCAAGTTTTCCTATGTGAAAGAAATGTTCGATGTGCCTTTTGATCTAGAAGGTTCTTTACAAGGATTCATCAATGGCATTCTTGACTATCATAAGGTTTTTTTACCTTACCAGTGAGCACAAGATTGACAAATTTGTGCACTTCAATGATATTTTTAAAGGAGGCAACTTAACACCAAGCACATGCTCAAGAAAGTTGGTACTACTCCAAGATGATTGGAAGAAGGTCCTAAACCCCTGTCAGTGGCATGGATGGCATGGATGCAAGGTTGTCACTTGAACATATTGCCTTTTTCTCTTTTTGAATCTTATTCCATTAGAGGAAGGAGAGTCCAAACCTCTGCAAAATACATCAAGTGTGAATGTTCAAGATGTAGAGGACACACCTGAAGATTTCAGAGAGGAAATGGAGAGGCTTGAAAGCAAAGAGATGATGTTGAAGAGTTCAAGGCAAGGAATCTCACTAAGGTGGAGGAACCCATACACATTCCAGAGAAAGAGATTGATCCCTTGCTCTTCACAATAACATGCTCACCTACAAGATAAATAATAAAAGGAGTATTTGTTGCTACAGGATATACAAAACCTCTTTGATCTAGAGAGGACTACTCCCTTGCTATTTTGGCAGAGTGGGCAGAGCATGATGTTGGAATTAAGGTTGCACAGAAACGCACATAGCTTGGAGAAGACAAAGGAAGCTCAAGGCACACAATAGAGAGTGTGTTACTTAGTGTGCAATGGAAATATAGATAGCCCTAGAGTGATGGGCGTAAATACAATGCACATGGGAAAAAAACCTCCTAAAGAGGAAAAAAGTGCCCTGATGGTCCTAGTGTGTTCACACACATCACTACCACATGTACATGGTAACAAATCCCCCCTGGAGTGATGCGGTGAACGAGAGCTAGCACATGAGTAAACGGAAGTGCCATGCCCTAAGGACATGATCAGTCCACAAACGGGAGTAAGCCCAAAGCTTTGCGGAAAGCTTCGAGCTTCTCACAAGACAATGCCTTTGTGAAAAGATCTGCAAGGTTGTCCTGTGTTGGCACATAAGCCAAGTTTATCTCTCCTGTTGAGAGACTCTCCCTGACATAGTGATAATGCACCTCAATGTGTTTGTGCAAGCATGAAAAACTGGGTTCCTTGCAACTGCCAATGTGCTCTGACTGTCAGTGTAGATAGTGTTGGCAATGTCCTGTCCAACACCCAAATCAGCCATAAGGCGTCTGAGCCATACACACTCAATCGTAGCTGTGAAGACTACCTTGTACTCAGCCTCACAATTTGAAGTGGCCATAGTAGGTTGCTTCTTGCTCAACCATGATATACATAAACCGCCAAGCATGAAACAAAAACCACTTGTGGACACTCACGTGTCAAAACAACCAGCCCAATCTAAGTCCGAAAAAGCATGTAAGTCTGGTGGCAATGATCCCCCCTTGGGATAAAACAAGTCAAGATGTAAAGTGACACTAAGGTAGCGAAAAATCCTCTTGATATCCTGACAATGCTTAGACCCTGGGCTATGCGTAAATCTGCTAACCTATGAGACTGCCAACTAAATATCCCGCCTCGTATTGCATACTGAAATGAGGAGACAAAGGAAGCTCAAGGCACACTCAAGGAAATATAGATAGCCCTAGAGTGATGGGCGTAAATACAATGCACAGGGGAAAAAAACCTCCTAAAGAGGAAAAAAGTGCCCCGATGGTCCTAGTGTGTTCACACACATCACTACCACATGTACATGGTAACAAATCCCCCCTGGAGTGATGCGGTGAATGAGAGCTAGCAGATGAGTAAACGGAAGTGCCATGCCCTAAGGACATGATCACTCCACAAACGGGAGTAAGCCCAAAGCTTTGCGGAAAGCTTCGAGCTTCTCACGAGACAATGCCTTTGTGAAAAGATCTGCAAGGTTGTCCTGTGTTGGCACATAAGCCAAGTTTATCTCTCCTGTTGAGAGCCTCTCCCTGACATAGTGACAATGCACCTCAATGTGTTTGTGCGAGCATGAAAAACTGGGTTCTTTGCAACTGCCAATGTGCTCTAACTGTCAGTGTAGATAGTGTTGGCAATGTCATGTCCAACACCCAAATCAGCTATAAGGCGTCTGAGCCATACACACTCAATCGTAGCTGTGAAGACTACCTTGTACTCAGCCTCACAATTTGAAGTGGCCACAGTAGGTTGCTTCTTGCTCAACCATGATATACATGAACCGCCAAGCATGAAACAAAAACCACTTGTGGACACTCGCGTGTCAAAACAACCAGCCCAATCTAAGTCCAAAAAAGCATGTAAGTCTGGTGGCAATGATCCCCCCTTGGGATAAAACAAGCCAAGATGTAAAGTGCCACTAAGGTAGCGAAAAATCCTCTTGATAGCCTGACAATGCTTAGACCCTGGGCTATGCGTAAATCTACTAACCTATGAGACTGCCAACTAAATATCCGACCTCGTATTGCATACAGAAATGAGGCAGCCAACAGCAGTTTGGTAAAGAGTGACATCAGCAGGATCACCAACATCATGAAGACTCAATTTCAAACCTGTTTCCATGGGAGTGGCAATAGGTTTGCAATCCTCAAGTCCAAATTTACATAGCAATGTCTCTATGTAACTTTTCTGACACAAGGCAATACCACCATCACATTGCTTAAATTGTATGCCCAAGTAATGATGCAACAGCCCCAAATCTATTGGGGTATAGGTGCCTGTGCCTTGCCCGGCCGCCCAGAGTCTAGGTGCCCACTGACTTGTATACCTTATACATAGCATAAGTGTATAGGGGGCTTCTCACTCTTTTGAGTCTCCCCACCCACATCGTGTGTGTGTCTCCTTCTCTCTCTCACTCTTCGTCTGTGGTGCTCTCCGATCCCCTTCAATTGGTATCAGAGCGACAGGTGTGAGAGCGTAGATGGACGGCTTCGCGATGAACTCGTCGGCTATGGCAGAGAGGTCACAGATCTGAGCAAAGAAATAGAGGAGGTTTGTGGACAGCCATACAGAGGCTTGCAAGAGAGCTCTCAGGAGCTTCCTAGTGCTCACAGATCAGTCCACAATTCCTCTACAGATCAGCCCACTGTGTACAGCATCTTCCCTCTTCTCGGCAAGCTTTGCAACGGCTACATCGGCGACAGATTGGAGCTTGGAGCTTCCATAGACATGGAAGCATTGTGAGATTGATACATTCAGCGCACGCATCGAGGTGGGAAGTGAGTTTGAGCCTTTCTATGAGCTCAAAGAAGCACAGAAGAAAGTCTTTCAGTTTTTGGTAGTTTGACAGCAGTCTACTGTTTGCTCATAACTTGAGCTACAAAGCTCCGATTCCAAAACTTTTTGGTTCAAAACTTTTTTTAGCTTCAAGCTCTATGACTTTGTAGAAGGAATTGTTTTCTGATTCAGAGTGCACGTGGGTCTGAAATTAAAAACACAGAGATTGTTTTTTAGGACAGTTTTGGGCTCTATTGTTTTCTTTGCTGCAGACAGCTTACCCGTGCTCACTGTAGGTAGCAGGCACATATGAGGTGTTACAAGATCGAGTTTGACTCCCAGGTACAAGTTGAGTATAGTACTCCCACAGGTGTTGCCAATTGCAGTTGAGTGGTTCTTCTGCAGTGTTGTGGCTTGCATACATGGTCTTTGAGCGGGTAATGCTCTATGTATGCTTATGTGGTGAGCAGTAGATCTTGTGAACAAGTGCAGAGGTTGGTTGTGGATGACATGTATGGTCACCTGTGGTACTCTTTGTGAGCATTTGTTGGACACAGGTTTGCAGAGCTTATGCATGTATGTTGAGTGTAGTTTGATGCGCATTGATTGCTCATTGTATTGAGCTTGCAAGACAATGGTTATTTTGTGTTGATAGCCATTGTGCGTCGAAACTCTGGTGAAATTTTCCCAGGAGTTTTATGCGCATCATTTATGCGATCTAGGTAGAGCTTGTGGGTTGCACTCAGCATTTGCGTGCGGTGTTCTCTGCAGGTGGGAGATTTGTACGTGTGTATGCATTGATACAGCACAGCGTGGGCTTGGTGATTGGCTCACGGTTTGACAGGCGTACAGTTATCTTGGCACACTCATAGGAGTGAATATTGTGATGTATGCTTGTGTGGCTACGAGCTAGGTAGCTGGATTTGATCACTAATGGCTTGAGGTTTTTCAGCAGGTTTCAGCTACAGGTTTACAAGTTTACAGGCAGGTTTGAGGACCTATTTGGGCGTTGAATTTTCAGCCATTGTTTCCTCTTTGCAAGTGTCCATGTATGGCTCAGTTGTAGGGTGATCTGGGACACGTTTGTGACTTGTTTATGCAGCTGTTTAAGAGCTGAATTTTGGGGCTGTTTTGGGGCTGATTTGCAGCCATATTTTACAGCTATACAGTAGCTTGGTTTACTCTATATGAGCCTCGTACACTTGGCACTTGGGATTTTCATCATTGCCATTTGTGGGAGCTTTATGCTCACAGATTGTCTCACAGATTTTGCATCGTGACTTTGCCATATTCTTGGACAGTTGGCAGGTGCTGAGACATTGATTTTGCTTTCTAGTTTGCTACATTGTGCTCATGGAAGAGACAGGTGATCGCTCAGATTATGATCTCTCTGAAATGCGCATGTCTAATGGGTCAGACTTTGCAGCATGGAGAGAGTGTATGCTTGATGCATTGACACAGCGAGGGTTGCATGGACCATTGAGTGGTCATGCAGGTAGACCTTCATGCTTCTCTGACAATCAGTGGCAGGAGCTAGATGAGATGGAATTATCTACGATATGTTTGCACCTTGCGGAGTCTATATTTGCTCTTGTTATGTATGAGGCGACTACGAGAGCATGTTGGCAGAGATTGCATGAGATGTATGACAGATCTGAGTCATTTGAGACTCTTGTGAGACAACAGCATTCACATATGCGCCGACGGGTTACGTGTTGGCATTGTGGTCATTCAAGGCACATTAGACGGCGATGCTTTCGTCGTATGAGACAGCACAGGGGACAGGCTAGTCTCAAGGATGCAGTAGATGCTATAGGCTCCGTTGACTTGACAGTTGCAGGATCAGATACAGTGTCTGAGTACCCTAGTGACAGTGAGGTCACATTTTCTTCCTGTATTACTCCTGATTTTTTGACTTCTGAGGATAGTGCACTTCTTTTGCAGTGGGTGCTAGACAGGGACGCTACTTTTCATGTCACTCCGTATCGTGACTGGTTCAGTAGCTATTCTAGTAGAGTGCATGGTGGTGTGCGATTGGCAGATGGGTCACTGCATGAGATTGCTGGTTAAGGAGATGTGAGACTGTCATTACCGAGCAGTACATCGTATGTGCTCAGAGATGTGCGTCATGTGCCAAATTTGACGATGACTTTGATCTCCGTTGGTCAGCTCAGGGATAGTGGATGTCGGGTATCGTTGCTTGAGCGATCTTTTGTGTTGCATTTGGGTTCGCTAGTGTAACATTTAATGGCCTAAGAACTTGTGTGTAGCGGAAATTAACATGAACATAGTGGGCATTTCATTAGAATAGATTCCTAATGAGAATTACAAGAGTGCTTGGGTGGAGAGAGCAACAAAAAGCATAACACCTAGTTAGATAGCATCGACAATACTTTCAAAAGAGAGAGCAATTAAGCTATTGACAACAATTGAGGACCGGATTTTCATGGAGCCGGCCCCCCCTCCAAAAGGCTTTGTATTATGGTTTCTCCCATCAAGAGAGACATTGTACAATACAATTCTTTGTGTTCCTTCAAGACTAGCTAGTGCAATGAAGATGGAAACTTCATGCACTAAGCAAAACACTTAGCAAGCACAACATCAATTATCCCCGTTCTCAGACCCAAGACCTCACACACCTTCGAAGATGGTGAGAGCTAGCAGGGTATGAGAGTAGATTGAGAGGAAGAAGGAGTATCTTACGAGAAAGATGTACATCTCCTCACATAATCACTCATATTAGCATAGCTTAGCTTAGTAATTAGCATGGTAGAGGAGATGAGCATGCATTGAAGCTTGGCTCTTGGTTGGATTTGCATCACAAAGCCAAGAGTTGTTGGTGTAGTCCTCCCTTCTCACAAGCTTAGAGTAGGTGGTAAGCTTTCCATTAAAGCTTGAGAAGAAGAGAGAGTCTTTTTTACTTCACACATGAGATTGTGTGAGTGTGTGTGTCATAATGCCTTGCAAAAATCAGCCCCCCTCTCTCTTGGGCGAGCCCCCTTGCTGTTTGCTCTTGCTGTCCTCCCATTGGACCTCCCTAGAGCTAGCCAATGACAATTAAGCAGCATAAGTGATAGCCTTCTGACATGTGTCCCCCTTTCCCCTTTTGTGAGAGCTTTAGGTAATTTAATAATTCAACTAAACTCTCATTGGACCCCTTTTCCTCCTGGCCAATAGGAATCAGGCAAGCCATTGGGTTGTTGAATGTTCATTGCCCGGGGCGGTCACTTTTTAGAATGTGTATGATATCACATGAGTTAACCGCAGAGGATTATTAAAAGACCAAAATGTATAAAAATGTATACTTTTATGTATACATTAGAGGGGGGTGGGGGTTTTTTAAATTGGCTCACAGTGTAAGTATAGTATGTTGTTGAGCCAGCAGAGGATCACACCCACATTTTTGCTCACACTCATCATTTTTGTAACCATTGATTGTAATAAATGTCTTTCCGACATTGATTTTGATTGGAGCCATTCATTAAGTAACGGGACTCAATTGAGTTTCCAGCTTGTAATTCCGAAGTAATTTCACTTGCTGATGTAATTAGTTAGAGATGTTCTCACCTCCAAGGCTAAGGTATATAAGGCAAAGTTTTGTAACCTAAAGGGGGGAGTTTTTTTTATTTAATCAAAGTGAGTTTTTGAGCGCCGTGACTGTGTCTGAGAGAGAGAGAGAGAGAGAGAGAGAGAGAGAGAGAGAGAGAGAGAGAGAGACTTATCTACTTGCTACGCGAGCTACGGAGCCGCCATTGGAGAAGCGACACCGCCATTGTGTTAGCAACGACGAGAGCAACGCACAGATACCAAGAGTGCGCGCTATCGGCTTCTATGTGTGGTAAGTTCCTACGAGCTTCGGTGTGAGTTTTCTTCCAACTCGTGTGTCGGAATGGAGCGTGCCGCATATCTATAGAACCACAATGAGTAGAGCTACACATTAGTACCATCGGGGTCAAGTTTCGGTCACCTGTATTTTTCGGCCTATCTTCATACGCGTTTACCGCACGGAGTGATTATAGGTTGATTTTGCAGTTCAAGTCTTTAGGGTGTTGTTCTTACCTAGTGTATAGAATTCCCCTTGAGTTTGAGATCGATTCAATGATTCTAGATCCTGTTTCGTATAGCATTCGTTCGTAGTACGGATTTCAGTCACTTGCGTATTTTAGAACTTAGATTTGATTTCCTTGGTAGTGATTGTCATTAGAAGGTCGAGTAGGTGATTTGACACCCACCTAGTTGTTTCCATGCGCCTGCGGGTCAAGCTCCGTCCTCGTCTGACAAATTCTGCTGTTGGTTGAGTTCTCGCTATTTAGCTTCCGCTAGCGACGTAACCGCCTTAACATTTGGCGCCGCTGCCGAGGACGAGAGCCCTAAGTAGGTGACCTTAGACTAATCCTACGAGGTGAGTTGTATAAACTACTTTGTATACTTTAGTTAGAAAAGATCTAGGAGTGGTGGACTCCGAAGATCTCGAGAGATACTAGGAAGTGGGGTATTCCTGGGTCTTCCGAGTTGACAGTATTTTTAGTTTAGCTTAGATTTGTTTGTTGTTTTGTTGGTGTTGAGTAGTTGTTGATAGAAGAAGAATTTGCTAGTCCGTGAGTGGCAGTGGATCTCTTTAAAATCACAATTACCAAACCCATTTTATGATTAGGAATAGCTTAGGTAGGACTTTATTTGATCCTGATCTAGAGCTAGCAATCATTGGAGTATTTGCTTGATATGGTTGATTGCATGTTAGATCACTAAACCGTCGAGTTAGTAGTGAAACTTGCAATAAACAAAAGTCAGAGAAATTTTCTGTGTATCTGGGAGTTGCTGAGCACTTGAGAAAGCTTTAGGAAGGATTCTGTGCCAAAAAACTGGAAATCTGCAACTTTAGACATCATACGCGTATGATGTCTAAATGACCAAACAGAGACCAAAACAGAAATTTTGACTTTACCATAGTGTTCAAAAGGGGGGTTATACCCTAATTTCAACTTAAAACAAGAGCATTAACACTCAAAGAAACCCAAAAAGACAAGTCGGAGTCCAAGAAACGCAAAGAATAGGAAATTTTGGATTCAGATCTTGTTTTTACATTCAAACCTGACAAAAACACTTGAAACTCAATTATAAACATTGGAGAAGGCTTAAAAACAAAAATAGTCAAAATCTGGGACAAAAGACATCATACGCGTATAATGTCTTTTAGCACATCCATTGCTTATTTTTGATATCTGACCTGACAAAATTGTTACAAACACTGTAGAAAGCATAAATATCAAGTCTTGACCCAAATTCATGAAAAAGACATCATACGCGTATGATGTCTTTGACCTAATTTTGGACATATTTTGATACTTTGCCAACACAGATTCATTGTAATAGCTGTCTAGAGGTTATATTTCAAGTTTCATTCCATTTGGATCACAATTGACCCAAAACAAGTCAAAAGCGGAAAATTGCCAAGAAAAGCCTAAATTAGCCATAACTTGCTTGATCAGAGTTCAAACTGAATTTTGTGAGTGGACAGAGCATAAGGGGGCTACTGAGAGTGAGCATAACCAAAATAGTCCAAATCTATGAAAAAAGACATCAGACGCGTATAATGTCTTTTTCAGCATAACTGCAACAAAATTCTCACTTGATGAAACAGAAGTTGTCCAAATGACAAGATTAAACAATTGACAAAGTATCAATCAGTTTGGATCAATTCTGACCACAAAAACTTGAGGAAAACAAATTGCCGAGACGGAAAAGTTAAAGTCCTTTAGGGGAATTGATGAATTTGAGATCGGGCAGGAACCTCCAGAATAACCAACCAAAACAAGGGGAACCAGCAAGTGTCATATCAACCGAGGGAAGTGTAAACCAAAGTTGGGTGCAACCATTAGAGCCGATCTTTGAAGGAAGTGTCTCTGATACTTCTTCGGAGAGATCTTACGAGATTTTCACTGAACACGTGGAACACCTGAACCTGAACAACAGAGAAAATATGGCAGCAGGATCATCAAACCCTTCTGCCACAATGAAGCTATTGTTCATAAAATATCAGTACGACAATGAGCAAGGTGCCAAGATCTACAAGGATGGAATGGACCGCTATTGTGTGAAGATAGAAGATAGACCTAGTGAGTTCAAGGACTTAGTGCCTGTGAGCTATAGCGGAGATAGATATCTAAATGACGAGGGTACCATGTACTTGGTAGTCCTAAACCCTAACATTGTGGACAAGTGGGGTTTGACGGGTACCAAAGCCAAAGTAGATGAAGAACTTGAGCAGAAAGCACCAATAACAAACTTCCTTGATGCGAGGTTAAGAAAAGAAAATGAAACTACAAGGATCAACACTGATAACATCTATGTGGCGCTATACAAATATAATAATGGGGAGCAGGATCTCTATTATAGATGTGAAGAACCCTACACTAGAGAGTTGACAGACCGAAAAAGACTTTATGTCTTTACCTACACAGAGGGATCGGAAGTGAAAATTGCCGCTTACGACAAGTATGGGAGGCAATACTCAACAATGGGCAAGAAAGAATTAGAAGGATATACATACTTTGGGGGACCACTACATCAGTATTATGTTACTTCTAGCTCACAAAGACCAGCACCAACAAATGGAGTGCAAAACTCAATGACAACAGGAGGACAAAGAACTCAGGTTGCTGACTCTTTCAGCCAACCTCCGTACTCGAAGCTTGGACCAATGGGATCATTACATTCCAGAGAGTCAATGGATACGAATCGAGGTAGTGCAGTTCCAATCCACACATATACCACTCCAGGTCCAAGGTTCGAAGCGGAACCATCACATTTACCTCCTAGTAGTAGATTCAGGGCAGGGGAACCGACAAGGGTAACCCATGAAGTCCATGATGCTAGAGAAGGCTTTAGCCGAGACACAGGAGCAATGAGATTGGTAGCCGACCATAGACGCATGAGACCATCTCAAGTAGCCAAGTGTATGCCAAAGAAGTATGGTGGTTTAGGAGATCCGTATGCCCATGTGTCACTCTTTAAGCAAGTCTTAAGAGCTGAGCAGATAACAGATTCCCATACACAATACGAGGGATTTGGTCTTACTCTAGAAGGTACGGCATTGACATGGTTTCAACCGCTGAACAGAGGGGGATTCCATGACATTGACCATTTGCTAAGAGAGTTTGCTGAGGAATTCTCAAAACGAGGGATTAAGCACAATACGGTCTCACAAATATATGCTTTTAAACAGAGAGAACACGAAAAAGTGAAGGAAGCTTCACTTCGCTTCAAACAATACATTGAGAGATGTCCAGTACGTGAACGACCACAAGATGACAGACTATCTGTTCTCTTTATTGAAGGATTGAGAAACGACACTCTCAAGAAGGACTTGCACTTGAAAGCTTGTACAAGTTTCGAGCAAGTAACGAGAGAAGCATTGTACTTAGTGGATAACTGTACGGTTTATGGAGAGGTGTCAGCGGATACAGATTTTGCATCCAGTAGCTCTTCCTCCGTAGCGAGCGAGACTACCACTAAAAAGAATTTTCAAACAACAACCGTGCCAAATGTAGAGAAAATAATAGAAGATGCTCTAAAAAGGATGGCACCATACCAAAAACCATTGCCAAAACCACTGAAATGGTGCGCTATTGAACAAAAATGGACAAACCAACCAACAGAGGAGTGCTATTACAACAAAGGGTATGTAAGGGAGCATCAGTATGCACCTCCTGCTCAATTAGCACCACCTCAGGTACATCCAGTACCTCGATACCCAACGGGAAATGTACCAGGACCTATGGGGATAGAAAGACCGCAACCGGTATTGGGACAACAACCGCCTTTACCAGGAGCAAGACCAGTGGGCATTAGATATGCACCAACCTTAGAGAATCAGGAAGAACAAGCCCTAGTGCCTGTTCAAGCCTATTATGAAGAATCTGGTGCACACATGTCTCCAACTGTGTATTACCCACCAGAAGAACTCAAACAACCAAATCCATGGGGCATGATTGGGAATGTTGGAATACCAACAGTTATAAGTGCTTCTAATGAAGAGAGATACAATTTGGACGCAAGAACATTGATGTTCATAGCTCATGGAGGGTTAACAGGACAAAGACCATCCTATCCACAAAGGACGAATCAAATGGGACCAAGACCAGCACTAGGACCCTGTTACAAGTGTGGAGGCGACCATCTGATGAATGTTTGTCCACATACGGAAATCATTAGAATTAACGCTTATTGCACTGAGTGTGGGGTTACTCACTTCATTGAGGATTGTTCAAAGAATCCAAACAAAGTGCAAAAGACGACATTGAATATGCTAGAAACTATTCCTACCAGTAGTGGGTCTGAAAATGAAACTCTGATACCAACGCAAGTTGTTACTAGAGCTCAAGCTAAGAAAACCACTAGAGAACCTGAGAATGGAAAGTTAGCGACTAAAGTGGTTAGTCAAGGACCACGGAGTCAGAGAAACACGTGGAAAGCTAGAAAAGCACGCATGAAGTTGAGAAAAGAACGTGAAGACGCTATTCTAGCTGAGGAACTAAAGCGAACTAAAGATAGATTAGAAAAACTTGAGAGTCAAAACGGGAAACGAGAGATGAGCCCGGAAAGAACGAAACAAAATAGTATCAAAGAAACAACGAGCTTAAGCTCAGGGGGATCAGTGCTAGTCGACAAAGTACACGAACCATTGGACGCTTAAGCTCAGGGGGATCAGTGCTAGTCGACAAAGTACACGAACCATTGGACGCACTGATGAGAGCTTACGAAGCTAGGTTAAAGAACAACCAAACACAAGAACAGAGGTGGATGACATACCCAAACGCGGAATTGGAAAAGCAGAGACTTGAAATGTGCCAGAGAATGATCGAGACTGCACAAGCCTTATTAGAACCACCAAGAGAAACAATGAATTGTGGAACCGAACACCCAATTCAGCAAAAGACTATCATTTCACGGGTAGCTGAACAGACTCCCAGTGCACAAAAGCCTAAAAATACACACAAGGATGACCGCGTAGTATTGAACACAAACGATCAGGAGATAGAGAGTTTTCATCCAGTCTTATAGAGGTCTTACAATGAATTTTGGAAACAAGTGAGAGAGGCAAACTTTGCAAACGAGCTAAGTTGCCAAGCTAATCAGACAAATTGGGAAAAGGACATCAGGAATCCTCCCATAGTGGAATTTGAGGCAGGATCTCAAGTGGACTTGGATCTGCAATCTTACTGGGGAGATGGGGGCTCTGTTAGAACAATGGAGAGCAAACCTCACTCACTGAATACCTTACCTTCATACTTAGGAGAGTATGAAGCAAAATCCGATATTAGAGCACTTCCCTCACGAAGAATCTCATCAGAAAAAGTCATGGACTCGCAAGGATTGATAGAGATCTTGTCAACACCAGTGACATGCACTATCACTCTAGCTGAGCTTTTGAGGCTAAGACCACATATGTGGACCACTGTAGGAAAATGCTTGGAGAAATTTGGGATAAAAGACCCAACCTCGAGACTGCAAGAGGGTATACAAGAGCTGAGTAAACCACAAAAGAACGCTAAGCCTGTACCCTTAAACAAGGTCGGAGAGTATTGCGAAGGTGAAGAGGGGAATACAACCTTACCAGTTGAATTCCAAGGAGTGAACACGATGGCAATACTAGACAGCGAAGCTGGGGTAGCCATTGCTACAAAAGAAATCTGGAAAAAATGGGGGAAACCAGCAATAAGGAAGACTAGGTTGAAACTCCAATTAGCAGATGGACACATGGAGAAACCTATGGGGTTATAAGAGAAAGTCGTAGTGACTTCTTGCGGCATTGAATACGAACATACTTTTGCTATTGTCGATTTTGGCAAGGAGAATAACTATGATATCATATTGGGAAGACCATTCATGAGACAGTTGAAAATGGTCCAAGATTGGGGCTACGATCACATATACCTGAGAAATATGGAAACCACTACACGTGTGAACCTGAGAGACCATAGCTACAAAGATGTGAACCGAACACTGGTAGAGGAGTTTGATTCAGCTACTTTGGTGGGATCCGAATTTCCAGCTTGGTTAGGTAAGCCCAAGGAGTTATGGATGTGTGGAGCCTCGAAATGTGGAAGTCTGAGGCGAGAAGAATGTGTTTTAGAAAGGGCTATCGAAGACGAAGCTTATATAGGAGAACCCTTTCCAGAGGACACGCTTGAACCATTAGAATGGACACACATTCTAGCAACCCTAGATGTTTGTGCAATTCCGGATGGTCCCACAACGAAATTTTGCGACAAGGACGGGTACGACGTGGTTCCGTACTTCATGTTGAGAACTGTACTCGAAAAAGAAACTGAAAAGAACGATACACTGGAAAAGCTAGACGAGCTTCGCCTAAAAGCAGTAGCTTCTATCTACGCTCAAAAAAGACGACAAAAGGAATTTTTTGATAAGCATGTGCGGACTAAAGAGTTTAAGGTTGGGGACTATGTCCTAGTTTACACTCTGAAACAGCATGCTAAGAAGCTTAAAAAGCGAGGGATGGGACCTCTGGTGATTAAAGATCTATCACCAAGTGGAGCCGTCAAGCTTGCTACATTAGACGGAGAAGAAATGCCCAATTGGATTAGTGGATGCAGAGTGAAAAAGTATCTTTTGCCGCTAACCCAAGACATGCTTCTCAAAATACATCAAGAAAAGCTGCGTGTCCAGAAAAAGAAAATGATTTTGGAGGAAGCGCAAGCCAAGGCGAAAGAAAAAATGGAGAAAAGAAGACTACTGCATCAGAAACAGCGCAATGAAGAAGCAATACTAATAAACGCAGTCAGTATAACAGAAATGGATAATGACAAAGAAGAACCCATCATTGAATGCAAAGTAGGAAGCCACCAAATCAAAGCCAGAGCACTATTGGATTCAGGAGCTCAAACTAACCTACTTTCACTCAGTTTGTATAGACAATTGACAAATGACACTAAACTACAAACTGCCAAGCAAGAGTTAAAGAGTTACTCTGAGAATTCAATCAAAACTGTCGGATGCACAGTTTTACATATACAGATTAACCAGTATGTGTATCCTCATATGTTTTACGTGGTTGAAGACCAAGCTACACAACATCCATTATTGCTAGGACAACCATGGTAGAAGCAATACAATGCAATGATTGACTGGAGTTCTAAATCAGTGCTTATCAAATACGAAGGTGAAAGTCAATCAGTTAAGTTCACCAAAGGAGAAGAGCCAACTCCAAAGGACGAATCCAAAGACAAAGGTAAACAACAACCAGAGAAAAAGAAGAAGCAATGGCAACCAAAAGTTTCTATACAACCGGATTACTCTTCGACGAGGAATTCTCAACAGTGGATAAGGAAGACAAGCAATAATATAACAGCTCAACCTTGGGAAAAAACAGAGTCAAAGTTGGTATGGAGACCAAAAAAGGTTGTGCCAGAGAACACAAAGGTGGAAAACAGAGTCTTCAATACCAGACAACAGAGTGATTCCAAACAATCAAGGAAAGTGAAACAGATCTGGATTCCAAAGAAGTTCATGACGGCACAAAGGTATAGCAAGCAAATTTGGATCCCAAAGATTTGTAAACAGGAACTCCCTTCAGTACAATCAACGGAAACTCCTAGGTATTTCAAGTCGAGGAAATCAACACAAAGAACAAAGCAGGTTTGGGTCGCAAAGAGTTTGTGGCAAGCACAAGTGAAGCGGAAGCAGATTTGGATTGTAAAAAAGAACAACAAAGTAAAGAAGAATCCATCTACTGATTCTACTACCGAAGTGCCAAAACCAACCCAAAACCCGACCACCAATCCTTCAATCAAACAAAGAGCAACTTTATTGGAAAGACTATTGTATCATCGCTCTACAATTGCATTGGGAACTTATGACCAAAACAACTACAATGCTTCGCCCACAGACACTTCATAGTCGTCCGGGAGGACTCAGACTAGGAGGGGGGGAGGTATACAGGTATACAGGAGTTACAAAGCAGCTACAAGCGCCAAAAACAAAGAAAAACAAAAATTATATTACAAGGGCAGTGTCTTACATGATTTTGCAATTTTTATGTTTGATTGCGGATAGTGATAATATTTATGCCCTTATATACTTTGTTTTGCAACAAGAAGAGATCAAATGATGAATTTGGGTCTCTAGACGTGTAAATATCACTAAATAAGAGTGTTTTTGGAGCTAGAAAGTGGAAAAAAATGGTAATCCAAGTCCAGAAATCACAAATAATTGTATATTCATATACACAGAGTTACCAGCTATTGATTGTGTATGTTTGGAATTTTTTGGCTTCAATTTGCTATTTTTCTTTATTTTTTATGATTTTCTTGATAAAAGTAAAAGAAAAATAAAAAAGCAGGTGAAACGAGATCAGAAAAAAGAAAAGAATAGATGGTGATGATCCTAATGACAAGGGCAACCCATGGTAAAAATTGAGTACAATTCGGGAAAAGTTGCGGAAAGCCCGAAATGACAGAATTTTGGCAAAGTGGACAGATTTCTCAGAAAGAGGTCAAACGGAGTCCAAATTGAGAAATTTCAAATCCTAAAGTGCATTTCACGACGAGATAGGAGCACATGTCAAATTTGGTAACAAGTGATCCGGGAAGTCCGAAGTTAAGTATTTTTCACATCACTTTCAAGCTCATTTCCACTATTACCTTCTTGGAGAGAGCAAAGAGCACACAGGAGCATCCAACCTTCTACAGCCTTCTACGACTGCTACGAGAGCCCAGAGGACATCAGACATGAGAGGTAGACTCGTTGCCATAAGCTTTTGATGCTTATCATTAACTTTTGTCGCGAAAACTAACCAAAACCAAGAAACAAGAGCAGACGGGGAATGGGGAAGAACGCTAGGTAGTGGCACAACCGCCTAACCAAACCTTGCAAGAACTTATAGGTGGGTTACCCTAGTATAGAAGATGGGTTTCTAACACTCAAAGCTCGAGAAAGAACGACTGGAAAAACCCTAGGTCAACAGAGCCTGCAAGAGGCAAACAAGAAAAAGTTGTCAAAACGACACAAAACTTCTCAAGAAGCTTAACAACATCGAGGGCAATGCAACGATGGAGTATCTCCAGGTTTGGACCACCAAAAGTAGGTCGGAACAACCGATTTGGCTGCGGACACACAAAGCGTCATTTTGGCATAACGGCTGAAATTGACGACCGAAAGAAATGAAACTTCACAAGCAGCTTCAAATATACATGGATGACTTATGTTTGCAAGCAAAACCCAAAAGAAAGCTGATTCACTTACCGATGGTGAAAAAGACGCTTTCGGGCAACCAAAAGGAGAAAGATGGAGAACGGGGAGCCAAAGTCAAGTCCAACCAAATAGATAGCTTCACAACATATCCAATGAGCTGGAAATGCAACTCTCGAGAAGAAAAGTGGAAGAAATTCAACTCCAAGGCAAAAAGACGACTTCGAAGACTGAAATGCCTATAAGGGGGCTTTTTAGCTAAACTGATGACTTTTTAAGTTGGAAACTAGTTAGCAGGGCTTAGGGCACTAGCACAAAGCATTCTTTGCACAAAAAGACCAACATTTCAAGAAAAGACATCATACGCGTATGATGTCTCACAGCATGAATTTCACATCCATTTCAACATTTGAGTGCATAGCCTCATTCCACATGTTAATCACATCCTATGAACCAAGTATCATGGGAATTGGAGTTAGAAAACCCAAGGAAAACCAAAAAGACGCAAAGTAGGCCATAAAATTGATTTTTGGTCCTAATTTTGTCAAAATAACTCCAAACTCATTGAAACTTTGTAGGATTGTTGATTAACACATCTACAAGCTATCTGGAACCAAAAAGCACCATTTTGACACAAAAGACATCATACGCGTATGATGTCTATTTGCACTTACAGAGCCAAAACTGCTCATTTGTCATCATACATCCATTATATATACCTAATACATGCTACATATGAAATTTGGAACCATTTGGTCAAGAGGATCACCCCATTAGCCCAATTGAAGGAAAATCCTTCACCTAAAGCCTATTTTTGGCCCAAATCCAACATACTCAAGTCCAAACCAAGATTTGAGTAGATATAGTCCTTCACTAGTACATGGGGAGTCCACAGAACCAATCCCATGCAAAATTGATGAAAAAGACATCATACTCGTATGATGTCTCCAGAGCCATTTTTAGTCCAAAATCTATCCAAACTTCATAAATCCACTGAATAAGCCTATCTAAAGCCAAATCCAAGCTTATAGAGAAATTTGGTCCAAAAATACACTAAAAGACATCATACGCGTATGATGTCTCACTATGTGATTTTGGCACCTCAGGGCTTCAACCACCAAACAGAAGTGATCTACATGCCATTTGAAAGTGAACCACCAAGTTTTATCCAATTTGGATCATAAAATCCAATTCCCTTTCAAAATTTTGCCAAGAGCCAGAACTGAACTAAATTGGCCAAAACTTGACCAAATGGGATCCAAACTCAAATCCAAGCATATGATACTCATATATACACTATCAGCTACAAGCACAACCAATATGAAGTCATTTTGACACAAAAGACATCATACGCGTATGATGTCTCCAGCATGATTTTGAGCCCATTTTGCATATTTTTTCACCTACCTTGCATCCTTAGGCCCTGAATAGCTTATGTTTTAATTTTCAAGTCATTTGGATAGTTAAAAGCTTCATTTCGGCTTTCAGTACTAAAAAGACGCTAACTTCTGAAATTGGAGTTACAGAATCCATGGATTCCGCCAAGTTATCGGCAACGAAGAGAAAAAGACCGACAATCAAAGATGCTCTTGCAGAAGCGGAACCCTTTGACATTCCAGCAGAAACCCTCAAGCCAACCAAAACTTGGGTGGAGGAAGCAGTATTGGAGAAAGAGGGAATAAAGATCTACCAGGGGACTTTCAGAGATCCTCAAGGGCAAGCGGTGGATGTACCGATGATCCCACAAGAATTGGTAGATTATAGCAGGTCAGAAGACATCAGCAGGTACCTGGAAAGGGCAGACTTGCACAGTTTCTTCACCTCGAGACCATCAGGTGTGGATACAAAAAGAGTGTACGAGTTGGCAACATCCATTCAGAAGGATGGGAAAGCCACATTGACAGCCATGGATGGAGAGAAAGTAGAAGTACAGATCACTCCACAGCTCATTGCAGACGCATTGAAGCTACACAACAAAGGGAGCTCTGTCAGGGAAAGAAGGGAGGCCATAGAGGTCTATGGATCCAAGAAACAGAATGCAACCTATGGAGATATGGCGGACCAAAGAGCGGCAACCCTTTGCCGACTATACAACCAGTTTCTCCATGTTTGCAGTAAAAGACCGCAAAAATATACGACACCGCCCCATGCCATTGCGACCACCATCACATGGGCATTAAAGAGCAATATGCCAAAAGAGGTGAATTACGCTCAACACATCCACGAGCAAGTAATTGCCATGCACAACAAGAAGCCAAAGTACATAGGAGGAGCGGAAATTTTGACAAGAATACTTATGAAGCTATTGGAGCTAGAGATCAGTGGCCAAAGGTTCCCTCCCAGAATGAGTGGCTTAGAGAAGCCGACGAGGAGGAAGAACAGCCCGAAGTATCCAAGAGGGCGTCCACAAGAGCACGCCGGAAACTAGAAATAGTTTCAGAACCTGAAGAGGAGGTGGACGAGCCGCTTATGAAGAAAGTAAAGAAGAAGGTTGCTCCCAAGCAAACCAAAAGTCAGAAAGTGGCAAGAATGGAAAGACTAGTGGAGCAGTTTAGAGCAGAAAGAGCTCTAAAGGGTGACTTTGAAGAAAAGTGGGTGCCAGACCCCACCAAAGTTGGAACTAGCTCAGCCAGGCCACATGTTGATCAATACGATCAATATATTAAAGCTTATGAGGAGTCAGAGGCTATACTGGAGCAGCAACCTATCGAGTCATACACTGAAGAGGAGGTACAGCTTTTAAAAGCTGAGCTGAAAAAGGACGACAAGGGGAAAGGGAAAGTAGATGAGTCTACTAAATCTCAAGAGAAAGACGGGCAAGCCGACAAGGGGAAAGCCAAGGAAGCTGAGGAGAGATACCCCTCTATGACTGATGTACCAAGCCCGAAGAAGACGAAAAATATCGTGGAAGAGACCACAATAGAGATGGACACAGATGATTTGGAAAAGCCGAAGGCCGAGACCAAAGAAAAGGAGATAGATCCAGTTCAGCAAAAGAGAAATGATTATGAGGATCTGGTAGCGATAGGATACACTGAAGCAGAGGCCCTTGAGGCAGTTTATGGGATCACACTACAAAAACAAGATGATCGGCGAGGGACGGAGGAAAAAACAAAGAGTACAAAAGAAAGTGAAGAGAAACTGGACGAACAGAACGTACTAGAAGAGCCGAAGCCAGTGGAGGTGGTGGTAGAAAGAGCTTTAGAGTTGACAGATGAAGATGAAAAAGACATGCACATGGTGCATGAACTGCTAGGCAAGATCAAAGAAAGATCCAGGGCAAAGGAAGTAGAGATTGAGACAGCCAAACAAAGGGAAGCAGAGTTGCAGAGGAAATTAGAGAATGCTATGACTGAATCTGAAAGTCATAAAGCATCACTCTATGACACGGAAAACGAGAGAGACGGCTTGATACTCCAGCTAGCCGAGGCTTCAAGAGAGGTAACAAGTGCACAGGAAGCAAAGGAGCAGATAGAAGATGAGTTGGAGGCAGCCAAGGATGAGCTCATTGAGCTAAGGGAAAGAGTCGAGCTCCAAGAAAGAACAATCACTCGACTTAGGAATACCCCTAGAGCTAGCAGAGCAGGAACCAAACAAGAAGGAACTCTCGTACCAGCTTTAGAAGACTAGATCCGAAGCTTACAAAGAGAGCTGAGATTAGAGCAAGTGCAAAGGTTGCACATTGCGGAGGGATCATTGGCCGCAGAGGAGAGGCTCACATTAGAAAATCAAACACTAAGGACAGAGAATGAGGCCCCCCGCAAACAACTCCAAGATCTACAAGAGCAACAAAGAAGAGAGACAGAGACACCACACGAAGAATCAGGTGGAGCAGCCATAGAGCTACCCGAAACTGGAGAGGCAACCACAATCGAAGATCTAGCCCCAGCTCAAGAGGTGGCCTCGACTTCAAGAATCTATGAAGAAGAAGAACAAAGGCTCCATGACCAAATAGAAAATTCAGCAGAGGAGAGTGCCAAGGCAGAAATGGAATGGGAGAGGAGACTCCTAATCTCCATTAGACTTCAGGGACTTGACACAAAAGTGCTCCATGAACAGTGGATGCAACCCAGCCTGCCTTTCCCTTTAATGAAATTTGAAGTGCTAAAGACGAAAAAGAGAATAGAGGAGGAGCAGTATGTCGCTCTTTACAAAGGCGACACCACAAAGGAGGAACAATCAAAGAAGATAGTAGATTCACAACCTAGATGGAGGAAAGGTTGGCTGAACAAATACCCAGCCTACCTCATCTACTTGGTGGAGGCACCAAAGGAGATTCGGGAGGATGCAACCTTCTGCCCGGTGCCAAGAGTCGGAAACTAGAAAGACCATGGCAAGATTGCAGAAAAGAAGCCAAATTGGCTTAATTATCCCAGGATGCCCGGACCAAAGGCAGGAGAGAGAATAGGTAAAGCCTACATGGTGAAAACCCTAACGGGCACCATCAAGCTCTTTACTGGCTCTCCTGACCTTTCGTGTCAGATGCTCAAGAAAATCTGCAGGACTCTCTTAGCTTGCATTGAAGTGTTCGCGCCAGATAAAGCCACGACCTCGAGTCTACTATCGACGGCCGACACAGTGACTGATATGATATATGATCTTTCATTGCAGCGTTCTCCAAAAGTGTTGCACCTCCTATACCAAAGGATTATGTTTTTGCCTAGCTTCCATATGCAAACATTCGAAGAAGCTTTCTACACCGGCTTTTTCACCCACGAAAGCAAAATATTCGGCCCAACCTTGACCATCGGCAACCTACGATACGAATCACATTTGCAGATGCTCAAGACGACAGGACTTTATTGACCAAGCATAAAAGTCATGTCAGGGACGACATGAACGCGGAAGGGGGGGAGTGTTGAGCCAGCAGAGGATCACACCCACATTTTTGCTCACACTCATCATTTTTGTAACCATTGATTGTAATAAATGTCTTTCCGACATTGATTTTGATTGGAGCCATTCATTAAGTAACGGGACTCAATTGAGTTTCCAGCTTGTAATTCCGAAGTAATTTCACCTGCTGATGTAATTAGTTAGAGATGTTCTCACCTACAAGGCTGAGGTATATAAGCCAAAGTTTTGTAACCTAAAGGGGGGAGTTTTTTTTATTTAATCAAAGTGAGTTTTTGAGCGCTGTGACTGTGTCAGAGAGAGAGAGAGAGAGAGAGAGAGAGAGAGTCTTATCTACTTGCTACGCGAGCTACGGAGCCGCCATTGGAGAAGCGACACCGCCATTGTGTTAGCAACGGCGAGAGCTACACACAGATACCAAGAGTGCGCGCTATCGGCTTCTATGTGTGGTAAGTTCCTACGAGCTTCGGTGTGAGTTTTCTTCCAACTCGTGTGTCGGAATGGAGCGTGCAGCATATCTATAGAACCACAATGAGTAGAGCTACACATTAGTACCATCGGGGTCAAGTTTCGGTCACCTGTATTTTTCGGCCTGTCTTCATACGCGTTTACCGCACGGAGTGATTATAGGTTGATTTTGCAGTTCAAATCTTTAGGGTGTTGTTCTTACCTAGTGTATAGACTTCCCCTTGAGTTTGAGATCGATTCAATGATTCTAGATCCTGTTTCGTATAGCATTCGTTCGTAGTATGGATTTCAGTCACTTGCGTATTTTAGAACTTAGATTTGATTTCCTTAGTAGTGATTGTCATTGGAAGGTCGAGTAGGTGATTTGACACCCACCTAGTTGTTTCCATGCGCCTGCGGGTCAAGCTCCGTCCTTGTCTGACAAATTCTATTGTTGGTTGAGTTCTCGCTATTTAGCTTCCGCTAATGGCGTAACCGCCTTAACATATGTATATTGGGGTATTATTAATTACCTCTTGAACGCACGTGATATAGGGATCTTTTGATAAGTGACTGCCCCGGGGCTCATTGGACCCCTTGGGAGACTGTCCAATAGTCTTCTAGAGGACTTAATTCTCATTGGTTCTTTTATTAAGTGTTTAATTAAACTAAATTTACTCTAGCCTAATTCTCATTCGTCCACCTCCAGGGCCATCCAATAGGAATTGGGTATACCTTGGGAGCTGACATGTGTCCCTCATTCCGTTTGTGTAAAGGGAGCTTGTGTGTGTGTGTGTGTGTGACTTTCTCTATGATCCCCTACTCCCAAGGCTCGCCCCCTCCTATGTAGGGATTGCAAAGACTTTTTTTGTACACACATAAAGCATCCAATTCCCCTATGGTTGACCTTTGGACACACCTTTGGACACAACCTTTGAATTTTGGAACCTTACCATTTTGGAAGTCTTAATAGACTGAACCTTAGGGTCTTTTTAGCCCATTGTTGCACATGGCTCCTTTGCAGATGGCCCCCCCTTTGGATCCCTATTTTCCCTCCTTTGGATCCCTACCGTGGCCGGTCTGCTAGCTTAACCAATATTCTAGCTTTTTCTCCCCTAGCACTTCCCCATATTAAATGATCAGTTTAACATGAGAAAATCATTTAGGAGAATTAGATATTGATTATTATGACATTACCTCTCTCTTGAAATCATAGTCGTCCTCGACTATGGTCTAGAGAAGATAAAGCATATTCATGAGTCCTTTTCATAGCGGGTAGAGGATCCCTATGTTACGCTACGACATCATTCCACAATGGATGACTAGTCCATTTGGCGCTTGAGAGCCTGAGGCTGCCGCAAGCACGTCTGCACATTAGTCCTATCAATCTTCCATAGTAGAGTGACAAGCTCTACTTGGTGTTTGGGAGACGTCGTCTCCGCAAACTTGATCTAAGCATGCATACTACTTCATTTTTGTGCACAATAAAGAAAAAGAGAGTCTTATAAGACAAAAACTTTGTTCATTTTTAACATTTTGTACATTTTCTTACTCTTGGGAAGCATTGTAAGCATTGACAAGGTTTAGGTTATCCTTTAATTGTATGCCTTGCATCCATCTAGCATCTTCAAAAGGATAATTCTTAAACTTAATAAGATATCGTCGGATAGTCTTACCGCCTCTCAGTACCTTGTCTTCATGTCGGAGAATGGACTCGAGCTGCCGCACCTCCTCTTGGTCCTCGATCTCCGGTGGGTCTTCAATAGTTAGTTCTTGAGGTGGCTCACCTTTGTAAGGCTTTAATAGGCTCACATGCAAAGCATTGTGTATGAGCCAATGATTGGGCAACTTGAGTTGATAGGCCATCTCATTGATTGGCCTAAGAATCTGGAAGGGACCATAGTACCTTTTTGCTAGTTTA
Organism: Adiantum capillus-veneris; assembly: GCF_014529385.1. Classification (NCBI taxonomy): domain Eukaryota; kingdom Viridiplantae; phylum Streptophyta; class Polypodiopsida; order Polypodiales; family Pteridaceae; genus Adiantum; species Adiantum capillus-veneris. Next base: position 33,326,072 of record NC_140950.1, read on the forward strand.
GCATAGTACTTTTGGTGTCCCGTAGGATTCTTGCCCGTCGTGTGCCTTAATCGAGCCTTGGGAAACTTTAATAATACCCAATCATTTTCTTTAAAGGCTCAGGCTCTTCTGTGCTTGTCAGCAGCAGCTATTTGCCTTTGTTGTGAGATAGAGATAGCATCCTTAATCTTTTGAAAAGATTCTTGTAGGTCCCGGCTATACTCATCTGCAGCGAAGATCTTTCCATGTACCTTAAGTAGCAAGGGACTTTTTGATCTCCCCTCAATTACCTTGAAAGGTGCTTTTCCCGTGGAAGTATGTATAGTGTTATTGTAAGCATACTCCACTAAGGGTAAGTACTTCTCCCATTGGGATCTTTGATCAACTTCCGTTACATAGGCTTTTAGTAGATCGAGAATGGTGAGGTTAGCTATTTCACTTTGGCCATCCGTTTGTGGATGAGAAGTTTATTAGCCTTGTCCCTAAATTCTCAAAGAGACCCTTCTAGAAATTACTGGTCATTCTAGGATCTCGATCCGACACTATAGACATTGGCAAGCCATGGTACTTGAAAATTTGTGAAATGAAGTGGGTTGCCATTTGATGGGCTTTGATAGTCTTTTTGACAAGTATAAAATGAGCTTGTTTACTGAACCTGTCTACTATGGTCCATATTCCCTTATTCCCATGGATAGACTTAGGCAATCCAAAGATAAAATCCATGGATATGCTCTCCCATGTTGAATTAGGGATTGGCAAGGGTTGAAGCAATCCAAGTTGCTTCCCTCTATCAAATTTTGTCTTTTGGCATACCACACATTTAGAAACATACTCTTGTATGTTCACTTTCATGGTAGGCCAATAGAAATATGTTTCAATTCCCTTTAAGGTAGACTGAATCCCTCTATGCCCCGCATAAGGTGGAGCATGAGATTCATACATTACTTTCTCACGTAGTGAGTAGTAACACATACTCTATTGCCATAGAGAAGATAACCATCTTGTAAAGTAAATGGTTCTTCTTTCTTCCCTAATGTAAGGGCTGAAATCACATCTCTAAAATCGGGATCAATAGCATACTCATCTATCATTGAAGATAGATCATTGTGAGTTGCTATGGAAACCACATTCACTCTCGGTCGTCTTGAGAGTGCATCAGCTACTTGATTATGCTTGCCAGCAATGTGAGCAATATGAAAATGAAATTGCGAAAGGAAATTTGCCCACCTCATTTGTTTGTCGGAGAGCTTGGTCTGCGTCATAAAGTACTTAAGACTTTGGTGATCCGTTCGTAGAATGAAAGGAGTCCCCAATAAATAGTGCTTCCATGAGTCTAAGGCATGTAGAACTGCAAGGAGTTCCTTTTCATATATGCCTTGAGATTGCTCCACAGGGTCGAGCCTTCGACTTTCATAGCCTATGGCGTGCCCTTCTTGAAGCAAAACAGCTCCAAGGCAATGACCACAAGCATCACATTGGACCTCAAATGGCTTTGAGAGGTCCGGTAGTGTAAGCATAGGTTGAGAGATAAGATTTTCGAAAGCATTGTTCTCCTTAGCAGACCATGTATACCTAACGCTTTTCTTTGTTAGGTCATGTAATGGTCCCGCAATTTGTGAGAATTTTTCTATGAAGCATCTATAGTATGCACACATACCTATAAAGCTTCTTAGTTCATGAAGATTCTTTGGTTTAGGCCATCCTTTTATTACCTCCAACTTTGATGGATCCATTTGGATGCCATCTTGAGAGATAATGTGACCTAAATACTGAATCTCTTGCAAGAAAAATTCACTTTTCTTTCGATTAACATAAAGTTTATTCTCTCTTAAAACTTGAAATATTACCTGGAGGTGTTGCTTGTGTTCGTCTAATGAATTAGAGTAGATGATAATATCATCAAAGAACACTTCAGTTAAGGTTCGATGAGGCCTGAACAGCTTCTCCATCAAGCGGTTGAATGTGGCTAGTGCATTGGTCAAGCCAAAAGGCATGACAATGTATTCGTAAAGACCAAATGTGGTGCGAAATGCCGTCTTTACAATGTCTTGATCAACTATCCTTATTTGATGATAGCCACTTTTTAGGTCAATCCTACTGAAGTAGGTCGATCCTTGTAGCTTATCAAATAGGTCTTCTACCCGTGGAACGGGAAACCTATTCTTGATAGTGATCCTATTTAGTGCTCTATAGTCGACACACATATGATATGTGCCGTCTTTCTTTTGCACTAATAGCACAGGTGAGCAAAATGGAGATGAGCTAGGCCTAACCATGCCCTTCTCAACTAACTCATGCACTTGCCGCATAATCTCCTCTTGTTGAGCTTGAGAAACTCTATAAGGAGGTTTGTTAGGCGGTGAACTTTCTGGAAGAAGTTCAATTGCATGGTCATCATTACCTCGTTTAGGAGGTAGCTCACAAGGGATGTCGTCAATAAAAACATCTTGAAACCCCTTGAGAAAATTGGATAACTCTAATTCCTTTCGGTTGCTTATATTTTCTTTTGCTAAAGCATTAGGTTCATTTTGAGAATCTTTAACAAAAATCATGTACACGGAAATAGAGCTCTTTATTGACTTGTTGAAAGCTGGTGTATGTACAATGGGGATAGTGTTACCCATTTCCTTAGCATCTCTATACATGTCTTTTTCCCTGAACTTAAAGGAGATTCTCCTTTTAGGAAATTTAACATTGGCAGCCAGGCGATCAAACCATGTTGCCCCTAGGATTACATCCTCATGCTTGAGAGGAGAGATAAAGAAGTCCTCTTTGTCCACATAGCTTTGAACATGAAGCCTCAATTTCCCGATTAACGGAGTGACTGAAGCTTCTTGCTCCTTGAAAGCACTGTCCGCGGGTAGGACATGTCCCATCTCTTAGGCTTGTATGCCTAGCTTGGTGGCCAACTCTATAGATATAAAATTGTGAGTAGAACCAGGGTCAAAGAGAATAAAAGCATCATGTTCTCTTACCTTTCCCCAAGCATGGCATAGAGGAGATCCTTTGTGGTGAGTTTGGTGAGTCTCCGCCTCTTGGATTTCAACCAAGGAAGCTCTAGGAGGATCTTGGCGGTTGTTCTTTTGGGGACAAGCGCGGTACGCATGCCCTTGTTCGCCGCACTTCAAACACCGGTTATCCTTGCGATAACGCTCAAGCTCTTCAGGAGAGAGTTTGTTTTTACCTTTGTAAACTCCCTTCTCTTTAGCTTTATTGGAGTTGCCCTTAGGAGACTTTTGGACATTGTCCTTCCCTTTAGGTTTGTTGGAACCCTTGTTTTCCGTGGGCTTATTATTTCTTTTAGCCCCCATTTGGAAATTGATTCGAGAGGCCACCATAGTATGGTGTATTACCGCCGATATGGTACGTGGCCTTTGGGAGTTGACATACTCCGCCATTTCTTTGGTTAAGCCCGCACAAAATTGTTGCTTTTTCTCTCCAAAATCCAACTTTTTGAAGACAGTGGCTTTGAGTTGTAAGTCCCAAAACTTGTCTACATATTTGTGGATGGATTCATAGGGAGAGAGCTTTAAGCTTCGCCATTCGGTGAGTACTTTGTCTTTGGCATCAGTGGCCAAAAACTGCTTCATAATGGAAGCTCTTAAAGCTTTCCATGTAGCTTCACCGTTGGCTCGTAGGCTAGACCACCATTGCCTGGCGGATTTTTGAAAGTGCATAGCTACATGGCGTAGCTTAGAGGACTCCGTGAAGCCCTCATCTCCAAATGCCGCATCAAATTGCTGGATAAAGGCCAAGACTTTGTCCGTAGCACAAAAGGTACCATCATAGGTAAGGAAAGAGATGCTCTTCCCTCCCTCTTTGAATTTCTTCAACTTGGACGACCTCTTCCATGCGGCATAGGATTTCCTATGGCCTCTTCTTTTTTATGGTTCAAAGGTTGCACCATCACTTTCTTCAAAAGGTGAAGAAGGTGGAGAAGAGGGTGACCTCTTTCTCGCCTTTTTCTTGTCTTGATCTTCGGCGTCTTCACCATCACTTTCATAAGAGGAAGAGGATGAAGGAGATGGAGAAGAGGGTGTCGTCTTTCTCGCCTTTTTCTTCTCTTGCTTTTTATCATCGCTCTTTGAATTATGGTGTGGAGAAGAGCGCGATGGTCTTCTCCGCTTTGGTGGTGATGGAGAGCGTTTAGCCCGCCGTCTTCGTGGAGCCATCTCCGCCGAGGTGGCGGGAGACTCACTTCTTTCTCGTTCCTTCGGTGGAGGCTCTTGAGTTCTCCTTTGGAAAGGAGATGGATCATCAAGAAGTAAATTCTTGAGCCCTTCGTATGGATTCTCTTCTTCTTTCCGAATCGGAGAGAGACCTCTTTTGGGAGTCTCACAAGGAGGCTTCCTAGGTGTTCTCTCGTCATGGTGATGAGCTTGGAGAATCCCGTGAGCACGGAGCTGCCATTGCACTTCACTTTGGAGAGATGGATTGCCCATGGCTTGTTGAAGCCTAGAAACAAGATAGTTAACAAGCATCGGAGCATCATTAGTAGCTTGCTCATTAGCAAAATCAAAGTTATCAACATTAATTTCACTCTCTTTACTATTGTCAGCCATTCTAACAACTTTTAGGTGTACACTTTTTAGGTGTACTTTGGCACTTCAAGCCCTAGTTGCTACTCCTCTTTACCCCTTTAGAAAAAGCACTCAAGCCACTGTACCCGTGGCTCGAATACCATTAATTGCAAGGAATAGAAGAGAGGGTCTCCAAAACAGCACCGGCTCCTGTCAAGCTTCTAAGAGCTCAATAGTGGTTAAGCCGTAGGCAAGCCCCGTAGGACTCCCTATTAAGACCATAGCTCTCGACGGTGATGCCTCGTTAACTGCACGAAGGCAGGCGCACTGCAAGGCTGACAAATCCCTATTCTACTTACTCACAGGCAATTAATAATACCAACCATTTATAGCTAGCTTGAGGACCTCCCTTCTTGAGCAAGAAAAGAGAAACCTTGTGCTCTGATACCAATGTAACATTTAATGGCCTAAGAACTTGTGTGTAGCGGAAATTAGCATGAACATAGTGGGCATTTCATTAGAATAGATTCCTAATGAGAATTACAAGAGTGCTTGGGTGGAGAGAGCAACAAAAAGCATAACACCTAGTTAGATAGCATGAAAAATACTTTCAAAAGAGAGAAATTAAGCTATTGACAACATTTGACGACCAGATTTGCATGGAGCCGGTCCCCCCTCCAAAAGGCTTTGTATTGTGGTTTCTCCCATCAAGAGAGACATTGTACAATACAATTCTTTGTGTTCCTTCAAGACTAGCTAGTGCAATGAAGATGAAAGCTTCATGCACTAAGCAAAACACTTAGCAAACACAACATCAATTATCCCCGGTCTCAAACCCAAGACCTCACACACCTTCGAAGATGGTGAGAGCTAGTAGGGTATGAGAGTAGATTGAGAGGAAGAAGGAGTATCTTACGAGAAAGATGTACATCTCCTCACATAATCACTCATATTAGCATAGCTTAGCTTAGTAATTAGCATGGGAGAGGAGATGAGCATGCATTGAAGCTTGGCTCTTGGTTGGATTTGCATCACAAAGCCAAGAGTTGTTGGTGTAGGCCTCCCTTCTCACAAGCTTGGAGTAGGTGGTAAGCTTTCCATTAAAGCTTGAGAAGGAGAGAGAGTCTTCTTTACTTCACACATGAGATTGTGTGAGTGTATGTGTCATAATGCCTTGCAAAAATCAGCCCCCTCTCTCTCTTGGGCGAGCCCCCTTGCTATTTGGTCTTGTTGTCCTCCCATTGGACCTCTCTAGAGCTAGCCAATGACAATTAAGCAGCATAAGTGATAGCCTTCTGACATGTGTCCCCCTTTCCCCTTTTGTGAGAGCTTTAGGTAATTTAATAATTCAACTAAACTCTCATTGGACCCTTTTGCCTCCTGGCCAATAGGAATCAGGCAAGCCGTTGGGCTGCTGAATGCTCATTGGACCCCTTGGGAGACTATCCAATAGTCTTCTAGAGGACTTAATTCTCATTGGTTCTTTTATTAAGTGTTTTTAAATTAATTAAACTAGATTTACTCTAGCCGAATTCTCATTGGTCCACCTCCAAGGCCATCCAATAGGAATTGGGTACACCTTGTGGGCATCTGGGCTAGGGAGCTGACATGTGTCCCTCATTCTCTTTGTGTAAAGGGAGCTTGTGTGTGTGTGTGACTTTCTCTCTCATCCCCTAATCCCAAGGCTCGCCCCCTCCTATGTAGGGATTGCAAAGACTTTCTTTGTACACACACAAACATCCAATTCCCCTATGGTTGACCTTTGGACACAACCTTTGAATTTTGGAACCTTAAGCATTTTGGAAGTCTTAATGGGCTGAACCTTAGGGTCTTTTTAGCCCATTGTTGCACATGGAGCTTTTGCAGATGGCCCCCCCCCCTTTGGATCCCTACCGTGGCCGGTCTGCTAGCTTAACCAATATTCTAGCTTTTTCTCCCCTGGCACTTCCCCATATTAAATGATCAGTTTAACATGAGAAAATCATTTAGGAGAATAAGATATTGATTATTATGACAGCTAGTGATTGCGAGAGGTGCTAGAGTTGGCACATGGTACCCATTGCACGTAGTACTGGTGCGAGATGGTCGAGTCTCAATCTTGTTACAACCATGCAGAGAGCGAGAGACCCGGACAGTCTCTTTTGCTCATGGGTTGCAGGGTGCTTTGCATGGAGTGCAAAGTAGTGAGCTCGTTGTGCACACAGTTGGGGCACGGCTTGAGCAGTCACACAGAGAGGTGACAAAATCAGACATGCATGCTTTGCTAGTGACTGAGCAAAGCAGAGAGTCAGCTTTGCGAGATACTCCTATGAAGGATAGACAGGTAGAGCGGTCTTGCTCTAGTGAGTCATGACTGGAGGACGTTGTGCAAGAGTCTATGCATAAGGAGTTAGAGCATGAGAGCTCTAGTGAGTCACAGTAGATTGAGTGGTCATGTTTACAGTGGATGATTGCAGAGGAGGCTGAGATATCAATGATTATGCAGTCATTCCTTTATGTGCTCGACAGTGAGCATGGGGATATAGTTGTGCAGGATATGTCTTCCAAAAGACACCTAGAGCAGTTGGTTTGCTCTGAGGTTGAAGGACAGGTTGATGCGTCTTTTTTGAATAGTCAGGAGATGCATGTGGTTGACACGCCTTGTCAGTCAAAGATGCCTATTGCCAGGGATATATATGTTGATGCATGCTCCGTAGAGCTAGCAGGGCCCGCTAGCATTGCATCGGCATTCGGTGGTCTCATGTATGAGATGTTGATCTTGAGACCGGATATCACAGATGTAGTGGGAGCATTTGCAGTTGGGGTTGTCAGTCGTTTGTTGACTGATGATGGCATAGTGCACAAGGGAGATATGCAGGTATTGCGTACATACTTGCAGTACGTGTACGGTACGTCTGGTGGTGTATGGACTTACACGGGAGCAGGACAGTCGGATGCACACAATCACCGCCAGCCAGTGGACATCGGTTGAGAGCGATTTTCTCTTTTGTAGTCTTTAGACTAGGTTCCCTTGCTTAAAGGCACAGTCGCCTTTAAGTGGGAGGTTGTTGGGGTATATGCGCTTGTGCCTTGCCCGGCCGCCTAGAGTCTAGGCGCCCACTAACTTGTATACCTTATACATAGCATAAGTGTATATGGGGCTGCTCACTCTTTTGAGTCTCCCCACCCACATCGTGTGTGTGTGTGTGTCTCCTTCTCTCTCTCACTCTCCGTCTGTGGTGCTCTCCGATCCCCTTCAAAATCTCTCATCTTGAAAGTAGCATTCAAATCAGCCTTAAATTCAGCAATATGACTCTCATTTGGTCCAATGATTAGCAAATCATCTACATAAAGAAACGCAATGAGAAGTACATCACCCTCACGCTTTACATACAATGTGCTTTTTGTTGGACTGTTACGAAAGTCTTGTTTGACCAAATGAGTGTCAGCTTTCTCATACCAAGCACGAGGAGATTGATTCAACCCATACAAAGCCTTCTTACATGTGCACACTTTGTCCTCTTGTCCTTTCTTGACAAAACCACGAGGCTGTGTTACATAAACTTCCTCAAATATGTCACCATTCAAGAAAGCAGTAACAATGTCTGATTGATGTACATCCCAACCGAAATGAGCTACCAATGCACATACAAAATGCACATTAGTCATACAACAAGTGGGAGCAAAAGTCTCTTCATAATCTATGCCTTTTTGCTGTGCATAACCCTTTGCAACAAGTCAAGCCTTATGGCGATCGATCTCACCATCCGGCTTGCGTTTTCAACTTGTAAACCCACTTCGTACCAACGGCCTTTCTGCTTGCAAGCAAATCACATAAAATCCATGTGTCATTTTTTATAAGTGCATCATATTCTGATTACATGGCAGCCATCCAATTTTCTGAATTTTGTGCTTCATCGAAACAGAGAGGTTCCTCAACATCATGTAAGCTAGACACAGCCAAAGCATAACAATCTGATGCATAAGATGCATGGCGAGAGCTTGAACAAGTACGACTAGACAAAGTTGCGTCCAATTTACTGTCACGCAATGGATGCACCAACCATTTTGGCATACCTCTAGCCTACTCATTTTCAGCCCTTTCCTCATCAAGTACATCATGTACATCTGCATCAGTAATAGGCTGATCTGTGATATTTTCAAAAACCCCCAAAGGCTGTATATCTGCGTCATTGGAATTTACCTTCGAACTTCCACCCTGAAAAGAGGCAACAAAGTGTCATAAATGTCCTGTGAGCTTACACTACTATCTCTAGTACATGACAGCAAGAGCTGAACAGAACCTTCCACAAACACTACATCCCGTGAAACCAGAATACGCTTTGTTTGCGGATGATACAAACTGTAAACTTTGCTTTCAGCACTATATCAAACAAAAATACATTTGATAGCCTTATCATCCAATTTTCTGCACTGTGTTTGTGGCACCAAAGCATATGCCAAACATCCAAAAATACATATGTGCTCAATAGAAGGCTTTCTATCATGCCATGATTCATATGGAGTAATACACTGCAAAGCTTTTGTAGGACACCTGTTTAGTACATAACTGGCACACATGATGGCCTCAAGCTAAAATGAATGCGGCAAAGCTTGACTTTTGACCATAAATCGTGCCATTTTTGTAAGTGACCTGTTTTTCCTCTCAGCAACACCATTTTGCTGAGGTGTATAAGGCATTGTACATTGGTGTTTTATCCCACGACTAGCCAGAAATGTGTTAAATTCATGAGACATATACCCCCCCCCTCGATCGGAACGGAGGGTGCCCATAATACATTTTGAGACATTTTCAGCCATAGCTAGAGATTGTTTGAATCACATAAAAACTTCGGACTTCGCTTTAAGCTAAAATACCCATGCATGCCTGGATTAATCATCAATGTCACGAAGTAAAGGTAATTGCACAAGGACGGAGTTTGCATGGGTCCACAAACATCACTATGCACAAGCTGCAACCTACACGTGGCCCTAACAGAACCATCCTTTGAAAACTTCACACGCTGCATTTTACCTAAAATACAACCTTCACAAACATGTTTGACAGGTGCTTCAAGAGGCCGCAAAGAAGCAACCATATCAGATTTCTGCAAACGCAGCAAATTGACAAAATTCAGATGATCAAAACGTGCATGCCAAAGTTTTGCATCTGAAATAGCCCTTGAATGTGCAACTACATTTGCAAAATTTTGTCCACACTTGTCATACAAGGTGAGCTTATACAATCCACGGCACAAATACCCAGATACAACAATTTCATCATCAAAATTGAGATCATGAACTGTACATCTATCATCCACAAATTTGACTACGAGTCCAAGTCTAGCACGTGCAGATATAGACAAAAGATTCTTTTTTATCCCAGGTACATAAAGTGCATCAACAAGTGTGAAACAACTACTATTTGCAGCAATAAGCACAATCTTTCCAACTCCATGAACCAGATAAGAGGCATTGTTGGCACAAGTGACAGAATTCCCATGAGGGACAGACTAAAGAGAGGTGACTAATTCACGATGTGAGGTAATGTGCTTTGTAGCACCACTATCGAAATACCACACATGTGAATCTACAACAACTGACATGCATGCATTATGGACAGCAGGATTGTAAGTGCACTCTGCACAAAAATTCCATTCTGCATCAACATCAGCATCACAATCTCCTTTCACAGAAGACACAATAATGGCTGCATTTGTCGTGGAATCAGCATTTGCAGTGGAACCACCCTCTTTCTTCTTAGCCTCTTTGGCCCTCAACTTAGGACACTGCTTGATCAAGTGATCATTAGCTTCACAATAATGGCAATGCATCTTCTTTTTGCCCTTATCACCAGAATTTCTAGACGAATTGCCGCTAGCAGAAGCATTAGGAACAGAAGTTTTGCCACTCACATCAGAACCATAAGAAGTGGTTGCATTGCTATTACCACCCTTTCTTTGAGAAGCAATAAAAGCCTGTTCAATTGCACGCTACCTAGTCCTGTTTTTTCTAGAAAGTGTATCTTGCAACAGCAATGTGCATAATGCATCAAACTTGACAACTTCAGGATTTCCTTAGGTCATAAGTCTCCAAGTACTAGCAAAAGTCTGGTAAGAATCTGGTAAGGCATCAAGAACAGTCTACATAAGGAAACTATCGGAAATGAATTCTCTTGCAGAAATAAGTTGCTCATTGATATCCTTGACACCAGTAAGGAAAGTGTCCATACCATCTTCCTCATGCATAATCTTTGATTCCAGCTCTTTACACAGCAAAGCAATTTTAGGCTCATTGCGGCTTGCATAAAGACCTGCTAGAATATCCCAAGCCTATTTTGTAGATTTCATTGATCGAATGTGAGAAGTAATGGTGCGCTTCACAGACAATGCAATCAATGCATGAGCCTATGGATCCTTTACATCCCAACGAGCTTGTTCTGCTATAGGCAAAACAACTCTAATAGCAGCAATCCTTGAAGCAAGACCTGCAACATCGTCAACATCGCCTACATCCTCAGAACCAGGACGTACATCAATGCCCTGTACAATATTCCAGACACCCTTTGACACAAGAACATGTTGCATCATATGAGCTCACATAGGGTAATTGTCCCCATCCAACCTGTCCTCAGCAGCAAACATCTTGAACACATTTGTGTTGTTGTCAGCCATGGTAAATGCTTCACCTGATGTGAAAATTACCCAAAAAGAGGAGAAATGAAGTGAGAACAACATGTGCTATATAGCACAAACCATAGAAGACTGTAAGGCACCTGTTATGCAAAAAACGGCACTGACAAAAATTCTACACAAAATGACAAAATTGCCTGTGCATACCTGCCTATAGTGGAGAGGCCGAAATGAGTCCAAATCAAAAATTTGAGAAAGTGAGCAGGCGTGTGTTGGGGCAGCTGGCGACTAAGCCCGGGAGGATGCAACCTGCTCTGATAGCAATTGTTGGAATTAGTGTTCCATAGAAACGCACACAGCTTGGAGAAGACGAAGGAAGCTCAAGGCACACAATAGAGAGTGTGCTACTTAGTGTGCAATGGAAAGATAGATAGCCCTAGAGTGATGGGAGTATATACAGTGCACGCGGGGAGGCATATTTACAATGCACGGGGGGGAAAAACCTCCTACAGAGGGAAAAATTCCCCACGGTCCTTGTGTGTTCACACACATCACAACCACATGTATATGGTCACACATGATAAAGGCTTTGTGGACCACAACACAGCATGCCCATTATCATTACTTGATATTACAGAATCCGAGAATTTTATTGATCATTCCCATGTTGGGGAGCATGTACTAGATATTGTTCAATGCTATGGAGAGCAAGGGCTTCCCACTAATGAGGAGCTCCAACAAATTCAGAAAATATTGAAGATTGAATACATGGGAAAAGAAGTTGCAAGGGAGAGCATAGAAATAAACCAAGCTTTTCGATTGACCTTTGGAAAGAGGAGATGTTTAAAAATGATGAAAACCCTAAGGTAAAATGGTACATTAGTTAGGATATTGATACTTCATTGAAACTTCATTTCTATTAAAACTGATTTGATATGTTTTTTTTCATAGATTGATATTGTATATTTTGACAAGTTTCTGGGGAGAGGGAAGGGCTCCAAGACTTTGGATCTAAGGAGAGATTAGAGTTTGGGGCATTACATTGGGAAGCTTAACAAGGAGACAATAGATATCTACCATAGGAAGCTTTCCCAATCACACACTCTCCCCATACTTAAGGGTGGTAGGTTCACATCCAATAAGAATGGATTGTACAAGATCATACTTCTTGAGAAGCAAGAAGCCATTAGAGTTTTTGGACTTTCTCTAGGATTTATGGGCTCAAGAAGTGCATACTTTGGCACAATGGCCAGCTATATCCTTGCCTCTTATGGTGATTTGAAGCCATTGCAAGGTTACAAGAAGCATGAGTACTTGAAGTGAAGGGGGAAAAATGAAAAGCCTGTTGTTGGCTCAAGCAGCCAGAATTGATCCTTGTATTATTCCCCATTTTCTTCCTTGCCTTGTAAACACCAAGGGACTGCCATGTCCTGGTCCATCCGCCCAACCTCCCTTTAATAGGCTCCTAGCCCCTTTCGGACCCCTTCCCACTAGCAGTCGGCCCTTGGCCGAGTCCGTGACCCCTTGGTTTGGCCCTTGGCCTGACATTACTCCCCCCTTGGAGAAGCGTTTTCGTCCTCGAAAACAAAAGTAGGGAATTTCTTCTTAAGAACACTAATGTTTTCCCAAGTGGCACCCTCTTCAGGGCGATCTTTCCACTTGACTACGTACATGATGACGAGTACGGAGTTCATGAAAATCTAATATGCGTTCAGGTTCATGCGGTTGAGTGGGAGGTTCAATGAAATCAACCAATATCTGCTGGCCGATAACATTGTCGTCCCCATGCAAGCGTTTACGTAAACGACTTACATGAAATACCGGATGGACACGCGAGTGCGCAGGTAACTCAAGTTTGTAGGCCCTATCACCAACTCGCTTGAGTATCTTATGATGGCCCACAATAACGTGGAGATAATTTGGGTGTAGGTCCAGTCTTCAGACTTTCTGAATGCTCTGGCATACGCAAAAATACCTCTTCACCTTCCGTGAAGGTAACTTGCCGACGTTTCTCATCAGCATACTTCTTATACCGATCCTGTGCTTGTTGAACATTTTGACGAGCAAGTCTCAGCATTTCCATATGATCTTGGAGAAACTCCTTGACTTGTTGGAGCTTCTCAGTTGCCAACCCCACCGTCACTGGTGATCTAGGTTGAAAACCATACATAAGCATGAATGGACTAAAACCAGTTGTAACATGCTTAGCGCTATTATATGCAAACTCAAGAATAGGAAGATAATCTTCCCAATCTGATTGCTTCTTGCTAACGTATGCTCGTAGCATATCCTCTAGCACTTGGTTAACTCGTTCCGTCTGACCATCTATTTCAGGGTGATCAGCCGTACTTAAATTAAGTTGTGTACCCAATCGTTTAAAAACAGCCCTCCAAAAATGAATGTTAAACTTGGGATCACGATCACTCACAATGTTACTTGGAAATCCATACAACCTGTAAATATTGTCCACAAATAACTTCGCTAATTCTGGAGTCTTAATGGTTGACTTGGTTGGAATAAACCGACAAAGTTTAGTCAACCGGTCTACGACCACCCATACCGAGTCATGTCCTCGAATAGTGGTTGGTAAACCCACAATAAAATCCATGGAGATACTTTCCCATTTACCATTGGGAATCTCTAAAGGATGTAAGAGTCCTCCTGCTTTCAGGCGCTCGGCTTTATTAACTTGACATTTTTGGCAATGCAAGACATAGTCTTGAACATACCCATGCAGACCTGGCCAGTAAAACTGTCATCTTACGAGTGCATAAGTTTTCTTAATTCTCGGGTGCCCTGCACTTGGACTATCGTGACATTCATAAAGAATTTGGCGCCGAATGTCCGCGTCCGTCGGTACACACCCTCTCCCCTTGTGGAGTAGGTACCCATCATCTATGGAAAAATTCTTCCATCTCTGCAGTTCCTCACTCGAAAGAGGAGAACTAGGTGTGGAGGAAACAAAACCACTACCAACATTGGAGTGAGAAGGATCCCTCTTTCTAACATAGCTCCACACCTTGGAGTATGCAGTATCATGCTCGCACTTACCTTTGAGAGATTCCAAAAACTCACTCCGCAATTCCGTGAAAAGGAGAGAGTTGATCTCTGGCATTCGGCTGAGAGCATCAGCCACTACATTGTACCGCCCTTTGCGATATCGTAGCTTGGCATCATACTCTTGAAGAATCTCAGCCCACCTGGCCTTGCGACCCTTCAAATCACTTTGTTGGGTGAACCACTTGATACTTTCATGGTCAAACACAATCTCAAACTGTGCACCATACAAATAATGTCGCCATGTCTTTAAAGCAGACATGATTTCATAGAGATCTCGTTCGTAAGCAGAGTAATTCTGTTGTGCTGAATCTAGCTTCTTGCTTTCAAATGCAATCGGCCTTCCCTCCTGCAGAAGGACTGCTCCAATCGCACGATTACTAGCATCCGTTTCCAAAACGAATGGCTTTAAGGGATCCACAATAGCCAAAACAGGAGTTGTGGCTAATGTGTCCTTAAGTTTGTCAAAACTTTGCTGTTGTTCTAATCCCCACTGAAAAGTCTTACCCTTGGCTTTCAGCTGATCTGTCATGGGAACAGCAATATGGGCATAGTTTTTAACGAATCGACGATAAAAACCTGCGAAGCCTAAAAAAATCTGGAGCTCTTCCAAATTGTTGGGAGAGGGCCACCTCCGAATGGCATCCACCTTGGATTGATCCATGTATAACCCTGCAGCCGAAATAACATGCCCCAAGTAGTGAATTTCCTCCTTGAGGAAATCACATTTGGATTCCTTGGCATATAACTGATTTTGGCGTAACAAATGAAACACTTGTTTCAAATGTACTAAGTGCTCTTCCTCAGATGCACTATATACAAGAATGTCATCGAGGAAAACGATAACAAACTTTTCCAAGTATGGTCTCAAGACACTATCCATGAGTGTCATGAACGTAGCTGGAGCATTGGTTAACCCAAAGGGCATTACCAAAAACTCATAATGTCCAAACCTTGTTCGGAATGCTGTTTTGGGTATATCCACAAGCCTGATGCGTACTTGATGATACCCAGATCTTAAATCAATCTTTGAAAATATACGAGCGTGGGTGAGTTTATCAAACAGCTCATCCACTCGTGGCAATGGGTATTTGTTCTTAACAGTAACCGCATTTAATCCACGATAATCTACGCACATGCGCATACTACCGTCCTTTTTCTTCACCAAGAGAATGGGAGAGGCCCATGGTGAAGAACTTGGTTGAATAAACCCTCTACTGAGATAGTCAGCAAGCTAACGTTCCACCTCAGCAGCCTCCGAATGACTCATTCGGTAAGGCGGTTTACTCACTGGCTTATTGCCTGCAACCACGTCTGTGCCATGTTGCACAGAACGTGTCGGCGGTAGCCCTGGTGGAAAATCATCTGGGAAAACATCCTTGAATTCCCTTAAAAGTTCCTTTAATTCATTATCAACATTTGCTTGTTTTGAATTAGTAGACATAGCTGGAAGAGGAGAGAGAGAAGAATGCGGCGTTGAGGAAGTTTTATTCAAAACTTTATCATCATTAAGAACATCATCCACATTGGAAATAAAATGGCACAGTGAGTAACACAAAAAGAGTTCTTCTATTGCATCATCAGAAGCGAGCTTCATAAGCTCAACTGTACAAATAAGTGGTGAGGAAGGTACATCCTTCTCCCCCAACAGCAGCACGTGCACACCATTGGATTCGAACATTAGACTATTATGCTCATAGCTACGTCTAAGGGATTATCCTAAACTATGCAACCATTCACGACTAAGAACCACATCCGCCCTCTCCATATTCATGACTTGGAAATCCAAAGAGGTACGGTATCCTTGAATTTCTAGAGGTACATCTTTAACCTGAGTTTCCCATATCTCAGCATCATGGCCGTTAATCATTGCTACCTTGTAGCGATGGGAACTCGGGGTTTGGGGCAATTTGAGTCGTTTCACCAATTTGTAATTGATGAAATTGTGTGACGCACCATCGTCTACCAAGATCCGCACCCTGTGCCCTTGGATAGAGCCATGCATACGCACCAACTCATGTGGTCCGAAAGTCTGCTACCACATGGAGGCCGTGATACATCACTCATGCACCGCCTCGGTGTGTGTTACTTCCACATTAGCAAACTGGGAAGAGGACTCAAGAGGTAAAAGCTACACCATGTGCACTGCTTTTTCCTTCCCCTTGTCTTGAGCAGCAGATTTCCCCTTGGGACAATCCTTTTTGCTATGTCCAGTTCCCAAACATTTAAAGCACAACTTTTCTTTTTTGGCTTTCTCAAACTCTTCCGTTGAGAGAGGACCTCGTGACCCCTTGGGCTTTTTGGAGGTCTCTGATGCAGTAGAGACATTTTTTCTTTTATGATGCACATGCTGTGGACGTGTTGAAACAGGTGTAGTGCCATGCACATGCGAACTATGCAATGCCCGATCATCGGGGTCATCATGGATGTGAGCTTGCACTATTGCATCCTCAAGTGTTTGTGGATCCTGGGTTTTAACGTGCTTCTTAAGCTCGGGAGTTAACCCACGGATGAACCCACGCACCTGCTGAAAGGTATCCATCCCTTCCAGCTTGAGGATCACATCCTGATAATGGGAAACATATTCTAATAATGTTTTATGCTGGCGCATAGAACATTCGTCCCATGCGGTCCAATTTCTATCCTTCTCATTGGTAGGTAGAAATTCCTTCCTGAAGACAGTCTCAAAAGCTGCCCAAGTCTGTGGTAGCATGCCCTTCTCCTTGAGAGACATCCACCATTTGTAGGCCTTGCCATCCAAAGTCAGACTTGTCTGTAGCACCTTGGCCGCATCCGGGGTACGTCTAAGGTCATGAATACCATCCCACTTACTGAGAAAAATATTCACGGTGTCCTTGTTTCGCTCACGCTCTTCTCCCCGAAAAATTGGTGGCTTTGTATTTTTCAACAAATCGTCCACCTCTTTTTGGGTCAGAGAGTGCAGCGGTCCCGGAGGAGGGCCTTGCCTAGCAGATGGCCCTTGGCCTGGTGTGGAGCCGTACTCCTGAATTGGCTGACTAGCAGTGCCCGTGGCCTGCTGCCGCATATGCAACTTAATCAAATCGGATAATGCTGTGACATTCTGATTTAATTGTGCAAAATTCGTTTCAAGCACAGTCATGCGTGTTTGCAATGCACGGAAATCTTGCATGTCCAGCAACTCATACGCATCGTCTGTTGCCGTTGGGGCACGATTACTCTCCGTGAGAGGAACCATTCGCATGGCATCGACAGACGAAACGGGTGCGGACTGCTCGAAATCAAATGCATGATGCATATCTATGTCCGAATCCATGCTGTGGACGTACTGTGCGAGAAAAGAAAGAAGAATACCTGAATTCCAACGAGCTCGTAGCTGGTTGCTGTAATTAACCGTATAATTACGCCTTGGATGGGAAAAAACACTGAATTCGAAAGCGAACGGCAATCCAAAACGAAGAGTAGCTTGAAAATAATGATCAAGTCTGCAGCCGATGATGCTCTTGAAAGCCTCGATCAAGATTGTTGAAAGAGTTAAACTTGAGGTCTTTTTTCTTACCAGGATATATGTCATTGATGTGGAATGGCTCTCCTAGCATCTCCATAACCTTGGAATTGATTCTCAGCCTGGCATGTTGAACAATTGATGGCTTCGGAAGCAAGGAATCCCTTACTCTTGATTGCTTCAAGTTTTTATTGATGAGCTTGAATAGCTTTCGATAACTTGCCCTAATAATTTTGACTTTGTCCAAAGTGCCTTGAGCTTCATCTTTTTCCAAAGTAGAGATTTGCAAAAAACCATTGATGCATTTTTGCCTAGCAATCCTAAATCTTCTTTCAATCATAGGTTGCCAGCAAGAACAGGTGGAATCACTTCACAAAATGATTGTGAAGCACCTCCCATGTTTCCTTGTGAGCAATCTAGTTGAACCAAGGACCTGCAGTAAACACAAGGAAAGACTATAGCACCCAAAGATACTAACTTGCAAAACAAATATCAATTTGAAAAAATTTTACCTCACTGCTTTGATTCTTTTGCTACAGCCTCCACCTCCTCGCTTGAGACTCTCATATTCTTCAACTTCTTTTGTCTTTGTCTAAGTCCAAGCTCTGTCTTCTTTCTTTTGGCTGTATTCAACAATGATTGGAGTTTCTTTACCTTCTCCTTGCTTTCTTGAAGCTGATGATTAAGAGAATCCTTGAAGTATAGAAGCAAATGGTTTTCCAGCTTAAGAATGTGCCTCTCTGCCACAAGGTTTTGTGTATAGCCTAATAGACCTTTCATACCATCTCCTACAAATCTCATCATTGCAGAACAGTTGAAGAATGTTGGGGTGCATTTGATGATGGAGTCTATGGGATACAATCTACCATCTCTCCATAAATCAATGTGCTTCTTTTGTTTTAATCTCAATGCTTCTATGGCAGAAGGAGGAGTTTCACAAAGCCTATTTATTTTTTGCAGAGGGGAATATTCATCCTCCAACCCGACATGGAGATGATAGATAGCTCTTTTATCAGGATTCATGGAGATGTGGGAAAGATGATGATTTGGATATGGTGCAAGGAAAGATGCAGAGAAAAGTGTAGAGAAAGGACATAATGAGCAAAGGGAAATTAGACCAAAAGAGAAAAGCGGTGCATTGGGAAGGAGAATTTTGGGGGAAGGGAAACATTCCCAAGAGATTTAAAACGACACTACACTTGGGGCCCCAAAAAGTAACATTCAATGCTCCCAATAAAAATATAAAGGTTTTCTCCCAATTTTGAGATTAAAATTTACTTGTTCAATATTTTAAAAATAAAAAGTATTTTCTCCTCTACCTTTTCTTACAGGGCGAATTCAAGACCTCAAATGTCCCCTAATGAGAAGAGAGTTGAACTCAAGCATTCAACATAATATCCTCGATTATATCGTCCTTTATGATATTGGAGCTTAGCATCATACTCTTGAAGAATCTCAACCCACCTAAACTTTTTACCCTTCAAATAAAATTGTTGTATAAACCATTTTATGATTTTATGGTCAAACACAATCTCAAATTGTGCCACATATAAATAATGCCTCCAAGTCTTCAAAGCTGACACTATTGCATAGAGTTCTCTTTCCTAAGCAGAATAATTCCGATGGGTTGAATCAAGCTTCTTGCTATCAAATGTGATTGGTCTTTCCTCTTGTACAAAGACTGCCCCAATAGCATGAGTACTGGCATTTTTTTCTAAAATGAATGGCTTCAAAAGGTCCACAATAGCTAAAATAGGAGTTGTATAGCTAAACGGTATCCTTGACAGCATCAAAACTTTGTTGTTGAGATATACCCCATCGAAAAGTTGAGCCCTTGGCCTTCAATTGGTCTATCATCAGAATTGCTATATGAGCATATTTTTTAACGAGCCTTTGATAAGACCTGCAAATCTCAAGAAAATCTGAAGTTCTTCAATATTTTTGGGAGAGGCCCACCTCTGAATGGCATCCACTTTGGATCGATCCATGTGTAATGTCAGCAAACATAAAATGCCCTAAATTGTGAATCTCATCCTTTTGAAAATCACACTTTGATTCGTTGACATATAACTTATGTTCTTGTAACAAGTCGAACACCTGCTTCACATGTTGTAAATGCTCTTCTTTAGAAGCACTATATACGGGAATTTCATCGAGAAAAACAATAATAAACTTGTCGAGATATGGTCTCAAGACATTTTTTGGTATATCCACAAGCCTAATGCGTACTTGATGATACCACGATCGTAAATTAAATTTTGTAAAGATATGAGCATGTGTGAGCTTATGAAATAGCTCATCCACTCTTGGCAATGGGTACTTGTTCTTAACAGTAACCGCGTTCAATCCTTGATAGTCTACGCACATGTGCATGCTACCATCTTTTTTCTTCACCACCAATACAATGGGAGAAGCCCATGGTGAAGAACTGGGTTGTATAAAACCTATGCTGAGATAGTCAGCAAGCTAACATCCCACCTCAGCAGCCTCAAAGTGGTTCATTATTCAAAAGAGAATGACACATGGAGTAACACAAAAAAACTTCTTCTATTTCATTATGGGAAGTGAGCTTCATAAGCTCTACTCTACAAATGAGTGGTGAGGAAGGCACATCCTTCTCTCCCAACAGCAGCACCACATGCACGCCACTGGGTTCAAACATCAAATTGTTGTGCTTATAGCTACATTTAGGTGACGATCCAAACTATGTAATCACTCTCGACCCAGTATCATATTGCCCGCTCCATATTCATAACCTACAAATTCAAGGACGTGTGATACCCTTGAATTTCTAGTGGCACATTTTTCACTTGAGCATCCCACACCTCTACGTCATGGCCGTTCATCATTGCTACCTTGTAACAATGAGAACTAGGAGTCTGGGGCAAAAGATCCGTCACTAACTTATAGTGAATGAAATTGTGCAAAGCACCATCATCCACCAAGATCTGCACCTTTTCCCCTTGGATGGACCCATGCATGTGCACCATCTCATGGAGACCATGATACAACATTCATGCACCACCTTGATGTGTGCTACCTCCACATTGAAGAAACGAGTGGAGGACTCAAGAGGCAATAGATGCACCATGTGCACTTCTCTCTCTTTTTATTGGGCAATAGATTTTCCCTTGGGACAATCCTTTTTGCCGTGCCTACTCCCTAAACATGTGAAACACAATTTTTCTTTTTGGCCTTTTCAAAATCTTCAGTGGAAAGAGGACCCGTAGACCCTTGGGTTTCTTGGAGGCCTCTGATGTAGCTACTATAAACTTTCTTTTCTTGGAGGCCCCCATCTTTTTTGTGTCCATGTTGTGTGCGTGAACTTGCATGTGTAGCGGCATGCATGTGATTATTCTCTCATTGAGATCTTTGTGAATATGAGCTTGCACTATAGCCTCCTCAAGCGTCTTAAGACCTTGAGTCTTGACATGCTTCTTAAGCTCTAGTGTCAGACCATGGATAAACTCACGCACTTGATGAAAGGTATCTAACCCCTCAAGCTTGAGAATGACATCACAATAGTGCGAGATATACTCCAACACTATCCCAAACAGACCAATTTCTTTTTGTTTCATTTGTGGGTAGAAATTATTTCTTAAATACAGCCTCAAAGAATGCCCAAGTATGTTGTATGATGCCCTTCTCTTTGAGAGGCATCCACCATTTGTAGGCCTTGCCTTCTAATGTTAGACTTGTGTGGAGTGCCTTGATTGCATTTGGAGTGTGTTTTAGATCGTGAATCCCATCCCATTTACTAAGGAATATATTCACCGTATCTTTATCGTGGTCTCTTTCCTCTCCCCTAAAAATCCGTGGATTTGTATTTTTCAACAAATCATCCACCTCTTTTTGGGTGAGAGAGTGTCAAGAATCTGGATTGGTGAGACCCTACCCGTGATTGGATCCTTTCTCCTACATATGCATGTCAGCAGATCCCTTGGTTTGTTGTTGCATATATTGTACTACTAACTCTGATAATTTAGTGACATTTTTATTAAAATGTGAAAATTTATTCTCTAATACAGACATGCGTGTTTGCAATGCACAAAACTCTTGTATATCAAGCAACTCATAACTATCATCCGACCCTGGTGTCGTGCAGGAACCCTCCATGAGAGTATTTGATCGTGGGGCAACATCAGGCGGATTTGGTGCAAAATGCTCAACATCAAATGTATGATTCATATTAATGTCTGAATCCATGGCAATACGTGTTGTGTTAGCAAGAGAATAGAAGATACCTTAGCTCCAAAGTGGTTGGATGAGAACAATTTGAAGCTATTGTGCTTGGTCCTGCCAAGTAGAAATCTCCAACCTTTGATGCTTATCTCCAAAGTGGCTGGATGAGAACAAGTTGAATCTATTGTGCTTGGTCGTGCCAAGTAGAAATCTACAACCTTGGTGCTAATGTCAAAAGAGCACGTTTCAAGAAATCTCAAGAATCACTTGGTGAAGGATGACCACGTATGCTTTGCAATAATCACCTTGATGATTGCCCAATTTTGTGTTAAGAGGTGATCGACTTTGTGTGCTTGTCGAATCCGCTCGGTTGTCAAAACCGTGAACTCAAACCTAAGGCATCTTTGAAAAAAAATTACTGAAAAGTTTTGCAACTTCTATTGTAAGCTTGCTCCCTACCCCGTTGAAAGGCTTTGCAACCTTGGCTTGCCAGGTTTTTGTGTCCAAAGCTATGTATTTGCCAATCTTGTTAACTCTACGATTGTGGGTAGGGTGGGCATGCACCCTTAATTTATTTTTAGGGTGGCCAAGGTACCCAAAATTGGGTGCCTTGGTATGAGAATAAGCTCCTCAAGAACTATGGCAGCGCACATGCGATACAGGAGAGAGAGAGAGAGAGAGTACTAGGGTGAAGCCCAGTTTGCCATGCCACAGAGTCAAAAAATGGCCCGTACACAACAGCGCAATCGGGTAGATGGATTTTGCACTTGATTTGGTGTGGATTGACCTGCCTCTCTATATGTGTTAACCCTCCCTCCCACGCCGTGCTCGGCCAACTCTCCTCAGCTCCACTTCTTCTCCACTCCACGGCATGCAAGAGAATGTAAAAGGTGTGCAAAAACCAAGAGACCATGCCCTCATGCACAAGACAAAGAGACCACACCCTCTTTCCCCTAAAATTCTAAGCTTTGATACCGATGAAAGACCCCTTGAGAATTGTCCTAAAAATCCTCCGCCCTATCACCCTATTTATAAGCCCTTGGCCTTCTATATTTAGGATTCCTTGTCCACATCTAGGCAGTCAGGCCTTGGCCTAGAATGTGACCCCCCCTGGGTTGCCCTTGCCTTACAAAAAACTAATTTTGTCCATAGTGGCATCCCTCACAAATCCATCTATCCATTTGATCGATACACTGTACAGTAGGAGGTTCAATGAAACCAAGAAAACCATCTTCAGTTTCGCATTGTTGTCCATTTTGCAGCCATTTGTGTAGCTAGCTTATATCCAAAATAGTGTGTAGACTCGATTTATAACTCACTTGAGTATTTTAAATGAGTTACCACAGCTAAGAGGTGTCTAAATGGATTACTAAGTTTGAGACTTTCTAAATGACTAAACATTCAAGAATACCTCATCTTAACTTTCCATGAAAGTGATAGGTTGACATAGCTCAGTAGCATAGATTATGTCCTTGACTTTCTTTCCTTTCTCGTCAATAGGCAGCCCCACCATAACTGGTGACTGAGTTTGAAACCTGACATAAACATGAAAGGAATAAACCTAATCGCGTAACATTTTTTGATCATGATAAGCAAACTCCAAAAACTAGAAAGGTGAACTTTCCAATTAGATTGCTTTTCACTAATGTATGCTCTTAGCATACTAAATTAACACTTGTAAGCAGCCCATTAATCTCTAAATGGGTGGTAGTACTAATATCGAGTTGTTTCTCCCCAACTATTTACACACAATCTTGTAGAAATAAGCGATAAATGTGACTTACAATTACTTCCAATATTGATGAGTAATCTATGAAATTACATACAATCAACTTGGTTAATTGTAGGGATTGAATAGTGAATTGAACATACTTTACAAAGTTTAATCAACTTATCTACAAGCATATATATCGAGCTATCAACTCTTATTGTGGTGGTAGACCCACAATAAATATCATAAAGATTTTGCACCTGTGGTGCCAAATGCTTCATAACCTATCAATTTTATGAATTTGCATGTTGCTTCAAATAAGCCTTTGCTAAATATTAGGACCCATAACACTTAGTGTGCATGCATTTAACAAAAATGTATTAGAGCCTACATTTTCACGACTTTAGTTGCCAATGCCTATGGTGGATGTTATGCTCGTAGCACCCCTAGAAGAGGAGTAAAAAAATTGGGTGAATAGTTCTACAAAAAGAAACTAAACACTTCCCACTGCAATTGCTTGAAAGCGTTACTAAACTAGTTGGACTATAATAGAACGTGAGAACTAATCACATCTAGGCACCAACAATGAAACATTCTCAGTAACAAAACATAGCCTTGCTATATGTGTAAGCAACCATTCGTTAATTGCTTGAAAGCCTTACTAAACTAGTTGGACTATAATAGAATGTGAGAACTAATCACATCTAGGCACCAACAATGAAACATTCTCAGTAACAAAACATAGCCTTGCTATATGTGTAAGCAACCATTCGTTAATGTTGTTTAAAACTACTTGTAACCTAAACAAGTCTTACTTGCTATCTAACAATTTGTAGCCATTGAAATTGTTCATGTTCTCAATATGGTCTAATAAACGGATTTGACCAACCCTTAGGGACTCTATCATGACACATAATTAAAGAAACTGCATGCATCAATGTCAGTCCCCGAGACTCATTCTCCACATGTGGAATATGTCTCATGAAGTGATGTCAAGAAACACAGCATCCATCAAGTACGAGTATACTTGTGTGTGGACATGATTGTTACAAGATTGGACACCCTTTGTTGTATGTGGTTAACTACAATTGAGATAGCTTGCACGTAATGGTTAATTACTATGCTATCTTTCTATTTTTTCTTACAGTGATTTGATGCTGTGTAGATTGCAACACTAGTAGTTGAGGAGAAGGCGTCGGCAATAAAT
This sequence comes from Adiantum capillus-veneris, assembly GCF_014529385.1. NCBI lineage: Eukaryota > Viridiplantae > Streptophyta > Polypodiopsida > Polypodiales > Pteridaceae > Adiantum > Adiantum capillus-veneris. The sequence goes on from NC_140950.1 coordinate 33,350,823, forward strand.
TATTCTCGATATTTTCCATTTTCATAGTGTTATAGTTTATTTTTCCAATAAGCCACTATGGCTCACTTGTAAATAATTAGTGAGAACTCACCATAGTGAGGGTCTTGCAATAAGTGGTAGCCACCACTCAAGAACTAAAGTGGAACTAAGTGTAAAGAGGGGCCTCCAATTTTTGGCACCAATAACCAATAACAAAATTTAAATACCTCCAAGAGAACGGTTGCTTCAACAATTCTTGATGATATTCTTGTGTTTAGTAAATCTGAGCAAGAACATAAGGAGCATGTAGCACGTGTTTTCGTCAAAAAATTCTTTGTGAAGCAAGCTGCAAACATCACAAGCTATCAACACACCAAAGATCAAGTCCAAAAGTGGTGAAACATGGATCGCCAAAAACAGTTCAAGGTGAAAAACCTAAAACAGACCAGTGAATCGACTTTTGCCTGTCCTTAACAAGTCCAAATCACACAAAAACCATATAGCAGGGATTAGGAGACCAAGGACAAGCTGTGTGCCAAGTTTTAGTACATTTTGACACATAGGTACATGGATCACGATCCATGTTCCTCTGTCACATACTGAGACCAAACTTGCACCATAGCTAGAGGATGTCACAAGGAATCTAGTGGTCTTTTCAAAAGTGAATTTGGATATCAAAAACTAGACCAAAAGCCTAGAACTGCCAAGTACTCTGAGCAAGTTTCAAAATTGACCTAATTTTCAATCCAGAGGTCCATTTTCAAAAAAATTGATACCATAGGAGCTACTAATCATGCTGATTGTGATGGTACCAAGAAAAGTCAATTTGGGCTCCAAACATGGATCATGATCCATGTACCCATAGTAACAACTTAACATGAAACTTTCCAGATCAGTAGTGCATACACAAGGAAACATATTCCCAAGCCTAGTTGAGAAAAAAAATGAGCAAATTTGAGTCAAAAGAAAGAAAAACAAGTGACGCATTGAAAATCGCAGTGCAGACCTAGTGTTGGCCATTTAACTGTCAAAACAAGTCCAAATCCAAAAAGATTTGAGATTTAGCTTGTGGACATAGTCAAGAACAGAATCTTAAGAGATCAAGTCCAGATGTGGTTGAACATGGATCACGATCCATGTACCTCAACCTCAAAATTTGATGAAAATTGGTACAGAGCCTGCATATGACCTTGTCTACATACTATCAAAATTTGGAAAAATTTAAAGAAACAAATTTGACAGGGAAACATGGATCGCAATCCATGTACCTCATCATAGCAGGAGTATCAGACTTGATGATCTTGTAGGCATACTTGAGTACATCCCAAATCTCAAGTTTGAGCTAAAATACCTTCTGGAGACCAAGATACAAGCCAAAGTTCCTATGTTGTGGTCCTGAAACTGTTTTGAGTGTTGTTTCAAATCCAATTCACCAAAATTAATCTAAATTTTAGGGTACCCCAAGACCAGTCCCCAGAGACCAAAAAGCCACAAAGACCTAAATTTTGAGAGACCTGACCAGGGCCAAAATAGGGATAAGTTGCACTAAGCCAAAGTGGGCTTGTCAAGGACTATCTTGAGAGTTTTGAGTGAGCCTTTGTTATGACAAATCATCCACCACCACGGTTTTCTACTCCACTCAGAGACTTGAAAAACGCAAGAAACACTACAATGCCGACAACAACGAGATTGGGAGAATACATAGAGGAGAGACATCCTCTAAGCAACAAACCGAATGTGAGATTCATTAGAACCAATGAAGCCATGTGAGTTCTTACGGATTATGCTCATGAAGGCTTGTATAGGTTCACAAATGGGGATCCATATATCTTCTACAAGTATGTAGAACCCAATATGAGAGAGCTGACCACCCATAAGAACCTCTATACATTCACATATACAGATGCCCATGGAGTGCAAATTTTGATGGTAGATAAGTACGAAAGAGAGTACAAACTTGTCGATTCAATTGACTTAGCACAATACACATACAAGGGTACTCCGATCTCTACTTACTTTTAGCCAATAATGATGCCTGAGCACACATCTGAGAGGATTCCACCGGGATTTTCTCCAAGAGGAGAGGAGAGCACGAGAGATATCTTTCCACAAGACCAAAAATTGGTTAGATTGGTGACTAAACCACAACAATTAAAACCATATCAAGTGGCCCAGGGGATCCATATGCTCATGTCTCACCCTTCAAACAAGTTTTGACATTTGAACAAATTGCGGATTTTCATACTCAGTATGAGGGATTTGGGCTGACATTAGAAGGAACAACCTTAACTTGGTTCCAACCACTAAATAGAGATGATTTTCCCAACATAGCACAACTCTTAAAAGAATTTGTAGAGGAGTTCTCAAAAAGGGGAATCAAACACAACACAATGTCCCAGATCTATGCTTTCAAACAGAAAAAGGACAAAAAAGTGAAGGAAGCTCTACTTTGCTTCAAATAGTACGTAAACAGATGTCCTATGAGAGAGCTACCGCAAGATGAGAGATTAACGGTTCTCTTCATAGAGGGCTTGAGGAATGAACTCTAAAAAAGGACCTACATTTAAAAGGATTCACAACATTTAAGCAAGTCACTAGAGAAGCTCTATATCTAGTTGACAATTGCAAGGACTACGGAGAGGTGAGTGAAGATACAGATAACGCGACTAGTAGTGCCTCATCTCTGAAGAGCGAGTCAACAACAAAGAGAGGTTCAAACTCCTTGGGAACCAATCATTGATCAAGTAGTCGAGGGGGTGATTAGAAGAATAAACCAAGGCTACAAACAAAACCTGAATGTACGAAACCTCAATTGAGAAGATGTAATACTTGTGAAGGGGATCAACCCACTCCATGGTGTAGCACTCAGTCAAAGACACAATGTCTGTGAGGGCAGCAAACGCATCGTTTGAATGATGGTAGAGTAGTAGTCAACTACACTTAGCCAACTCATGTGCCACAACACGTGAAAAATCAGTACTCCATGGATGCAAATATGCTCATGTTCATAACCAATCAAGAGTATGGTTTGAAGAACATTCTTACCAGGCAAGAACAACCATTGGTTGGATCACCAACTATGAAATAAGAAGGTCCATGCTATGAATGTGGAGGTGACCATGGGGCACGAGGTTGTCCAAACAAGGGTACATAAATAGAATAATTTGTATTTTGTGTCGGTTGTGGGAGAGACCACCTACTCCCACATTTGTGTTAAGAATCCAAACTACAAGGGGAAAGCAACATGGATGTTGTAGGCTTGATTCCTTCTTCAAACGGTTCCAAGGTAGAAGCCGCCATTCTTTTAAAGATAATGACTCAAGCTCAAGCTCAAGAAGTTTCCAAAACCAAACCAGCCAAGGAAGCCACAGTGCTTGTCCAAACAGAAATTGAAAGTTATTGATGAGAACTACAAGAAATAATGGAAAGCCAAATGAGACAAAATGAAAGAAAATAGATTGAAGGAGAAAACAACTTTAGAAACAAAACTGCATCAAACAAGAGAACAACTTAAACATGAGCAAGAAAGCAAGAAAAGCGCAAAGAGGCCTAAAGAGTCAAAGACTAACTCAAATGGTTCATTCTTGATTGACAAAGTCTTTGAACCCTCAGATGCAGTTTTGAATGCCTACGAAGCTAGGCTAAAACCAAATCAAACCCAAGAGCATAGATGGTTGACGTATCCTCATCCACGATATGAAAAAGAGAGGTTGCAAAATGTGCAAGGGGCTCATCAAGACGGCCCAAGCTCTTATGGAACCACATATTCCAGATGCTCCAAAAACGAAGGTGCTAATCCGCAAAAAAATTTCGAGAAATGGAGAGCCAAGGTATTGTAAACAGAGACCAGGAAGAGCCGGGATTTGAGGCACCTTTAGATACAAGGAAAGTAGCCAATACCACAGATGGGGTGGAGTCACAAGCAGTAATGCCAATTTTGGAGGTAGAAGAACCGTGGCCACAATCCTTATGGGAATTGATAAAAGCCAAAAAGATGGTAGTGTTACCTTCTAGTCAACACCTATCCCTGAAATGAACATGGATCATGAATTTTTCTCGGGGGATTATACGATCTCTATACGGAGATACTAGGTCTATCGCATCTGAAGAGAGCAAACCACACTCTCTACAGACTTTGCCATCTTTCATAGGAGAACTCGAAACAAAATTGGAGGTTAAAATGGTACCTTCTCAGTGGAAAACCACACCAAAAATGATGGATACCAAGAGCTTGCACAAATTGATATCTTCTCCTATTCAATGCACACTTTCTCTCTTAGAGTTGCCAAAAATTAGACCGCATCTATGGGGCCAAATGGGAAAACACCTGAAAAAGATGGGGTTAAAAATTCCTTCACATGACCAACTTGCAGATGAAAACATGGATGAAACTTTGCCTAAGAAACCACAAGCAAGACCAGTACCAGTAAATAAGGTGGGTGATTACTGCGAAGGCGATGAAGGAAACACCACCTTACCACTTGAGTGAGTACAAAGGAGTAAAGACGGTGGCGATATTAGATAGTGGGGCAGGAATTGCCATTTCAACCAAAAAAATGTGGAAAAAATGGAGAAAGCCTGCTCTTAGAAAAACTCAAATGAAACTGCAATTAGCAGATGTATACATGGAGAAATCAATTGGTATATTAGAACAAATCATTGTATCCTCTTGTGGCATTGCGTATAAACACACCTTTGCCATCATGAATTTTGACAAGAGTATCAACTTCGATATCATATTGGGCAGATCATTTATGCGGCAACTCAAAATGGTACAAGATTGGGGCTATGACTATATCTACTTAAGACACAAGGAAATCACTACGAAAATCAGTGTCAAAGATCGTAGTTATAGAGATGTTGAACGGATTGTGGGAGAAGAACTAAATTTTACTACGGATCAGGAAGATGAGATACCGGCTAAGCTGCAAGACAAAGCACATATTTGGATGTACAGATCTCTCGAGAGTGTAAGTCTGAGAAAGGAGGATTGTATTCTTCCAGAACCTTTTCCTGAAGAAATATTTGAACCATTTGAATGGCAGCAAATTCTTACTATTCTTGATGCCTGTGTAAATGAGGTGATCAAAACCAAATTTTGCGATGAATATGGCTATGATATAACTTTCTTATTTACAATAAAGGTGTTGAAGGAAGCTAACAAGGTTTGTGACTATGAAAGCAGAAAAGGTGAGACGGATAGCTACGTCATGGAGCGTGGTGCCAACGTGAAAACGAAGGAAGCAGAGCAACCATGAGAATATGTCATCATTGACATACCTGAAGAATCGACAAAAGCTGTTTCAAAGAATCCGATTCTAGAAAGAGCACAATTGTCAAATGTTCAAAAAACACAAGATCAAGACAAAAACAGGGATAAGGAAGAAGATTGACTATCTCCTACGATGATCAAATTTAGCATATGCGGAGAAACAAGACTCAAAATTGCATGTTTAGTTGTGATAGATCCAGAATCAACAAAGAATCTAATGATTTATGACACGTGGATAATGATGGGAAAGTCATCGATCACCAAGCTAGAGGAGATCGTGTACACAAGTTCAAAAATACCAATTCCTAGCCTTGGCATGGCAGAAGTCGTACTCAAGTTGAGTACTAAGGAGTACACGGATTCTTTCCATATAATTGACTCAAATCACATCAAGGAGAGCCTATTCCTGATAGAAAACTGGAGGAACATCTTCTTTCAACCACAAGGAAAAGCTTCAACAACAACACCAAAAGCCCCAAAAAATCTCAAATCCATGCAGAGAAAAAATCGCCAACTATCGCGAAAAAAGGTAAAGCTAAGGTAAAGTCTAAAGAAGATCAACCTTGAAGACGACCCTCTATCTTCAACGAGCCTTCATCAAAATTCCCGCGAAGCCTCTACATCACGAGCCAAACCATCAACAATGCAATGGAAACCGAAACAAAAAGTGTATCAACTAAAGTTTCCATCACGAAAAAGCATCAAGAAGAAGCTGAAGGGAATCAACCAAGTGTCAGTATCCAAAGAGCACATCCAAGTCAAAGACCCAGTTTGGATACATGAGAGATAAGTTGAACCTCAACAACAAAAGTTGACAGGGTGGGTGGCATCAAATGAGTCAATCACTGCTTAAGGCTATTTCCAAGGAAACATTAATGTTTGGGCCAAAATGCCTAATGTTATAGCCTGGGTGTACTTACCTCAAGAAAGAAGGTCTACAGGGAGCGAGCCAAGCTATTAATGGAATACAAACAACTCACGCAAGCAAAAGAACAACAAAAAAAGGCAGAAGAAAAGACCTTCCAATCCGGCAATGCGAAAAGTATGGGTTCCAAAGTCAAACTACTTCAATGAAGCTACCCAACACAAACAAGTGAAGCAACATATGATTCCAGTTAATCTACTTAAAGCACAAGTATTTTATGAAGGTAACACTCAAATATGGTTACCGAAAGTTGTAGCTCAATCTGGAACAACCAAGATAAAACATGCAGCACAAGATTCTGTAAAGGCAAGCAATGACAACCAAAAGCCAACATAATCCGATTGCAACCAAGGCTGCGACAACCTCCATATGGATACCTCATCTTCAACTGCAAAACCAAAGCTTCTACAAAGAAAACCATCAGATATGGATACCAAAGCCTAGTGTCCATCAAGCCAAAGCAGAAGAGAAAATGCCAAAGCCGATCACACAAGGACCAAAAACAAGATGGGTTCCAAAATTGCTCCTGGAAACCCAAACACAAAGAACCCACACACAGATTCAACAGTTTCTCATGCGAGATAAAGCAAAGGCTACATCAGTCACTCAAAAATCAAGTCAAGTGGAGCCAAAATATACCAGCCTACTCGACAAAATTGTGGCATCCAATGACCAACACAATGGAAGAGGCCTAAATTCCAGAACTTATGGAATTGGGCTTTTGGCCTTGAACATGTAAGTCCAAGTTGCCACTAAACATACATGGCATAAAACTCAGCTTCGGATAGCTAAGCTACTAAATGAATGAGGCGTTAGTCCCAAAGATTAAGTAATATTCTATGTGGTCTAAGCGTCTTAGCTAGTCTAGGTACTACTCAAGCTAGAAGAGTTGAGAAAAATTACATTGTGTCACTCATGTTGGTATAGGTGAGAATAAGAGTCGAAGTCGTTGTAGTATAGTGGCGAAGTAAAGGAGGAAGTTCAAAAGACACTCATGCTTTCAGCATAGTGAGGTATGAGTGGAAAAGCTTCAACATCAAAAACCCTTCTTGGAAACGAGCTATTGATACATCCTTTGACATCACATGTGCTACATTTGTTCCTTTAAGCACCCATCAACTACATCTCTTACATTGCATGCTTTTGTTCGACAAATTTCTCATATGCATATAGGGTGTCTCATAATTGGCACCTGCATTAAGCACTCTTCCTTTGTTTCTCCAAGCACTCACCTTACATGACAGTCACTTGAAGTCCAAATGTTCAACTCCGATAAGAGCGTATACCAAAAGACCTTTTTCCTACCGAGTTTTGTCCCTTTGGTCATCCAAGTTTTAGACCCTAATCTAGAAACCATCATCATCATCTTCTTGTATATATTACTTCTACATCAGCAATAAGGAAGTGGCTACCCAAATCAATTGACAACAACTTGAAGCTACATCTGCACATCAGAACACACTTATCAAGAGCATCTCTAATCTTCATGGGCGACAACACTGAACAAACTGCTAACACTAATCGTACAAGAGAGCTTGTTTCTCTCCTAACTTTGACAAGAACAAACATCAAAGCCGTACCTTTTCAACAGATGCAGATTTGATAATTCTGCTACAACTTCTCAATCTCACAACAACAACAACAACACCAACGACATGTAGAAAAACGAGGCAACCAAAATTCTTTCAACCAACGTCCTACTCAAAACTCTAATGGTAATAAAAAGGTGAAGTGTTTCAAATGTTTTCAATATGGTCACTATGCAGATAAGTGCCCAAAAAGTCGTGCTAAGAGCAATGGCCAATCCAATGGAGTCAGCCAAAATCCAAGCTAGAAAACCTTCAACAACAATGGCCCCAATGTTACTGTTAACCTCATCGAAGATGCTAATCCCGATGACAATGAAGTGGAAGCTAATTACGGTGAGGGATATGCTCCTGAGTATGATCACAATAACAACCTATCTTATATCTCCTCACACTTTGTGTAAAGTGCAAGGCACATACAAAGATGAAACGTGTTATCATTCTTTTAGACGATGGCAGTAGCCATGATTTTATTTCTACACGGTTGGCACAACAACTATCTCTCTCTTAACTTTCTTCACCTCACAAAGTCAAAACCGTTTTTAATGATATGATTTTGGAAATGCCATTTCGTCATAAATTTGACCCGTTGATTAATTATAAAACCTGTACTATGTCTCTCACTCATATTAATAAAAATTTCTCCATCTAAGCAACACTAGCACACCAAAAATTTCCACTACTTTCTCACAGTCAAGCCAAAAGAGCCATTCAAAAACAATGGAAAACATATCTAGTGTTGGTAAATCAAATTTTCGCTGAACCCGAAACCTCACATAACTCTCCACATGATGATTTCTCTCACAATTTTAGATTTGTTTCATGCATGATCTACCACCTGGAATACCACCTTCACGCCCAGAAGACCACAAAGTAGATATTATACCGGATAATGAACCTCCTTGTAGAGCACCTTATCATGTAAATCCAACTGCACACAGGGAGATACAAACTCACATCACTAGCTTGCTTGATTGGGGACTTATAAGGCCTCATAGTTCACCATATAGAGCTCTAGTACTTCTCGTTAAGAAGAAAAATGGGACTTTTCATATGTGTATTAACTACAAGGATTTAAACAAGATCACCATCAAGAATAGGTCTATTAGGCAAACTAAAAGGGGAAAACATCTTTAGTAAAATTGACCTCAAATCAGGGTACCACCAAGTCAAAATGTTTGATCACGATGTATACAAAACTGCTTTCAGAACAGAAACGGGACACTATGAATTTCTTGTCATGCCGTTTGGTTTGACAAATGCACCAACCACATTCACACGCATGATGAACATAATTTTCATTGACCATCAACATTTTGTGATTGTATTCTTTGATGACATTCTTGTATTCAGTAAATCAGAACAAGAACATAAAGAGCACTTAACACATGTATTTGAACTGCTTGCACACAACGACTTGTATCTGAATCTTAAAAAGAGTCCATTTTTTCAATTTGGAATTGAATACTTGGGACACATTGTATCGGGTAAGGAAATCCATGTAGACCCTAAAAAAATTGAAGCCATTCAATCATTGCCTAAACCCAAAAATTTGCATGAACTTCGTTCTTTTATTGGTCTATGTAGTTATTAGAGGAAGTTTGTATGTAACTTTGTTTACAAATCTCATTACCTCACTCTCTTGTTTAAAAAAAATTCTCCTTATGTATGGGCTAATTTGGAAGAAAGTTTCTTTAATGCACTCAAGAATGCTTTAATAAATACACCAGTACTGCAATTGCCTGATTTCGATAGAGCATTCTTTGTCGTTGTCACAGACGCTGGTGGAAAAGGTATCAGTGCAGTCCTTATGCAAGATAACCATCCACTTGCATTTGAAAGTCGTAAATTTAAACCATCTGAAACAAAATTTAGTACATATAACAAAGAGTTGACTATTGTTGTACATGCCTTGAAAATTTGGAAACACTATTTAATGGGTGCTAGTTTAATCATCAAAATTGATCAACAAAGTATCAAGTATTTACTGTCTCAACCCTTACTATATGATAGACATATTAAATGGGCTGCCTTCATTCAAAGTTTTCAACCCAGCATTCAATACCAACTTGGTAAGGAGAATGTTGCAGCTGATGCTTTGAGTCGAAGACTCTCTCTTAATAATCTAACAATTATTACGGGTACTTCATGTGATTCAGTGCCTGACACTTATGCACAAGATAATGATTTCAAAACCACATGGTTGCATATGATCAAGAACTCTGCGCACACATTTTTGGAATACACTATTCAAGAAAACTTTCTTTAATTCAAATAAAAATTGTGTGTCACAACTAAACCCTTTCGTACATTGATAATTGAAGAGTTGCACAAACGACCCTATGCTGGACATAGAGGATTTGCTGCTACTTTTCAAAACTTATGTCATAATTTTTTTTGGCCTACTATGAAAACTGATGTTTAACAGTATGTTTCAACTTGTTTAATTTGTCAAAAGGTCAAAGCAGCAACAAGTAAGAAAATGGGACTTTTACACCCTCTTCCTATTCCTAAAAAACCTTGGGAACATATTTCAATGGATTTTGTCACTGGATTTCCACTTACTGTTCATAAGCATGATATGATTTGGACTATCATTGACCGTTAAATTCTAAACAAGCATACTTCATTCCTTGTAAGAAAACACTCACAACACATCAAGCTGCACTTCTATTTCTCAAAGCCGTCTTTCCACATCATGGTTTGCCTAAAGTTATAATATCTTATCGAGATTCCAAATTTTGTAGTGCTTTTTGGACTAATGTCTTTGAAAATCTTGGAACAACACTTGATTTTACTTCTGCATTCCATCCTGAATCTAATGATCAAACCGAAGTCACTAATCGCACCATCATTGACTTGTTAAAATCTTATGTTTCTTCTCAACCCAAGAAATGGGATGATTACCTGCATATTCTATAGTTTGCATATAACAATATCACTCACACTGGCATAGGTAAATCTCCATTTGAAATTGTGTATGGGCATTCTCTGCCTACTACTTCACGTCTTTCCAATATCGTGCCTACCGCTAATGATCTTACTACCAATTTTCATGATATTTATGCAAGTGTGCATTCTACCATTAAACACTCACAAGAACTTTACACTAAGTATGCTAACAAGCACCGCAAGGCACAACAATTTAAAGAAGGTGATTATGTTATGCTTCGCATTGAAAAACGAAGGATTAATAGTGTTGATACTTATTGTTTTATTAAACTTGCTCTTCGTTCTTATGGACCTTTCAAATTTTTTTGCTATAATTAATGATGTTTCATTTCGCTTAGACCTACCTTCACATTGGCACATTCATAATGCTTTCCATATTAGTCTTTTAAGACCTTTCAGAGGACCCCTACCTACACACCACATTTATGAGGACCCACCTTCACTTGTGAACCAAGAAGAACAATTGATCGTTGCACAAATAGTTGATCAAGAGACCACCACCACACGCATTGGCACAATTTATAACCGCTATCTTTTGACCTTCAAAGACCACCCTCGAGAGGATGCCAAATGGATGCCTGAATTTTTTTTTCCGCAATTTCCCAGACCTTCTCCACACTTTCCGTCACTCACGGTCCAGTTGATTCTTTAGTGAGCAATTGAGGACAGTTGCTATCCCTGGTGGGAGGGATGTTACGAGGCTGGGCTCCCTCCTGTTGCATGTGGTTAACTGCAATTGGGATAGCTGGCTTAATGATTAATTATGTGTTGTCTATTTGAATTTTACTAACAATGAGTGCATGATGGTTTGTAGATTGGAACTCTGGGAGTTGACGAGGAGATGCCGGCAAATAATAATTCTCTGTCATTTTATCCTAACACAATATTTTAGAAATAAGCGTCTATGGCTTCTTATAAATAGAACAGTGAGAACCCACCCTAAGAGGGTCATGCAATAACTAGTGTGTACCACTCATTACTTAAGTAGAACTAAAGTGTAAAAGAGGAGCCTCAAGTTTTGCACCAATAATAAATCAAATATCAAATACCAACTCCACAAGAGAGGTCCCATGGAGTTTGGGGCTATGATTTTAGGCATTTCTTGTGCAGATGCTCTCCATTTTCCATATCCCATCTCTTAAGATATGTTGTGTTCTTTGTGTACTCCTTAATTAAGTCTACGTCTTCTCTTCCATGCTCTTACACCTTCTTACATGCTCTTACACCTTCTTACACCTTGTTTGTTAATTCTATGCTTTTAATGTGTGTGTGTGTGTGTGTGTGTCATAGTCTAGGTGTGTGTGTATGTGTGTGTGTGCTTGGACATTGAGGATAGAGGTTGACAGGTTGATGGTGATGTTTGTGAGCATGTGTTGAATGGTTTTAAGCAACCGGTCTCCCCCTTTTCTCCCAACAATTGTAGAGTGGTATACTTGCAAAACTTTGACAAAATGGCCAAAAACAGCACACGTGTTTGGGTGCAGTTTAGGTTAGAAAATCATTTGTAAGCATAAGGTTAAAGGGGGAATGAATAGACCAAAAAAATGCCAAGTTTTTTGCAACTCATAAGCCAACTTTGTGACTAGAGAATAGTGAAAATTTTATTTCGCAACTCTTCAAATACTTCAAGGAAATTGGTCACTTAGAAGGACACTAAAGTGTCTCATTACCAACGTAGTGTTAAAAGTAGGCAAACCATTCAAATTTGAGGCTTGGGTGCTCATATGCGCATTCCAAACTTGCATTTGAAATGTGGCCAGATACATAAGTACATCCCAAAAGGTAGGGTTTATCAAATGTCGAGAAAGACTTTTCCTTCACCACACAAGTATACACATGTTCACCCACCTATGTGACCGCTACAATACGCTCCTTGTTTAGAACCATTGCTCCTACTTGTTGCAATATTAAGAGGGCGCACTCTCTCTTTGGGCCATTGCGAGCATCCATATGAATTAGATGGTTGACTTTTGCAATTGAGTGTTAGCCTACCAAAAGACTTTTTCTATCCCTTGTTTGCCTACCATGACCTCTGATTATTGATTGGAAGAGCTAAGTAGGAACTAGGGAATTGTGCAAGAAAACAATGTTAACCACATATTTCATTTTAGGATAGGCTTTGCTCAGTTTAAGTAAGATCTAAGAAATTCAAGCTATTTTTAAGCCTATACAAATAATTTCAATCCTACTTCAAAAGAAATTTGAGGGCCACATTTTGGTCATGGAATACGTTTTTCTTTGTCCATTAAAGTCAATGTGGATCCCTTTATCCTAAACTTCTTTGATGTAGGAACACACTTTCCTAAATCAAGAGTCGTCTATCTCTCAACCACAATCGACCTATGCTTGCATTAAGCTTTCTTATGCATGCCATCGTGATCCTTCACCTTGTGAAAAGTTATGATCAGTTTTTTATGTATATTGTATTCTTTTACCAACATAATCGTTACTTTGAGTTGGTTGTATAGAAGGTTATTGCTGAATTCTTTTGCTATATAATAAACATGATGAGATTGTCCTAAAAATGATCCTGTAGACATCCTACGCGTAGGATGTCTAGTTACTCTGTTTCAGATAAAATTTGCACTGTAGCTTTCCCTTGATGTGCTGAGCTCACAGATGTTCTCACTTTTTGGTTTGGACACCTATAAGTTGGTAACTGATCAGAAATCTGTTCCAGAAGCCTAATGTCTGTTCTGATGATTCACCAGTCAAATCAACTCCAAATTGGACCAAACTTGACTAGGAGGTTTGTCTAAGGCTATATGAGAGCGTGGTATGTCTTAAATATAATTTTGGCCTTTTAATCATGCATTAGACATCCTACGTGTAGGATGTCTTTTGCATCAAAATTTAACCCAACTTGGCCCACAACTTTTCCTTGATGTGTTGATCACCCTGGTGTGTTTAGATTTGTGTTTGAATGTCAAAAGACCCCAAACTTAGCTATTCTGGCCTTTTTTCCGTCAAAAAGCGTGCTTAAACATATGTCTTGTCCTTGGGTCACTTTTCGGTCAAAGAGTCTTATTGTCTTGGCAACTCATCCGTATGTTGTGCACCCAATGATGTCCCACTGTGATTGTTTTCAGAGCAAAGTACATATACCCTATATTGTTAAGGGGGGAATTTCTACTCTTGTATTAAGTGGTTGTCTCAAATGATAGATGTCTAATGGAGTTAATTTTATAGGGGGGAATGTTAGAATAAAACCTTCCTATGTATAATGGGACTCTAATATCATGTAGAGTGTGCACCATCAGTTTTAGGAGTATGAATGGTTAGAGTCGATCGTTGCGTGGAAGCCTTGAAGGCTTTATAAACTTTGTATTAAACCATTTTAATTGAGAACTTATTTGTCACGTAGATCTTTTTTGTCGACCCTCTCGTTTTCTATCTCATCTTGTGGTCTCCATCCTTGTGTGGTTCCTCAGCATTAGATTAGCTCAAACAATCATAAGTTTGAGCTGGTTGTCTATTTTTCGATTTACGAGAAGAAGCCATAATGAGATTTCTTTTAAGATCTTATAGATTAGGTTCTTCTTGAGTTAAGCTTTAGTAAATTTTTTTCCCTCTCCTTTTCTCACTAGTTCTCTCTTCTTTGTTTATGTGAGAGAGAGAGAGAGAGAGAGAGAGAGAGAGAGCACAAAATTATGTCCATTGAGTATGAATCATTCTTTTTGGCTTGCCTATGCATTTTGTCTCAAAGGTAGTTCCCTCCTTTTCCTTAAAACCTCTCTCCTCGTGGATTGTTTGTAGTATGTCAAAAATTTCCCTCTCTCTTTCTCTCTCTCTCTCTCTCTCTCTCTCTCTCTCTCTCTCTAACTCCTATACACACACAACAGGCAGGCTTTTGTAAGTTTCTCACAATTGCTTGACCTTGTTAATTGATGAAAAGGCATGCCCTTTTCAATTTTAATTTACCTTATTGTTGTGAAATTGTAGATGATGGACGAGTTACAAACTTAGCGTAGGGTTTTAGCAAATTATTGTTGCCCTTTTCGCCAATGTTTCCACTTCACTTCAATGGAAGCTGGTTGAATGTGTGTTATCCGAGCTTCGTTTCTGCGCGATTCAACGATGCCGCGCAATCCTAAGAAGAAGAAGGGCTCTAAAAAGTCTAAGGTGAGAGAGAGAGAGAGAGAGAGAGAGAGAGAGAGAGAGAGAGAGAGAGAGAGAGAGAGAGAAGAAGAAGAAGAAGAAGAAGAGAATTTTTAACGTCGTGGAGAAGAGAGAGAGAGAGAGAGAGAGAGAGAGAGAGAGAGAGAGAGAGTGTCTGGGTTTTAATATTGAATGCAGGGAAACAAGACAGCAGCAGGACCTTCAGCCCTAGAGCATGAACCAGCCAAGGTATTTATATTAAATTATGATGTAATCTAGAATCTTACTGCCGTGAGCTCATGATACACCACATGAAGGTAAGGTAGAAACGGCCGCGTATGTCGATTAGCTTAACCTGGCTTAAAGCTCGTGAAGTACAGTACATCATTTTTTCTGAGGTCCAGAAATATTTTGGAGCAAACCCTTGCAAAACTGTGTCTAGTATTGGGAAGGATCAGATTCTTCAGATAAAATTAATCTTTGAGCTTTATTTAAGCAGTTGTTTACGTGACCAAAATGCTAAGAGTTGCATGAAAAGATCTGATTGACAAAGTGTGAGATAATAACTCGGCCTTGCTACGTTAATGATGGCAGCTTACCAGCTTGTGACCAACTAATATTGTGGGAATTTTTTCTACTTTTGATGGTGTGTACGACCTATGAAATATGTATCTTTGGTTTGTGCTCTATAGCTCTGGAGCTTCGAGGGGAATAGCTTTTTGTTATAATTGTCAAAGTTGACGATGCGGAAGTGGAGAGAGAGAGAGAGAGAGAGAGAGAGAGAGAGAGAGAGAGAGAGAGAGAGAGTCTCTTGAACCAACCAACCTTGGCAATGAATAATTGATATAATGTACAACGGGGGCAAGGGGTCACATATATCCACTTTCTAGGGTTGATTTGTGTTATGCGCCTCACTTTCAGGGTTGATTTGTGACACGGTGACTTGCGAGGGCATCGAAAGTCAATTGAACGAAGATTTTGGAGCGGCTTGGTGGAACTTTTCAATCCTTTTGGAGTGCAAGAAGGTACACTATCCAAATCTTGCAACTTCAACATGGCCTCCCCTTGCTGGAGCGTGTGCGACTATGACCAAAACCACCATATGGCTATGGATAGCAGATCGACCATCCAATTAGCGGCCTATGCATTGACACAGTTCTCAAGGAAATCGGAAAATTGTTTGGCTCGAGATAGTGAAGCCAAAAGCAAATGCATGAGTTCGTTAGAGGACAACGAGAAAGGCAAGCTTGGCAAGGTTGACAATACCAGTACTCAGATAGCTGTCTCGGTACCCATGAGGTCCGACCACAGTTGTTATAAATGTGAGACAACGGTTTGGCTCGGGAGTTTGAAGCCAAAGACAAAAGCAGGAACTCACATGAAAACAAAGACAAAGGCAAGTTGGACAGAGATTATGGTAATAAAGATTTGACAGAGGAGATTGGCATGGCATACGTGGCAGTGACCACAATGGCTTGACGTCAGATTTCTAGTCAAAGGGCTGTTGCCGCCACTAGCTTCAACTAGAGAGACTTGTAAGTGGTAGAGAGGGGCAAACACTACTCTGTATAATTAATTTGGACCCTTGTGTTGGAGTTCAAGTTATCGGTGTTTGAACCCCTGGGTCGGAGCTCAAGGCACATGCATTTGGTAGGGAACCAATCAAATGTATCTAAATCACTATGGATCAACCCATTGTTGTTGGTCGGATCATGGACATGATGTGTTTCACATTTCATTATCTTGGAGTATTATTTTTGGACGTGATGTGTGCATAGTCCACGAATGGGGATTTTTGGACGTAGTGTGGTCTACAGTTCAATTTTTTAAATGGCAACCGATGTTCAAGATGTCATTCTTCTAAGGAGAAAAGTTGAGGGAAGCAAATGAGAGGTGTATCCAAAGGAGTGTACAGCTGTTGGGGTGTCCATGGTAGCTATAAGGGGTATGAGCCTCCCGAAAACGGCCACGGGAGGGGACCCCCCACCTAGACACGCTAGCCTCACTCCACGCACTTGTGCACCGTGGGGACTCCACGCAAGGTTCCCCAGGGCACGCTATGACCCTCCGTGAGTGCGGCGGAGCCTGAGGCTACGTGGGGCTAGGGACCCGGAACGCAAGACCCGCGAAACGCAACACGGCCGTCGATCCATGGAACGCAACCACGCCCGAGCCGGTCCCGTCCGAGCCGGGCCCCCTTGAAGACAACACCTCGACCCGAGCCGGTCCTGTCCGAGCCGGGCCCACCTGAGCCGGTCCCGTCCGAGCCAGGCCCTTGAAGTCAAGCACCTTACCCGAGCCGGTCCCGTCCGAGCCAGGCCCTTGAAGACAAAACACCCCTCCGTCCGAGCCGGTCCCGTCCGAGCCGGGCCCTTTGAGCGCAAACGCGCCCACCACGCACCTCTCCATGACGCGCCCAGCTCCTGGGACGTCACACTTGGTATCAGAGCTCCAGACCCCCGTGCCCGTGACGCGCACGTTACTCCCGACGGCCCAACCTCACGGGTCGTCACACTTGGTAAAAGAGCTCCACGTTCCCCGTCCCCGTGACGCGTCCAAACCCCGGGCCGTCACCCGTGACCCGCGCCGGTCCCGATCCGAGCCGGGCACCTCCACATGACAAAAAGGAAAGATGCGAGCCAGACAGGGCTCTTTATAACAAAAATCAGAACGACGAAAAACGCGACGGACCAACCCAACTGAGTTCGTCGTGCCCCGGCCACTTTTGTGGCCCATGCTGAGCTGAAGACCCACTCAAGTCTACGAGAGACCACAGGGCACCGAGCTAGCCCTCCAAATTACGTCCACACAGGGACAAACAGGGATCAGTTTGAAGAATGAAGATCAGCCAAAGCCTTCATGGTGTCATGACGACCAAAGCTACTTCAACCTGAAGATTGCATCTAACCAAGAAACCTTGCCCAATTCAAGATTCGGCGATTGGAAACCAAAGCTGGTGTCAGCCTTAGTCTACAACGCGCGTCAAAATGACGGTAAGTTTCCTTGCAAACATCGCAAGGGCTGCATTGCGATGGACTCTCCTTCACATTCGGCTTTCAAGAAGCCTCCGCGCGGGCCAACGCAGCAGGTGGCTCCGCGCACTCAGGGTTACCTTTTGGGGAATACACAAGTATGGGGAATTCTACTTGGGTATTCAAAGCATACTTTTTCAGCCTTCTGCCAAAAACCACAAAAATACACACACACTTTATTCTCAAAAAGTCCAAAAACAAAGCATGCTACATACTTGCATTCGGGTACAGTTTTTGCTCACTTTGCACTTATATGCACCCCTTAGTCCCTTGGCCTCATGCATAGCCAAGCTCTCTTTTCCCTTTGTTCGACGAGGACGTCGAACTCTCTTCAACCGGGGGTGTATATAAGGGGTATGAGCCTCCCGAAAACGGCCACGGGAGGGGACCCCCCACCTAGACACGCTAGCCTCACTCCACGCACTCGTGCACCGTGGGGACTCCACGCAAGGTTCCCCAGGGCACGCTATGACCCTCCGTGAGTGCGGCGGAGCCTGAGGCTACGTGGGGCTAGGGACCCGGAACGCAAGACCCGCGAAACGCAACACGGCCGTCGACCCATGGAACGCAACCACGCCCGAGCCGGTCCCGTCCGAGCCGGGCCCTTTGAGCGCAAACGCGCCCACCACGCACCTCTCCATGACGCGCCCAGCTCCTGGGGCGTCACAGTAGCTTCTTCATCGACTTGGTCTCACTATTTATGTCCACTATGAGCTGCAGAGAGGGTGTTAAGAGTTTATGTTTATGTCCACTATGAGCTGTAGAGAGGGTGTTGAGAGTTTATGTTTATGTCCACTATGAGCTGCAGAGAGGGTGTTAAGAGTTTATGTCATCTCAAGTGAAGTGCTCAAAGTGATATCATTATTTATTTTGGCTTTTAGGTATTTGTTTTACTTATTTGTCAAAGTTTGGGTAGGGCAATTTACTGAGGTGGGTGGGTGCCCTTCTTTTTATAAGCCATGGGATTGGACAAATGAAAAGCCAAAGATTAGACAAATGAAAAGCCAAAGGTCGGATAAATGAAAAGCCAAAGGTCGGACGATTGAAAAACCAAGGGTCAAGGGCACTCAAAAGGCTAGGGTTTTACCTATATAAAGACCTCTTGAAGGCATTTGTGGGAATATTCAGTTTTTGGGCGATCTCTCTCTTTGAGCATTTCTTGAAGACGACAAAGACTTGAGTCTTGTGAAGATCAAGAAGACTTTGAGCACTTGTGACAACAACGTGTATATGCCATCTTTTGTAATATAAAAGAAATACCCTTCGGGGGCGCTCATCTTGAGGTCCAACGCTTATAAGGAAGGAATTTTGCCTTCTTGTGTCTCATGTTTGGTTTCTCTCTCTCTCTCCCTCTCTATTTTCAAGTAGAAGTGTTTTCTATTGTGATTCATCTTATGTGCTTAACGTACATAAAGGTTTCAGTGGTATCAGAGCCCAATTGATCTTCTACGGACAATCCGATCCTTCCCACAGTAGCAGAGCACGATGGTTTCAGAGTCTACCTCTCACGAAAGTGAAGAGGAGAACAACAATAAAGAAGTAGAGCTCGGGAACGACATAAAAAAGAAGGATCTTATAAAGGATGTTTTCTCTGAAGCGGATGATGAAGAAGTAGCTAAAACAGAAACCATGCAACTCATGCAACAGTTTCTTGTTGCTAGTAAGGATTCAAAGCTTTCAAAGTTCATTGCGGCAAAAAATCTTGATACGGTAGTAAAGCAGTGGAAAGCAAACAACCCACAACTTCTGGCAAGGGCGACTCAAGAAAGATTGGTTGCAGCAGTACGTCAAAGACAGAAGGCCCGACTCAACATGGAGTCAAACAGATTTATGGGGGGACAATCTGTTTTCCATTAAGCAACCAATGATTTGTGTCAACCCAACAAAAGACGAGGTGTCTATGATGCTCATTATGAGACAAAGCAAGTGATCCTTTTGCTAGATATGAGGAATTCGAGCGACGTGGATTTGGAAATGCTTATGGAAAAATATCTGCTATTGGTGAAGTTTGCCTATAAAAACACAATACGTACATTGACAGGGAAGGCCCCATTTAAGATTGTTGATTTATTCTCTCATTTTGACCATCTTGATGATGTACTAATTCATCACAAACATCCGTAAAGTTCGAGTTAGAACTGGATGTGATGATTGGTATGGATAAATCTAGCGTATCAAAAGTTCCAATTTCAATGGGATAAACTGGGTATGGAAATAACGAAGACTAGGGACTTTCGAGACAATGCATCTGCCACTAAGTTTTTCTGTCCCTGCACATGGACAATTTGGAAGTAAAACTGTGACAAGATGTTAGCCCACCGCATTTGCTTTTCCGAAAGCTGCTTCTGTGACAAGAAGTAGCGTAAACTCTGATGATCAGTAAAGATCGTGAAATCGGCTGCGAGTAGGTAATGTCGCCACTGAGTAAGAGCATGGATCACTGTCATAGCTCTTTCTCATAAATTTGTGATGTCAATTCTGGCCTTGAAAACAATCGGCTTTCATAGGCAATCTGTTACAAAGTGATGACATGGCTACTCTGCAGAAACCCTAAAACCTGCAAACCCTAATTTTTGCAAGAAACCCTAATTTTGGAAACCCTAACCCTAACCCTAACTGCTGCCAAAACCCTAAATGTGGCTGAAACCCTAATTCGGGCGACAGAAATGCCACGTGGCAGCAGTACGGATATTTTGAAATTTGCGGCGAAAATTACGAAAAAGAAAAGCCAGCTTTTGGCGATGCAATTTGGGCATGAAAGAGAGAGAGAGTTTCATTGCTTTATTTTGATTAAAGTCCTAAAGAGGGCTTGTGAGAGAAACAATTTGCTTTTGACTGGAAGCTTTTGGGGCTCTGCTTTTGACATCCCTTGTAAAAACTTTAAATACGTGGTTTTGGGCTCACTCTGTAGAGCATCTGGACGCAGAGTCTGAGAGGGAACCGCTCTCTTGTACTTTGAACATTGATTAATACACAAAGAAATACTGAAAGGGGCACCAGTCTTTGGGGCCAATATCTCTAGGCACGGAACTTCGCCGGGCTAGTGCAAATCTATTGTGAACTGTAAACTGTTTTGAAGTGGTTATTTGGTGCTGTCGTGATTGATTCTTGACTTGGAGTGTCCAAGTCTGTTACAGTGGTATCAGAGCACGGCCGATTTCTCTTCTACGGGAAATCCGATCCCCAATTTTTTTTTCGCAGCACCTATGGCTTCACGTAAGGATCAATTGACTCCCTCTGCATCTGGAGATGTGGACAAGGATCACAACAAAGATTCCGGTAGAGAGTATGGCCCGCCTCGGCCTACTTAGGCGGAGCAACGAGAGATGAAGCGTCGTCAATTGATCGGCGATGCGACAAAGATGATGCTCAGTTTTGCGAAGACCCGAAATTGGCAAAATATATGAGCGAGACTTCTTTTCAGGAAGTGCACGAGCAGTGGCAGAAAACCACAACACCATCCCCGAAACCCGCTCTCAAGAAACCTTCTGATCACAAACAATACTCAGAGAAGGAATTAGAAGAGGTGGTTGATGCACGGATTGCTCAGCGAGTCTCAAGTAAGGCATAAGAAGGCAACAGAAAAGCATCGGCGCGACTTGGAGCAGAAGGAAGATGATTGGGTGCTCCACTTCCACAAAATCCTTTCCTTCTTTCCTTGCGTTAGTGAATGTTTTGTACTTCAATGAATGTTCCTTTTATGTTCCCTTGAAGAGAGGGGTTGAGAGAATGCAATAGAGATGTGTAGAGGGAGAGAGAAAGAGAGAAGAAGAGAACGACACCCGATGGGGTCCCAACCAACCCTCTCAAGGGCCCCCCACACCGTTACCGATGTGGTATTTGCTTTAGATTGCGAAAATGGAATGTATACACAATGCAATACCTCAATGCAGACTCTAATGACTTGACGATGACAAATCACCGCGGTAACTCCTCGGGAAGAGGCACCTCCGGGGCTGATTTGATGCACCTTTGGATCCTTCTCGATGTGGGATTGCGGATGGCCACCAAGGGTAGATTTGGGGCTGATTTGCGCTCCCGATGCGAGAGGAATAAAGGAGTGAATAATGGCTGCAAAAACGCAGATCTGCGATGAAAAATGCAGCAGATCTCTCGCGTAGAGCAGGGCTGAAAACCCAGATCTCGATGACGGCGATGATGGGCAGCAATGTGAGCACTCGATGCTGGCGAGGGAATGGCCGAGAGGAGGCTCGATGGGCTGCCAAAGTACCGGACCGCAGCCGTGTAGGTTAGATCTCACCCGCACCGCGACGGCGATGGGCTGAAAACTGAAAACGCTGGTTGTTGCGCAGGGCTGAAAACACCAAGGGCTGAATTCTGAAAACGCTGGTTGTTCTTCTTCAAAAACGTTGGCTGGATTGCAGTCCCTGAGAGAATGAGAATAACGCTAGCTCCTTGGGTGCCTTTATAGGGAAAGAATAGGCCTTAGGTAGGGCAAGTGTCCATCAGTTTTCCCAACAAATAAATCATAAAATGATTTATTAAAAATTGGTCCAAACTTGGTGAGATTGTCGCACAACTGCCCACCTGGGAATTCGATCGACGCGCAGTCTGGCACGTCGGATTCCTCTAACCTAGAACTACATGCTCGTCATGCCAGATGCCCACCGTAGTGTAATAACATCTGCCAAAACGCGTATACAAACCATTTATGCAAGAGGGTTCCAAACTGGAAAACCTAATCTAATGGATTTGTCCGAACATGCAGGTCCTGCGAACAGGCTCACAAAATTGCCGGTACTAATCCTCCTAGAATTGTAGACATCCCTATCTAGGAAGAAGGGGAAAACTGGCTCTGGAAGTCGATAAAGTATGTCTACGTGGCACATAGAGCCATGTGCACGTGACATCCCCTCCTGCTTAAGGTGAGGTACGGGAACCGATCTGCATGGCCTCCTTGTATGAGGCTAGCAAATCCGGGTAGTCGATGAAGAATTCCTCGTCCACCCACGCCGCTTCATGTGTCCCTCGATCCTTGAATTTGAGGAAATATTGTCGTGCTTCTTTCTTATTGCCAAACTGAAATGGAAGCATTCGAAAACACTTCGACTTGGTAACTTTGACTGGAACAATGATCTCCGGTGGTTCTTCTTTTGGATTGCTCCTTGGAAGTCCACCCTTGTGGCGGCAACTCGATAGGTCCACTTTGGAAACTCGTTGTGCCTTCAGAGGTTTCCTTGTTAGATTCTTTCTTAGGACATTCCCTTTTCATGTGACCGACTACATGACAATGAAAACACCTATGTTCCTTTGCATTCAATGCTTGTTCTTCTTCACTTAATTGACCACCTAAAACTCCTAGGGCGATATTTTCATCAGGTGTGATTTGAGGTTTATCAGATTTTCCTTTACCCTTATCCTTAGAGTTATCGCCCTTAGATCGAGATCGAGATGGAGAATTAGATCAAGAAGAAGAACTGAGAGAGTTCTTTTTATGGCTACCATTCCCAATAGAATCCTTGTCCTTTTCCTTAGACGAGTCAGGAGAGGAAGGAGTACCATTACCTGAGGCCATCTTAAGCTTACCCTTGTTGTGCTTCATCTCTTGGAGTTGAGCCAAGCGGATTGCTTCTTGCAATGTCTTTGGATCACCGGCCTCCACGTCAAACTTGATCGAGTGGTCCAATCCAAAGAGAAAAGCCTCTAACCTCTCCTCATCCGAATTTCGCAATTGTCCACCTAGCTGTGACACACGGCTAGCATACGACATCACCGGTTTACCTTGTTGAGACAAAGCCCGAAAATCCTCCTTCAGACGCTTCAAGTACTGTGGAGGGAGGAAGCGAGTCTCGAGATCCTCCGTGAACTCCTCCCAACTAAGCTCGAGAGGGGGAACGAGGTAGGACTCGGCATGGGCAGCCGCATGGGCCACCTCTTGCTTCTCCATCCATTCATCCTTCCAAGTGATGGCATCACCCGTGAGATGCATGGAAGCCAAGAGAACCTTGTTATTTTTATACTTTCTAACAACTGCAAAATAGGATGTAAATTGATGCAACCATGAGTAAATGACAGTAGCATCCATCTTACCGTCATACTTACTGAATGTGATCTTCTCGGGAATTGGATCACTGGTCGTCCATGTAGCAATGGTTGCCTCCGCGATGGTCTTGGCAAGCTTTTCGTAATCGGGCTCCAAAGATGGGGAATCGGGGCGCACCGCCAAAGTGGTGATGAGATCATGCATGGAATCCCTTTCCAGCCTACGAGCCTCGGCTTCGGCCGCCAATCGACGCTCCTAACGCTTCGCCGCTTCCACACGCTCTTGTCCCCGAGCTTCGTCTTGCCGCATCATCATCTCCATCATCATGTGCATCATAACATTCATGGGATTTGATGGCGAAGGTGGAGGAGTTGGGGGAGGGTTGGGAGGATCCATAGGTGGCTCTTGCTCGCCTTCTTGATTTGGAGAGGTATTCATACCGCTACGAGTCTTGACCATGCAAGGATTTCTCCTCTTGGTTCAAGGAAGGTCGCAGACTAATCTTCGGGAGACTATCTACCCCCTCGTTGGCGCACCCCGCATGCAACACCCGGTATACAATTGGTTGCTATTTTCCACCGCTCAAGGCGCACGGTTGTATGCGCAATGGCAGGCCTGCTGTTCCAAGAGTGGGAGGAGTATACACCGAAGGGCTGCCAACACAACCAAAAAACACAAGAGAGAAAAAAAACTTATTGTGGATTAGCGGATTAGTGCAAAATCTTCAAAGCTCTGATACCAATGTCAGGTGCAGCGGAATAAAAATGGTGAAGATCTAGTTTTACACTTCCACAAAATCCTTTCCTTCTTTCCTTGCGTTAGTGAATGTTTTGTACTTCAATGAATGTTCCTTTTATGTTCCCCTGAAGAGAGGGGTTGAGAGAATGCAATAGAGATGTGTAGAGGGAGAGAGAAAGAGAGAGAAGAGAACGACACCGGATGGGGTCCTAACCAACCCTCTCAAGGGCCCCCCCACCGTTACTGATGTGGTATTTGCTTTAGATTGCGAAAATGGAATGTATACACAATGCAATACCTCAATGCAGACTCTAATGACTTGACGATGACAAATCACCACGGTAACTCCTCGGGAAGAGGCACCTCCGGGGCTGATTTGATGCACCTTTGGATCCTTCTCGATGTGGGATTGCGGATGGTCACCAAGGGTAGATTTGGGGCTGATTTGCGCTCCCGATGTGGTATTTGCTTTAGATTGCGTAAATGGAATGTATACACAATGCAATACCTCAATGCAGACTCTAATGACTTGACGATGACAAATCACCACGGTAACTCCTCGGGAAGAGGCACCTCCGGGGTTGATTTGATGCACCTTTGGATCCTTCTCGATGTGGGATTGCGGATGGTCACCAAGGGTAGATTTGGGGCTGATTTGCGCTCCCGATGTGAGAGGAATAAAGGGGCGAATGATGGCTGCAAAAACGCAGATCTATGACGAAAAACGCAGCAGATGTCTCGCGTAGAGCAGGGCTGAAAACGCAGATCTCGATGACGGTGATGATGGGCAGCAATGTGAGCACTCGATGCCGGCGAGGGAATGGCCGAGAGGAGGCTCAATGGGCTGCCAAAGTACTGGACCGCAGCCGTGTAGGTTAGATCTCACCCGCACCGCGACGGCGATGGGCTGAAAACTGAAAACGCTGGCTGTTGTGCAGGGCTGAAAACACCAAGGGCTGAATTCTGAAAACGCTGGTTGTTCCTCTCTAAAAACGCTAGCTGGATTGCAGTCCCTGAGAGAATGAGAATGCTGTTAGCTCCTTGGGTGTCTTTATAGGGAAAGAATAGGCCTTAAAGTAATTATTAGGCCTTAGGTAGGGCAAGTGTCCACCAGTTTTTCCAACAACTAAATCATAAAATGATTTATTAAAAATTGGTCCAAACTTGGTGAGATTGTCGCACATCTGCCCACCCGAGAATCCGATCGATGCGCAGTCTGGCACGTTGGATTCCTCTAACCTAGAACTACATGCTCGTCATGCCAGATGCCCACCGTAGTGTAATAACATCTGTCAAAACGCGTATACAAACCATTTATGCAAGAGGTTCCAAACTGGAAAACCTAATCTAATGGATTTGTCCAGACATGGAGGTCCTACGAACAGGCTCACAAAATTGCCGGTACTAATCCTCCTAGGATTCTAGACATCCCTATCTAGGAAGACGGGGAAAACTGGCTCTGGAAGTCGATAAAGTATGTCCACGTGGCACACAGAGCCACGTGCACATGACAGAGCGGATTTTTCCAAAGCTAAGTATGTGGTACTATGACCCTTTGTAGATTCAAGAGAAGATCAATGATGTATCCTTTAGATTGAAGTTGCTAGATACTTGGAAGATTCACAATGCTTTTCATGTGAGTGTGTGAAACCTTTCAAAGGTGAGGTGCCAATGGACAGGGAGCCTGAGGAGCAACGTGAAGTGGAAGAGAGTGAGGAGATTCTCGTTCCAGAACAAATATTGGCTCACAAGGAAAGGAGAGTGAAAGGTAAAGTGAACGGCGGTTCTTAGTCAAGAACTATCAGGCATTGGATGCGAAGTGGATGGAGGAGGAGGACATAACAGATACTCCTCAGATTTGGAACTTTACCTTGATACTTTTGGTCTAGCTTCGACTAGTCCAAGAGTTCTCGGAGATCAGCGGGTTGAATCTAGTGCAGGTGAGACTGCACAAGAGGGGAGTTACTCGGCTCCTTTGTCACAGATTGCCTAGATGGAATAAAGTCACTGATTTTCCTTTGGATTTTAGGGATACTGATCGGGCTAATAGTATTCTGTTGAATGACTTTATGAAAGAAGTAATTGAATTGGGAATCCCCGAAATGAATCTGATATATATATGCTCTCTTATGTGAGTAGTGTTTGAGTGCGTGATTGAAAGACGAAATGACTGCAACATTTTGGTCTCGTGATTCCTGATGAGATGGACATGACATCAGTAAGAATTAGTCATTTGAGACACTTGTGGAGATTTGGGATAGATCTAGATGTGATTGTTAAACACATTGCAGATAGATCATGATTCAATATCTCGATGGACTTTGTGTGATGTGATTTGAATGTTCAATGGCTGTCGTCTTTGTGCAAGTGCTGGCTATGTGTTCTCTAGTGCGATAATGCTTAGAGTCGGTGTCTACTGAACTGGTATTTGGCTTATGTTTGATTTTGTAGGCATAATTGAGGGCGATTACAATTTTTTCAAGAGGGGGGTATGTCACAAAATGAATACGTGGCATGTTCACCCAGGAAATTGACTGATAAAATGTCATGAGTTGTCCCAACTTATGGGGTCCCGTTGATGGGGTCAGAGGACACTAAGACTTTAAAAATAAAGATTTTGCGTGGGGACTGCTGACGTAAAAAGTTGTACGGACAATCGTAAATCACGCTAGCTGTTGACGTGGCAGGCTGTACGGACGCCTACAAATTGTAGCACAATTTTCATGGGCAGCTTTTGGCGCTAGCTGGAGATACCAGATGCTTTTGAAACTTGAAGCTTTTCATGTTTTGCTTTTGGGGCTCTGCTTTTGGGGCATCCCTTGTAAGAATAAAAGAGCCCTTGTGGCTTCACTTTGGGGGGCATTTGGATGCAAAGTATGAGAGCAGAGGTCCCTCGGGAGTTGTACTTTGCAATGATTAATGATAAAGAAATACCGAGTACAACTCCCAAGGGACCTCTGCTCTCAAACTCTCCGTCCAGATGCCCTCCAGAGTGAGGCCCCAAGGACTCTTTTATTCTTACAAGGGATGCCCCAAAAGCAGAGCCCCAAAAGCAAAACATGAAAAGCTTCAAGTTTCAAAAGCATTTGGTATCTCCAGCTAGTGCCAAAAGCTGCCAGCGAAAATTGCGCTACAATTTGCGGTCGTTCGTACAACCTGCCATGTGAGCATTCCCAACACAAAATCTTTATTTTTAAAGTCTTAGTGTCCTCTGGCCCCCCATTGGACAGGGCCCCATAAGTTGGGATAACTTAAGACATTTTATCAGTCAATTTCTCAGGTAAACATGCCACGACGTCATTTTGTGACAGAAATGACCGAAATGCCTGAAAAAGAAAATCTCTCCATAAAAACTTCGCCAAAAAAATTATGTTTTCTCTTTTAATGTTTATGGAATTTAAGGTTGAAAAATGGAACATAGCATGTGCTTTTCGTCTACTACTAGCAACAATATGTTTAACCTATTGAACGAATATTCCTACGAGACCTTGTCGATCCTCTCTGTTTTCTGCACATCTCACACACATTCACTATACATAGAGGGTGAATAAGTACTTTCTCTCAACCCTTGTAGGCTATGATTGAAATAGACGGGTCTTCTTCCTCTCTCTCTCTCTCTCTCTCTCTCTCTCTCTCTCTCTCTCTCTCTCTCTTCACATGTGACATGGAGATTGTATGTAGTGAATGCTGAACATCACGTATAGTCTAGATAAATTGTAGGATTCATATATCTTAATATTACAAAATGGAACATAGCATGTGCTTTTCGTCTACTACTAGCAACAATATGTTTAACCTATTGAACGAATATTCCTACAAGACCTTGTCGATCCTCTCTGTTTTCTGCACATCTCACACACATTCACTATACATAGAGGGTGAATAAGTACTTTCTCTCAACCCTTGTAGGCTATGATTGAAATAGACGGGTCTTCTTCCTCTCTCTCTCTCTCTCTCTCTCTCTCTCTCTCTCTTCACATGTGACATGGAGATTGTATCTAGTTGTAATATTAAGATATATGAATCCTACAATTTATCTAGACTATACGTGATATTCAGCATTCACTACATACACATACATGTATAATGTACAGTGGCGTTTCAGTCAGACGTTTCACTAAGACCTTCATGGAGGTTGAAACATTTCAGGGTGAACCACCGCGTTTTGCCCATGGAATGTTTCGGGGCTGAAACGTTTCGCGGTGACGTTGGACTGTCAGTACTACTAGAGTATGCGGGTTTTACAGAATTCGAACAGCTTTTGAATTACATAATGCCTTGTGTAATACCTCAAGTGTTACTACCTCTGACGCTAGACAATTCGAGAGCGTTGACTCATTAGTGAGTAAAATTATTCTTGAAACTCGAAGATATAGCATATAGACAATCAGGACATCAGCAACTTATGGTAAAATTGGTAACTTGAAGATATAGCCATCGAAACCATGAAAGATCACAACTAAAGATTCTTGGATGTCTTCCACTTTCCTTCTTCAAAAATTTAACCTTAGAGGATCAGTGTGAGCGCTATACTACTAGATTGCCTTCTCTCCCCCAAGAGTACTTCAAAGCGCTGTCAGCTATAAACTTGTGAAGGGAAAACTTATCTTTGCACTTGAAATGGCTAAAGCTATTCAAAATAATGCTCTATAGACCTGATCATCTTCTAGAGATCAATCCAATCAACCTTAGCAACCAAATTTACACTTTACTTAATCGCGAAGAAACTCTTTAGCAAGAGGTTCGACGTTTTAAATGCTTTCACACATGCCATAATTTCAATTATTGTCATGGTCGAATCAGATGTTTGTCTTCCTGATTTGTCCAAGGAAAATTGACTTCTGTCGTTTTTGGGATATTAAAAGCCGAGGGCTTTTTATCATGGAAAAATAAGCCAAGGCCCTTAAAAGAGTGCCTTGGGGGAGTTATTTTCTCTGAGCAGTTGGTGAGTGCCTCTCCTTGGCAGTTGTACTTTTGAAGAGCAATAATAAAGAAATACCGTAAGGGGTGCCTAGTTAGGGGGCGGTGGCTCTGGGAATGGAACTCCGCCACTCTCACGTCTTGTCTCCAGTGTGAAGATCTCTTTCAATTTCAAGTGTTTAAAGTATTAAAGTCGTTTTCAATTTTAATTTTTCGTCCGCATGGGGTGCCCATTCAGTATCTAGAGCTCAACAAGTATCTTTGGATGATCTTCCCATAACAGAAACATTGCTGCCACATATAGCTTGCAACTTCTGCTATCACTTTCTTTTTCTCTTGCCAGAAACATGAACAATCTGAAAATCAAAGAAAGAAAGGAAATTTTTACTTGGCATCTGCTGCTTTTAAAGTTTGGTTTGTGTCAAAGTGTACCACAAACTCTGATGCTACTGTGTGAACCATAAAATCAGCTCCTGAACAGTAATGCTTCCAAGAATTTAAAGCATGTATTGCTCCCGAAAATACAACTCCTAACATGTAATGCTTCTGAGGACCTAAAGCATGTATCACTCCCAAAAGTTATTTCTCCCAAACCTTTAAAATTGGTTTTGTTGATAAAAAGCTGATTCTTATAGGCAATAATGTACACATCCTGCTATCGAACAACACCAATATTGCTCCCACAAGTATCACAATGTACTTCAAATGATATTTGAATATGTGGTAAGACAAAGACAGGATCTGTACTAAAAATTCTGTTGAACTTTTGAGTAATGTGCAAGTAGACTTTAAGGCGTACAATTATCCACTCATTATAAGTTGCATCGTCTGCAGGTATGGCAGCCAGGTGTTGATGGACTGGAAGATAATGAACAACTTCAGTTTGATCCGTCTGCTTATGATTGCTTACATGCCTTCAATTTTGGCTGGCCTTGCTTAAGGTTGGTTGTTTTTTGTTGATGTGAGATTTGCTTGTATTGCTAAGGTTGAGGGATTTCAGTTTGATTTTTGTTGGATTTCTGTTGTTTTTAATGTCTATCATGTCTAATTTTCTCTACAGTTTTGATTTTCTTCGTGATGAGCTAGGACTGGTGCGAAACGAGTTTCCCCATACGCTATTTTGTGTTGCTGGAACACAGGTTTACACACACTTTTTCTGCTCTAAATGCATGTTTCCTGTTTACACTTCAGTTGAAGAGATCTCGAGCTTTTTTGGAATGTTACTTTCAGGCTGGTGAGGCAGCAAATAATTCAGTAGTGGTAGCCAGATTATCTAATATCACTGGCACAAGACGTAAGCTTGTGCCTACTAATCCTGAAGAAGAAGATGACAGTGATAGCAGCAGCAGCGATGAGGACGATGAGACAGGCTCTGTGTCAAATCTGAAGGGGCCTGCTTTGCAGGTGCAGCTCTAGCGCCGGCTTTCTTACATCAAATCACCAGCACTTCCTTTATTGATCATCGGGACCTCTCTTTATTTACAGGCACGCTTGATTTCCCATCAAGGTGGTATAAATCGTGTGCGATCAATGCAACAGCAACCACACATTATAGCATCTTGGGGAGATAACGGCTATGTCCAGGTTTGGGACATGAGTGCCCATTTACGGGCCTTGTTAACTGCAGACCCGTCAGTGAGCAATGGGCTAAGTAATGTTTTTAGGCAAGCCCCTCTTCATATATATACTGGTCACAAGGATGAGGGTTTTTCCCTGGATTGGAGTTCCGTAGTTCCTGGTAGATTGCTTTCAGGTATGCAATAATATTAAAAGTCAAGTTTGTAAAGATGTCTGTTTTATGCTATCAGATTTATTGATTTATTTTGTTTGTAGGTGATTGTAAGAGTGCGATTCACCTGTGGGAGCCAACAGCTGACGGGAAGTGGGTTGTCGACAGTAAGCCTTTCCAGGGGCATAGATCAAGCGTTGAGGACCTTCAAGTAAGTTTGTTTTTAGCCTGCTTATTGAAAGAGGTGGTAGCATGGTTCAAGCTTTCCATCTTGGTGGTCTTGTGCATATGCGTGCATCAATGGTTTATAATGTAAAGCTTTTGAACCTAGGAGGCTTGATCTACTCATGTAGCCATCATCTCTCATTACAAGTGAACCTAGCTATATTAACTGCAAGAGATCTACATCATTAGGATTAGTGTTTTATATGGAAGGATTAAGGCCATTATCTTGCATCATAGGAGAACCACTCCTATTAAGCTACCTTGCTAGTGTGGAAGATCTTAAAATGACCTGGTGCCTGTGGCCGTCATGACGAACTGCAAGCTCCCTTGGCATCATCAATTCACTTCAAGTGGAATTGCTCAAGGAAAGGGGCTCCGAGGCCTTGAAGAAAGTATGGGAGGAAGAATGGAAGCAATTATAAGAGGAGTGGAAGAAAGAGGAGTATTGGACACAATAGGAGGGGGTGATGAGACCGGAGATTGACCTCCTCAAAGAGGAGGTGGAGTCTCTATGAGACCTCCTTTGAAGGAGGAGAAATCTCTGAGATGGACCCATACACCATCAAGGAAGAGCTCACAATGGTGATCATTGCAAGCGCAGATGAGAAGATTGAATCCATGAAGGATGGATGGGTGCGTTGGTGAAGAAAAACCTGTGCAAAGAGGTACGGGAAGAATCACAAAAAGAAGAATCGCAAATTGTACACCCTACTTTGGAGGAAGAGAAAATGAGGCTAGCCTTGTGGCCTCAAGATCTGCATCATTGGCTTCCCTAAGAAGAGCGGCTCCACTCTCCAAGTAGATGGAAAGACTTTTGTAGGACCTTTGTGATTGGCCACACATTGGCCAAACTCTATGGAGTAGTGCTTGAGGCACAAAGCTCAGCTAAAGAAGAATTATCAAAATAAGGTATGTAATCCCTCGTGGACTCATTGCCAAATCTGTCTGGCAACGCCCTTTGAGAGAGAAAGAAGTCAATTGAGATTTCAGTAAATGAAAGAACACGAGCCTTCGAGATCCTCCTAAGGGTATCAGCCACCGCATTGGTAGCGTCTTTATAATATATAATATCGTATCTCAAAGTCGACCTCCTGCATGAGCTCGACCCACCTTGCCTTGCGACCAAGGTCAGGCCAATCACAGAGAGATCTCAATGAATGGTGGTCTGTCCATACCATGAAGTGGGCACCATAGAGGTAATGACCAGAGTTACCCGGAACGCGGAACGGGAATGACGACGGGCCTTCTTGCGGAACGGGGGGATGGGAACGGGTGCGGAACGAGAACGGCACGGAACGAGAGGCTTAAAAAACACCCAAATAATACATTTTTTAGCGTTATGCGATTGAATACAAGTAGTACTAGAGTTCTTTGACTCTAATACCCACAAAAAACACGATTTGAAGACCATTCATGTAACAGACTTGGACACTCCAAGTCAAGAATCAATCACGACAGCACCAAATAACCACTTCAAAACAGTTCACAGTTCACAATAGATTTGCATTGGCCCGGCGGAGTTCCGTGCCTAGAGATATTGGCCCCAAAGATTGGCGCCCCTTTCGGTATTTCTTTATGTATTAATCAGTGTTCAAAAGTACAAGAGTGGATCGGGTCTCACTCTCAGACTCTGCGTCCAGATGCTCTGCAGAGTGTGAGTCCAAACCATTTATTTAAAGTTTACAAGGGATGCCAAAAGCAGAGCCCCAAAAGCTTAAAAATAAAGCAAAACTCTTTTCTCTCACAAGCTCTCTCTAGAGCTTTTCATAAAATAAAGCAAAGTCTCTCTCTTCAAATTGCGTTGAGAAAAAGCATCAGCTGCCGCAAAAGCTATCTCACGCAAAAGCATCAGCTGCCGCAATTTACGGGATTTTGCCACGTCATCACGTTGGCGCTTTTTCCGGGATTCTTGTTCTACT
Organism: Adiantum capillus-veneris; assembly: GCF_014529385.1. NCBI lineage: Eukaryota > Viridiplantae > Streptophyta > Polypodiopsida > Polypodiales > Pteridaceae > Adiantum > Adiantum capillus-veneris. The sequence continues at coordinate 33,384,202 of NC_140950.1, forward strand.
GCCCTAAGGTTAGGGTTAGGGTTTCTGGCAGGTTTTAGGGTTTGCAGGTTTTAGGGTTAGGGTTAGGGTTTTTGGCAGATTTTAGGGTTTGCAGGTTTTAGGGTTAGGGTTTCCAGAAATTAGGGTTCAGCAGTAGTCAAGGTTAGGGTTTCCCGCATGCTCTCGGGCAGACACGTCATCACTTTGTGACATACCCCCCTCTTGAAAGCATTGTAATCGCCCTCGATTACGCCTACAAAACAGACAGAGGCCATAAACCGTCTTAGCAGACACTGACTGTTAGTACCTACGTACTAGGAACACACATCTAGCACATGTACCAACCGACAGTCACATCACACGACATCACTAGACATCACAGGACATCACATGACATTCAACATTCATTCGGATCTTAGACCATGATTTATCGGCAATGTAGTTAGCAATCGCATCTAGATCCAATCGCGACCTCATCGATGTCCGATTGACTAACCCCTATTGCAACCATGTCTATTCAAGATCAATCAAACCAAAATGCTGCAGTCATTTCGTCTATCAGTTCCTGCACTTAAAAGAAGTCAAGAACAAATCAGTATCATAATCAGGAATTCCATTTCATAAAGTCATCCAGCAGAATACTGTCATCTCTCAGTATCCCTGAAGCTCAAAGAGACATCAGTGACTTTAGTATCAAAATCGAGGCATCTGTTGACAAAGGAGCGAAGTAACTCCTCTCTTGTGCATCCCACTGCACCAGATCTCCAGCCAAGCTGAATTCTGGGTTCCATTTGGAGTAGACTATGCTAAACCAAAAGCCTCGAGGTAAAGTTTTCACAATTTGAGGAATATTTGTTAGGTCCTCCTCCTCCATCCACTTCGCATCCAATGCAGGATAGTTCTTGAACTTAACCAAGAATCGCCTTCGGACTTTACCTTTATTCTTCGTATCCTTATGTGCCAAAATTTGTTCTGAAACAAGGATCTCCTCGTTTTCTTCCACTTCGGGTTGCTCATCAGGCTCCCCATCATCAGCCACATCACCTTTAAAGGGTTTCAAGAGACTCACATGAAATGCATTGTGAATCCTCCAAGTATCAGGCAGTTTTAGTCGGAAGGAGACATCATTTATCTTTTCAGAGAGCTGGAAAGGTCCGTAGTATCGCATACTAAGCTTTGGAAAAAGCCTCTCCTTTCCCTTTTTCTTTCTCAGGCGTGCCTTCTCAAAACGTAAGAGCACCCAATCATCCTCCTTCAATTTCAAGTCGTGACAATGGCGATGCGTTGCTGTTCTTGAGATTTCTGCAAAGTCTTTGCGAACCTTGGCAAAAGCCGTAGCTAAGTCTCACGTATATTCATCCGCTTCAAAAATCTTATCTTTCGTGCTTAGGAAGGGTGGAACCTTTGCAGCACCTTCACCAATCTCAAATGGCGCCTTCCCCGTCGAAGAGTGTATCGTGTTATTGTAGGCAAATTCCACCAAAGGTAGGTACTTTTCCCCGTTGAGTCTTCTGATCCGAGATATAAGACTTCAATAAATCTAGAACATTGAATTGGCAATCTCAGATTGCTCGTCAGTCTGGGGGTGGAACGATCACAAGAACTGCAATCACGTGCCAATGTTCTCCCAAATTGCCTTCCAAAACAAACTCGTAAAGTTTGGGGTCTCTATCGGAGACAATCGTCTCAGGCATGCCATGTAATTTGAAAATCTGGGCCACAAACACTCTCGCTAAGTGATCCGGCTTGACTGTTTTCTAGATACCATCGTGACCACTCTGTGTTCTCAGGAGATCAAAAATGAAATCCATTCCAATACTTTCCCAGGGGCGGGTGGGTATGGGTAAAGGCTGTAACAATCCCTGTGCTTTATGCCTGTCAAACTTGACCTTCTGGCATACGAAGCAACTGCGCACAAACTCTTCCACATCCTTTTTGAGTCTCGGCCAAAAGAAGTATCTCTCTACCCCTTTCATGGTGGTAGCAATGCCGCGGTGACCCGTCAGTGGCATTCAGTCATAACCTTTTCCCTCAACAGTGTAACACACAACATGGTTTTTCTCATCAAGTAGCCGTCCCGAATGGAATATCCCGCTACTGTCTCTCCATCCCGTATCCGTGTGAAAACGTCTGCAAAATCTGTATCTGTGGCATACTGGTCGACCATATCGCGGAAATAGCCAGAACCAACGGCTTTCGAGACAAAGCATCTGTCACCACATTTTTCTGTCCCTGAACATGGATAATTTGGAAGTGAAACTGTGACAAGATGTTCGCTGTCACCAGCGTGTGACTACTATCTATTCTTTTTGTTGATTTGTTTCTTATTATTTATTTACTTTCACTTTTTGGAAACACCCCTCGGGAAATCTAATTGCCCTGCATTGCATAGCTAGTGTGGAACTGTCCAGAGGGAGTCCAGGCCTGAGGGCAAGAGAGCACTAAGGTTGGACAAGGACTATGGTTAGCAAAAGTGGGGTCATTGACTAGCCAAAGTGGAATCCTTTGCTACAGAGGCTACATTTCAATTCTGGGTGTGGCTGCAGTGTACAAAGGGGGTCAGATGACCTAGAAAGATACAATGGCAGCATCTCCTAAAATTTAGGGAACTGCTATTTTGGGACCTGAAAATGTGTTTGCGTCAGTACCTCCGGAATGACAAGGGGAACATTTTCTTACTCTGCCGTGAAGTCAACTGGGCAACCGGTTGGGAGATTTTTAGGCGGCAACCCCGAAACATGAAATGACTTGTAAATGTGCCAAGTGGCACATTTCTGTGCACTTCCTCATGCAAGAGAAGGTGGCGCTGAATTTGAAGGGGAAAGAGGCTCATTTGCAGATTTTGTCACAGGTTAAGAGCTATGGAGTGCTTCCTTTCCCTCCTATGTACAGTGCGGTGCCAGGAGGATATGCCAGCTGAAGATCAGCCGGAAGTCGAGGAACTTGACGAGATCTTGGTCCCGGAATAGATTTTGGCACATAAAGAAAGAAAAGTGAAAGGCAAGGTTGCTAGGCGTTACTTGGTAAAGTTCAGAAACTATCCACCAATGGATGCTAAGTGGATGGAAGAAGGTGAACTTGCAGAGTCACCAATTGTGTTATCACTTTACCTTGAAGCCTTCGATTTGCAACCTACCTTGACCCCTTGAGTTTCAAAGCTACATGGATTGTCAGTGTGACAATGGCTTCTGAAACAAATGATGTACATGGTATTTAAAGTGAGCTCAAATCAAATACATGTTACATGAATGTTAGAGCTGTACAGATTGTCAGTTTGGCAATTGCTCTTATGGAATGTCCAAAAGTTTGGTTAGTGCTATAGAAGTGAGTATTTCTTGTCAGTTTGTCAAGGATACAGTAATTGCTTCTATTAAAGGGTACATGTGTAACTGCATTCTTGAACTGTCGGTTTGGGTATGCTCGAAAGTGTTACTGGGCCCAACGTGTACTATAAGACAGTGGCAAAATGTGTAGCTACAATTTTGTCATTGGAAAGTTAGTGACTCAAGCAATGGCAAAGTGCGAAGCTACCACTATGTCATTGGGACAGGGTTCACACGCAAGCAATACATGTGTCGACGAGGTGCTGAATACACCAGGGTTGACAATGAGCATGTATGTGTTGCACATGTGTCGACAGGTGTTGAATACATCAGTGTTGACTGTGAGCATGTACGACATAGGTGCAAACGTCCTTTCGCCCACCGCATTTGCTTTTCCGAAAGCTGCTTCTGTGACAAGAAGTAGCGCAAACTCTGATGGTCTGTGAAGACAGTAAAATCCGCTCCGAATAGGTGATGCCGCCACTGAGTAAGAGCATGGATAACCGCCAAAAGCTCTTTCTCATAAATCTGTGCTGTCATTTTCGGCCTTGAGAACAATCGGCTCTCGTAAGCAATGGCATGGCCTTCTTGCATTAAGATCGCACCCAGACTACGACCACAAGCATCACAATATACTTCAAATGACTTCTGCAAGTCCGGCAAAGTCAAAATTGGTCCCGTAGTCAATTTCTCTTTGAATGTCTGAAAGGCAGTCACCTCTGTGGGTCCCCACGAGAAAGGGACTCCTTTCTGTGTCAAGATAGGCAAAGGGGAAGCAACCTCTGCAAACTTTCGAATGAACCGCCTGTAGTACGAACACAGTCCCAAGAAGCTTCTAACTTCATGGACATTCTTCAAATCGGGCCAATCACGGATAGTCTCTATCTTGGGTAGATCCATTTACACTCCTGTTGCTGAGACAATGTGTCCCAAAAAGTGTATCTCTGGTAGGAAAAATTAACTTTTCTTTGCATTAATCACTAACTTGTGATCTCGTAATGCTTGAAAGACTTGAAGCAGATGATCTCTGCGTTCTGCCTCATTCTTGGAGAAAACAATGATATCGTCAAAGAAAAGTGCCAACAAATAGCGTGTACTCTCGAAAAATCCTGTACATCATCCGGTTTAATGTCGCAAGAGCATTGGTTAAGCCAAAAGGCATTACCAAAAACTCAAATAACCCAAAAATCATCCGAAAAGCTGTCTTGTAGAAGTCTCCCGGCGTGATTCTGATCGATGATATCCACTCTTCAAATCAATCCTGCTAAAGCAAGAGGATCCCTGTAATCTGTCGAGTATATCATCGATCCTAGGAATCGGAAATCTGTTCTTGATGGTGATTTTATTGAGAGCTCTATAATCGATGCACATTCTCCAATATCCGTCTTTCTTCAAAACCAACAACACTGGAGAGCAATACGGTGGAGTACTAGGGTGGACAAGACCCTTTTCCAAGAGGTCTTTCACTTGGTTCATAATCTCTTCATTCTGTGCTCGGCTCTCACGGTAAGGTGGCCGGTTCGGTGGTGTGCTTCCAGGTATCAGATCAATGGTATGATCTTCAGGCCCTCTAAAAGGCAATCGGGATGAGTGTGGAGAAAAATCTTGGCATTCTTTTGTTCATGTCAAAACATATTCAACCTTTATCCATCGTTCAGTTCTCTCCCAAAAGAATGAGTAAAGAAACTGAAGTTCATCAAGTACAATCTCTGAGCCCTTCATTTATCAAAGTCGCTTTCTCGGCCCGGTAGTCAACCTCGGCGTAGTTCTTGTGGTACCAAGGGATTTCGAGTTGAACGTCACTCGCGTGCCCTGAACACCCCTGTCATTGCAAACGAAGTTTGCCAATGCTCGGTGTAATGGCAACGTCTCGTCCGGGTGCCCGTTGAACTACCTCTGCCAGTGGCCTCAGCCTGTCGGGCGTAATTTCAAATTGAGCCGCCAATTCCAAGTGAAAAGAAGTTGGCCTTGGCTCCTTCAAAAGAGCTTTCCGATCCTTCACTTTGCCCCAAAAGCGGCAAAGTTTGTACTTTCATTCATTTGATTCATTTCAGGTCCCACGCCATGTGGTACCAGTTCTGCTTTTTATTTGCCTTTTCTACCACGTCTCTCAGTTGCTTTAGATCTTTTTGGCCTTTCTTCATCTTGTTCATTCGGTGCCTTGTTAGGGCACTTCGCGGAGATATGTCCATGTTCCCCGCATCCAAAGCACTTCCCCTCCCTGATGAAGCGAGCTCTCTCCTCAGGAGTAAGCTTGGGTCGTGCATCCTTCCTTTTTGGGTCGCTCTTTCTCTTTCTACTTTCATTCGCTGAAGTCTGTTCTGCTCGTTGTGTCATGACCTCATCGATGGGGTAGGTCAGACTGCCAGAGTGAATGGCAAAGCCCCGTTTCGCATGACTCATCAACTCCTGAATAGAAGCTGACTTCTGTTCCAAGCAGTGATCTCGGATCTCTGTAGGAAGACCCAAGGTAAACCGCTCAATCTGTTCTCTGAACGAGATCTTCTTGAATGAAGAGGCGGGTAGAAAAGAGCTCCAGAATCTCTCGCAATAAGTATCCACTGTATCTCTCTTGGTCATCCGAAGATGGTTCCAAGCAGCTCGTATATCGCGTTCATACTCTTGAGTCTACCAAGAAGAAATATAAAGCTTCTTAAATTTCAGCCATTTAACTGGCGCAGTCTTGTTTAACAGAAGCATGGACCACCAAGTTCGAGCATTCCTCTGAAAATACGAGGCAGCTCTCCGAATCTTGGAGTGCTTTGAATAGCGTCCTCCCGCGAAAGCGATGTCAAACTACTGAAAAGACAAAGCCTTCGAAGCATCTTTGTATCCTGAAAAAGTGTCAAATTTGATCGACTGTCCAACTTCCTTAAACTCTTGGACTTTCTTGCGTTTATCTTCCAAAAAGTTATATTGGTTGGCTTTATAAAAATTCTTCTTGTTCACATAAAAATTTCCGTCATCAGAGTCTGAACTGTCTGTAGACGAGTCCTCTGTAGAACTGTCACTCACTGGGCGAGATTTAGACTTTGCCTTTTTCTTGCCCTTTCCGAAGCGTTGTTTCTTGCTTTGCCTTTTATGTCTTCTTCGCTCGAATCTGAAGGGCGAAGAACTGTCAGAAGAAGAAGAAGAAGAACTGGGTACTTCTTCAAATCGAACACGCTTCTTCTGTTTGTTTGTTTTATCAAATGTCGACTGGTGACCCAAATAACCCGGGAAGTCAATGCCTTTCTTCTGCTTTTTGCCGTGCTTTTTGGGCTTTGTCTGCACGTCAAAAAGCTGAGCAATCCGTGCATCAACCACCTCTTCCAATTCCTTCTCTGAATAGGTCTTGTGAGCAGAAGGTTTCTTGAGAGCGGGTTTCGGGGGCGGTGTTGTGGTTTTCTGCCATTGCTCGTGCACTTCCTGAAAAGAAGTCTCGCTCATATATTTTGCCAATTTCCGATCCTTCGCAAAACTGAGCATCATCTTTGTTGCATCGCCGATCAATTGACGACGCTTCATCTCTCGTTGCTTCGCCCGAGTAGGCCGAGGCGGGCCATACTCTCTGTCGGAATCTTTGTTGTGATCCTTGACCGCATCTCCGGATGCAGAGGGAGTCGATTGATCCTTGTGTGAAGCCATAGGTGCCGCGGAAAAATAAATTGGGATCGGATTTCCCGTAGAAGAGAAATCGGCCGTGCTCTGATACCATTGTAACAGACTTGGACACTCCAAGTCAAGAATCAATCACTACAGCACCAAATAACCACTTCAAAACAGTTCACAGTTCACAATAGATTTGCACTGGCCCGGCGGAGTTCCGTGCCTAGAGATATTGGCCCCAAAGACTGGCCCCCTTTCGGTATTTCTTTATGTATTAATCAGTGTTCGAAAGTACAAGAGTGGATCGGGTCTCACTCTCAGACTCTGCGTCCAGATGCTCTGCAGAGTGTGAGCGGAAACCATTTATTTAAAGTTTACAAGGGATGCCAAAAGCAGAGCCCCAAAAGCTTAAAAATAAAGCAAAACTCTTTTCTCTCACAAGCCCTCTCTCTAGAGCTTTTCATAAAATAAAGCGAAGTCTCTCTCTTCAAATTGCATTGAGAAAAAGCATCAATTGCCGCAAAAGCTATCTCACGCAAAAGCATCAGCTACCGCAATTTACAGGATTCCGCCACATCATCACGTTGGCGCTTTTTCTGGGATTCCAGTTCTGCTGCCCCAGGGTAGGGTTAGGGTTTCTGGCAGGTTTTAGGGTTTGCAGGTTTTAGGGTTAGGGTTTCCAGAAATTAGGGTTTCAGCAGTAGTCAAGGTTAGGGTTTCCCGCATGCTCTTGGGCAGACACGTCATCACTTTGTGACAATTCAACCTTATTATGACTTGATTGTGAGGTGCGGTGCCGCGGTCATAATACATACACAACAGACACAATGCCCATACGCAACGACACATGCAATTATAGATTAGAGCTCTTAAATAATTTCAAGAGTAGAATTTAGAGATAAGACTTGAAAGTTGAGCCATAACATTGAGCAAAATATACTTTTCGCTTAATTTTGGCTAACAAGGCTCGCCAAGGCGCTACAAAAAAACCAAAGGTGACACATACCATAATGAGACTACAAGGGGAGCAAACCACAATACCAACCGTCTCAAGACTCGAGACTCAAGAGCCACTAGCTTGAGAAGCCTCCCAATTAGTAGTAGCCGGCTGTACGTCATGCACATCCTCCCATTCCTCATCATCCAGCTCTAGGCTCGGCTCGACCTAAGCCATGGGTGAAGTACTTGGTGTCGGTGCCTCTGTATCTCCACTTGTCTAAGGAGCCTCTTGCTCCATCTCCCACTGTGTAAAAGGACATGTCTGTTTACTTGTACTCTTGCAAAGTATTTTCAAATTTGCGTTGACAAAGACAAGATCATTTGCCTTCTCTACTCCTAGCCGATTCCTCTTCTTGGAAGCAATGTGGCTAAAGGTACTCCACAATTGCTTCAAGCATGAGGTACCAACTGACTGGTTGAGAATACGGATCGCCAATCTCTGCAGCTCAGGGCCATCATAGCCATAGTCCTCCCACCATCTTCCTACGATCAATCTGAGCATCTGGACTGCCAAATGACCCCCGCATCTCTCTGTACTGCCACAACTTATCTCTGACAATGCGTCGCCCATCTCTGTCTAGAACCATCTTGTTTAAGATCTCTGTAAATTAGTTCATGACTTCTCTATCTGTCTGTTACCGTGCACCTTGGAACTTTGGATCCACCATGTACGTTGCCTCGTGTAAACGAGAGGCATATGAATTCCACCTCGAGTTGCAAAGAGCATGGATCTCCTCATATCGCTCTACATCCAGCTCAAGCTGTGCAAGCTGCTCGATCATGCGGTCCATTGCCGCATAAACCTTGCCAATGCAAGGGTCCATGCCATCCACGACTCGAAGCAAATGAACCACCGGTTTTACCTGTGCGTCTAGACTCTTGAGCTCCTTCCATAACTCAAGATCCTCTGCTTTCTCCTTGCACAAAATCCCTGGAACTATCCTTGCATAGGGGGAGGTGGTGAACTCATCATTGATGAAGACTTGTCGGGACTCGGACCGCATTTTGACATCCAGCCAGCCTGCGCACAAGAAGAAAGTTGAATGCGAAGCGGGTGTCTGAATACTTTAGAAGCACTCTGCCGCCTGACCTCTTGAGGTACTTGCTCTGAATCAAGTTGTGATAGTTGATGAAAGCAACAATCTTCACTGCATTAGCAATGACTTGAGCGATCCATTCTAGCTTGCCGATGTCTTTTAGAAGGTTGTCAAGCAGTGTGCCATGCAAAAGCACACTGTCACATGCGGATAGTGGCCCTCTACAATAGCTGTTGTTGCCCTGTTTGATGCCTCCCCATTTGTGACAAAGGCCATAGAAGAAAGTGTGCCCTCACTTTGTCATGCCCCCCTTTCTGCGTGTAAGAGCATAGCTTGCATGCCCATGCACAAGAACCTCCCGCCGATGACAAGGTGCCCTTCGAGGTCACTTCATCCCACCACGAACATTCCTTCCCCTTTTGAGTGTTGCCCGCATAAACGGAGGGGGTTGTACGAGGCCATGGATTATCCGAGAAAGAGAGAGAGCTTGATCCTTGAGGGTTGAAGAGAGAGAGCTTGAGAGAGAGGGCTGGAGAGAGAGGCTTGACTCTGTGAGAGCTTAAGAGAGGGGATTTACTTTTTGAGACCAAGGGAGAGAGAGCTTGTAGCTTTGAGGGCAAGTCCAAGGGAGAGAGCTTGGGTCCTTGGGAGCTTGAGGGTAGAGCTTGAGAGCAAGGGGGAGAGAGCTTGAGAGCTTGAGGGTAGAGCTTGAGAGCAAGGGAGAGGGAGAGCCTTGAGGCTTGTTGGATTTGTGAAGGAAAGGGGTGAGGGGATAGCGATTTATAAGGGTCCAGGGTTGCCAGAAAACAAACACCCTGGAAATTTGCTCGCTTCTGCCGGTTGAAGGTTGCCAGATTTTGTGGCTTTTTAAATGCTAAGAGGTTGGCCATCTTGGTAGAGAAGAGCACCCATGGCATAGTTGTTGGCATTCGTTTCCTCCACAAATGGTTTGTTTGGATCCACCGTACTAAATGCTTCAATGTTTGAAAAAATTGATTGAGCTTATCGGTCCATGTGACATATGGACTAACACAATGCTTCTTGCTTTTAACTTTCTTCACCAAACATGCAAAGGGTTTAGCAATCTGGGCATAGTCTTTTATGAATTTCCTCAAAAATTTGGTGAAACTTAGGAAAGATTTCACTTCTTGTATGGTTTGTAAAACGGGCCACTAGGTCCACTTGTACCTTTTTCGGATCAATTCAGATGCCATCGGTCGAGATGAGATGACGAAGATACAACAACTCTGTGTGAAAAAATTCGCACTTTCATTGCTTTGACTACCATGAGTCTCTACCTTGCACTTTCTGATAAGGGTGAATTTGGGCTTCCCTATAGATTGTGAACACCAATCGATGCCGTTGTAGTGTCTCAAAAATTTGTAAGAGATGGTTCCCGTGATCTTCTTCATTCTTGGAGAATACGATGATGTCGTCAAAGAAGGTGCTCACAAACTGCCTGTACTCCCTAAAAATCCGGTCCATAATCCTATCAAACGTTGCAAGATCATTTGTGAGACCAAAAGGCATTACCAAATACTTGTACAATTCAAAGGATGTCTTGAACGCAGTCGTGTATACATCTTGAGGAGCTGCCTTAATTTGATGATAGCTAATTTTGAGGTAAAACATGTAGAACCATACAGTCTGTGTCACAAATTGCTGACGTGTCAAGCCACTGAAGAATGGAGCCAACCTGTAGATCCCGGTCGATGCAGATCTCGGCCGAGGGGCCTAAACCCTAGCAAAAGCAACAGAAGAAGTTTTTACCAACTTGCAAAGTTTGGCCGAGTGGCCTTTTTTTGAAGAAGAGTTCCCACCAACTTATGGGACCGCGTCCAATGGGGCCCAAGTGACACAAAGAATAAATAAAGTTGGACCCACACACACAGAGATAGCGTAAAAATTGATGACGTGGCAGTTGCACGGACATGCCGAGATCTGCGTTGACTTGCTGACGTGGCAGAACTGTACAAATTTCCGGACCTTACACTGATTGTGAAAAGGAACCACCATTCGTGCTAAGTAGCACACATTCAAGCAAGGAAAGTAGTAAAGATTTGTGGAAGTGTAAAGTCAAGATCTTGTCACCATCTCAATTTTGTAGCACCGAACATTGGTATTAGAGCTTTGAAGTAGTAAAGATTTGTGGAAGTGTAAAGTCAAGATCTTGTCACCATCTCAATTTTGTAGCACCTAACATTGGTATTAGAGCTTTGAAGATTTTGCTCTAAACCGCTAATCCCCAAAGAATTTTTTTTTTTCTCGTGTTTAAGGTTGTGTTTTGCAGTATTTTGGTGACACTCCCCTCACTCTTGGAACAGAATAGCAGGCCTGCCATAGCGCATGGGACCGTGTGCCTTGAGCGTCCGAAAATAGCAACCGATGGTCTACCGCGTGTTGCATGTGGGGTGCGCCGACGAGGGGGTAGATAGTTGTCGCGAAGATAAGTCTACGACCTTCCTTGAACCAAGAGCATAAATCCTTGCATGGTCAAGACTTGTAGCGGTATAGAGACCTCCCTCAATTCAGAAGGCCAGCAAGTTGTGGCACCTGTATGTATTTTCTCGTTTTATGTTGACTGCTGACGTGGCAGTCTGTACAGATTTCCACAGTTTGCACTGGTAGCTTTTGGGCAAGATGCTTTTTGGGACCAGATGCTGTCACAAAGTGGTGACGTGGCATGACCACTCGAGAAGAAGGCTGACGTGGCAGGTTGATGTGGCTGGCAATACGGACGTTGACGTGGACCAACAGTACGGATTTTCGGTTTTTCCATTGACATGCTGACGTGGCAGACTGTACGGACATGTCCGCTTTTTGTGCTAATTGGTGTACGTAATTTCCGTAAATTGCGCTGACTGCTTTTTTGCAGTTTTTGGACCTAGTTGCTTTTGGGGAACTCATTGCTTTTGAGTTTAACTGCTTTTGGGATCCCTTGTAAGAGTAAAAGAGCCCCAAGGGCCTCACTTCTTAGAGCATCTGGACGCAGAGTCTGAGAGCGGAGGTCACCTACGGGAGTTGTACTTTGCTCAAGATTTAATAAAATAAAGATAAAGAAATACCGAAAGGGGTGCTGGCTTTGGGGCCAATACCTCTGGGCACGGAACTACGTCGGGCCGTGTCGTCTCGAATTGAAATGTGATTTAAGTTGTGAAGTATTTTTTAGTGAATCTCTCTCTCATGTCGCGACAGATTCTAGACTTGGGGTGCCCAAGTCTGTTCCAGTGGTATCAGAGCATCAGGCGTGTGCTTTTCTCAAAGCATACCGGTCCTATCAAAGAGCAAACAGGGCACTTGGGCACTTTGGAAATTGTTATTGAGAAATCTTCGTCCCCCGACCCCAAACTTATTAGCCACTCCCACCCTTACTTCATCGTGCATCGAGTGCGCTCTCGTCTTCATCGCTCTGTCTTACAAAGCATAAAGCCATAAAGAATCCGAGATTACACATGGATTCAGGCAAGAATCAAACTACTTCTCCTGCCATCTCCGAAGCGGGAGGTGGTACGGAAGATTCAAGCAGATCAACAGAGAACGAGTACGGGCCACCTCGGCCTTTATAGTATGAACTCATGGAGATGCAACGTCAACAGCAGGTTGACGAGTGTGCAAAGCAAATGCTTCAGTTTGCCAAGGATCCAAAATACGCCAAATTTTTGACCCGGCATCGGATTGATGAAATGCATACTCATTGTCAGAAAGCCATTAAGTCACCAATAAAACCGGCAATCAAGAAACCTCCTGTCCTACGGATGTTTATTAAAGATGAACTCGAGGACATTATTGAAAAGCGAGTCAACTAACTATTTGGGTCAAAGGAGAAGCAATTGAAGAAACGTAACAAGGGAGCTGACTTTCTTGGTTACTTGGGCCGAAAATCCTCTTTTGAGAAAGCAAGAAAACAGAAGAAGCATGTACGCTTCGAAGCATTGTCCAGTTCGTCCTCATCTTCATCTGACAACTCGGATAGCTCATCTTTTTCTGAGTTGATAGAAAGGGCAAGAAACGACGAACTGAGTATACGTTTTATGAAAAAGGAAGCACTTTTATAGAGCTAATCAGTATGATTTTCTCGACGACAAGGGCAAGAAGGCCAAGGAATTCAAAGAAGGTAGACATGCGGTAAAGTTTGAAACCTTTTCAGGGTTTCGAGATGCTCCCAAGGCCTTAGCCTTTATCCAACAGTTTCATATAGCATTTTCGGGAGGCCACTACATAGAGCATTCCAAGATTAGACGGACAACATCCTTACTGAAAGGCAATGCATGGACATGGTGATCCACTCTTTTGTTAAGGAAATAAGCGTTGACAAAGTGGCTGAAATTCAAGAAACTTTTTATTTTTGCATGGCTCACCCAAGAGTATGAACGAGATGTGAGAACCGACTCGAATTGTCTTTGGATGATGAGGGGTGACACTTTGGATGATTATTGTGAAAGATTTTGGGATACTTTCCTTCCGACCTCTTCTTTCAAGAAGATCGGTTTTAAGGAACAGATTGAGAGGTTTTGTTGTGGACTCCTCAAAGAAATTCGAGACTACTGTCTTGAGAAGAAGTCAGAGTCCATTTAACAATTGATGGGACATGCTAAGCAGAGATTCGGTATGCATTGCCCAAGTCTGTTACAGATGCTTTGAGTTGAAGCTTTTCATGTAACTGCTTTTCAAGGCCAAGGGCCTTTAAATATGTGTAGAGGGCTCATTCACTGACACTCTTCCGGGTGAAGGTGTAGAGCGCGAGTACCGGCATTGTATTGAGTTCAAGTAATACAAAGAAATACTGAAAGAGGCGCCAAGGTTTGGGCCAGTAGTAACCAAGGTTGTACCAGTCCGTACGTGCTGATCCGTATTGTACGACATGTCCATATTGATCCGTATAGTACACAGACTGAAAGTTCTGTACGCATAATTTTTTTTAATTTTTTTTTGGGGGATTGGGCATCCACATGGTGTCGCAGCGACTAGGGATTCCGATTATGGATGTGCACCTAGGGTGTGCAAATGTTGAAGACCGGTGAAATCAGGGGCTCTCGGCAAGTACAAATATTTATTGAATGTTCTACACGATTGTTACTAGGTACTTGGTTAGTGAATCTCCAGTTGATAATGTTTGTAGTTATGTGTCCCCAAGTAGTTTGCATGATATACATTTTCTAAATCTCTACTAAGGAATGGAAAATGTCCTCTCATTTATTGGTTTTTATAAAGGTACATATTTTTACGTACATAAAAATTCATCCATACAGAACGACCGTCGACGTACAGTACGTACAGATACGCACCGTACATTACGTATGGTACCACCTTGGCCAATACTCTTTGGGGTGGAATTCCACCATTGGTGAGTATATTCTAGAAGTGTGTTTGTTTTGAGGATGACCCAGATTTTTCTTCGTCTTCAGAGAGTTTCGATAGGTTGTCGTCCTCTAGCTCCACCGAGGACGAGAAAAAGCGGAAGGAATGGAGAAAAAGCAAGGAAAGCAGATTTTGAAAAAGATTAGAAGACACAGGGGGCTATCTTGCAGTTAGAGGAGGAGATTTTGTCCAATGTTGACAATTCAAAGTGAGCAAAAGAACAAGAAGACCAAGGAGTTCAAGAATGGAGTCAAGCAGTCAAGTCTGACACGTTTTCAAGCTACCAGAAAACCCATCGAGCCCTTGAAGTCATACAACAGTTTGACGTCCCCTTGTCGGGAGGTCGCTTCTAGGAACGCTCCAAGGTGCGAAGGGTGGCTGTCACGTGCCAATAGAAAAGAACAGACTGAACAGACTTTTAGCACTTCAATAACAGTTGAACTGAAAGAGAGAGACGACACGCGACACGGAGTGGCGGAATTCCACCCCAGAGAGTATTGGCCCCAAACCTTGGCGTCCCTTTCAGTATTTCTTTATATTCCATCAACATAGTACAAGCCGGTACTCCAAACTCCGCACCTTCTCTAGGAAGTATGCCAGAGAACGAGCCCTAACCTCATATTTAAAGGCCCTTGGCCTAAACAGCAATTAAAGTGAAAAGCCTTCAAAACTCAAAAGCTCCTGGTCCAAAAAGCAATGCCAAAAGTTGCCAGCTTTTCGTAAATCGCATTGGTGTTCGTACAGCAGGCCACGTGTCAACCCGCCACGTCAGCAAATCAGGGTTAAGGTTAGGGTTAGGGTTTCTGATTTTAGGGTTAGGTTTTGAGTAGAATTAAGGTTTTTGATTTTAGGGTTAGGGTTTCAACAAAATTAGGGTTTTGGATAGAATTAGGGTTTTTGATTTTAGGGTTAGGGTTTCGGATAGAATTAGGGTTTTTGATTTTAGGGTTAGGGTTTTAGCAGAATTAGGGTTTCGACAGCAGTTTGTTACATCTCCCCTTGTTGAAAGAGACATATCTGCAAAACAACTCAAGTTAGCTGAAATATCGAGGGTCATTCCGAGGGACATTCTGAGGGACAATCAATTTGCTCTTTTTATTAAGGAGTTAGCTTCTCCTTTCTGCTCTTTTGATCAAGGAGTTAGCTTCTCCTTTCGGCTGTTTTGATCAAGGAGTTAGCTTCTCCTTTCGATTGTTTTGGTCAAGGAGTTAGCTTCTCCTTTCGTCCAGATCGAAACTCTTTATATTCCGGCGTAATAAATTAAGCCATCAAACCCAGACCGTATTGATCTTCCACGGGTGTCTTGATGCACTAAAATTACATACCCAGGCAATCTCATCCAATTAGGAATATTCAGTGGTTGGCACATCACAATGCAACACAAATGCTTACATATGCATGTTACAAGACATAGAAACATAAAACCGTCGATGAACACTCCTCTCGCATAACCTAACAAGGTTCAGGCCGGGAGATATTCAACGACTCCCTTATCACTCCTTCCGCATAACCTAAAAAGGTCCGGGCCGGGAGATATAGAGGCCTTTTACAACCAAACGTCCCCCAGACCGCAGCCTGCGTCGTTAGGGGGTACTGAGAGTAACCACTGCTCAGACTTCTTAATACTCCTCCCGCATAACCATCCAGGTCCGGGCCGGGAGTCACAACAACAATAATTTTACAAGCATAGAACCAAACGCTCCCCAGGCATCGGCATGCGTCGCGCGGAGGTTTTCAAACATACAATGAAACGCTCCCCAGGCATCGGCCTTCGTCGTTCCGAGGTTCAAACAATACCAAAACAGTATTTCTCACTTCTCCACCCGGGAGTAAAATCACCAATCATTGAAACCAGTATCAAACCAGAGTCAAACAATTCAAATCGGCACCAAAATAGGTTCAAAACAGATACCATCCATTTCAAACAAATTCCAAACAGGATCACCAAACAAGATCAAACATAACTCAAACTTAAAAAGCAATCTCGACATCAGTCGAGCTCGAAAAGTCGACTGACTTTCCATCTTGAAACCTGCACCAAAAATTAGGGTTAGGTTTCCTCCATGAGGTCGTAGCCGATCACAACATGGTCCGTTAGCTCTTGGACAAACAGTGTTGCTTTGGCGGTGATGGTAGTCCCAAGATAGCAATCACACTAAACCTCCAAGGTCATCTGCTTGTGAAGAGACATCTATTGAGAGATGTCGAGAAATTTCAAGATATAATCTGCTAGGGTTTCCATGGCAAGCATTTCAGGATACCCCACTCTGCCAGAAGTTGCACTCCGAAGGAAGATGTTAGAAACCATATAACTTCGGCAAAAATTTTCTTGAAATCTTGCCAAGTACTTGGAGTATGCTGCTTGGTAGCTATCAACATCTGCATGGTACTGTCTCTGAGAAAAACAGCAGCTCGAAACAAATCTTGGATCCTTCTCTTGCAAATGATCTTAATGGCTTATGCCCTGTAAGACATGAGCGGTGAAGACGAGAGCGCACCCGATGTGCGATGAAGTAAGGGTGGGAGTGGCCAATAAGTTTGGGTCGAAGCGCGAGCGCCAAAATTTTCAATGAACTTTTGAAACTGCAATCTTGCTTTGACTGCTCTTTGGTAGGACCGGTATGCTTTCAAAAAAGCACATGCCTGATGCTCTGATACCACTGTCACAAGGCGGGCACCACGTGCCAATAGAAAAGAATAGACTGAACAGATTTTTAGCACTTCAATAACAGTTGAACTGAAAGAGAGAGACGGCACGCGACACGGAGTGGCGGAATTCTACCCCAGAGAGTATTGGCCTCAAACCTTGGCGCCCCTTTCAATATTTCTTTATAAATGCACCAACACAGTACAAGTCGGTACTCGAGACTCCGCACCTTCTCCAGGAAGCATGTCAGAGAATGAGCCCTAACCTCATATTCAAAGGCCCTTGGCCTAAAAAGCAATTACAGTGAAAAGCCTTCAAAACTCAAAAGCTCCTAGTCCAAAAAGCAATGCCAAAAGCTGCTAGCTTTTCGTAAATCGCGTTGGTGTCCGTACAGCAAGCCACGTGTCAGCCCACCACGTCAGCAAATCAGGGTTAGGGTTAGGGTTAGGATTTCTGATTTTAGGGTTAGGGTTTTGGGCAAAATTAGGGTTTTTGATTATAGGGTTAGGGTTTCAACAGAATTAGAGTTTCAGACATAATTAGGGTTTTTGATTTTAGGGTTAGGGTTTCAACAGAATTAGGGTTTCGACACGTCAGCAGTTTGTTACAGTGGCATCTTACTTTAAAGGAAATGCATAGACATGTTGGTCCACTCTGTTGTTGTGCATAAAAGCACCTAAGAAGTGGGTAAAATTCACGGTAGTTTTCACTTCTGATTGGATAATGGAAGGATATTATGAAGCTGTCATCACGGTTTGGCATTATGTGAGAATGAATAAGGAAGACACTTTGGATCACTATTGCAAGAGATTTTGGGATACCTATTTGCCAGCCTCCTCGTTTCAGAGGATCACTTTGAAGGACCAGATCGAGGAGCTTTGTTGTGGTTTGCCAAAAGGGGTTTGATGATATTGTCTGCAACAGAAGTCTTGACTTCATTCAAAGACTTATGGGACATGCCAAGCAAGGTTTAGTATGCATGCCGGCTCATTGACCTATCCTACAAACAAGCTAATGTCCACCTCGACGGGGCAAGAGTCTTCCAGGGAAATGAAAGAACCGAGGGAACCAGATGAAAGTTCATCAAAGCATTCAAAGAAGTAAGGGAATCACTTGATAACGTGGTGCCAATGTGGACTGCACACCTCACATATTACCTAGATTGAATAAACTCACTAGTTTCTCCTTGAGATTTTAGGGATACTGACAGGCTAACAATATTTTGCGGAATGGCTTTAATGAACTATGTACATTGAATTGGAAATTTCTTTGATTGAATTGAAGACGTGCTCTTTCATGTGTGTATTGTTAGAGACATGTAGAGAAAGATGAAATGTTTGCAACATTTTATTTGATGAATGATTTGAACTTAGTGCATCTAGAGATTTGTTAGAGATCAGCAAGATCTCGATGTGATGGCTAAGTGAATGAGATTCCAGTGCATCAAGATTTTTATCTGGTTGAGATGGTTGAATCCCGTTGTGTGTGAATCAAGAGTTCTGAAAGGATGAAATGACTCCACAGTTGTCACTTGACACATCTAACCCTATGTGTCCGTGGACAAGCTACAGCACGACAAGGGTTCCGTCAGTCCAGTGAGTCTAGATTAGCAAGTGTTCTGGCACTTTTGTGAGTGTTCGCAAACCGTGCATGCCCAGACACTTAGTGTAGATGCATATCCTCTGGTTGCACACAGCATGACCATAAGCATTCCCATCAAAATCCATCAGAATCCTTCAGGGGAATTTTCCAGTGTATTTTACCTCTTTTTCCTATTTTCGACATTTTTCACTTATTATTTTAAGTGACTTTTGTTGGGAACTGAGTAGGGCAAATTGGGTAAGATAATATATAAGAAAACCTAGGCTAGCACTAATTGGCAGAAGAGGAAGGAGAACACAGGCCACAGACTGCAGGTTCCCCCCCTCTCTCTCAAGCAAGATCCCCCCCTTGGTGGCGTTTTTCCTCCAAGCAAGAACCCTTAGCACTTGGCGTTTTTCATCCACAGCATCATCGCCATAAGACACCCCAGCACTTGGCGTTTTTCATCAAGTCATCCTCGCCATTGAGATCCAGCACCCTGGCGTTTTCAGCCCATAGGAGCATTGCCATAAGACCCCAGCCATCTAGCTTTTTCAGCATCGCCACAACATCTGGAATTCAGCAATAAAGGACCAGCCCAATCAGCGTTTTCTGGAGGACTTTAAAGGCTGCAAATCAGCGTTTTATGAGCAGCAAGACAACGTTTTTTATGTTACAAAGGGGCTGCGTTTTGCATCAGCAGATTTCAGCCCATTGGCGTTTTTGGACAGTAGGGAAAGTGCATCAGTTTTTCAGCCATAGAGTCGGTCTCGTCATCCACGTCGTCGACATCGACATAGCCCTAGACTTGCATCGGTTCTCATACATCCACTTTGTACCAGTTTGTGCAATTAATAGTAGACCACTCTCACCAACGAGAGTGGGGCCTTCGGAGGAGGGTTTTACAACATCTCTGGTGTCGTATTCTCTTCTCTCTCTATCTCTCAGTCTCATACACTTTCACGCACGGTGTCCATTTACTTTGTTTGTATCCATTGAAATCTCTCATTAAGAACGGAAGGCTCTCCCTTCCATAAGAATAAAAAGGAACCTTGAGCACAGATCGAAGTACTCATCTTGAGCAAAGTTCAAACATTCATTCCGCTGCACCTTACATTGGTATCAGAGCTTTGGCAGTGTTCAGTATCACTCAAGGAAAGAACCACAAGAACCACATAAATATATATTTTTTGCTTGTTGCGGTCGCACGAACCCAAGTTCTCTTGGGCGTGTCGATTCCTAATCGTGTTTTTGAAGAGTGACAGGAATCCCAGGAAAGAAGGGCTTGTCCAACCTCCCCTTGTGCCTCTTTTCACTCATTGAGAGTGGACTGTGCACTTAGTGACCGGCCAATCGATGTGAGGTGGGAAAAAGCAACCTTGGTGTGAGCGCAAGGCTGCCAAGGGGTGCACTCGCGGAAAAGAGAAGAACTCGGGTGAAGAGAAGATCCTTCTCTAACACAGATTGCAAGCAAAAAAAGAACCTCAAGACCCTCTAGAACTCAAGACCCTCAAGAACCCAAGAACCCAAGACCCATAAGAACCCAAGTTCCTCTTGAACTTAAGAACTCACAACTTCAGTGCATGGTCATCACCCGAAGTGGAATGGACACCGGGCATGAGAGTGATGGGCAAGAAAGTAGTGAAGAAGAATTTCAGCAACAGGGAAGTTTTCCTGACCCTCCCCCTTCGCCATCTATGCCAGGAATTGCACCAAACTCCATGGAAGCTTTGGTTAAGACAATGATGGACATGATGGCAAAGTAAGAGGTGACTCGCATTGCTGCGGAGCGTGAGGGCCAAGACAACAACATGCTGCGGAGCGTGACCCGCCAAGACAAACAGGATCGCGATCGCTTGGCGGTCGAGGAATGGAAAGGAAAAAAAGCGGCAAGAAAGGCCGCGACTTGGAGCAAGCTCGCTTGGCGGCTGAAGAAAGAAAGGCTACTATTGAGCGTGAGCTTGTGCAAGCGCGCTTGGCGGCCGACGTAAGAAGGGAAGCGGCCGAAGAAAGAAAGGCTACTTTGGAGTTAGAGCGTGAGGCCCAAAGAGAACAACGCATGAACGACTTGGTGCTACATGTTCTCACCTCGAAACCTGAACCGGCCAAAGAAGTTGGTGGTTCATCAAGTGGCGCAAGCTGAGATTCGGACTCCAACAACCCCCTCATTGAGAAGTTGACGTTCAGTAAGTATGATGGTAGGATGGACGCTTGTCACAAAGTGATGACATGGCGGATAGCAGAAACCCTATTTTCTGCCAAAAATCCTAAAATTCTTGGAAACCCTAATTTCTGCCAGAACCCTAATTTTCGGAAATCGCAAAGGCTGATTTTTTTAAATTAAAAAAAATGATGAGCGACACAAATTTTTCTTTTTCTCTACGCAGTGAGAGAGAGAGAGAGAGAATGCTTTTGCTTTCAAGTTTTGACTCTTTGTGCGAGAGAGAGAGCAATTGCTTTTGATTTGAAGCTTTTGAGGCTCTGCTTTTGGGCATCCCTTGTAACCTTTAAATTAGTGTGAGGGCCTCACTTCTCAGAGCATCTGGACGCAGAGTCTGAGTGTGAATCCCGACCCACTCTTTTGTACTTTGAACTGATTACTATAAAAAGAAATACCGAAAGGGGCGCCAGACTTTGGGGCCAATATCTCTAGGCACGGAACTCCGTTGGGCCAGTGCAAATCTATTGTGAACTGTAAATTGTTTTAAAGTGGTTATTTGGTGCTGTCGCGGTTGATTCTTGACTTGGAGTGTCCAAGTCTGTTACAATGGTATCAGAGCACGGCCGATTTCTCTTCTACGAGAAATCCGATCCCCAAATTTTTTTCCACGGCAGCTATGGCTTCACGCAAGGATCAGTCGACTCCCTCTGCATCTGAAGATGCGGGCAGGGATCACAACGAAGATTCAGACAGAGAGTATGGCCCGCCTCGGCCTACTCAGGCGGCTTTTGACAAGGCAAAGAAACGGAAGAAGTGTGTTCGATTTCAAGGAGTACCCAGTTCTTCTTCTTCTTCTTCTTCTTCTTCTTCTTCATCTGACAGTTCTTCTAGCTCTTCAGATTCGAGCGAAGAAGATAGAAAAGGTAAAAAGCGAAGCAAGAAACAAAGCTTCGGAAAGGGCAAGAAAAAGGCAAAGCCCAGATTTATGAGTTTGTTTTGGAAGGCAATTTGGGAGAACATTGGCACGCGGTTGCAGTTCTCGTCATCGTTTCACTTGCAGACTGACGAGCAATCTGAGTTTGCCAATTCAGTGGTTTTAGATTTATTGAAGTCTTGTATCGCAGATCAGAAGACTCAATGGGAAAAGAACTTACCTTTGGTGGAATTTGCCTACAATAACAAGATACACTTTCGACGAGGAAGACGCCATTTGAGATTGTTGAAGGGCTACGAAGGTTCCATCCTTCCTGAGCACGAAAGATTAGATATTTGAAGCGGATGAATATTCGCGAGATTTGGATACGGCTTTTACCAATGTTCGCGAGACTTTGCAGAATTCTCAAGAACGACAGAAAAAGGCAGCGGATCGCCATTGTCGCGACTTGAAACTGAAGGAGGATGATTGGGTGCTCTTACGTTTTGAGAAGGCACGCCTAAGAAAGAAAAAGGGAAAGGAGAGGCTTTTCCCAAAGCTTAGTATGCGATACTACGGACCTTTCCAGAGTACTGAAAAGATAAATGATGTCTCCTTCCGATTGAAACTGCCAGATACTTGGAGGATTCACAATGCATTGCATGTGAGTCTCTTGAAACCTGTTAAGGGTGATGTGCCTGATGATGGGGAGCTTGATGAGCAACCCGCAGTGGAAGAAAACGAGGAGACCCTTGTTGCTGAACAGATTTTGGCACATACGGATACGAAGAAAGGTAAAGTCCGAAGGCGGTTCTTGGTTAAGTTCAAGAACTTTCTTGCATTTGATGTGAAGTGGATGGAGGAGGAGGACCTAGAAGATACTCCTCGGATTGTGAAACTTTACCTCGATGTTTTGGTTTAGCATAGTCTACTCCAAACGGAACCCAGAAATTCAGCTTGGCCGAAGATCTGGTGCAGTGGGATGCACAAGAGGGGAGTGACTCCGCTCCTTTATCAACAGATGCCTTGATTTTGATACTAAAGTCACTGATGTCTCTTTGAGCTTCAGGGATATTGAGAGCTGACAATATTCTGCTGGATGACTTTATGAAATGGAAGTTCCTGATAATGATACTGATTTGTTCTTGACTTCTTTTGAGTGCAGGAACTGATAGCCGAAATGACTGCAGTATTTTGGTTTGATTGATCTCGAATAGACATGGTTGCAATAGGGGTTAGTCAATCGGACATCGATGAGGTCCCGATTGGACCTAGATGTGATTGCTAGCTACATTGCCGATAAATCATGGTCTAAGATCCGAATGAATGTTGATTGTCCTGTGATGTCTGGTGATGTCCTGTGATGTCGTGTGATGTGACTGTCGATTTTGTACATGTGCTAGATGTGTGTTCCTAGTACGTAGGTACTAACAGTCAGTGTCTGCTAAGACGGTTTATGGCTTTTGTCGGTTTTGCAGGCGTAATCGCGGTCGATTACAATGCTTTCAAGAGGGGGGTATGTCACCAAGTGATGACGTGGCGGACAACAGAAACCCTAATTTCTACCAAAAACCCTAATTTCCGAAAATCGCGGAGGTTGAAAATAAAAAATAATAATAAAAAAAATATATTTTAATTAATGATGAGCGACGTAAATTTTGCTTTTTCTCTACGCAACGAGAGAGAGAGAGAGAGAGAGAGAGAGAGAGAGAGAGAGAGAGAGAGAGAGAGAGAGAGAGAGAGAGAGAGAGAGAGAGAGAATGCTTTTGCTTTCAAGTTTTGACTCTCTGTGTGAGAGAGAGCAATTGCTTTTGATTTGAAGCTTTTGGGGCTTTGCTTTTGGGCATCCCTTGTAACCTTTAAATTAGTGGTGAGGGCCTCACTTCTCAGAGCATCTGGACGCAGAGTCTGAGAGTGAATCCCGACCCACTCTCTTGTACTTGGAACTGATTAATATAAAAAGAAATACCGAAAGGGGCGCCAGACTTTAGGGCAATATCTCTAGGCTCGGAACTCCGCCGGGCCAGTGCAAATCTATTGTGATCTGTGAATTGTTTTGAAGTGGTAATTTGGTGCTGTCGCGGTTGATTCTTGACTTGAGTGTCCTAGTCTGTTACAACGCTAGTGTTATTCATTCTTGGTTGCATTAATTTAATGCTTATTTTGCGACAACTAAGAAGACGGGAAATAAGGGTCACATAAAAAGAACATGTCCTAAGCTTGACTCTAATGAATCTAAAGAATCCACAGAACCCACTTCCTCTGTCAATGCAATTAATGATAACACGAGTGTGCCCCAAGTTTCTCCTGACCCTCCCATTGATGAGTCTCTCATTAAATGTTATGGTCATATGACGGGGCAGCGTTTTGTTTTATCGTTTGACCCAGGCAGTATGCATGATGTGATCAGTCCCTCTCTTGTTGAGAGAGCCCGCCTAGAGGTTAGTCAGAAATCTTCTCTCAAGGTCTCTTTCTTTGCTCCCGATATGGACTCTCTCATCACGAAAGAGTACCTTGATGTGTTGTTTACAGTTCAACAAGCTGCTTTCCATAGAAAATTTTTGTCTCTCCTCTCTCAGGATGTGATATGATTTTGGGCATTCGATGGTTTCGTGAGCATAACCCTCTCATTGATTGGGCGGAAAATACGTTCACTTTCAATGCCAAAAGTGACTCTCCCATTGTCATTCCTAGAGAGAAAGTTGTTCATTCTCCATCTCTCATTGCTAATGTGCAGGCGAAGATTGAACGGATTCAAAAGAAGGAGACTCTCTCAGTCTCTTCTTCTCCAAAGCATGACACACAGGATTTGCATGATGATAAGCATGATGATTTGGATGACAATGACAATCATGATGATTTGCATGCTGATCAAGATGTGATTTCTCACAAGCCGGATGATTTGCATGATCAGGATTTGATTTCTCACTAGCATGATGAGTTGCATGAAGATGATGTGATTGTTCACAAGGATGATGTGTTTGTTGATACTTTTTCTAGCGAAGCTAACCTCATTGCAAATTCGATCACTCACGAAGAACCGATCTTGGCTCTCGAGCCTAGGTCCAAGGAACCCTCACAGGAAGTGTTATGTGTTCGCATGATTAGTCAGCACGCATTGTACGAGTGTTTCATTCGTGAGCGTTTCTTGTATTTTCGTCAGCGTCTTTGTGTGATTCCTTTTCCTAGGCATGACATATTGTACGTGAGCACGTTTCACTCATGAATGAGCACGAATGTATGGGGATTTTTCATGAAAAGCTGAAAAGTATGCATTCAAGGAAGTCACATTCCATGTCTCTTCCTTGGCACGACACAGTTGTAGAAAGAAAGAAAGTATGTACTATGAGCACCAAGCATGGGCATTTCCGTTGTGAATTGCCACCGTTGATTGATTTAGGTCAGCAAGATAAGATTCGATCTCATTGTTTGCGTGTGTGTGGTGAACGGTTTGACACTCCGTCTCTTTGCTCATCTACATTGCATGCATAATCTTTTAGGAAGACAATTTTTTTTCCAGTCACTTTACATTTACATGGAATAGATATGTTCATGGTTTTGTGTTGGAAATGGTTTCAAGAATTTTCAGCCATGGAGATTCTTGAAGGAGAAAGAAGCATGACTCTAGATGAAGTTGAAGCATTGAAGGAGCCTCAGAAGACTTTGTGTTGCTTTCGGCACGGCCCAAAGAAGCAAGCGTTGCAGACCTTTATGAAGTTCAAGTACCGCACAACCCACACATCAGAGTGTGCCGGTGAAGAGTCCCTTCCAAGATTCCGGATGCTATTGGCGATCTCCCTCGACGCCATACAGTTCGGTACCAGTATCTCACTTTGAAAAGGAAAGGATGTCACGTGACACATCCAACTCTATGTGTCCGTGGACAAGCTACAACACGACAAGGGTTCCGTCAGTCCAGTCAGTCTAGATTAGCAAGTGTTCCGGCAGACCGTGCATATTCGCAGACTATTCGCAGACCGTGCATGCCCAGGCACTTAGTGTAGATGCATATCCTCTGGTTGCACATAGCACGATCATAAGCATTCCCAATAGAATCCATCAGAATCCTTCAGGGGAATTTTCCAGTGTATTTTACCTATTTTTCCTATTTTTGACATTTTTCACTTATTATTTCAAGTGACTTTTGTTGGGAACTGAGTAGGGCAAATTGGGTAAGATAATATATAAGCAAACCTAGGCTAGCACTAATTGGCAAAAGAGGAAGGAGAACACATGCCACAGGCAGCAGGTTCCCCCTCTCTCTCTCAAGCAAGACCCCCCCCCATTGGTGGCGGTTTTCCTCCAAGCAAGAACCCTCAGCACAACATCATCACCATAAGACACCCCAGCACTTGGCGTTTTTCATCAAGTCATCCTCGCCATGGAGATCCAGCACCCTGGCGTTTTCAGCCCACAGTAGCATCGCCATAAGACCCCAGCCATCTAGCGTTTTCAGCTTCGCCACAGCATCTGGAATTCAGCAATAAAGGACCTGCGTTTTGCATCAGCAGATTTCAGCCCATTGGCGTTTTTGGATAGTAGGGAAAGTGCACCAGTTTTCAGCCATAGAGTCGGTCTCGTCATCCACGTCGTCGACATCGACATAGCCCTAGACTTACATCAGCTCTCATACATCCACTTTGTACCAGTTTGTGCAATCAATAGTAGACCACTCTCGCCAACGAGAGTGGGGCCTTTGGAGGAGGGTTTTACGTCTCTGGTGTCATATTCTCTTCTCTCTCTATCTCTCAGTCTCATACACTTTCACGCATAGTGTCCATTCACTTTGTTTGTATCCATTGAAATCTCTCATTAAGAACGGAAGGCTCTCCCTTCCATAAGAATAAAAAGGAACCTTGAGCACAGATCGGAGCACTCATCTTGAGCAAAGTTTAAACATTCATTCCGTTGCAGCTTACAAGAGTGATCTAGGTGCATTGAGTTCTGGATAGGATGAGATGGCTAAATTGAAAGATCGAAACACAGTATTCAATGTGAACTAAGTGTATGATTTTGTGAACTGTATGCTTCGTGAATGTACTGCATGTGGTGATGGTCATGGGCATGGTTTGCTTGAAATTTGAAAACAAAAGAATATGAATCTGATAGTAACAAGACTTAGTAGATCAAGACATCTGTGAAAAGATCAGTGTGGTCTGGATGTGATTGCTGAGTAAGTACAATGATCATGATTTGTATCTCAGACCCTTGACAGAAGTGTGATTGATCATTGATTGATGTCTCTATAGAAGTGCTAGATTTGTGGAGTCTAGTGCATGGGTACATAGAGTTAGTGTCTACTTAAGGAAGTTTCTTGTCCTTCGGTTGCTTTGCAAGGGAATGTAATCGAGGGCCCTGGATTACATTTTGTTCAGGAACAAGTTGGTGGCGTGGCGTACCCAACTTGAAAGAATTGGTCAAGAGGACAAGGAAGTAAATCCAAAAGATGGGTCAAGGGGCCCAAGGGTTGAGGGATTGGAAAAATCCTAACCCCTACCAACTTATGGAGCACCAGGCGAGAGGCCTAAACCCTACTGATAAAAAGCGTAAGGGCTACATGTGAAATCCATAAATTGTGCTGGCTGCTACCTTGTGGCACTAGGTACGGATTTCGGCAATTTGCGCTGTTGTTCTTGGCAAATTTGGGCGCCAGCATTGGAGCCACTGCTTTTGGAGATTAGTGCTTCTGGGGCTCTGCTTTTGGGCATCCCTCGTACGTTTATAAGTGCCTAGAGCGTCACTTTTGAGAGAGCAAATGGACGTAGAGTCTCGGAGAAAGTTGTACCCTTGGGGAGTTGTACCTTTGCGAAGCAATAATAAAGAAATACCGAAAGGGGGGTCAGTCTTTGGGGCTAGTGCGTCTTGGCTCGGAACTCCGCCATGCCGTGTCGACTCTCTCTCTCTCTCTCTCTCTCTCTCTCTCTCTCTCTCTCTCTCTCTCTCTCTCGCGTGTGCGCGTGCCCGTCAAGTTCAGTTGTTTGCAGATTTTGTTCGTGTGTTGCTATTCATTTTCTCATTGGAGTGCCCAAGCCTATAACAGTTGCACTTAAGAGAGTGAGGTCATGTTTCAATCGTGCATTCTTGCGAGAATAAAAAACTGAATCTTCCGCACATTTCCCTCTTTAGGTTGATGTTGTTGCATGACTTCAAAATCTAGAAATTAAGTCTTATGTCCTTGCTGTGCTTGGCGTTAAAGTTGAGCCTGTTTACAAAGTTCCATTCAAGTGAGCTTCTCTTGTGTACTCTGTCCATCTGTTTGCCTAAGGCATTTTTAGGTAGATCTTAAAAAATGTAAGCAAAGGAAAGAAATGGTGATTGTGTCTTTAGTGCAAGTGTTTTTACCCCATCTTGTAGTTCACCAAGGTATCTATTGCAAAACATAAATTCATAGCTTGGATTGGCCAATTTATTCGTGATAAAATGTACACAGCATTAGCTGTTTGCATGTCTTAGCTTGAGAATGATGAAGTAAAGTATTGGGATTGTTATTTTGTAACATGTAAAATGTAGTGTGTCATGCAAACTGTATGGTCGGAAAATGCTGTTGCTGTTTTATGTTTTGAGAATGCTGAGATGTCAAAGATGATAAGAGCTCTTCTACTTGCAGTGGAGTCCGACAGAACCAGATGTGTTCGCATCCTGCTCGGTGGATACAACTGTAGGGATTTGGGATGCACGACGACGTGATGGGATGGTTCTTTCAGTCAAGGCACATGATTCAGATGTTAATGTCATTTCATGGAACAGGTTTTCACTGAATGTGGTTTTTGTGAACGTCTAAACAGGGTTGTCTGTGCATGAGGTGGAGCATGCATGCCGTAGACAAAATGACGAGTCTCTGTTTCTGTGGTTGCATGTTAGCCTCTTTATTGACTCTTCTTTTTTAATCCATGTGTTGTTTGTGTGCTACTCTATGTTGATGTGGGTACTAAGAGCGTGTTAAGTGGTTAAAATCCTTGTGGAAGCACTCGTGCCATCGGTCTCATTGCTATAAGGGCAGTACAGCGTCTGTGACTGGGGATGTGCATCTCACAGCCAATCGCGCTTTCGGTCTCATTGCTATAAGGGCATGATTCTGACACATGTACAGCGTGTGTGTGACTGGGGATGTGCATCCCACAGCCCAATCTCTTGCATCTCATTCTCTGCATTTTGTTGGGCCATGGACCAGTACATTCTTCAGTTGACTCCTGTCTGTTGGCTCCAAATGTAGGTCTGTTTGGATTCACAGCTTTTTTGTGTCTCTCTTTATTGTGGCATGCTCCTCATGTCATCCTTCTCACCTGCTTGCTCTTGTAGTCTCTCCCTCTTTTTTTGTCGTGCTTGACTAGTGTTGCAAGTTCTTGTGCCAAAATAATATAGTGAATCATTCTGCCTGTAAGGAGGTGACCTTGTATGTGCTGAATGCTTAAGGAAGCTTTTTCTTGCTGCGTGCATGTATCAGGCTAGCAAGCTGCATGCTAGCCTCTGGAAGTGACGATGGAACATTCCGTATATGGGACTTGCGAGCTTTTAAGGTTTCCATTAAGTCTGAATTTATTTAAACTCTCCTATGCGACGTTGATGATTGGGTTTTTCCCAATAGCTGGAAAGTACTTGCACCATACGACATTTTGATTTAAATAGGTGCACCTTGCTGCAGGAGGACTCCTTTGTTGCTCACTTCAAATACCATAAGGAACCTATTACATCGATTGAGTGGAGCAGTCATGAAGCATCAACGATAGGTGTTACCTCTGCGGATGACCAATTAACGTAATGCGTGCTTTTCCCAGCTTTGGCTACCCAGTTCAACTACTCATGTAAAAAAGAGTTTGCATATAACACACGCAAATTTTACATAATGCAGAATCTGGGATTTATCTCTGGAGCGGGATACAGAAGAGGAAGCAGAGTTTCAAGCTCAAATGAAGCAAAAGGTGGAGGCTCCAGAGAATTTACCTCCCCAGCTTTTGTTTGTACACCAGGTAATTAAAATCTCTGAAGGAAAAAGTAAACTTTGGTCATCCTGCCAAGCGAAATTTACATCAGGCTGCGTTTCAAATTTATAGGATAAATGCCATTAAATAGGGTGGTAGTGAATTTCCAGTCCAACTGCCACAAAAAGTAATTGCTTACTTGACTTCACCACATGATTTGCAGGGTCAAAAGGACATGAAAGAGCTTCATTGGCATCCTCAAATTCCCGGTTTACTAATGTCAACTGCAGCAGATGGCTTCAATGTGCTTAAGCCATCCAATCTGGAAAGCCTTAACACGTCGTAGTTTACAGTGGAAAGCCCATGTAGGAAGAAGCTCTACTTTGGACATGAACAAGACCCTCAAATAGAACCAGGGACATGCGTCGTGACAGCAGATTTTGTCATCGAAGGTTATGCGAGGAGGGCCTATGGGAATCATCAAGTTGTTGAGGGGCAAGTCCAGCACGTTCTCTGGTTAGAGTGAGTGGTATGTTCACCATATTGTCTTACCTTGTCAAAGGTCTTCTACTGCATAGGAGTGCAAGCAGCCCTATGAAGAGGGATCATTACATCCGATTTGTCTTGCTATTTCCTTAAATTATCACTCGTGTAGGCCTTTGGTGTAAAGTTTCTCCTGTTCAAAGAAATTTAATTTCCTCAATTTTCCTCAAAAGTCATCATGGGCAGAACTTTGGTGTAAAGTTTAGTCTGTAGTAAGAGAGCCTGTCCTAAACCTTCGTCTGTGGTTTTGTTTGGATCAAGCACTTCTCAAAATAGCTCATTCTAAATTAAACAAGTTGCCTCATGCACAGACACAAATAAAACTTGTATCCCACGAGGACGTTTATGCAAAAAACCATAAATGTTGAGCACTTGAAATTTTGGAGCAAATGTTGTACCTTATGTTGTTTGCACACTTGCACTTGCTTTGAGTGATGACATCCACATATCTTGTCTTCCCAAGATTGGGGATAGAGCTTCCATTCCCTTCAAGCAAGTTGAGAAGCAAGCTCGTACTCGAGGCCAACAACGCTTGTGCAATTGGAGACATGTTTGCTATATCATTGTTGTGCCCACAAACATTTCAAGGACGATGTCTTTAGCCTTCGTAAAAGTGTCGAGCATCCACACAAGGTACATACTAACAATGAGAAACCTCATTCATTTGGCTATCGATATATATTGTGCGAAGGATGGGACCCGTTTTGCAAGCCCAATGTGCTACTACCTATCGCTCCTTGTCCTTGTACAAGGAGTGGCAAGGCATGTGTTTACTTTTTGGATGCCCTCACCTTGTCTATCATGCCACAGGCATCCTTCTCGAAGCCTTGGAGATTATTAGAAGATAGTGATGACTGGCACATAACACGAGATTAAACACTAAAGAAACTTCAAAGTTGCCAAAGAGAGACTGGCGCACTTACAACCTCAAGGTCTTCGTCATTTTCAAACCTCCAAAACTCTCTGACAGCATTCAAATAGAAAGCGTGCCAAAGTGTCAAGCTTGCGTTTGTGCTAATGTTGACCACTCTAGAGAGTCATCACCTTGCATGATGACGATAAAAGTGCCATTCTCTAACAAATACTAATGTCTAAGAGGCACAATAGTTTTGATGACATCAAATCTCATATCATTCCATGTAGCTACTAGAGGGCTAGAGTGAGACACAGCGACGCGTGTGGGAAGGCCGAGCCATAGCACTTGGGCTCTGCACAAAGCTAAATTGGGATCCATGTCATCAAACCTAGCCAATCTACAAAATAGATGTCACGTCTGCACCAAATTCCTTCAAACTAATAAGTCGATCATAAGCAAGGATTATTTGAGCCTTACGGATTTGAAAGTGTCTTTGAGAGCGTTAATTAGTTTTGCTTTGTGTGTTGTATAAATCATCAATAATTTCGTCAAGGTCCCACAACAATGTTAATTTTTGCAATCAAATATTGAAACTTGTCTCTAGAGACATAAAGCCATAAGGACACCACAATTAATGTCGCATGAGTTTATCCACAATAACTACATACTTGTCGTAAAGGCACTCAAGATATCTCTTTCTAATTGTTATGTATTGTCCTCGATTGGATGGTCAGTGTGAGTTTTGGTCATTATACGTTCATGCAAAAGTCCCTCTTCAACACGTGAGTGATGGTTTATGGTGAGACTCCCCCTAGCTATCTTCCCACTCCTTCTCTTCTTTGGTGTCTTCAATTTCCACCGACTTTCTACGCTTCTTGGGGGGGGGGGGGGGGGGGGGGGGGGGACTTCTCAATTTGCCTAGGCTTGGAGGTGCATTGGTCGGCGTTCCTCTTGCCCTTCTTTGACGTGGCATAGTAGTCCTCGTTCTCCACCCCTTTCTCATTCACTTTGAGCCTCAGACATAAGGAGACAAACACACATGTTATATTCTAATGATCATCACAACACATTTGTTGATTTATATTTGAGGCTTGTACCTTTTTTGATGTTGATTCCCTTTGGGACAATCAATGAACAAAGGGAAAAGACACCACCCATTGCTCCTTGTAAGGCACTTGTTTATCTCCATGGTGTATATCCCGATCTCCACTCGTTCACTAAAAACCCAGGCATCTTTGGAATGCTCATGGCACCATCTCACCACCTTAACAACATTGATCCACCATATGCAACACAATGGACTCTTAGTTGTAGCCATCTCAACATCCACAAGTCATGTATTTATCATTTACTTGTATAACACTCGTTGCATGATACACTCTATGTGAGGTTCCTCCTCGATGAAGATGGGCTTGTCCTATGCATGCATTTGTTGACTTACCAAATCCTTCCCCCTTTTTAGGGCCTCTTTGTAGGGATGTATACATGTGAGTTTGGAATCCTAGTGACGATGCCACCTTTTTCATATTCTACCTACTCATATGCCTCTGTCAAGACTAAAAGTTCAACTTCTTTGATGGATTTCATTTAGTCCAATAATCAAGTTTGCTACTTTCATTTACGCTCGTGTTCATTTTCTTAAAATTATCTTAACCATGAATTTTTCTTTGCATGATCCTTCGTAGGTGCACCTACTCTTGGGCAATGATGACGTGAGTAGGGATGTTATAGCTGTTGTCCAAGCTATGCATGATAAAGGTGATAATTTTATTATTTCTATTTGGGCAAGCAACGAACTTGAGGTCACATATTTGGATCTTTGTACTTCTTTGGTTATTTTTAGCCTTTCTTTGTAGGTTTGTAGTGGTATTCTTTTCTAGTATTTAGCTTACATTAGGATTTAAGAATTTGCTCGTTTAGAAGTTGTTATATGGAGTGTGATTTCTATGATTAAGTCTTTAAGATGTCTTATCCTTGTTAGTTAAAAGTTGAGTACTTGTTTCAATTTTTAGTCAAGTAAGCTGCTTCAACTTTTTTTGCTTATGCCTTTTCTAAACATTATTTAGGGAAGAATGTTTATTCTATCTAGTGTTATTCAGTAGCAAATAAAGTGATTTAGTTCTTTTTTTCTTGTTTTCTTGTGTCCCTTGCTTTTGTATTTTTTTTGAGTGTTTTATAATTTGTGAGTTCAAACTATTCTGAACTTATAAGGGTCTATACATCATCAAAAACCATAGTGCTAATGTACCTAGCTCTATTACTATGTTTCCAGTATACGGGTGCCATCACTTTGAGTGTGCTATTTGTTTGTGTCTTAAATTGGGTGTTTTATTTGCTCAAGTGTCTTTAATTTCTTTATTCCCATTGTTCTCCTAGGGGCATGCTTGGTCAAATGGTAAATTATCGGATGGGGAGGGAGAGAGAGAGAGAGAGAGAGAGAGAGAGAGAGAGAGAGAGAGAGAGAGAGAGAGAGAGGATGAAGAAGAAGAAGAGAATTTTAAGGTTGTAGGAAACTATCCCAAGAGACCTTAAAGATCTATGAGAGAGAGAGAGAGAGAGAGAGAGAGAGAGAGAGAGAGAGAGAGAGAGAGAGAGAGAGAGAGAGATATTTTTAACGTCTTTGTGAGGCCGAAGTTAGCCTATGAGACAAATCAAATATACGTGTGTATTTGTCCTCCATCTATAAAAAAAGACAAAACAATCCAAACTGTACAAAATAAGGATAAGGATTTAAAAAAACCTTGGTTTGTGATGGGATCTATGGGGGGGATGGAGCTCTAGTATTAGGGGTATGTACATGTCTATATGCTTAGGTAGTACAACCATGCAAATGCATCAAGCTAGCTAGCTCCATGTTGTGCTAATTGGAGGGTGTAAAATGTGATACATGGGAGGATCGTGAGCAAGGGTTGCTTGGATGAACGTAGATGGGTGACCATCATTAAGGCACGTCCTCCTTAGTAGCTCAACGCGCTCAGGTCTGTGGAGTCATAGGGCCCGTCTCGTCTTAGCCTATTGGAGAGTCACTCCCCTTGGTGGATCTCAGAGTGGAGGGTGTGTGGTCCAAAAAAATTGTAAGCTATTGTTGTACAAGTGTGTCTTCGTGCCTCTGTATCTCCAGCGGATAGTGCCCCAAGTGTCTCTGATCTCAAGAGTGCATGATCTCGCGGAGGGTAGGTGTCCCTCTGAAAAGTGACTCGTATTTGCCTCTAATATCATCGTAAGCTTTGCATTTGCAAAAAAAGTTCTCCTCACCCTCCACCTCCTCTCTGTAGGAGATCCCAACTATGGAGGGTGTTGATGTGAAGGAACTATGGCGAGCTTGGAGCGTGCAGGTGGAGAGAGAGAGAGAGAGAGAGAGAGAGAGAGAGAGAGAGAGGAGTTCGACACTATACAAAAAATAACACTATGTCTATTTTAATTCAAAAGCTTTTTACATATATATGGAGTTTAACTTTGCCATGCAAACTTGACCTAGAAGTGAATTTGCTTGCATGCCATGGGGCATGTTCCCACAAACTTGGGCTTGAAAACCTAACAATCCCCCGCTCAAGCCCGAACTAGATACATCACTCTCACAATATCTTGAGTTTTTGGTGTTCTCGTCAACCGTGAGTTTTAGGTTCTCTCACAACCAAGGGTTTTGGTATACCCATAACCTGGTGCTAGGTTAGCGTATAGCATAATGTGGATTGGGGTACCTTCTAGGTTAGCTACTCCTCCTGCTCGTAATGTGCGGTCGGATATCTCATCGATGTTTCTTCTTTCACACCTTTGTCCCATCAATAAGGCAATGCAGAATGAAGATGTGATAAAAAGTGGAGAAGGTCCTCCTGAACCCTGCTCGGCCAGGAGCCCGTAGGCCCTCATTTTCTCCATATGAACTGAGCTCAGCCTCAAGTACTGCCCCATAAAGTTTGGCCATTGTATGACCTATCATAATAGTCCTGTAATACCCTGGGTCCAAGGTGTCCCTCCCCATACTTGTGCATCGGTGTCAAGTCCACTCCTCTGGGTCTCCCTCCCCTATAGCTCGATTGAATACATGTGCAATCAATGGGGCTATAGTGGTGGCTACGTAAATGAGGTGCTCACTCTATAATCCTGTATATTCTGAAGACCGATGGTGCTATAGACTATGGATGGCCTTCTTGACCATCTCCGCTGTGAAGAAAGAGGAGCTCATGGGTTGAGGCCCAGGTGGTTTAGGGATCAGAGGCTAGTTTGGTACCTCATATATTTTCTCTGCATAATTGTGCCATACTCGTGGATCCTCAATAGGGGTAGGCGATTGTGGCTCTAGAAGGGTTCACCATGCTATGGCATTGCCCATGTTCATGAATAAGCGGCATAACTCTAGCTCTTGTGCCTCCTCAAAGGCTCGCCACTTTCGGCGCGTGAGTATCTTCATATGTCGCCTAGCCTCTCAATTAGTGATCTCCCCAAGGGTCCGCTTTGCACGCAACTGGTGATAAAGGTCTTTGAACTCATCATCATACAAACTGTTCTGTGTGGCATAGTCCCTTGGCAGGAGGTGTGACATGTGTGGGTGGTGAAGGGGAAAGAGCTAATAGCCGATGTTTGAAGGATGGATGTGATGGGGGAGGTAGTGGTGTAGAGGGGTGGAGTAAAAGGAGTCCCTTCTCAACCTCTGTCGAGGATAGGGGGGGTAGCTTGTGTGTGAAATGAATCGTGGTGTGTGGGGAACCGTGTCATGGGTGTGGAGGGTGTGGTGTTTCCAGTGAAGGAGAGTGCAAGATAGGTGTGATCGGCTCCATTAGGTATGGGTGGGCTGGTGAAGAGCTGAGTAGGTGGGTGGCCTCTCTTGATCCCATATGTAATCCACGGTACTCCCCCCCGACTGTAACTCCATGTGGTATACCATGTCAGCCCTCCTAAAGTGAGCCACTGGGCCATCCTGTTATAAATAACAAGACATTGCTGAGAGCCTAATTTGAGCAGATGGTGGCCGTACTCTGTGATGCGGGCCTTGTCTACTGAATCTCTCATTGTAGTCTCCAGTGCCATCAGGTCTTCCATGTCGTATGTCTGACACTGGTCACAACATGAATGGCATTGAAGTCTCCCATAAGGAAAAATTCCTCGAATGTCGAGTACTCCATAATCTCATTTGATAGGCATGCATATAGGGATGGTCTGTCCTCCTTGTGCCTCTCCATCTTTGTAGTGGCAAATCTGGAACCTGAGGGGGGAAGTAGCAGAGGGCAATGTAAATGATCCTGTCCCGTGATAGTTCAAAGCAAATCCAAAGGTGGCGGGCGTGCAGGTCCCGTGCAGCAGTCATGATTTACAATCCTCGTGTTGTGTCACGCTCCACTTCTCCCTTCTCATCACAACTCCAAATTTTTGAGTCGGGGAGGTCTAGGGAGATCTAGAGATGTTGTGCCCTCGTTTAGAAGGCCTGCATCTCGACATTTCTAGATCTTTCTTGACCCTCTTGACTCGTATCTTGTCTGCTCTTTTCTTTTAACACACTAATAGCTTGTATTCTCTCTGTTGGTGATATCATGTTGAGCCCAATTTTCAAGATTCTTGCCTACACCCTTCCTCTATATATCCCGTTTCTCTCAAAAATCAAACATTGAGTTTGTGAGCATCACAAAGTCGTCTATGTTCTCAATTGTCCCTAAATAGACAAGTTTGATAAAGGACATCTTGCTTTCCAAGTCACGAGTTTTCTCTTGAGTGTGAAGAAATTTGCATTATGCATTTTCCTTGCTTGTTGCTGTATAAAACATAGCCATCGCTTTATCTGTTCACAGAGAACAACCGCAGATGTGCTACCAATTGGAGATGGCTTGTGGTGAGAATTACGTTGGACATTGTTCACATCCACCACCATGGACTCTCTAAGCACAAGAGATAGATTCTAAGTAGAAAGAGATAACTTGCAATGTTAGTGAATTTGTAGGTGACGAGGAGGTTATATAAATTTCTGGATCCATCGCTTTTGTGGCAGGTGGTTTTCATGAAAACATTGCTTTTTTACTTGGTGAGCCAAAGGTCATTTTCAGGATCTTTGAGCTCATAAGTGGCCACTTGGCATGATCCAAGCCATTTTCCACAACTCCAATCACATGGCCAGGAGCCTCTCAAGAAAAACAACGCTGCTTTGGCCCCTATCACATTGGGCCGCCTGCCCAACCTAGATTTTTTGAGGTGGGCGCCCAGTTTGTGTCACATTGGGTTACAATGTAAAAGTTGGCCCTTTTCGCCAACGCCCGTAGGCCAGGTGTTTGACAACTCGTCTCTCGCGTTGACGGTTAAAGTTCAAGACCCAACAGGAATCATTCCAAAGGAGATTTAGAAGTCTAAGAAGTATGGCTTGTGCGTAGAGCATACATGTACAAATTGATTGGTGATGTCTTATACATGAAAGGGGCTGATCTCGTTTTGAGACGTGTACCTTGGCGGGAGGATCTTTACAGAGTGTTGGAAGAGAATCATGAAGGCGCATGTGGTGGCCATTTTTCTCTAAAGATCACCTTTCATAAGATTTTGCAAGAGGGGTATGTATGGCCTAGTTTGCACAAGGATGTTCACCATTGGTGTAGGTCTTGCAATAGGTGTCAAGCATTTGGGAAGAGAGTGTTGAAGCCAGAGCTACGAAAAACCATTATGGCGTTTGATGTGTTTAAAAAGTGGGGGATTGATGCAATAGGCCCGTTACCTATCACAAGCAGGGCAAAAGCTATATCTTGACGGCAGTGGACTATCTCTCTAGATGGGCAGAGGCTATAGCAGTAAAACAGATCACTGCAAAGGATGTGGCAAAATTTGTGTATGATGAAATATGTTGCAAGTTTGGGGTGCCATTAGAGCTACTTTCAGATAAGGGGCTAGGATTTAGAGCTAAACTGCTAGACTTCTTATGCGCAAAGATGAAGATTAGGCACCAGCATACCACTCCTTATTACCCGCAGTGTAATGGCTTAAATGAAAGATTCAATGGTGAGTTGGTACAAATTATTTCTAAAGTGACAGAGCACCAAGGAAAGAATTGGGATTTGGAATTGCCTAGTGCATTATGGGCTTACTGTACTTCGGTGAAGACAGGTATAGGGTTTAATCCATTTCATTTGGTGTATGGAAAGGAAGCACTATTGCCTGTGGAGGTAGAGTTGCCTGCGGTCAAGATGTTAGAGAAGTTGCTTGGGCCGCCTAGTGATGCATTCAAAGAGAGGCTCTTGCAGTTACAAGAGGTTCAGTTGGATAGGATGAGCGCATTGGAGCATTATGGGTAGATGCAGGATAAGGCTTTGGCAAAGATAAATGAAAAGGTCAAAAGTAAGGGTATCAAGAAACATGACTTGGTTTTGCGCTACAACAGTAAGCTGGACAACACCTTCCAAAAGAAGTTTCAAATTAAGTGGGAAGGCCCTTTCAAGGTAGTGGAGTGTTTTCCAAATGGCACATATTAGCTGGCTAACCTGGATGGTGTTCTACATAAGTCAAGGGTAAATGGATTGCGTCTTGAATTGTATCATGCTAGATTGATGATGGTGGAGCAAGATGAGCTGTCTGTGGATCAAGCACTGTTGGTGAGGGATGAGGAGACCTGTGATGCGGCGAGTCTCATATCTCTCTTTGCTGCTGCTGCTGATCATGAATGATCTAACAGGCTAGGGGATGGGCAGATTATGTCAGGAGTTTTTTGGAGCAAGGGATTGTGCATATGTACATACACACGCATGGTGCATCGAATAAAGGATTTCCCATTTTCCAGAGCCAGGTGGTTACGTGGGGCCCACATGTCTACAGGTAGGACACCATGTACATAGTGCATCGATTTTCACTATTACCAGTACCAGTGTGTTTTTTCTACAATAATGAGGAGTTGGTAGCGCTTAAAACTTCTCAAGGAATCTATCCACGGGTCGACGACATGAGGTAAGCAGGTGCGTCAGATGGCATCTAGTGGCGTCAGGAGGCCGAACGGGGTCAATATTTGCACGTGGATGAATACGGACACAACGTGGGTGTTTTCTTGTGAGAGTTATGCAGAAAGGTCATCATTAGGACCACTTTTTGGGGCCACTT
This sequence comes from Adiantum capillus-veneris, assembly GCF_014529385.1. Lineage (NCBI taxonomy): Eukaryota > Viridiplantae > Streptophyta > Polypodiopsida > Polypodiales > Pteridaceae > Adiantum > Adiantum capillus-veneris. The sequence goes on from NC_140950.1 coordinate 33,423,167, forward strand.
CACGTGGTTGCGAGACGCATTATTGAAAAGAAATGAGTGCCAGGTGTGCGGATGATGCAAAAAGGTGACAACTATGCACTACGAGGTAGTTTTTGGCCTGTTCGGGGTCCGTTTGAGGTCATCTAGAAGGCCAAGGGTGCCCAACTAATAAAGCTAAGTGTGGGAACTGAAAAAACTGAGAGAAGACCAGAAAAAACGTGGAGAGAAGAGGAGGAACAGCTGCAGGTGTGTTTTTGGGGTTTTTGGAGCCTGTTTTGGCCGTAAACTGCTCATCCGAGGTCGGATTTGAGCACTTTGACATTGTAGACTGGGGTTTTGGGCCGTTCCGGACGCGATGGCGCTGTCCATTTTGCCAAATTCCTCAATCTTTTTCTGCTGTTTTGGTTGTGTAAGTTTCTCCTATGAGTGAAGCTTCTGCTCCAATTTGTGATTGTATCTGGTATCTTTTACCCATATTGTGTGAGCTATTTTCCCCATTGGTGTTGGCCCAAGCTCTATTGTATCTAAAAATCAGAAATTCTCCTCTTTTGAGCTGAGTTTTGTGTGTGTGTGTGTGTGTGTGTGTGTGTGTGTGTGTGTGTGTGTGCGGAGTGGGCAAGTGGATAGTCTCTCTCGTCTCACTCCATTGGTGTGTGTCCTATCTCGGCCAGGTGTGTTGTGTAAGCCGAGTTGTGCCCCCTAGTGTGTGTGTGTGTGTGTGTATCTTCCCAAGAGTGTGTGTCGGGTAGTTATAGAGGCGTTCTGTGTGTTTCCATCCCGCTCACATTCTTTTGGCGCCCCCACGGAGGATCTTCTTCGAGTACCTTCTGCTTCGAGCTTCAAGCTTCGAGATTCGGGATTACAGGTTGCAGGTTGCAGATTACAGGTTACAGGTTACATGTTACAGGGACTGGTACAGGTACAGGTGATTCACACAGGTACAGGTATCTGGAGTACAGTGATATACTAGCATTGGTGTCAGTTGAAGTTGTTGTGGGTATGCATCACTTGGTGCCTGTGAGCGCATTGTCTGTTGGATTGTACGTTACTTATGGAAACTGACATGGTACGCCTTTGTGGAGCCATATATTGTTTTATTTGGCAGTCCCAGCCATTTCTGAGACTTGGTCTGGAAGATAGTCATTTCTGAGACTTGACTATACTCGATTTGCATTAGCCTTCGTGTGAGGGTCGATAGCATGAGGTTTTATTGAGCTGGGGGATTCTCAAATGTGGAGATCCTTTCGGTGATACAGGTAGCTGGAGCACCCTTTTCGTGACCTCGCCATAGGCTACGTACTAGTGAGTCCTATTTGATGCTCGGGTTCTATTGTTGACAGTTTATGCATACATATACAGTCTATATTTTGGGTTCCTACTGCTCTACTTCTGGGGAAACACTGCCAAAATTTTTCCGAGTTGTGATGGCTGGTTTTTTGGTCTTTTGAGCCATTTATGCTGTGATGCTGCTGAAATTTTGGCAAAATCAGAGGATAAGTCAGGTGTGCCTTCTTGGGAGGTGCATGATTGGCTTTAATGGATGATCAAAATGGCCCTCAATTCACTCCATTGCATTGAACTCAAAGAATCCAGATAAATGTTCATGTGTTCAGGAAGATTTTTTTCCAGCAGCGCATAGTCTTTATGTTCGGGCCAAGAAGATTACAAGAGATCTTGGAATGTCCTTTGCCTGTTGTAATTCCGATGATCAACTATGAAAACTCATTTGATGTGCATGTGTTTGTCCTTATCTAAAGTTGAGCTCCATTGAAGTTTCTGGGAATTGAGTTAGTAAAAGTTTTGGGTTCTTGCATGTGTGTTCAAAGGGGTTCTCAAAGCATTGTAACTTGGGTAGCCATGGCTTTCTCTTATCCGGAGTTTCATGGAAGAAGTGATGAAGATGTGGAAGATTTTTTGGAAAAGATGGAGGTTGCTTGCATTAGCAACCAGATTCATGACCCTGCGCAGATGTTACGTCTTCTCCAAATTTGTTTGAAGAGTGATGCACGAGTTTGGTCCAAAGCATTTGAAGAGGAGTTGCGTGTGGCTGATCCACCTATAAGATTGAGTTGGGACAATCTAAGGCGTGGATTGGAAGTGGAGTTTGTGAAGATAGAAGATCCTGACAAAGTGTGGCAAGAAGTACAAGGTTTGGTGCAAAAGGAAGGTGAGCCAGTAGATGCGTACATACGTAAGTTCTCATTGGCATGGGAGCGTATGTGCAAGGCCTTAGCACCACAGGTACCCCCGTCTGACATGATGAAGAAGGACAGGTTCTTGGCTAGTCTTTGGGAGAATATACGTTGGAGAGTGGAGCTAAAGAAGCCTAGGACATATGAAGATGCACTAGATGTAGCAATGAACAAAGAGTGGAAGTTGAGGAAAATGAGCCAGTTAGGGGTGGAGTCTTTGCCCATGAGGTCTGAATTTCAGCCTATAGAGTCTTTACAAGGTCGCATGTCAGGGGTTCATCATGAACTAGTGGTTCCTGTTACTACTCACGTTATACCAGCAGTGGTCACTACATCGGTGCAAGATGATGGGCTAAGGCAAGACATGAGGCAAGTGGTAGATTTGATGAAGAATCTCAGCCTAAACATGCTAGGTCAAGTGGGAAATAATCGAGGTCGAGGGAGGTTTGCAAATCAGCCAGGAGGTGAAGAAAGGCCTAGGAATGGTGTTGGACAAAGCAATGGTAGGTTTTGGAGGCAGACGCCCACATGTTACAATTGCGGAGAGTTGGGTCACATCAGCCCGCAATGTGATAAGCCACCAAGGATAGGGGGAGACATGTATCCATTGCCAAGACAGGTGTTAACTAGGTTAAATGATTATGGCATCGAAATTAAGGGAGATGAAGGAACCAGTGGATTAACCCAGCAGGAAAAAGGAAAGACAAAAGTCCTAAGTGTAGTCACCTTGGAGAAGGCATCAAAGATAGAGGATACATTAGTGATGCCTATTGGGAAGAGGACCACAGAGGATAAGGAAGGAAGAAGTGCCCCAGGTCTTAGTAAGAAGAAAGGAAAGAGCCATGAAGGCGAGGATGTCAAGGCCAAGAGGAAAAGGAGATCTCGTCGAAATTTTCATGTTTCAGATTTTCCACTAGGGGATGGGCAATTAAGCTATGACTTGAAGGAGGATCTGACGAGCAGGAAGGTAGATGTTACTTTTGGGCAGCTTCTAGAGATGGTGCCTAAGCTAAAGCGACAGTGGAAGAGGATGGTTAACCCAATGGAGAAAGATCCAGAGAGAGGTTCAGTGAAGGTGTTGGCGATGGATGAGCTACTAGACATTTGTCCAATAGTAGATGTGTGGCACAAAAGAAAAAATTTGGGACAAGGTTATGTGGATGGTGGAGCCCAAATATGTGTCATAACACACTCATGCGTTGAGAAGATGGGTCTCACAGTGGCTGGGGTGTGAGGTTTTCGTATCAGATTAGCAAACCATCAAAAAGTAAAATGCTTGGGTGTTGTAAAGAGCTTAGAAGTGGAGGCATATAATGTAAAGGCAGTGGTTGATTTTCATGTGATGCCAGCTGAAGGGGATCGGGGAGCACCACAGACGGAGAGTGAGAGAGAGAAGGAGACACACGATGTGGGTGGGGAGACTCAAAGAGTGAGTAGCCCCCTATACACTTATGCTATGTATAAGGTATACAAGTCAGTGGGCGCCCAGACTCTGGGCGGCCGGGCAAGGCACAGACGCCTATACCCCAACAACCTCCCACTTAAAGGCGACCGTGCCTTTAAGCAAGAGAACCTAGTCTAAAGACTACAAAAGCCGAGAGAAAACTGCTCTCAACCGATGCCCACTGGCTGGCTGTGATCGTGTGCATCCGGCTGTCCTGCTCCCGTGTAAGTCCATACACCACCAGACGTACCGCACACGTACTGCAAGTATGTACGCAATACCTGCATATCTCCCTCGTGCACTATGCCATCATCAGTCAACAAACGACTGACAACCCCAACTGCAAATGCTCCCACTGCAGCTGCAATATCCAGTCTCAAGATCAACATCTCATACATGAGACCACCGAATGTCGATGCAATGCTAGCGGGCCCTGCTAGCTCTACAGAGCATGCATCAACATATATATCCCTGGCAATAGGCATCTCTGACTGACAAGGCGTGTCAGCCACATGCATCTCCTGACTGTCCGCAAAAGATGCATCAACCTGTCGTGCAACCTCAGAGCAAACCAGCTGCTCTAGATGTCTGCTGAAAGACATATCTTGCACAACTATATCCCCATGCTCATTGTCGAGCATAGAAAGGAATGACTGCATAATCGCTGACATCTCAGTCTCCTCTGCAATTATCCACTGCAAACATGACCACTCAATCTGCTGTGACTCACTAGAGCTCTCATGCTCTAACTCCGTATACATAGACTCTTGCACAACGTCCTCCTGTCGTGACTCACTAGAGAAAGACCGCTCTACCTGTCTATCTTGCATAGACGTATCTCGCACAACTGACTCTCTGCTTTGCTCAGTCACTAGCAAAGCATGCATGTGTGACTCTGTCACCTCTCTGTGTGACTACTCAAGTCGTGCCCCAACTGTGTGCACAACGAGCTCACTACTCTGCACTCCATGCAAAGTACCCTGCAACCCATGAGCAAAAGAGACTCACCTGCTCTCTCGCTCTCTACTTGGCTGCGTGATCACAGAGACAACACCGTCTCTCCCGTGATCCACATGCAATGGGTAACCTGTACCACTCCTCGCACCTCTCGCAATCACTAGCGAACCCAAATGCATCACAAAATCTCGCTCTCGAAGCGAAATCTGACATCCACAATCTCTAAGCTGACCAATCGAGATCAAACTCACCGTCAAATCTGGTACATAGCGCACATGTCGTAACAAGTAAGATGCACCACTCGGTAATGGCAGTCTCACATCTCCTGCACCTGCTATCGCATTCACCGATCCATCGGTCAAACGTACACTGCCAAGCATCCCGCTAGAATAGCTACAAAACCATTCACGATGCGGCGTGACATGAAACATAGCATCTACGTCTAGCAACCACTGCGAAGGGAGTGCACTATCCATATGTATAGCATCTCGTGCATAGCTCGAGGTAAAAGTGACATCCCCGTCACTAGTATACTCTGACACTACATCTGCCTCAACTGTCAAAGCAACTGAGTCCATGGCATCACTACATACATCTCTGAGAATGTCATGTCTCCTACGATGTCGCATACGACGAAAACAGCGCCGTCTAACGTGTCCAGAATGACCACAATACCAACATATCACCTGTCGGCGTACTCGTGAATGTACATGTCTCACACGAGTCCATGATGACTCAGATCTATCATACATTTCATGTAATCTGCGCCAAAGTGCTCTCGAAGTAGCCTCATACATAACAAGAGCATATACAGATTCCACAAGGTGCAAAGAGAGTGTAGATAGTGCCATCTCCTCTAGCTCCTACCACTGATCGTCAGACATGTTTGAAGGTCTACCTGCATCACCACTCAATGGTCGATGCAACCCTCGCTGTGTCAATGCATCAAGCATACACTCTCTCCATGCTGCAAAGTCTGACCCATCAAACATGCACATTTCGGAGAGATCATAATCTGAGCGATCACCTGTCTCTGCCATGAGCACAATGTAGCAAACTAGAAAGCAAAACCACCTCGCCAATAACACCTGGAAACTGTCTACAAATATGGCCAGAAACACAATGTAAAACCTGTGAGACACACTCCAAAATAGAGCTCCCGCAATGTCAATACAAGCCTCGCATGCTCTAGTATCACACTGCAATCTGTGAGCTAATCACCAAGCCCACACTGTGTGGTATCGATGCATACACATGCACAAATCTCCCACCTACAAAGAACACCGCACGCAAATGCTGAGTGCAACCCGTAATCTCTACCTAGATCGCATAAATGATACGCATAAAACTCCTGGGAAAATTTCGCCAGAGTTTGACGCACAATGGCTATCAACACAAAATAACCATTGTCCTGCAAGCTCAATACAATGAGCAATCAATGCGCATCAAACTACACTCAATATACATGCATAAGCTCTGCAAAACTATGGCAAACAATGCTCGAGATCACAAGACTCTCCCACCTGAGAGCAAACCATTGTCTCAAGCAAAGAAAGATACACAACTCCTCACTCTTGCGAGAGTGGATACAAAAACACAAAACTGTGTCCAAACTGACAAAACCTGTCAAAGTGAGAGTAAACACTCGATCACAAACTATGGCGAGAATCTGGGAAAAATCCGACAGAATTTCCCCTGAAAACTGAGCAAAAACTCAACTACAATCTCTACCATAAACCATAACACTACTCAATGCCAATGAGTAGAAATGCCAAAATGGCTCCACATTTTCACATACAATGGCAATCCGCACTCAACGTACATCAACGGAGTGACCGCGCATAAGTAAGTGCCAAAAGATTTGCAATCCGGAAACATATTCAATGCGAAAACAATGCTCTCAAGAGAGCTCACCGGCACTTGAAAGTGCTCGCCAAAATGCATGTATAATGGGCATCAACCATGTGCCATAACCATATGCAAACCATCCGCAAAGACCATGAATCCAAGCACAAAATCACTGCCAAAGTATTCTGTGAAAACCAGTGAAAGAAGCTCCACCTGTGTGCTCCAAAAAACTGCGTCTCTCAAGAGACTGCCTTGATGGTGTGTAAACGCCTCCGTACTTCGTTGCCCAAGTCTACTAAAAAACCCTCAAACCACAAGCTTAACACAAGCTGCAATTGCATCTTCAGCTCAGAATTTATGCACTCAACTTCAAGCATCTCCCGTGCTTCCAAAAGTGCATCAAAATCGCACACAATGCGACAACAGAAAATCTGGAATTTCTGTATACAATCAGTCTGAGCTGAATATCAGCAAAACGGTGAGGAATTTGAAAAAAGTTTTTTCTGCAAAGTTGTAGACCGAGCGAGCGAGCTATCGCTTCGAAGCTCTCAAAGCCGTCGTGCTCTCCGCGGTCACCATAGCTCTGATACCAATTGAAGGGGATCGGGGAGCACCACAGACGGAGAGTGAGAGAGAGCAGGAGACACACGATGTGGGTGGGGAGACTCAAAGAGTGAGTAGCCCCCTATACACTTATGCTATGTATAAGGTATACAAGTCAGTGGGCGCCCAGACTCTGGGCGGCCGGGCAAGGCACAAACGCCTATACCCCAACACCAGCAGGGTTGGGAGCATATCCTATTATACTGGGCAGACCATGGTTACGTGCAGTGGGAGCTGTTCAAGATTGGCGACATGGTACGATTAGCCTCTATGGAAAGACAGGTGCCAAGAAGCTATACAATATGGACACAAGGAAACGATTAGAGGAGCTTTATGAAGATGAGGATGGGTCTAGTGATGAAGACTCTTCCACGGTGACAGATGAGGACAGTGATAGCACTACCAGTAGTGATGAGGATGCTGATGTTGCATTTCTTTTGATGGATAAAGAAATCCAGGAGTCTGGTTTAATCACATTTGCAAATGAAGTTGAGGATGAAAGTGAAGGGCCTTATGAAGTGATTGAAGGGCTGATGCAAACCAAGGTTGAATTGTCAAAGAAGTAGGAATTGATGACACAAATGATCAGTGGAGACCTCTCAACTATGGAGAAGGAGATATATTTGCAAATGCTGGCTAGTTTTCCTGATTTGTTCATTACTTCATATGAAGATATCAGAGGGTTCAAGGGCGAAGAGATGCATATAGAGCTGAAAGAAGGTGCTAAGCCAGTACGAATATGGCTAAGAAGGATGGGTCAAGAGAAAATGGAAGCCTTGCGGGTAGAGGTGGACAAGTTATTGAAGGCAGGGTTTATAGTTCCAGTGGAGACCACAGAATGGGTGAGTCCTGTAGTGGTCAGTCCAAAGAAGGATGGAAAGTGGAGGATTTGTGTAGATTTTAAACCCTTAAATGCAGCCACTAAGAAGAACCCATATCCTCTTCCATTCATTGATCAGATCTTGGATTCAGTGGCGGGTTATGAGAGGTACAGTGCGTGTGATGGTTTTTCAGGCTATTTTCAATTGAAGATTGCTCTTAAAGATCGCACAAAGACAACTTTTATTACACCATGGGCCTGCTATTGCTACACGGTATTGCCATTTGGGTTGACAAATGGACCATCTTTCTATCAAGAGAGAGCAAATTGGGTATTGAAACCATTCATTGGTAGTTGTGTTAAAGCTTTTATGGATGACTTTTGTGTCTATAGCAGTAGGGCTGAACACCATGAGAAGTTGCAGATGGTATTAGCTCGATATGATGAATGTGGAGGACAACTAAATCCAAAGAAATGTCATCTAGCACAGCCAAGTTATTGGGCCACATGGTGTCAGAAAATGGCATTGAGGCTGATCCAGACAAGGTTAAGTCTATTATTCTTCTTCCATCACCTACGAGTACAAAGCAATTGACAACATTTATACACAAAGTGAAGTACATGGCACGGTTTATTCCATTGTCTTCGCAGCTCCTTTATCCATTACAACAAGTGGCAAAGCATGATCCATTGCAATGGGATGACAAGTGTGAAGAAGTGTTTCAAGAGGTGAAAGAGGTGTTAGGGGGGTTGTCAGCCATGCAGGCTCCTGATTGGGAGAAAGTGTTTTATGTAAATCCATCAGTAGGGGATGATGCCATTGGAGCCATGCTATTGCAAAAGGGGAAGGGCAGCCATTATATGAGGCCAGTGTATTGTGCAAGCCGAGTGAAGTTGGTAGCGGAGAGAAAGTTCTCGGAAGTAGAGCTAGTGATGGCCAATGTAATATTTGCTTGTCGACGATTTCGTCATTACTTGCTACCACAACCTTTGGTTTTTTTGACGAGTTATGCCTTTTTGCCACAGTTAATTAATGGTACTAACATGTCAAATGTGGTGAAGAAATGGGTAATAGAGCTACACGAGTTTGAGTTCTCTTTCCTAGTGGAAGATAGTACAAGGGCTACCCTAGCTGATTTGTTGACCTACAAGGAGAATCCCCTTATTGTTAAGGAAGAGGTGGTGAGAAAGGTAGTTGAAGAAGTGCCACAGATCAGCAATGCACATGTGTTGTTCTTTGATGGTTCATACAGAAAGAGCCATGATGCAGCTTCAGGGGGTATAGCACTTTATGATCCAGAGGGGAAGCTAGTATGCAAGAAAGGGTTCAAGTTGGATGCGCATAGTAACAATGAGGTTGAATATGCTACGTTGGAAGCTGGATTATACATTTGTTTGAAGCATGGGGTTAGAAGGTTGAGCATAAAAGGTGATGCCTTGTTAGTGGTGAAGCATGTGCTGGGTGTGCGGAAGAGTAAGAACACCTCATTGAAGGAAATGTGCTTCAGAATAAAAGGCCTGTTAAAAAAGTTCGAAGCATGGAGCATCAGACACATTGAACGTGCTCTAAATGGAGAGGCACATGAAGCAGCTCAAGGCATGATTGGGGAGCTATTTGTGTTGAGGACCACTTTACCTCTTTATCATGGCCGGGAAAGTTTGGCTCAAGAAGAGGAGTTTTTGCTAACAGGAATCATTCCAAAGGAGATTTAGAAGTCTAAGAAGTATGGCTTTGTGCGTAGAGCATACAGGTACAAATTGATTGGTGATGTTGAGTAGCGTTAAATGGTAACCTTGCATTTGCACTACATTTCTACTTAAATGTATATATTTTTTATCAAAGTTTTAACCTAGTGTTCATTCTCTCTTTCCATAATAGCCTTTTTCCATACAAACACCTTACCCTTCTCAGATCTTTATGCATTTACATCATATTTCTCTCTTCATGCTAAATGTAAATAGTAAACTTAATTCTACTCTCCTAGTTTTTTTTACTGTACATTCTTTTAACTAATTACCTTTAATAGTTTAAATAGATATCTACATCCCATAATTTGTAATTAAATAATTTATGGGCACTTATCTTACCCATCTTCTCTCAAGGGTAGGGTTAACCCTTGTAGGCCTTCCCTTCCCCACCACTATGTGACCCAAGTCTTGGATCATTTACTTGTGTTGGTCAACAAATCTTAAATATAATGTATATCCCCAATAAATCAAACTTTATTGGAGCCTACCTCATTTGTTTAAGGTGGAATCTCTTTTGAAAAAGCATGCTACACCTTGGATGCATGCTAAAGGGCCCCCTACAAGGAGACTTGGTTCAAAAGGTGTTTTGGATGCATCTTGAACGCCTTAGCTCGTGGGTATAATTGAGGAACACTCCAAAATCATCTTAAACACTTTGAGAAGGTCAACTTTGCCTTTTACAGCACCCAATTCTGAGTTACAAGCTGAAAGTTATGGTGAAAACAAGGTGCTGCGGACACTGTTACTGCAGGTCAAAGTTACAATCAGGTAAACCACAAAGGTGAAAATTTTTCTTGACTTCTCCAACATTCTAAAATAACAATGGGGAGTTAAAAACCACTTGCATGTGGAGGGGTCGGCTCAAGATGCTTCCAGAGACACGACAAACAGGATGGGGACACTCTGCAGGAGCCACTGGAGGGACATCATGGTGCGGCCCACATACATTATCAACCCTTATGGAGCCTCCACGACCTAAAAGGCTATTTTTAATGAAAAAATAAGTCCCTTATTTGCATAATTGAAGGAATGGTCAAAAGGGAACCTAACTATGGTTAATTACCTACCCTAGTCAAGTTTAACCTAACCCAAGGTCTTGTACAGCTATAAAAAGGCCCTTTGGCAAGCACAAAAACACACACACTTACTCCATTGCTGAAAATAAGCTCCTCTAAGGTTAAGGAAGCCCTAATCTCTCTCTCCTCTTGTCTCCCTATCCATTTCCTAAGCTCGCTATCATAAGCGGCACCATAGAGAGAGCATCAATATGTTATTGCTACCATTCTCTTGCAAACATTTCTCTTATCATACTCATCCCTAAATAAGGATTGTAGATTCTATATGAGAGCAAGGATATCAAGTTCAGTGATCTATCTCATGGTTTGATCAACAAATTGTTGCAATTGGGGTGTCGTCGTCACACTTTTGCTCTAAACGCATGTAAAATTGGTAAGCCTATCTTGGCAGCTTCTCATATTTTGTGTTCATTGGGTTGCTTGTTTGTTGAGAAATTTTTTTGTGCACCATGGTGTCTATTTGCTTGGCTTCTCTCCTTATGTTGTGTGTAAGTAAGTCTTGGGGCTGCATAGATGGAGAAGAGCTCTCTATGCATGTCGCCTTATGTGTGTAAGTAGTCTCTTCTTTTGGGAAAGGAAAGGAGTTGTCAAGTATTTGTGCATTATGGTGTTTTGAGTTTTGAGGTTTTGTGCTTGCTTTTCTTAGAAGTATATGAGCACTAATATGGTGAAGGTCAATCTTTGCATGTGAGTTTGTGCAGTGTTCAAAGGGATTGCTTAAGGAGTGTGTGTTGAACGGTTGAAGGGCATTTTGTGTTGAAGCACATAAGGAAGGTGTGAGTATGTGTGTGTGTGTGTGTTGTATATGGTTTCTTTTGGTTTCCTTCTTTCTCCATAAAAGAGGGTGGTGCCCCTAAGAAATATGCGTGTGTAGGGTCTCACGGAGTGGTTGTCTGGTGGGAGCCTTGAGTTGAGCCCCATCTCAAAAAATCCGCTCTCATAAAAGTGGTGCCCCCACGGAGGAACTTTCCTAATTGCCTTCTATTCTCCTCATGAACAATAGAGTTGCACCATATGCTTTTCATTTTTCACAACGCATCATAATTAACATTTGTGTAGATCGCAAATTTTTTTACCAACAACGCATTGTTTTTATGTTTGGAGCAGAAAGACTTGGTGAAATCTTGGCATCTCCAAATCCCATCATTCTTCCATTCATTAATTATGATGATTCATTTGATGTCCATGTTTTTATTTTGAGGCAGGGACAAGAGGCGCTTAGATAGCGATCCACTCAAAGGAAACTTTCTTCAGGAGAAAGAAAAAGGAGAACACATTGTCACATGAACCAACCTGGAGCTACTTCTCCTTTTACACCCATAGCTTGTCAATCTGTGCACATCATAATTGCTACAAAATTTAGATTTCAAGCAACCATTAGGAGAATTTTTGGACCCACTCGCCTTAATGAAATTAATGCCTCAATCAACCCTTTTATTTTGCCTATGATAAATTATGAACTAACACTTGATGTATATATTTTCATTTTGATGTGATCACTCATCGTAGTCAAAACTTTGTGGTACACAAACCTCCTTGTATTGTAAAAATGTCAAGCACTTTTCCTACCTTTCATTCTAAAAATGGTGAGGATGCCCAAGAATTTCTGGATAATTTGGAGATGGCACACCTCATCTCTGGGAGAGATCAAGAAGAGGTAAAGCTGCGTGCTTTTCCACTCATTCTCAAAGGGGAGGCTAAGGCATGGTACGAGGCCTTGCAACCTCAAAACAAAACCAATTGGGAGAGGCTACGTGCAATTTTTCTTGCCAAATTTGGGCAAGGAGATACTCCAGAGGGTCTTTGGAATTGTCTACTTCAACATAAACAGGTATTCCTTGAAGATTACCCATCTTATGAGGCCGTTTTCCTTAACCTATGGGATAGATGGGAGGCTACCTTACAAAACCAAGGTGGTGCACCAAACTTTCTAAAGAAAGATACGTTCATGGCTGGCTTGTATCCAATTTTGAAGACCAAGGTAGAGTTAAAATTCCCATCAACATTTGAGGAAGCACGTGAGGTGGCCATGGTCAAATTCAAGAAGTTAAATTTTCAAGCACATAGAACAAGGGACCTAAATGAAGTCATTGAGAGGGATTCTTCACCAAGCATGGGAGCACAAGTTAGGGGCTCTCTTGCCCAAACTTCACAAATAGGGGAAGGATCACAACAAGAGATCTTGCAAAGATTAACTCAACAACTAGAGAGTCTCACCTTGAATCTAGTGCAGGGCCTACCCCAACAACGACAACCAAGAGAAGGGAATCGCAATCAACAACGTCAAGCACAAGAGTTGAGATGCTGGAATTGCAACGAAGTTGGTCATGGCATGTATAATTGCCCTCACCCTCGAAGGCTTCCAGGGGACATATACCCTCCTAGACCCCCTCCGCTCATGGTGCAGCAAGAGCATGCTCAAGCCCCGCAAATTTTTCGTCGACCACCACCACCTCCAGTGGCAAACATCCCTCCTGTCCCACCAGTGGAGGAAGAGAGGGGAGTAAATGTCATAAAGCTGGAAGAGGAGATAGAGGTGAGCCCTATACATTTTGATGTTATGCCAGCAGAAAAGCGCACAAGAGCACACAACAAGGATGAAGACACAAGGAATGAAGAGTCAGAACCTGCAAGGAAGGAGAGGAAGAAAAAGTCAAAGAAGGAGGAAGGAGGCAAGAAGTAGAGGTCAAGGCGAAGGGAGATCGGCATCAGCGATTTTCCATTAGGAAAGAATATGGAACCCTACAACATCTTAGAAGATTTGCAAACTCAAAAGCCCAATATTTCTTGGCCTCAACTCCTACATCTATCACCCAAAGTGAGAAAGCACTGGTCCAAACTTGTAAGCACAAGACTCCCAAGAAAGAAAGAAAAGGTGACAATAAAGCATTGACTTCAAAGCCACAACAAGATGTGGAACCTATTGTAGATGCTTATATAAGGGGTAGGAAGGTATCCAATGTGTATGTTGATGGTGGAGCACAAATGTGTGTGATCACGGAAAGAGCCATGAATAGACTAGGGCTTGAAATCACTAAATCCTCTAATTGTCAAGCTAGGCTGGCCAACAATGCAAGTGTGAAGTGCCTAGGGATCATCGAGAATGTAAAAGTTTCTGTATGTAATATAGATGCACGTGTGGACATGTATGTTATGCCAGCCAAGGGGGAGGGCTATCCCATCATCCTAGGGAGGCCTTGGCTCATTGCTGTGAATGCAGATCAAAAATGGGGACGAGGACAATTGATTCTCAAAAAGGGGCAACATGTAGTACACGATTGGAATGAAGGAAAGCAGCTCGACATCAACTATGAGACCACGGCTGATGAAGAAAGTGAAGAGAGTTTTGGCTCAAGCGACGAGGAAAGTTCAACCACTACATCCAATAGCGAAGAAGAATCATCTTTGGAGGTAATGGGAATCATCTTCAACACATCAAAAACTCCATCAATAGAGGTTGACCCAACGAAGGAGCAAACAAAGGATGACAAAGGTGACCACAAGCACTTTGAAGACTTTGAGAGGATGCTTGCAAAAGATCTTACCCCTGAGGAGAAGCGGTCCTACATCGATATGCTCAAGAGGTATCCCAATTTGTTTATCACTGATTACTCACAAATTAGAGGTGTGGATGTTATAGAGCATGGCATAGAATTAAAACCAGGTACTAAACTTGTGGCTCAAAAGCTAAGGCGCCTAGGAAAAATACAACAAGAGGCACTTTTGACAGAGTTTAACCGACTCCTCAAAGCTGGTTTCATTTACCCCGTGTCTAACTCTGAGTGGGTGTCCCCAATTGTAGTAACCCCTAAAAAGAACGGAAAATGGAGGGTCTGTGTTGACTACAAACCGCTCAATGCTGCAACAAAGAGGGATCATTTTCCTCTTCCTTTCCAAGATGAAATCTTAAACGAAGTAGCCGGCTATGAATGTTACACAGTGTGTGATGGGTATTCAGGGTATTTTCAAATCAGAATAGCAGAAGAAGATCAGTTAAAAACCACTTTCATCACACCTTGGGGTTGCTTTGCCTATAGAGTGATGCCATTTGGGCTCACAAATGCTCCTAGTACCTTTATAAGGTTTACAACTCTTGTCTTTCAGCCCTTCTTTGGAAAGTCAATTAGGGTTTTTATGTATGACTTCTGTATCTATAGTAGCCAAAGACTTCATTGCCAAAAAGTTGAGGAGGGGCTTAGGAGGCTTCATCAATTTGGGGGACAGCTTAACCCTGAGAAGTGTCACATTGCAGAGTCACAAGTGGTATTGCTAGGTCATGTGGTTTCTTTGCAAGGAATTCAAGTGGATCCATCAAAAGTAAATGCTCTCTTGTCACTACAACCACCAACGACAACCAAGGAGCTCATGACTTTCAACCACGAAGTAAGGTACATGTCTCGTTTCATTCACCTTCTAGCGGAAGCTATTGCACCTTTGCACAAGCTAGCAAACAAACCCACATTTGAATGGAGAGAGGAACACGAATTATGCTTTACTGAAGTAAAGGGTATTCTAAACTCTCTTCCAACAATAATGCCACCAAATCCAAAGGATACATATTACATCACGCCAAGTGTAGGAATGGAGGCCATCGGTGTAGTTCTCATGCAAAAAGACCCAAAAACATGCTACATGAGGCCAGTATACTTTGCAAGCAAAGTCATGACCGCTGCAGAGAAGGGCTACACCGATATGGAGAAGGTGGTATTCACAATTATGTTTGCGGTAAGAAAGTTCCAATCATATCTCTTACCTGCACCATTTGTCATTCTCACCATGGAAAACAATTTACCATATGTTGTGCAACACATGAGCCTCTCATCTAGGATAGCCAAATGGGTTCTAGAACTTCAAGAGTTTGAATACACTTTTCTTGTGGAAGATAGCACAAGGGCAGGTCTTGCAGACATTCTCACATACAAAGTGAGAGAAAGGAAAGAGTCACCAAAGGCAGGAGACAAAGCTACACCACAAAATAATGAGGAGGAGATGGACAATGCACACATTTTGTGCTTTGATGGAGCTTACCGACGACAACACGATCAGGCAGCAGGGGGGGTTCTTATTCTAAGTCCACAAAGGGAAGTTCTTGTTAAGAAAGGTATCACCTTGGAAAATGTTCATTCTAATAATGAGGCTGAGTATGTTACCTTAAAGTTGGGGCTTGAAGAATGCAGAAAACTTGGCATCGAAAGACTTATAATAAGAGGTGATTCCTTACTAGTTATTAGGAAAATCCAAGGGATATGGAAGTGCAAGAACCCTACTCTAGTGGAGTGGCTTAGACAGGTGAAGGCTTTGATAAAGAACTTTGAAGCTACACAGGTACAGCATGTTGTGAGAACCCTCAACAAGGAAGCAGATTATCTTGCCAATGAGAAACTTCAGATCATGGTGGGAGGTGTGAAGCTCTACGAACCAAAGTACCAAGGCCAAGAGGAATTGAAGGACATCATATTTTTCCTCCAAACTGGTGAGTGCCCTAAACACTTGGATAAAGTGCAAAGGCATAGGTTGGTAAAAAAGGCAACTCCTTACCAACTCATAGGAGATGATCTGTATCATAAAGGAAAAGATTTGGTGCTAAGAAGGGTGCCCTCTGTTCAAGAAATAGAGAGAATCCTCTTTTCATGCCATGATGATGTCTGTGGGGGTCATTTTTCTCATGATATTACAAGCAGGAACATTTTGCAAGCAGGGTTTGTTTGGCCAAGTCTACACCGTGATGTCCAGCATTGGTGTAAGTCATGCAAAGGTTGTCAGATTGCTGGAAATCGACGACTCACTTACAAACCTCGAGTTCCAATAATTTCGTATGGTCCTTTTGAGAAGTGGGGTGTGGATGCAATAGGCCCCTTACCTCGCACATCTACCGGGAAGGTCTTCATCATTGTGGGAGTAGATTACATGACACGATGGGCGGAGGCAGCAAGTACAACACGAATTACAGTCGAGGAGGTATCAAAATTTATCTTTGATCACATATGCAGTAGATTCGGCACACCATTAGAGATTTTGTCAGATCGTGGTCCAGGGTTTAGAGCAGAGCTCCTAGATAATCTTTTGACAAAGTTAAAAGTCAAACATTTGCATTCTACACCTTACTACCCTCAGTGCAATGGGTTGGTTGAAAAGGTGAATGGAATGATATGTAAAATCATTTCTAAGCAGGTTGCAGATCGACCAAACGACTAGGATTGCCATTTGACTGCAGCTCTATGGGCATACAGAACATCTTTCAAGGTATCCACTCAATTCACTCCTTTTCATTTGGTATATGGACAGGAGGCACTCCTTCCTATTGAGGTGGAGATTGCAAGCCTACGCATTCTCTCACGGGGAGCAAAGAGGCCAAAAGAAGCTTTGCAGGAAAGAATTTTAGATCTTCAACGACTTTGAGCTTGATAGAGAAGAGTCCATCGACTATTACATTGCCCAAGCCACAAGCCAAAGGGACAAAATCAACAAGAAGCTCAAGGGGAAAGGATTGAAGGAAGGTATGTTGGTTCTTCGCTATGATAACTGACTTGATACTCGACTTGACAAAAAGTTTTTGCAAAGATGGGAGGGACCTTTCATGATAAAAACAAAGTTTGGGAATGGTAGTTACAGATTAGCAGATTTATCAGGAAAACTCCACAAGACCAGAGTCAATGGATGGAGATTAAAGCCCTACTTTCAACGTATCAATCCGTTGATAGGAAGTCATCTACTTACATCGTCTAAGCTCCAAATTGGCATGGCTCCCTTCTGCTTGGCAAATGCTCCACCTATTTTTAAAGCTTTGATGTGCAAAGAAGAACCAGCCTTGGAATCTCAACATACCCAAGGCAACCCTCCCATCTCCGATTTATGGGATTGAGGTAATGAAAAGCAGGTCTAATGGAGTAAAAGAGTATATATCGCTCCTCCTTTTTTCAGAACAATAAGAAAAAAAGAAAAAAAAAGAAGAAAGAAAAGAAAGAAAAGAAAAAAAGAAAAAAAAAAGAAGAAGAAGAAAAAAAAACTCTTTTGTTTCATCTAGGAGCATGAATGATCCTAGATGAAGGGGGAGGGCTAATATGAGTAGCGTTAAATGGTAACCTTGCATTTGCACTACATTTCTACTTAAATGTATATATATTTTTATCAAAGTTTTAACCTAGTGTTCATTCTCTCTTTCCGTAATAGCCTTTTTCCATACAAACACCTTACCCTTCTCAGATCTTTATGCATTTACATCACATTTCTCTCTTCATGCTAAATGTAAATAGTAAACTTAATTCTACTCTCCTAGTTTTTTTTACTGTACATTCTTTTAACTAATTACCTTTACTAATTTAAATAGCTATCTACATCCCATAATTTGTAAATAAATAATTTATGGGCACTTATCTTACCCATCTTCTCTCAAGGGTAGGGTTAACCTTGTAGGCCTTCCCTTCCCCACCATTATGTGACCCAAGTCTTGGATCATTTACTTGTGTTGGTCAACAAATCTTAAATATAATGTATATCCCCAATAAATCAAACTTTATTGGAGCCTACCTCATTTGTTTAAGGTGGAATCTCTTTTGAAAAAGCATGCTACACCTTGGATGCATGTTAAAGGGCCCCCTACAAGGAGACTTGGTTCAAAAGGTGTTTTAGATGCATCTTGAACTCCTTAGCTCATGGATATACTTGAGGAACACTCCAAAATCATCTTAAACACTTTGAGAAGGTCAACTTTGCCTTTTACAGCACCCAATTCTGAGTTACAGGCTGAAAGTTATGGTGAAAACAAGGTGCTGCGGACACTGTTACTGCAGGTCAAAGTTACAATCAGGTAAACCACAAAGGTGAAAATTTTTCTTGACTTCTCCAACATTCTAAAATACCAATGGGGAGTTAAAAACCACTTGCATGTGGAGGGGTCGGCTCAAGATGCTTCCAGAGACACGACAAACAGGATGGGGACACTCTGCAGGAGCCACTGGAGGGACATCATGGTGCGGCCCACATACATTATCAACCCTTATGGAGCCTCCACGACCTAAAAGGCTACTTTTAATGAAAAAATAAGTCCCTTATTTGCATAATTGAAGGAATGGTCAAAAGGGAACCTAACTATGGTTAATTACCTACCCTAGTCAAGTTTAACCTAACCCAAGGTCTTGTACAGCTATAAAAAGGCCCTTTGGCAAGCACAAAAACACACACACTTACTCCATTGTTGCAAATAAGCTCCTCTAAGGTTAAAGAAGCCCTAATCTCTCTCTCCTCTTGTCTCCCTATCCATTTCCTAAGCTCGCTATCATAAGCGGCACCATAGAGAGAGCATCAATATGCTATTGCTACCATTCTCTTGCAAACATTTCTCTTATCATACTCATCCCTAAATAAGGATTGTAGATTCTATATGAGAGCAAGGATATCAAGTTCAATGATCTATCTCATGGTTTGATCAACAAATTGTTGCAATTGGGGTGTCGTCGTCACACTTTTGCTCTAAACGCATGTAAAATTGGTAAGCCTATCTTGGCAGCTTCTCATATTTTGTGTTCATTGGGTTGCTTGTTTGTTGAGAAATTTTTTTGTGCACCATGGTGTCTATTTGCTTGGCTTCTCTCCTTATGTTGTGTGTAAGTAAGTCTTGGGGCTGCATAGATGGAGAAGAGCTCTCTATGCATGCCGCCTTATGTGTGTAAGTAGTCTCTTCTTTTGGGAAAGGAAAGGAGTTGTCAAGTATTTGTGCATTATGGTGTTTTGAGTTTTGAGGTTTTGTGCTTGCTTTTCTTAGAAGTATATGAGCACTAATATGGTGAAGGTCAATCTTTGCATGTGAGTTTGTGCAGTGTTCAAAGGGATTGCTTAAGGAGTGTGTGTTGAATGGTTGAAGGGCATTTTGTGTTGAAGCACATAAGGAAGGTGTGAGTATGTGTGTGTGTGTGTGTTGTATATGGTTTGTTTTGGTTTCCTTCTTTCTCCATAAAAGAGGGTGGTGCCCCTAAGAAATATACGTGTGTAGGGTCTCACGGAGTGGTTGTCTGGTGGGAGCCTTGAGTTGAGCCCCATCTCAAAATATCCGCTCTCAATGTCTTATACATAAAAGGGGCTGATCTCGTTTTGAGACGTGTACCTTGGCGGGAGGAGCTTTACAGAGTGTTGGAAGAGAATCATGAAGGCGCATGTGGTGGCCATTTTTCTCTAAAGATCACCTTGCATAAGATTTTGCAAGAGGGGTATGTATGGCCTAGTTTGCACAAGGATGTTCACCATTGGTGTAGGTCTTGCAATAGGTGTCAAGCATTTGGGAAGAGAGTGTTGAAGCCAGAGCTACGAAAAACCATTATGGCGTTTGATGTGTTTGAAAAGTGGGGGATTGATGCAATAGGCCCGTTACCTATCACAAGCAGGGGCAAAAGCTATATCTTGACGGCAGTGGACTATCTCTATAGATGGGCAGAGGCTATAGCAGTAAAACAGATCACTGCAAAGGATGTGGCAAAATTTGTGTATGATGAAATATGTTGCAAGTTTGGGGTGCCATTAGAGCTACTTTCAGATAAGGGGCCATGATTTAGAGCTAAACTGCTAGACTTATTATGCGCAAAGATGAAGATTAGGCACTAGCATACCACTCCTTATTACCCGCAGTGTAATGGCTTAAATGAAAGATTCAATGGTGAGTTGGTACAAATTCTTTCTAAAGTGACAGAGCACCAAGGAAAGAATTGGGATTTGGAATTGCCTAGTGCATTATGGGCTTACTGTACTTTGGTGAAGACAGGTACAGGGTTTACTCCATTTCATTTGGTGTATGGAAAGGAAGCACTATTGCCTGTGGAGGTAGAGTTGCCTGCGGTCAAGATGTTAGAGAAGTTGCTTGGGCCGCCTAGTGATGCATTCAAAGAGAGGCTCTTGCAGTTACAAGAGGTTCAGTTGGATAGGATGAGCACATTGGAGCATTATGGGCAGATGCAGGATAAGGCTTTGGCAAAGATAAATGAAAAGGTCAAAAGTAAGGGTATCAAGAAACATGACTTGGTTTTGCGCTACAATAGTAAGCTGGACAACACCTTCCAAAAGAAGTTTCAAATTAAGTGGGAAGGCCCTTTCAAGGTAGTGGAGTGTTTTCCAAATGGCACATATCAGCTGGCTAACCTGGATGGTGTTCTACATAAGTCAAGGGTAAATGGATTGCGTCTTAAATTGTATCATGCTAGATTGATGATGGTGGAGCAAGATGATCTGTCTGTGGATCAAGCACTGTTGGTGAGGGATGAGGAGACCTGTGATGCGGCGAGTCTCATATCTCTCTTTGCTGCTGCTGCTGATCATGAATGATCTAGCAGGCTAGGGGATGGGCAAATTATGTCAGGAGTTTTTTGGAGCAAGGGATTGTGCATATGTACATACACACGCATGGTGCATCGAATAAAGGATTTCCCATTTTCCAGAGCCAGGTGGTTACGTGGGGCCCACATGTCTACAGGTAGGACACCATGTACATAGTGCATCGATTTTCACTATTACCAGTACCAGTGTGTTTTTTCTACAATAATGAGGAGTTGGTAGTGCTTAAAACTTCTCGAGGAAGCTATCCACGGGTCGACGACATGAGGTAAGCAGGTGCGTCAGATGGCATCTAGGGGCGTCAGGAGGCCGAACGGGGTCAATATTTGCACGTGGATGAATACGGACACAACGTGGGTGTTTTCTTGTGAGAGTTATGCAGAAAGGTTATCATTAGGACCACTTTTTGGGGCCACTTCACGTGGTTGCGAGACGCATTATTGAAAAGAAATGAGTGCTAGGTGTGCGGATGATGCAAAAAGGTGACAACTATGCACTACAAGGTAGTTTTTGGCCTGTTCGGGGTCCGTTTGAGGTCATCTAGAAGGCCAAGGGTGCCCAACTAATAAAGTAAGTGTGGGAACTGAGAAAACTGAGAGAAGACTAGAAAAAACGTGGAGAGAAGAGGAGGAACAGCCGCAGGTGTGTTTTAGGGGTTTTTGGAGCCTGTTTTGGCCGTAAACTGCTCATCCGAAGTCGGATTTGAGCACTTTGACATTGTAGACTGAGGTTTTGGGCCGTTCCGGATGCGATGGCGCTGTCCATTTTGACAAATTCCTCACTCTTTTTTGTCTGTTTTGGTTGTGTAAGTTTCTCCTATGAGTGAAGCTTCTGCTCCAATTTGTGATTGTATCTGGTATCTTTTACCCATATTGTGTGAGCTATTTTCCCCATTGGTGTTGGCCCAAGCTCTATTGTATCTAAACATCATAAATTCTCCTCTTTTGAGCTGAGTTTTGTGTGTGTGTGTGTGTGTGTGTGTGTGTGTGTCTGTGCAGAGTGGGCAAGTGGATAGTCTCTCTCCTCTCACTCCATCGGTGTGTGTCCTGTCTCGACCAGGTGTGTTGTGTAAGCCGAGTGGTTCCCCCTAGTGTGTGTGTGTGTGTATCTTTCCAAGAGTGTGTGTCGGGTAGTTATAGAGGCGTTCTGTGTGTTTCCATCCCGCTCACAACGTCTATTTACTTTCACTACGAAGCTCCAGTCATTGTAAAATATATGTGTGTGGATAAAGCTCCTCAACTTTTCTTGATCAAGCCCTCAAGCATCAAATTTGATGTAGCCCTCCCATTTGATATGTGTGTGTGTGTGTGTGTGTGAGAGAGAGAGAGAGAGAGAGAGAGAGAGAGAGATTTTCTTGTATCTGATTATAAAAATCAAGAATTACTAATTGCAAAATGATTCGATCATACGCTCTTCTAATACATTTTGTAGATCTATAACAAAAGATGACTGATATGTAGCATCATTGATACTATAAGATGTAATTGATGAGGATAGGATAAAACTCAATAGGCTAGAGGTTGTTGAAATTAGGGTTGTAGGAAAACACAGTCTACCAATGCTTAGAGCTATGCATAAATTTGCTGACTTGTGAGACTGTAAACTAAATATCCAGCCTCGTTTTGCATACATAAATAAGGCAACCAATAGTAGTTTGGTCAAGAGTGATATTGGCAAGATCACCAGCATCATGAAGACTCAATTTCGAACCTCTTTTCATGGGAGTGGCAACAGGTTTGCAATCCTCAAGTCCAAAATTACATAGCAATGTCTCTATGTAACTGCGCAATACCACCATCACATTGCTTAAATTGTATACCCAAGTAATGATGCAATAGCCCCAAATCTTTCATCTTGAAAGAAGCATTCATTGATCAGACTTAAATTCAACAATATGTCTCTCATTTGGTCCAGTGATCAGCAAATCATCCACATAGAGAACCATAATGAGAAGTACATCACCCTCATACTTTACATACAATGTGCTTTCTGTTGGAATGTTAAAGAAAGCCTCATTTGACCAAATGAGTATCAAATTTCTCATACCAAGCACGAGGAGATTGCTTCAACCCATACAAAGCTTTCTTACATCTGGACACTTTATCCTCTTGTCCTTTCTTGACAAAACCGCGATGCTTCATTACATAAACTTCCTCAAATATTTCATCATTCAAGAAAGCAGTAAAAATGTCTAACTGATGTACATCCCAAGCAAAATGAGTTGCCAATGCACATAGAAAACGCACAGTGATAAGTGGGAGCAAAAGTCTCTTCTTAATCTAATATGCCTTTTTGCTGTGCATAATCCTTTGCAACAAGTCAAGCCTTATAGCAATTAATCTCACCATTCGGATTGCATTTCAACTTGTAAACCCACTTTGTACCAATGTTTTTTTTGCCAAGAGGCAAATCACATAAAGTCCATGTGTCATTTTCTATAAGTGCATCATATTCTGAGTGCATGGCAGCTATCCCTATTTTTTGAATTTTGTGCTTTATCAAAAGTCAGAGGTTCCTCAACATCACATAAGCTAGACACAGCCAAAGCATAACAATCTGATGCAGAAGATGCATGGCAAGAACCTGAACAAGTACGACGAGACAAAGGTGCATCCCATTTACTGTCATGCAATGTATGCACCAGCCATTTTGGCATACCTCTAGCCTGCTCATTCTCAACCCTTTCCTCATCAAGTACATCATGTACATTTGCATCAATAATATGTTGATTTGTAAAATTTTCAAAAACCCTCATAGGCTATACATTTGCCTCATTGGAATTTACATTCGAACTTCCACCACTAAAAAGAGGCAACAAAGTGTCATAAATGTCCTGTGAGCTTACATTACTAGCTCTAGTACATGACATCAAGGGTTGAACAGAATCTCCACAAACACAACATCCCGTGAAACCAAGATACACTTTGTTTGCGGATGATACAACGTGTAACCTTTTCTTTCAACACTCTAACAAAAAAATTTGCATTTGACAGCCTAATCACCCAGTTTTTTGCACCGTGTTTGTGGAACCAAAGCATAAGCCAAACAACCAAAAACGCGCATGTGCTCAATAGAAGGATTTCTATCGTGCCATGCTTCATAAGGAGTCTTAGATTGAAAAGCTTTTGTAGGACACCAATTAAGTACATAAGTGGCATACATGATGGTCTCAAGCCAAAATGAATGCGACAAAGCTTGACTTTTGACCATACATCGTGCCATTTTTGTAAGTGATCTGTTTTTCCTTTCAGCAACATCATTTTACTGAGGCGTATAAGGAACTGTACATTGGTGTTTTATCCCACGACTAGCCAAAAATGCATTAAATTCATGAGACATATATGTTACCATATACATGTGGTAGTGATGTGTGTGAACATACTAGGACCGCCGGGGCAATTTTTCCCTTTTTAGGAGGTTTTTTCCCTCGAGCATTGTATATACACCCATCACTCTAGGACTATCTATCTTTCCATTGCACACAAAGTAACACACTCTCTATTGTGTGCCTTGAACTTTCTTCATCTTCTCCAAGCTGTGTGCGTTTCTCTACAACCCTAATTCCAACAATTGGTATCAGAGCAGGTTACGTCCTCCCGGGCTTAGTCGTCAGCTACTCCAGCACACGCCTTCTCACTTTCTCCGATTTCAATGAGGTTTGGCAAGAGTTCGCAGGTCAACAAAAATTTTAGGTAAATTCGTAGAGCTCTGTCTGCTCAGATTTTTGATTCGGGCTATTTTGTCATTTTGTGCAAAACTTCTGTCAATGCCGTTTTTTGCATAGCAGGTGCCTCATAGTCTTCTACGGTTTGTGCTAAATAGCACGTGTTCTTCCCGCTCGGTTTCTCCTATTTTCGGGCAGTTTTCACATCAGGTGTAGCATTTACCATGGTTGACAACAACACAGATGTGTACAAGATGTTTGCTGCTGAGGACAGGTTGGATGGGGACAACTACCCTATGTGGGCTTATATGATGCAACATGTTCTTGTGTCAAAGGGCGTCTGGAACATTGTGCAGGGCATTAGGATGTAGGCGATGTTGAGGATGTTGCAGGTCTTGCTGCAAGGATTGCTGCTATTAGAGTTGTTTTGCCTACGGTAGAACAAGCTCATTGGGATGTAAAGGATGCACATGCTCATGCATTGATTGCGTTGTTTGTGAAGCACACCATTGTTCCTCACATTCGTTCAACAAAATCTGCAAAACACGCTTGGGATATTCTAGCAGGTCTTTATGCAAGCCGCAATGAGGCTAAAATTGCTTTGCTGCGTAAAGAGCTGGAGTCAAAGATTATGCATGAGGAAGATGATATGGACACTTTCCTTGCTGGTGTCAAGGATATCAATGAGCAACTTATTTCTGCAGGAGAAGTCATTCAGATAGTTCCCTTGTGCAGACTGTTCTTGATGCCTTACCAGATGCCTACCAGACTTTTGCTAGTACTTGGAGACTGATGACCCAAGGAAATCCTGAAGTTGTCAAGTTTGATGCATTATGCACATTGCTGTTGCAAGAGTCACTTTCCAAAAAAAACAGGACTAGGTAGCGTGCAATTGAACAGGCTTTTATTGCTTCTCAAAGAAAGGGTGGTAACAGTAATGCAGCCACTTCTTATGGTTCTGCCGCGAGTGGCAAAAATTATGTTCCTAATGCTTCTGCTGGCAGCAATTCGTTTGGAAATTCTGGTGATAAGGTCAAGAAGAAGATGCGTTGCCATTATTGTAAAGCTAATGGTCACTTGATCAAGTCGTGTCCTAAGTTGAAGGCCAAAGAGGCTAAGAAGAAAGAGGGTGGTTCCACTGCAAATGCTGGCTCCACTACAAATGCAGCCATTGTTGAGTCTTCTGTGAAAGGAGACTATGATGATGATGTTGATGTAGAATGGGATTTTAGCACAGAGTGCACTTACAATCCTACTATCCATGATGCATGCTTGTCAGTTTCTGCAGATTCACATGTGTGGTATGTCGACAGTGGTGCTACAAAGCACATTACCTCACATCATGAATTGTTCACCTCTCTCGAGTCTGTCCCTCATGAGAATTCAGTCACTTGTGCCAATAATGCCTCTCATCCGGTTCAGAGAGTTGGAAAGATTGTGCTTACTGCTGCAAATGGCAGTTCCTTCATACTTGTTGATGCACTTTATGTACCTGGGACTTGCTAGACTCGGACTTGTAATCAAATTTGTGGATGACAGATGTAGAGTTCATGATCTCAGTTTTGGTGATGAAATTGTTGCATCTAGCCTTTTGTGCAGTGGGCTGTATAAGCTCACTTTGTATGACGAGTGTGGACAACATTTTGCAAATGCTGTTGCAGATTCAAGGGCTATTTCAGATGCAAAACTTTGGCATGCACGTTTTGGTCATCTGAATTTTGCCAGTTTACTGCGTTTGCAGAAATCTGATATGGTTGCTTCTTTGCCACCTCCTGAAGCACCCTTCAAACATGTTTGTGAAGGCTGTATTTTGGGTAAGATACAGTGTTCTAAGTTTCCAAAGGTTGGTTTAGTTCGGGCCACATGCAGGTTGCAGCATGTGCATAGTGATGTTTGTGGGCCCATGCAAACTCCGTCCTTGGGAAATTACCTTTACTTCGTGAATTTCATTGATGATTACTCGAGGCATGCATGGGTATTTCCACTTAAAGCGAAGTCTGAAGTTTTTATGTGCTTCAAATAATTTTTGGCTATGGCTAAAAATGTCTCAAAATGTACTATGGGAACCCTCCGTTCCGATCGAGGGGGGAGTATATGTCTCAGGAATTGTATGCATTTCTGGCTAGTCGTGGGATAAAACACCAATGTACATTGCCTTATACACCTCAGCAAAATGGTGTTGCTGAGAGGAAAAACAAGTCACTGACGGAAATGGCATGATGTATGGTCAAAAGTCAAGCTTTGCCACATTCTCTTTGGCTTGAGGCCATCATGTGTGCCACTTATGTACTTAACAGGTGTCCTACGAAAGCTTTGCAGTCTATTACTCCATATGAAGCATGGCATGATAGAAAGCCTTCTATTGAGCACATGCGTGTTTTTGGCTGTTTGGCATATGGTTTAGTGCCACAAGTGCAGCGCAAAAAATTGGATGATAAGGTTGTCAAATGTATTTTTGTTGGTTATAGTGCTGAAAGCAAAGGTTACAGGTTGTATCATCCGCAAACAAAACGTATTCTGGTTTCACGGGATGTAGTGTTTGTGGAAGATTCTGTTCAGCCCTTGCTGTCATGTACTAGAGACAGTAATGTAAGCTCACAGGACATTTATGACACTTTGTTGCCTCTTTTTGGTGGTGGAAATACGAATGTAAGTTCCAATGAGGCAAATGTACAACCTAAGGGGGTTTCTGAAAATGTTCTAGATCAGCCTATTACTGATGCAGATGTACATGATGTACTTGATGAGGAAAGGGCTGAAAATGAGCAGGCTAGATGTATGCCAAAATGGCTGGTGCACACTTTGCGTAACAGTAAATTGGATGCACCTTTGTCTAGTCATACTCGTTCCCATGCATCTTATGCATCAGATTGTTATGATTTGGCTGTGTCTAGCTTATATGATGTTGAGGAGCCTCTGTCTTTTGATGAAGCACAGAATTCAAAAAATTGGATGGCTGCCATGCAATCAGAATATGATGCACTTATAGAAAATGACACATGGACTTTATGTGATTTGCCTCTTGGCAAAAAGGCCATTGGTACGAAGTGGGTTTACAAGTTGAAACGCAAGCCGGATGGTGAGATCGATCGCCATAAGGCTCGACTTGTTGCAAAGGGTTATGCACAACAAAAATGCATAGATTATGAAGAGACTTTTGCTCCCACTTGTCGTATGACTACTGTGCGTTTTCTATGTGCATTGGCATCTCATTTTGGTTGGGATGTACATCAATGAGACATTGTTACTGCTTTCTTGAATGGTGTCATATTTGAGGAAGTTATGTAACGCATCTTGCGGTTTTGTCATAAAAGGACAAGAAGACAAAGTGTGAAGATGTAAGAAGGCTTTGTATGGGTTGAAGCAATCTCTTCGTTCTTGGTATGAGAAAGCTGACACTCATTTGGTCAAATAAGGCTTTCGTAATAGTCCAACAGAAAGCACATTGTATGTAAAGCGTGAGGGTGATGTACTTCTCATTGTGGTTCTTTATGTCGATGATTTGCTGATCACTGGACCAAATGAGAGACATATTGCTGAATTTAAGGCTGATTTGAATGCTACTTTCAAGATGAAATATTTGGGGCTGTTGCATCATTACTTGGGTATACAGTCTAAGCAGTGTGATGGTTGTATTGCCTTGTGTCAGAAAAGTTCCATAGAGACATTGCTATGTAAGTTTGGACTTGAGGATTGCAAACCTATTTCCACTCCCATGGAAACAGGTTTGAAGTTGAGTCTACATTAAGCTGGCGATCCTGCTGATCTCACTCTTTACCAAACTGCTATTGGTTGCCTCATTTATGTATGCAACACGAGGCCAGATATTCAGTTTGTAGTCTCACAGGTCAGCAGATTTATGCATAGCCCAGGGTCTAAGCATTGGCAGGCTGTCAAGAGGATTTTTCGCTACCTTAGTGGCACTTTACATCTTGGCTTGTTTTATCCCAAGGGGGGATCATTGCCGCCAGGCTTACATTGCTTTTCGGACTCAGATTGGGCTGGTTGTTTTGACACGCGATTGTCCACAAGTGGTTTTTGTTTCATGCTTGGCAGTTCATGTGTATCATTCACAAACATGTTTGACAGGTGCTTCAAGAGGCGAAAAAGAAGCAACCATATCAAAACGTGCCTGCCAAAGTTCTGCATCTGAAACAACCTTTGAATCTACAACAAAAGTTGCAAAATTTTGCCCACACTTGTCATACAAAGTGAGCTTATAGTGTCCACGACGTAAAATGCCAGATGCAACAATTTCATGAACAAAATTGAGATCATGTACTATACATCTGTCATCCACAAATTTGACTACAAGACCAAGTTTATCAAGTGCAGAAACATACAAAAGATTCTTCTTGATCCCATGTACATACAATGCATCAACAAGTGTGAAAGAATTTCCATTTGTAGCAGTAAGCACAATATTTCCAACTCCTTGAATCGGGTAAAAGGCAATGTGCTTTGTAGCACCAGTGTCAAAATACCACGCATGTGAATCTGTAGCAACTAACATGTATACATCATGGACATGAGGATCATAAGTACACTCTACACTAAAAGCCCACTCTGCATCTAAATCAACATCACAGTCTCCTTTCATAGAAGACTCTACAATATTTGCAATTGTATTGGACCCTATAGCTGATCTAGCCTCTTTTGCCTTCAATCTCGAACACTGCTTAATCAAGTGATCATTAGATTTACAATAATGGTAAAACATATTCTTTTTGCCCTTATCACAAGAATCCTCAGACAAAGTGCTGCCAACAGAAGCATTAGAACATGTGCTTTACCACTCACAAAAGAACCATGAGAAGTGGCTACATTGCTGATACCACCTTTTCTTTGAGCACCAATAAAGGCCTATTCAACTGTACATTGTCTAGTCCTATTTTTTTTTTGGAAAGTGACTCTTGTAGCAGCAATGTGCATAATGCATCAAACTTGAAAACTTTTGGATTTCCTTGGATCATAAGTCTCCAAGTACTAGCAAAATTCTGGTAAGAATATGGCAAAGCATCAAGAACCGTCTGCACAAGAAAACTGTCATAAATGACTTTGCGTGCATAAATAAGTTTCTCATTGATATCCTTTACACCAACAAGAAAGTGTCCATCTCATCTTTCTCATGCATAGTCTTCGACTCCAACTCTTTACGTAGCAATGCAGTTTTAGCCTCATTGCGACTTCTATAAAGACAAGAAACTGTCATAAATGACTTTGCCTATAGAAATAAGTTGCTCATTGATATCCTTTACACCAACAAGAAAATTGTCCATCTCATCTTTCTCGTACATAGTCTTCGAGTCCAGCTCTTTACGCAGCAATGCAATTTTAGCCTCATTGCGACTTCTATAAAGACCAGCCAGAATATCCAAAGCCTGTTTTGCAAATTTTGCTGAATGAATATGAGGAGTAATAGTGCTCTTTACAGACAAGGAATCAAAGTATAAGCCTATGCATCTTTTACATCCCAACGGGCTTGCTCAACTGTAGGCAAAACAACTGTGGCAACATCAAACTTTCCACCAAAACCTGCAACATCCTCAACATCACCAACATCCTCAGAACCAGGACATACATCAATGCTCTCCATAATATTCCAAACACCCTTTGACACAAGGAAATGTTGCATCTTTATAAGCCCATATAGGGTAATTGTCCCCATCCATTCTGTCCTCAACAACAAACAAGTTGAACACATCTGTGTTGTTGTTAGCTGGAAAAATATTGCACTTGATGTGAGAACTACCCGAAAAGAGGAGAAACAAAGCGAGAACAAAACGTGCTATATAGCACAAATCATAGAAGACTGTAAGGAACCTGTTATGCAGAAAAATACATTGACAAAAATTCTGCACAAGATGACGAAATTACCTACGTAGTACTGCGTGGAAACGGAGGCCAAAATGAGCGCGAATAAAAAATATGAGCAGAGCAAGCTCTATGAGCTAGGCCCAAAGTATTTATTGACCTATTGACACTCGCCAAAGCTCACAAAAATCAGAGAAAGTGAGTAGGCGTGAGTTGGAGCGACCGGTGACTAAGCTCGAGAGGATACAACCTGCTCTGATACCAATTGTTGGAATAAGGGTGGCAAGAAAATACACATAGCTTGGAGAAGACGAAGAAAGCTGAAGGCATACAATAGAGAGTGTATTACTTAGTGTGCAATGGAAAGATGAGATAGCCCTAGAGTGATGGGCGTATATACAATGCATGGGTGGGTGGGGGGGGGGGAAGTCCTAGTGAGGGGAAAAATGCCTCGACGGTCCTAAGTGCGATCACACACATCACTACCACATGTATATGGTAACAAAGATATGCCAATATGACTGGCATATCTTTGTTTAGTGGTACTCATTAACGTTTCAACATGCCTCTTATGCATCAAAATGCTATGTTTTGTTTGTGTTTAGTATGTATGATGAGAAAGAGTCCCTATCAATATAAGGATAGCCTTACCTTCTTTTCTATAGATAATTCCTCCATAGGAGCCTCAGGAGAAAGAAGCACTTGTATTGAAGCCTCATTAGAGGGTCTTGGATCCTTCCTCCAATTATTGTAACCCTCTTTGAAGTTGAGGGTCTTTCTTCCCCATTTTGATGCCTATGTTTTAGTTCTACACTCACTTAATTATTGTGACATTTGGGAAGATATGCATGTAGTGATGAGGAGTCCACTAGATCATCCCATCCTATTGTGTGGCATATGTAGTGACCATTAGTCACAATTTCTTTCTCGGCTTATGTCAGCTAGACCACCTTTAAAATGATGGTTGCAAGTTTTTGGCAGACTTGGACTGATTTTTTTTTCCCAATTCTAGCTCATTGTATTTAAGTAGGACATCACTCTCTTTTATGTTGTTGGATTTTGGGCTCGTTTTCTCTTCAAAATGTCCAATTTAGTTAGTAGGTGTGCGATCAAGATTGTCTACATATTGGACTTAGTATGTTGTTATTATTTGTTATCTCATTGATCAATGTGGATAAGCCATAATGGTTCCGTCTTTCCTAAAAAGATGACATATTCTATGTGCCTTGATTATGTCGACTCCGTGTGTATTGACATCAAGATATATTAGCACATAGAGATCTATATTGGATTGTCCACCATCATGTTAACCTACTAGCATTGGCTTCATTGTTGCAGAGGATCAAATCTAGATTGGTAGAGTGACCTATTCTTAGCTTAGAAGTTTTCTACATTAGATAGAGTACCAATTCTATTGCATCTACGACAGTGGAACATAACTAAATTTTGATGCTTGAGGGAAGCTAGAAGATGGTGGTGCTTTCTAGTTCTCTTATTTATGCTGTCATGGTTTTGGTTCGTACTCCATGTCCATTTGATTTTAATTCATATGCTTTCTAAATTGTCGCTATAACTTCAATTTCATTAAAGTTTTTCAAACTACTTTTTGAGGTCTTTCATTCTTATACATATAAGAGTAGGTTAAGTAGATTAATTTCCATCTCTTGCTTCAAGCTAATTGGTGAAATTTGTGCATGAAGAAACTTGAAACTGGCTTCATAAGGCATACAGAGGAGATCTAGAAAGTCTTGTATGATTCTACAAGGGTGCATGGATCATGATCCATCATTTTTGATAACACAGACTTGAAATTTCATGCAATTTGGTCCTCATTCAAGCAATCAAAAGGGTAAAAGATCATCCAAAAAGGTTAAAAGATTTTTACTCGCCATCATGTGGAAAACACCTCCCACCAATGAAGATTGAGGAACAACAATCAGAATAGATAGTGGTGAAGGAATAAACATTTTTGTGTTCGGAATTATATAATACGACATCTGAGTAGTCAATGGTTCAATGGAAGTAGAATGAATAGGAGACCGCGGACAATCTTTGGTTGCAATCTTCAGAAAGACATCTTTGTGCTTGTGTTTTTGGCTGCACAAGTTTGGTCTTATGGTCTATATGTATTGTTCATCAAAACTTGTATATTTTGTGACACCTGTAGAAAAAAATTATTCTTGTTATCTCAATGCTCTGTTATCTGTTCTAAAGCAAGTGCCATTTGTGGTGGAGATTTCTTCGCTTCACCATATTTTGAAGGCGAGGATTTTCAATGTCTCCATGATATTTTTGGGTGCACTTAACGGCAACAAGCGAATACTTCTCAACCCTTCAATTCTACCACATCTCTTTTTCCACTTATTCCATCTATTCCACTTTTTTATTTTCTCCATCGAACCAGTTCAGGTACTGACAAGGCAGGGGGAGGTACTGACCGGGGAAGAGGCAAAGGGGACCCTAAAAACGGATCCTGAATTGTTATACATATGGAAAATACGGCTCAATGCCCATATGCTGCCAAACCCTTTAAAGGTATTTGAATAGAAGGCACCATAACCAATGCAAGTCAAGTCGTGACCAAAAGTAAAGGAGTTATGATTGAATAAATTCCAGAGGAAATTGAGAAAAATCAAACTGTTGAAACCAAGAAGTAGGAACAACAAAGAGCAGTATGGAAGACTAATTTTTTTGTCTCGTTCTTGTAGCACTCTCCTCCCTCATAAATGCAGCAACACATATGGGCATACTTTGTGCACCCATAATGAGGGGTAAGTGATAATTAATATTTGATTGCTATGCATGTTTTGCATGCACACTAATAAGATCATACATCTAGCTAAAATAGTGACGTCCAAGCACATTCATTCATTCTCTCTCTCTCTCTCTCTCTCTCTCACACACACACACACACACACACACACACACACACACACACACACACACACACACACACACACACACACACACACACACACACACACACACACACACACACACACACACACTCACTTTTTTGTAGAAACAATGAAATCCCATTGAACCTTATCAAAAGCCTTTTGTCTACATGCATTATGAGAACATCTTGTTGGGTATATTTGGCATATTCTATGTTAATTAATACATTAGCCAGATTATCCTAAAACTGGTAATGAGGAATAAAGCCATATTGCATGGAATAGATACCAGTCATAAGAGGTTCCTTGATACAATTCACAATGTTTTTAGCCAAGATTTTATAGATCACCGGCATAAGGGAAATCGGCCGCCAATGCGAGAACTGCTCACAAATCGCTTGTTTAGGGAGAAACTTCAACAAACCCTCTTTCCAAGACATTGGAAAATCCTGTTTTGCCCACACAACATTCATCATATAAGGTAAAGGTTCTTTCAGAGGCTCCTATAAAGACATAAAAAATTCCACAGTGAGCCCATCCCAACAAGGCAAATGCCATCTTCCGAGAGCAAGCAATACTGAGTGCAATTCATTCTTTGTAAGTTTTGCCTCCATGGCCAAAGCGTCCTGAGGCAAGACAATTGAATGCATTGTAGATAACAAAAGTTGGCGTGCATGAATAACATCAGTGTTCCGAGGACATACCACCGATCTAATCTTGTACAATATGCAAAAAAAAAAGTCTGTTGAAATATGATGGAGTGCAAGTGCTCTACAAGAAGACGTCTTACCCTTTGCATATGAATGGCGTGCTTTTGAGACAGTAGCTCTTTAACAATTTCAATGTTTTGAACCTTAATTGGTGTTTATTCCCTTGTGAGGCAGAGAGAGAGAGAGAGAGAGAGAGAGAGAGAGAGAGAGAGAGAGAGAGAGAGAGAGAGAGAGAGAGAGA